>NC_064920.1:978319931-979531598 GCF_023897955.1 Schistocerca gregaria | reverse complement strand
TTTGTGTATGTGTGGACGTGGTTCTATTGTGATTCCGTTGTTTCGATCTTTTTTTTTTTGGTTAAGTCCTTCGTTGGTTTTGTCCGTTCTCTCCCGATTGTTTCGTTGTTCGCGGGCCGCTCCGTGGGTCCCGCAGCGCTTTCCGTGAAGTCAACTTCGCGACCGTTCCGGTCGCAGTTACAACAGAGAGCCCTGCCCATAATGCTCCAAACGTTGCCAATTGGGTAGGAATCTTGCTGGCCAAGATATGATGTGGTAAGCACAAACATCGTAGTAGCTCTCGCCATGTGCGGGTCGGCATTATCTGGGTGAAATGTAAGCCCAGGATGGCTTGCCAGGAAGGGCAACAAAACAAAGCGTAGAATACTGTGCTGTAAGGCTACCGCAGATGATTACATTTCATCAACATAATATTTGCCTGTACACTCCTAGAGATTGTGGTGATTGTCTTCCTCAGGCCGTATGCGAACGTGAATACAATGTTGTTTTCACATAAATGTTGAAGCTTTTGGCATTGGTTTAAAAGTGAGAAGATTTGAAGCATTATGGGCAGGGCTCCCTAACCAGCTCGGCATTTTGACGATCTAACGTTCCAATTGGGCAGAATTCGGCATGATCTCACTCAGGGCAGCCAACGACTCTATCAGTCAGTGCCAACTCGTATAACTGTTTGCAAAAGAGGAGAGGTGGAGTATCGCTTTATTGATTTGCTCAATGTGTGAAGCTCTTCCCCTTGAATAACTCACGCAATTTTTCTTAAACTGTAGTCACCTGTCGGCCGGTTTACGTCGCGTTCTGATAATTCTCATGTGGATTAGTCTTTTTTTCTTTTTCTTTTGTAGTACACAAATTTGCTCCTATGGAGCGCTACGATGGTGTGCAATGCAGGGACCCCCACGGGGGTTAGGGGTGGGATTGGTGGGGGTGGGGGAGGAGAGTTTGGGTGAGGGGGCAGTGGGGATATCTGGTATGGTCTGGTTTGCGCAAATGAGAAACATTCTGTAAGAGCAGTGCACGACCTTTTACGACCTAAAGTTCTTGAAAAATTATCAGTGAAGTGCTATAAAATGAGGTTCTCAAAAGTGAGGGAACGACTGTTGTTTGACGACATGTGCCTGTAGTTAGAAAATCTTTTCAACATTTGTTAAACCAACTTGAGCGTGCACACCGGTGTTTTACTTAATTTCAAAAACGAATTAAGAAGTCGACACACTTACATCGATATTTCATAAATATATATCACATTTGGTATAATATAGAAACAAGATAACGATATTTTGTTTCAGCACCTCATACCTCGTTTACGTTAACAACATTAAGTGACACATCAATGACAGTAAGCACAGGAAACATGAATTTACTCTCAGCATGTCCGAATACTTTCTCCAACATTACTGAGTTTTCCCGGTTGAACACGATTTGTTCATTATTGTAAACATGTAAGGAATGAAACAAAAACTTGTGAAAAATGAAATAAAACCTTAAAAATGTATAGTTCTAATTCATTCATTATTCCTGAGGTTGTAAGTAAACGGGAATATAACCTAGCTTCCAGATAAATCGTTGTTGAAGCTTTTGGCAGTAGTTCAAAACTGTTAAGTGTGGGAAATAATATGCATCCGAAACTTCTAATCACTGATGGAAAAATGTTTTACTGTGATAGACGATTATAATTGCGAGAAATTGGAGCTACAACTAAAGGATAGAGAGACAGCTGCATTGAAGCCAATGTTTTTAACGATGTACTAACTGAAGACTACGTACTATGCCAGTTTAAGATGTGTGAAATCAAGAAAAGCGTATTGGCATAAATAAAAATTCATAAATTGTTGACTGCTGTATTTCTTAAAACAACTGATGCAGCCCGCCACGAAATCCTCTCCTGTACCAAATAGTAGCAGTTGGAACCTACGTTCTCAATATTCCTCTAGAATTTTATTTCTTAGGCACCAGAATTCCTTAAATTTTTTGACTTTGTGATCACCACATTTCTCGCTGTTCTCATTTCTACTACGTGTCTATATTTTCGTCCTTCATCGAATCAGCAGCTCATGAGATGAGAGATAGTCGTAGTGTCAGCTATCACTGTGAGGTTGCTACCACTGCGATGTCATGCTGACAGGATGCAGCATTGATGGGTCATGGGTCAAAATGAGGCCACCAATCCACGAGGTGCTCGCCAGTGCAAGATTCTCCAGCCAGACATTGGACTGGGTTCACTCCCTAGTATTTCTGTCATCCATCACAGTTGGGCCTTGGTGCCAGCCTATCCCACATACAGCCTGGCCAGAGCAGAGTGGAGATTATCATCATCATTAGCAGCAGCAGCTTCTCGGCTGTACACAATTTGTTTACATCGTTTAGTTTAGCCTTATTCTTACTTCTCAGCAGAAGTGAACAATAGATGTTTTTAGTAATATTATATGATTTTCTTAAAAAAAATTGCTAATTTTCCAATTTTCCGATCTTTTATTTGAGTGAGTTTTCTTTGCAGTGTAGTTTTCCGCCGCAAATGGTGCTAGTGCTGCTTTATTTAAAAGATTGCACGACTCTTGCGAATAGCTAATATTCAGTAGACCTCTAGCCTCAGACTCTCAGAGTTTAATCTCACGTTTTGTAAGTGTGTAATCAATTAGTAAGTGTCGCAGTAAGTACTCAGCTGTTTGTTCTGAGACTAGTGACCGTTCTAATTGGCGTAGTTAGCCACTCAAATCGGTGACAGCTGTCGCCTGTGACACATCTCAAGGGCAGCAAGTTACATATTTAGCTTTTCCTGTGTATTCTTAATAATATGTATTTCTTCAACTGCTCGTGTGTTTTGGTATTTAAGAAGTTTAGTCTCTCTTTTTTTGTTGGTTGTAAGTGTAAATTCAGACAGTCTGTAGCTCAGTTGTAATTTCTTCTGAACAGCCAGCTACATGGTTCATTGAGGTATCAACGTCCTTTGGTTACACGTCAGGGGGATAACAAGTTGCTTATCGATGTTCCACACAGCTTTTACTGTTTATTCTTCAGTTAGTCTTGCTAGGATGGGTAAGATGTGTGCTTGCTGTGTGTGAACGCAGGAGGGGCTGGCTGCAGTTGGTGAACAGCTGATGGGGGTTTTGACTGCGATAAGTCACCTTCAGGCTACCACCTAAGAGAGTAGCAGTGGCAGAGATTTTGGAGCGTCGCATGGGACACCTCAGGTGTCGCTTGTTTCGCCTAAGGGCTCTACTGCCAACGAAACTTCCAGGTACCCGATGCGGTGGACCCGCAGGGTGTGTGGCAGCTGATAACGCCAAAGTGGAGACTGGCCATATGCCCTCGCCTAATCACCTTATGAGTGGACGGGTGGCCATCCCTTTAGCAGGGTCCGAGCAGGAACACGTGGGCAGTGGTTTGCTAGTTATTGGGAGTTATGGTAGGCGCATTATGGAGCTCCTTAGGAAGATAGCATTTAGGGCTGCAAAGAAAGGCAATCGAAACTTGGCACGTTTTCCGGGGGACTCATCCGAGATGTGGAGGCGCCCTTATCTGCGTAGAGGGTGCAGTCGTTTGCAAGCAGTGTCTCACGTCGGCAAGAACGACACCTGTCGCATGGGGTCCGAGGCTATCCTCAGTTCTTACAGGCGGCTGTAAGAGATGGTGAAGACTGCTGGTCTCGCACAAGGGGTGTAAGCAAAGCTCGCGATTATCAGCATCGTTCCCAGAGCTGATCGGGGGCCTTTGATATGGAGCCGAGTGAAGGGTCTCGATCAAAGGTTTCGTCATCTCTGTGACGATCTTGGGTATAGATTTCTGGACCTGCGTTATCGGCTAGCGATTTGTAGGAGTTCTTTTGATAGGTCAAGGGTGCACCACATATGGGAAGCAGCTACTCGAGTAGAAGGGTACCTGTGGAGTGTACATGGAGGTTTTCCAGGCTTGGTGGCTGATTGAGGTACTCTCTTTCTACTCGCCAGCCGATTTGCATGTAGGGAAATCAGATCGCGTTCAGAGTAAAGACCGTTCGACTGTAAAAGTTTTATCAGAAAGTTCCCGAATTTACTGCCCTCCAGTAAAGTTCTCAAAATTATTCTTGGTACTGAGAACTGGCTAAAACCTGAAGTAAAAGCTCTGAGAAATTTAGCAAGTGTTGGAATGTTTATCGAAAAGGAAGATGAGACGCCTTAGGAGGGAAGTGTTCATTACAGACTACAAAAATATTTACGGCCGCTGTGGACGAGCGGTTCTAGGTGCTTCAGTCCGGAACCGCGCTACTGCTACGGTCGCAGGTTCGAATCCTGCCTCGGGCATGAATGTGTGTGATATCCTTCCCCAGGGAAGCGTCCTGGGACCTCTACTGTTCCTGATCTATATAAATGACCTGGGTGACAATCTGAGCAGTTCTCTTAGACTGTTCGCAGATGATGCTGTAATTTACCGTCTAGTAAGGTCATCTGAAGACCAGTATCAGCTGCAAAGCGATTTAGAAAAGATTGCTGTATGGTGTGTCAGGTGGCAGTTGACGCTAAATAACGAAAAGTGTGAGATGATCCACATGAGTTCCAAAAGAAATCCGTTGGAATTCGATTACTCGATAAATAGTACAATTCTCAAGGCTGTCAATTCAACTAAGTACCTGGCTGTTAAAATTACGAACAACTTCAGTTGGAAGGACCACATAGATAATATTGTCGGGAAGGCGAGCCAAAGGTTGCGTTTCATTGGCAGGACACTTAGAAGATGCAACAAGTCCACTAAAGAGACAGCTTACACTACACTCGTTCGTCCTCTGTTAGAATATTGCTGCGCGGTGTGGGATCCTTACCAGGTGGGATTGACGGAGGACATCGAGAGGGTGCAAAGAAGGGCAGCTCGTTTTGTATTATCGCGTTATAGGGGTGAGAGTGTGGCAGATATGATACACGAGTTGGGATGGAAGTCATTACAGCATAGACGTTTTTCGTCGCGGCGAGAGCTCTTTACGAAATTTCAGTCACCAACTTTCTCTTCCGAATGCGAAAATATTTTGTTGAGCCCAACCTACATAGGTAGGAATGATCATCAAAATAAAATAAGAGAAATCAGAGCTCGAACAGAAAGGTTTAGGTGTTAGTTTTTCCCGCTCGCTGTTCGGGAGTGGAATAGTAGAGAGATAGTATGATTGTGGTTCGATGAACCCTCTGCCAAGCACTTAAATGTGAATTGCAGAGTAGTCATGTAGATGTAGATGTAGATGTAGATGTTAGTTAGGTGTAAGTAGTTCTAAGTCTACGGGACTGATGACCTCAGGTGTAAGTCTCATAGTGCTTAGAGCATTTTGAACAATTTGACAAAAATAATGTCTCTATTGAGAGCGTGACTGAGTGTGACAGTGAGGTTATCTGATCGGGATAACAAGTCTATGTGAAACCAAGTTAATTGTTGGATTTTTAATCGACGACGACGCGACTCCACTGTGACAGTTCTATAGTCATTCAAAGAAAGTCTGTGGTCAGTTGTGCATAAATAGACAGATCATCCAATACTAATTGGTGGTGACTTTAACCTACCGAGTATACACTCGGACGTATATGGATTCATTGCAGGGAGTGTAGACAGGCAGTCTTGTGAAGTACTTTTGAAGACTTTTCCAAAAACCGTTGGTACAGCTAGTTCGGCAGCCTACAGGGAATGGAAATATCTTCGACCCTGCAGCTACAAACAGGCCAGACCTTATCAATGGTGTCAGTATAGAGACATAGATCAGTGATCATGATGTCATCATAGCGACTATGGTTACGAAAGTTAGTATATCAATCACGAGGACTACAGAGTGATTCTGCTTGAAAGAGCAGGTAAAGCCGGTACTACACTATCAAATTTCTTTGTCAAAGATTTGATAAAAAATATGATCAAATATTCGTCAAATTTATTTGTCAAAGATCTTTGACGTAGCACTAAGAAGGGGTTTTACATTGTCGTCATATTTTTTGTCAAAGTTCAAGATGGTTGACAACAACAGCTTATTATTAACCGCAGCAGTTGCATGTGCACATATGGAAGAGAAGCGGGGGAAAAAATGGAAAGTCCTCCACTACAACCCACGGCTTCAACCAGGTACGTTTCCATTTTTTTCCCCCGCTTCTCTTCCATATGTGCACATGCAACTGCTGCAATGGACCCGCAAAATTACAGATTACATCCTTAACATCGGTTTGCTGTAGAATATAATAAATTTCCTAGAGACCGAAAAGCTCATCTTCCTGAATCAGCAGGGCTTTAGAAACCATCATTCGTGTGAAAGCCAGCTTGCTCTTTTCTCACGTGATATACTGCGAACAGTGGATGAAGGGCAACAGGCAGAGTCACTATTTCTAGATTTCCAAAGAGCATTTGACGTGGTTCCCCACTGCAGACTGTTAACGAAGGTACGAGCATATGGAATAGGCTCCGAGCTATGTTACGGGCTCGAAGACTTCTTATTTAACAGAACCCAGTTGTTGTGCTCGACGGCGAGTACTCATTGGAGACAGGCGTAACCTCTGGGGTGGCACAGGGGAGTGTTATGGGATCATTGCTTTCCACAATATATATAAATGACCTAGTAGATAGTGTCGGAAGTTCCATGCGACTTTTCACGGATGATTCTGTAGAATACAGAGAAGTTGCAGCATTAGAAAATTGCAGCGAAATGCAGGAAGATCTGCAGCGTATAGGCACTTGGTGCAGGGAGTGGCAACTGACCCTTAACATAATCAGACGTAATGTATTGCGAATACATAGAAAGAAAGATCCTTTATTGTATGATTATACGATAGCGGAACAAACACTGGTAGCATTTACTTCTGTAAAATATCTAGAAGTATGTGTACCCAACGAGCTGAAGTGGAATGATCATATAAAATTAATTGTTGGTAAGGCGGGTTCCAAGTTGAGATTCATTGGGAGAGTGCTTAGAAAATGTAGTCCATCAACAAAAGAGGTGGCTTACTCGTTCGACCTATACTTGAGTATTGCTCACCATTGTGGGATCTGTACCAGATCGGGTTGACAGATACAGGTAAGATAGAGAAGATCCAAAGAAGAGCGGCACGCTTCGTCACAGGGTTATTTGATAAGTGTGATAGCGTTACGGAAATGTTTAGGAAACTCAAGTGGTAGACTCTGCATCACGGTGTAGCTTGCTGTCCAGGTTCCGAGAGGGTACGTTTCTGGATGAGGTATCGAATATATTGCTTCCCCCTACTTATGCCAGCCGAGGAGATCACGAATGTAAAATTAGAGAGATTCGAGCGCGCACGGGGGCTTTTCGGCAGTCGTCCTTCCCGCGAACCATACGCGACTGGAAAAGGAAAGGGAGGTAATGACAGTGGCATGTAATGTGCCCTCCGCCACAGACCGTTGGGTGGCTTTCGGAGTATAAATATAGATGTAGATGTAGATGAACATCAGGAGTGCCCCAGGGAAGTGTTATAAGGACCGTTGCTACTTTCTACAAGTGTAAATTATCTGGCACACAATGTGGGCAGCATTCTGTGGTTGTTCGCTGATGATACTGTGATGTATGGGGAGGTGTCGATGATAAGTAACTGTAGGTTGATACACGATGAAGAAATATCAAGTTAGTCTGATGAATGGCAGTTGGCTTTTCATGTCGAAAAATGTAAGGTAATGCGGATGAGTTGAAAAAACTAATCCATAATATTCGAATATAGCATTAATAGTGTCCTGTTTGGCACAGTCACGTTGTTTACATATCTGGGCGTAATTTTGCGGAACGATATGAAATGGAATGAGTATGTGAGCATTGTGGTAAGAATGGACATTGGTCGACTTCAGCTTATTGGGAGAATTTTAGGAAAAAAGTGGTTCATCTGCATAGGCCATTTCTTGAGTACTCCTCCAGTGAATCGGGTCGGATTGAATGAAGACATCGAATCAATTATGACGCGAGCCGCTAGATTTGTTACCAGTAGGTTTGCTCAGAGTGCAGATGTTACATACACTCCTGGAAATTGAAATAGGAACACCGTGAATTCATTGTCCCAGGAAAGGGAAACTTTATTGACACATTCCTGGGGTCAGATACATCACATGATCACACTGACAGAACCACAGGCACATAGACAAAGGCAACAGAGCATGCACAATGTCGGCACTAGTACAGTGTATATCCACCTTTCGCAGCAATGCAGGCTGCTATTCTCCCATGGAGACGATCCTAGAGATGCTGGATGTAGTCCTGTGGAACGGCTTGCCATGCCATTTCCACCTGGCGCCTCAGTTGGACCAGCGTTCGTGCTGGACGTGCAGACCGCGTGAGACGACGCTTCATCCAGTCCCAAACATGCTCAATGGGGGACAGATCCGGAGATCTTGCTGGCCAGGGTAGTTGACTTACACCTTCTAGAGCACGTTGGGTGGCACGGGATACATGTGGACGTGCATTGTCCTGTTGGAACAGCAAGTTCCCTTGCCGGTCTAGGAATGGTAGAACGATGGGTTCGATGACGGTTTGGATGTACTGTGCACTATTCAGTGTCCCCTCGACGATCACCAGAGGTGTACGGCCAGTGTAGGAGATCGCTCCCCACACCATGATGCCGGGTGTTGGCCCTGTGTGCCTCGGTCGTATGCAGTCCTGATTGTGGCGCTCACCTGCACGGCGCCAAACACGCATACGACCATCATTGGCACCAAGGCAGAAGCGACTCTCATCGCTGAAGACGACACGTCTCCATTCGTCCCTCCATTCACGTCTGTCGCGACACCACTGGAGGCGGGCTGCACGATGTTGGGGCGTGAGCGGAAGACGGCCTAACGGTGTGCGGGACCGTAGCCCAGCTTCATGGAGGCGGTTGCGAATGGTCCTCGCCGATACCCCAGGAGCAACAGTGTCCCTAATTTGCTGGGGAGTGGCGGTGCGGTCCCCTACGGCACTGCGTAGGATCCTACGGTCTTGGCGTGCATCCGTGCGTCGCTGCGGTCCGGTCCCAGGTCGACGGGCACGTGCACCTTCCGCCGACCACTGGCGACAACATCGATGTGCTGTGGAGACCTCACGCCCCACGTGTTGAGCAATTCGGCGGTACGTCCACCAGGCCTCCCGCATGCCCACTATACGCCCTCGCTCAAAGTCCGTCAGCTGCACATACGGTTCACGTCCACGCTGTCGCGGCATGCTACCAGTGTTAAAGACTGCGATGGAGCTCCGTATGCCACGGCAAACTGGCTGACACTGACGGCGGCGGTGCACAAATGCTGCGCAGCTAGCGCCATTCGACGGCCAACACCGCGGTTCCTGGTGTGTCCGCTGGGCCGTGCGTGTGATCATTGCTTGTACAGCCCTCTCGCAGTATCCGGAGCAAGTATGGTGGGTCTGACACACCGGTGTCAATGTGTTCTTATTTCCATTTCCAGGAGTGTATATGCATCAGAAGCTCAGGAGTGAATCCCTATTGGGCAGAAGACATTTATTTCGAAGAACGCTACTGAGAAAGTTTAGAGACCCGACATTTGATGCTGATTGCAAAACGATTCTCCTGCTTCCAACACACATTTCACCAGGGGACCACGAAGATAAAATACCAGAAATTGGGGATCATATAGAGAAATATAGACAGTCGTTTTTTCCTTGCTCTGTCTGCAAGTGGAACTGGAAAGGAAATGACTGGTTGTGGTACAGGATGCCTTCCACCATGTAACGTATGATGGCTTGCAAAGTGTGCATGTAGACGTAGATTCCAGTCTACTACATTAACTCCTGACGATAACTCGGCTGCCGATTGTAAATGTTTATCATGCATGATCACACGACACCTGGTTTGCAATAGGCATAACAGCTGAAGGCATCTTCTTGACAGCGCTTCTTTGCTGAAGTCTGTGGATCGATGATCACCTTCCACCGATAGTAGCATGTGTAAGCTACTGATAAGAGCTGCTGAAAAGTATGAAAGAGATTCTGCTATCAGCCCCATCCACCATGCTCGACCAGAGCACATTCATACTCTCTGCACAATGAACTGAATCAGATCAACGAATCTAGAGAACAGGGTAGAACAGTAATTTACCTTCAGACTACATTTTGCACTTAAAAAATACGAATAAAATGTTCGAAATAGTCTCTATGAGAAACATACAGAATATTAACATAAATATTTAAGATATAATCAAAGGTGATTATCATGAAAAATAAGCAGTTTAATCAAACGTCTCAGAAGTTTTAAATCTATTCCAGGAAAGAAGTTTTTCTCTTAGCTTGTGTGCTGAAATAAACTATCATCTTGCTTACTTGCTGTCAGTAGTGGGATAAAGTGAGTCCTGCTACATTTTGTTTGAGGAGGTTGCATATATTCAAGGGCAAGCATACAGTTAGGTGCAAATTATCCTCCTCCCCTTAACCCATTGTTGTAATAATTGATTATGACCTCCTGGAGATAATCCATACTTCTGAGAAACCCCAACCTCTAGCCCTTCTCTCTCACACCTCCGGGTAATCCAGAATTATTCCTCCTTCCCCCATCACTTCTGACATCAAATTAGGTAATTAATTAATTAAATTTATCAATTAATTACCCTCTGTCCCTATTCGAAAGTCTCCAGTCTTTCCCTCCTCTACCACACTCTGCCCCCTCCCCTCCCACCATCTAGAATATTGCATGAAATAGACTCAGCCTCTGCTGGAGAGTAAGGATCTCATGGCACGAAATTCAAATCATTGTCAATAATAATATATTGTTCAATCCAGTTTACATGTTTATTTTATCAGTTTGTGGGAGACAGGGCTCCACCACTTGACTAGAGCTCAGTCTGCACCCTCTGCTCCCAATCCCCATGATGAACTGCTTGTAAGCAGCGAGGAAAGGCATGAAGTGCCGTTTCAAGTCACCTGCATGTGTGTCTGCCATCCAGGCATGAAACAGACACTGGACATATACATTGCATGCCACAGTGCTTGGGCTACTTCTGAGGCTCTAGTTTCATGTGCCACAGCCAGGCTGCAGCAGTGCTCCAAATGGCTCCCACATCTTAATTGCTACATGCCACTGCCAGATGGCAGCAGTGTTCAAATTGGCTCAGTTTGTATTGAGCTGTTGAACAGGAAGGACTCACTATAGAGTGCTCCTGTGATGTCGAAAAAGAAATAGAGTTGTTGTGGCATAGTGTGCACTTTGCTGGATATGTTAGCTCAGTTCAGAACCATGTTACTGCAGTGTCTTAGTATATATGGACCTCCTTGGAAGGTACTGTCATAATGTGTTCAATTCAGGAGATGTTGGTGTTGGACAGAGAGGAGTTTAATGAGTTTATTACCTATAAGGATGTAACTGAAGAGTGTGTCCATAACCTCCTACATGATGATTAGAAGGAAATGATAATTGATGAGCATGGGATGAATAACTTTCAGTAAATAATGGCGATGCAATGGTTTGGGCTGAAGTCGCATTTCGCAAATTCATAGACTACTGCCTCTGCTGAAGCTGTTCATATTGTTTGAAATGGCCAGTGAATCCACAGTGCAGAACACACTTCAACCTATTCCATTACCCCAGATTCAATGAATCATAGGTTTTCATCTTGGTGTATGGGTCTTGAATGGTCTAGTTAACAAAACTGCCACAGAAGGTGCTTTGGTAACAGTTTGTTTCCTCCACCAGTTTCCAACTGGAACCCATAGGAACCTAGTATTCACCCTCTGACCACTTGAAAATTGGCTGGAGCCAATAGTAGGAGTGCAGGAATGCTAAATTCAGTCATGTGCTCCTGATGTAGAGGTTATAAAGCAAATGCGGTAGCTCACAGGTCTCAGAGAAGTAGTAGTCATGAAGTATCAACATGAGCAGCAGCTGAGATCGCCCAGCGCCTCTGAGAAGAACATGAAGAAGTGGAAGAGTAACTACTTGTTACATGTCTTCGCTACTATTACTGAACCTAGTGGTTCTCCCTCTTCTTCGTCAAGTTCAATTTCTGTTTCAACTCTATATATTTTTGCTGTGGATGATTACTGCTTCTTCGTCTTTGTTCAAGGATCTCCATCATGTCCACACCAGGAGCAGGAGTAGTGGAGTAGCAGCAACCACCAGCCTGTCGGGACCTGTAGCAACCTTAGGCTTTTCGGGACCTGCAGCACCATGGGATAGTAAATAAATATTTACATGATACACAAACACACATACACCAAATACTTACATTATGATAAAAGGGTCATACTATTCTGGAACACTTACACCCAGTCCCATTCTCTCCCTCTCACTCAGAATCCCTCCATCTCCTCTCTCTCAACAACTGAACATTGAGAGTCTCAATCCTATCATCATAAATGACCCTTCTATCATTACGGGTAACGGGTACAGTTTAGACTGCAGCATAGTGTACACCTCACATTTTCTCAATTGAATACTAGTTTGCTGCACCATATGTCACAGATGCTGCAGAGCACTGAAAACATTGCTGTGTGGACACTACCAGCAGTATTCGATAGAGAGGGCTCTCACTGCTGCATGATGCACACCCTTACCCCATTTCTGGGTTGCGCCTTGCAATGTGTGATACATATACATTTTTACTCTCAGACCTTAATATTTCACAATCAGTGACTCATTCGCCTTGTCTTTCATTAGCCCAATAACCCTCTTGTTCTGAAACAATACCATAAGGACTATTGGCTGTGTTTGAAGATGTGTGAAATTCTTTGCATTACTTTATATGCATTACAGTACTTCACCCAACAGATGAATCTATCTGTATCTATATTAAGTAGCTTTGGACCAGTTAAATGAGGTTTTAAAAGCTCTTAATGGAATTTGCATATTTGAAGTTTGGATAGGACTAGTATACACATCCCCACATAGATAAGTTTCATGAACTCTACTGCAACCTTTTCTGTCTCCACAGCAACAACGTTATCATTGAATATTGTGCCTCATTTAAAATTTGGTCTGGTGATGCATTTCGTTATGCCTACATACCCATCACATTCGCTTCTAATCAAAATTTTACTATTCCCTCAAATTCTCCATTGGTTTGCCGAAAACTGAGTTGTTCATTAATTTCAAAAGGATCTTTCTCAAAGCTACATGTCGAGGAAGCCCTGACTGTTGTATTCAAATCCATGTACTTCTTCAACCAGCAGGATTGGTTGAAGGAAACAGCCTCATCCGTAACCTGAGCCCCTGTTCGAGCTTATGACAGTGAATAATGTACCTCCACTTATTCCCGAGCATTGTCATCAGTGGGGTGGAGCCTCCTCATGAAACTAGTTGCTATGGACACAAAGCCAAATTGCCATGTGCAGCATACAACTAATGGGATATGTGAATTCTGTCTCCACCGCATACCCCACATCAGAATCAGCCGCCAAACCCTAGACTTTGCACCTAATCCGTTGTATTCTCCTTTATTCTCCTTTGGGAACCCATCAAAACATGCCAATCGGCAGTGATTGTTGCATAGTGTCCCTGTAAAGATTATTGAGATCCAAGTAACTCAAATTAAGTGATATGATGAACCTCTCACCCATATATGTGCTATTTGCCTTGGCATGCCCATGGACACACGAGAAACTCCCCCATAGGTCCTTTGCTCAAAGAAAAGAAGCATGTGAACATTATCAATAGTTCAATACTGCAACTTTGCTTTCTTTAACATAGTGTCCCAAGACAACCCAGTTGCTGTGTAATAAAAGAACATGTAGTCATGCATAGCCTCCCGAATTTCTTGTAAACATCCAAGATCAAACACACATCTATGTCCATGTAAGCTGTGTGTACTCTCCTAAAGTGGAGATGTTGAATTCTCACCAGACATTCACAGCATGCTCATACTCTGCATCCGTTACAGCACCACCTGCAAGGTTCCTGTGGAATGCAGTTATGTTGGGTGGCTTGGTTTCGTTGAGTTTTGCCATACTATCCACATACTCGTATGGAACAACCCCGTTTCTTGTCACAAGCTGAAACTTTTCCTCATTGGGGAATGCAGCTCAGCTGATAGGCATATCCTTCTGCGACAGAGTTTCAACAAGTTTCTGGAGTGGTGCCTACATCAAAGTTAGTGAGTTAAGAAAGCTGAGCAAGTTATTGGCTTTCTTCGTTCAGAGAATGAAATATATTTCTCAATGCTCTGAGCCAGGACACTGATCTGATCCTTATGCATACTGAAATTCGCCAAGTGCTCAACAAGAAAGTGAGTGTCATACTCGCTTAAATTATGAAAGAAAATGGGCTTGTCGCAGTAATTTATACTTCAGGTTAGATGTGTTTTTGGCAGCGCCACGGAACTTCCCCATAAGATGATAGTGGTCCATGAGAAGTTTCTGCTTCTCTACGTAACGGCAGCCCACAAATATGGCATTCAACTGCGTCATTGTACATATCTTCACTCTCCTTCGATTTGGTCATGGGAATATTGTCAGTGTAAGGCTTTTCAATCTCCCATGAAAGCTTTTCAAGTTCCATGAAGAGCCAAACAACAGGATTATTCACGACATAATATTTGTATTGGTTAGGACTTGATTCATAGAGTGATGTAACTTGGTATGCTGCCACATATGGTAAATGTTTCTCTATGAAGGTAGTTTGTGCGGCTGTAGAGTCGCCTATACAGTAGGTCACAGGAGCTAGGAGGTATTCGAAATCAGTTACGCCACAAACAGGCGTCACTCCTAATGGTGAGCATTCTTAAACTTCGTAATTTGTTTTCATCAGTAGGCATAATACGGATATAGGGTCCTTGGAAGTGCAATCTACTAGATGATATACTAGAAACTTATTTTTTGAGAGGTATTAAAGCACTTTAAGCAGATATGCTATTTACCCTTATGTTTACTAATTTGGGATGAAAGTATGTGGGACATGTGCTTGATCCAAATATAATGATTTCTGTCTCAATTGGAGAATGGCAGCACGTTACATGCATGTTACGCTCACCAGTAAATTTTGAGAAATGGAGGAGTCCGACAGCTGCTATGGACGCAGCTATGGACGATAGTGGAATGAGGATGAGAGTGCAGGGGGTAGGCTGTAAGTACCTTTACTGATTCAGCATTAGGCAATGGAAAGTGGTGTTCTGAGAGGCAATAAAAACTTCCATCTCTGTGCTTAGGCACGTTGGTTCAAACACAAACAGGAAGTGGTGGTGATCTGGTGGGAATTCCCTAGGTATCAAATATCAAAGGAATGCTGCCACCTGATGCTTAGTTTGGGGCCATGAAAACAATGGGCAGTCCCTCAGGTGTATAGGCACATGTATCTACTCAGACCAGTACTGACATGTGCAGCAGCTGGCTGTGAGGTATCTGAAAATGGTTTTCCTGCAGCTCCAACTGTGTCCAGTTGTTGTTTCCCTGTGTAGTGTGGAGTACAGATGCCTCTTGTGTGCACAGTCTCTCAGTAGTTACACTGGCCTGCACGCAGCGACACTAGAAGTATGCACTGGTGCGCAGGCTTCCACAGTGAATGGAGCTGTCAGCCCTTAGTGCTCTGCCTGGCATCCAGCGGCGCCCAGCTGATAGACAACATATGGCTTCACCTATGTCGCATGCATTTAAGTGTGCCTGGTGCCCACCTACTGCCTGGACAAGAGACTCACGCATGGGAGACCCAAAACAGCGGCTAATATACTGCATTTCATTATATTTCTGAGTGATTACTGTTATTACTTCAAGGGTAGCAGGGACACATGGTGTAGACATGAGTTGGAGAGCCCTGTCCCCTGCAAACTGATCAAATAAAGAATATGCAGCAATATATTATTGACATTGATCTGAAATTCGAGTCATGAGATCCTTCCTCTCCAGTACAGACTTATTCTGTTTCCCACTATTTTCCAGATGGTGGGAGGGGAGGAGGGGGAGCATGGGATCAGGGAGGGCTTGGGAGATTCTCAGAGGGGAGAGGTAAGTAATTGATTAGTCAATTAATTTGATGTTAAGTGTGCTCATATTGGCAAGGGGGAGGGTTAGGGATTTCCCAGAGACATGGGGGTGGAGGGGAAGGGGTGGAGGTTTCTCAGAAGAATGGATTATCCCCAGAGGGTCGTAAATCAGTTCCCATGGGTCATAAATCAATTAGCAAAACAGTAGGTTAAGGAGGGGGGGCTAATCTGCCTCTGAATGTATGCTTGCCCCTGAATCTACACAACCTGCACAAACTAAATGTGGCAGGAGCTGTTCATCCCATTATTACCGTCTTATTAGACTTATAATGTGGAAGTATTAGTGATATTTCTGGACATGCAGATATGCCATTGGAGAGTTTGAACATTTTGTAATAAAATTACAGTATACTTAAACACACATAGTTGTCACCTCAAAATCCCGAGCCATATTAGCTCGCTGAAGTATATGTCTGTTGACAGTGTCACAAACTTTGAGCTGTATGTCATTCAGCATATTATAAGGCCAGTACAATAACCCAGAATTTAAATCTATTTTTCAGACCAATGTCTCACCGAACCCGCGAAAATTGTATCTTAACTACTTTTATCATTGGAACTGCAACCCTGAAGCTTTCACTTGTGGGCAAGCTCCATTCAAAATGTCTCATCAGCGTAATAGCGCGTGCTGGAACAACAAGAGGTCCTGTAGTGTAAGTTGTGAGGTGACACTGGCAGGCACGCAGAGTGAAGCACACAGCAAACATTCAGGTATATCTTATGATAATGAAATTGACTACAGAACCGAAAATGTTAGAATTAACTGTTCCAGACAGCGAAATACTAGCGGTTAGAAAATTGTTAATAATGCGTTGAACATAAAACTTTGGCTAAGTCTATGTACAAATATCCGCATATTCTCTGTTTTTCCTATTTTCTTTTTGTGCAGATGGCAAGGTGAGCTACATCCGTTTACCAGACGTAATCTGCACTCGCGAGAGGTGAAAAAAAATCTAAGGCCATTCAAAAACGACCCTGCTTTTGTGCTACAACGTATATTGAAGGATATGATATGTTCGGTAGTTTTCAGTCTCTCCAATTTCAGAGGTCGCAAGTACATCCTGACTAGACTTTGGGGACAAATCTCTTTTGAGGAATAGGGGCTTGATGGATGACTAATCGATAAAGAAAACGAACCACTGCAGCTCTACCATCAAAGAAATGTATTTCAAGCGACTAGTTTCGGGGAAAATTAAAATAATTTTCTTACTTTGTTATTTATTATTGTGAGATGCCCATTCTTACATAAAAACTATTTCTGGGAAAAATACTGTTGATTTCTTAATAACTGCCAGTCCTTTCCGTTTGTTTGATTGTGGTAGTGAGCAAATACATGTATTGTTAAATAAATGTTATTGTAAAATGAGCTGACGCTTGCACGATCCTAACCCAGAACCCAAACTGTGCCCTACAATTGCGTAAACTGAATGCAGTGTTATTTAGATACAGGTACCACGCAAAACGCCGTTCCTCGCAGTGGAATATGAAGCTACACTTCAATGGGATAAATGACACAGAAACTGGACCACATGTGATTCGAGGCGTCTTGTGAAGTGCAAATCGGTTTCTCTACATGTGGTGCAAGGCACTGAGTGCTCAGATGGTCCAATCACGCGTTTAACTCACAAATCGTTCTGTGACGCTTTGGAGACGCATTCCACAGCGTGATTTGGGTCCAGTCTTGCAGATTACTTACATGATGCAGCATTTTTATTTCAACATTATCGGTGGCCCAGTTCTGCCCTTCCATGTACATCTGCGTGTCGAGTATGCTGTGGACACTCCCATATTCCGATACGACAATAGCCAAGTTTATAACCGTAAGTTACCGCTTTGACTCACAATCCTTAATCCTATCGCATCATGGCTGGGCCGCCAAACGACTCTATCTTTTTTCTATAGGTAATTTCTAGGACTACTCGCAACAGCGGGTGGAAAGTAGCAACCACCATTTCCGTGATCTGGTTGTTTTACTGGATCTAATCATAAATGAGTGGCTTCAGTTGGGTGTGATTTTCCTGAGTAAATTTTTCGTTTCTCTTGCTCGCCGAAATGACGTCGTCATCAAAAACAGACGCGGTGTTCCACGGCACATCGTGATGTCTCCTTGGAACGATTCTTTGTTTATTCTGGTCCGCTTCCACGTGTCGTTCACCCATAATCCTACGGTATATATATACGGTAGGATTATGGGTGAACGATATATATATATATATATATATATATATATATATATATATATATATATATATATACGGTAGGATATACGGTAGGATTATGGGTGAACGACACGTGGAAGCGGACCAGAATAAACAAAGAATCGTTCCAAGGAGACACCAAGATGTGCCGTGGAACACCGCGTCTGTTTTTGATGACGGCATCATTTCGGCGAGCAAGAGAATCGAAAAATTTACTCAGGAAAATCACACCCAACTGAAGCCACTCATTTATGATTAGATCTAGTAAAGCAACCAGATCACGGAGATGGTGGTTGCTACTTTCCACCCGCTGTTGCGAGTACTCCTAGAAATTACCTATAGAAAAAAGATAGAGTCGTTCAGCCATGATGCGATAGGATTAACGATTGTGAGTCATATATATATATATATATATATATATATATATATATATATATATATATATATACGAGCGAGATGTTCCTCCTCCATGTCCACTCTGCGTTTGTAGACTTCGATCTTAAGCCAACTCCACGAACACTAATCCAATGGAGTAACATCGGCTGAGCTCGGTGCCCAGGAAATGACTCCACGGTGAGCGATGCAACACCCAGGATACGTTTCACTGTCACTGGCTGTATAAAATATGCGGGAGCTCTGTCGTTCTGAAAGTACCGGTAGAAAATTTTGAAGGAAATAAAGATACCGTACTCCATTAAGACGATTATATAGAACAAGTGTATCGATTAGTTACTCATCAATAACGCTAACTGAAATGGTCAGTAAAGACAACACTACATAGCCGAATGTCGCTTGGGTTGTATTCACATTTGAGTGCTGGTGAAGAAGGACATGAGACTAAAGCCCTTTGTTTGCAAACAGCAGTATATCGAATACGGCTAAGGAAAAGCTTCCGGTACAGGACATAACTTCCATATGCGTTGTTAAGGTGAAGTACTACAGATAACCGGAAAGATATATAAAATCATTAAACATCAGCAATGTTTTAATGTAGGTCATTTTGTGAGAGGAACTTATGAGTTATTCGAATACATTACCGTGCCTAGCAACAACGTCATCTTTCGAATCATTTCACTAAACTTCTCAGATTCTCTGTTGTAGCTCATTGCAACAGACAGTCTTTCGTGGAAGCAACGGGAAATTTGCCTGGTCCTATGTCGTGCTTGGTGTTGGCCATCAGAAGCCATCTTTCTCAGTACTACTTTTTCAACTAGAGAGAGATATTTCGAAATATTTGTGCAAAGTTTCGGCCTGACTTTGACGCCATCGGCTGCAGCGTGGCAGGCGCACTAGGCGCGTGCAGAGTTGCATATTTTATTTTCTAGCGAAATTTTTATCACGTCACGTCAAATCTTGCACGCAAATAAGCAATCTCACAATTCCAAAACGAAAAGAAAGTAGTTCTCCCTGACTTGGCTCGTTGATTTCAGATATTTCGCATGCGTTTGGCAATGCACAGCCGCCTCGTGACCGAGGCCGCTAACGCACGCGTGTGCGATGGCGCGAGGCTCGAATCTTGGTGGTGGATGAAATTTTCACTGCCAGTACTTGGCCGGCAAGGGGGGTAGACGTGGTGGCGTAGAGCTCCAGATCACCAGACTGCGCGCCTATGTCCTGGATTAAATTCCAAACGTCTCTTGAGTTTCTCACGACGTGAGGGCGTGTGACACTATTGAAAGTAGTCCGCACGTTAGATACTACCGTTAAGCGGGTCGCCTTGGTACATTCCGCAGGTTTATGCTACAGTCTGTGATCAAAAGTATCCGGACACCTGCTTAAAAATGACTTAGAAATTCGTGGCGACCTACATCGATAATGGTGGAATTCAGTATGGTGTTGGTCCACCCTTAGCGTTGATGACAACTTCCACTCCCGCAAGCATACGTTCAACCAGTGCTGGAAGGTTTCTTGGGGAATGCCAGCCCGTTATTCACGGAGTGCTGCATTGAGAAAAGGTATCGATGTCGGTCGGTGAGGCCTGCCACGAAGTCGGCGTTCGAAAACATCCCAAAGGTGTTCTGTAGGATTCAGGTGAAGTCACTGTGCAGGCCAGTCCGTTACAGGGATGTTATTGTCATGTAACCACTCCGCCACAGGCCGTACATTATGAACAGGTGCTCGATTACGTTGAAAGATGCAATCGCCATTCTCGAATTTCTCTTCAACAGTGGGAAGCAAGAAGGTGCTTTAAACATTTATGTAGGCCTTTGTTGAGATGGTGCCACGCAAAGCTACAAGACGTGCAAGCCTCCTACATGAAAAACACGACTACACCGTAACGTCGTCGCGTCCGAATGTTACTGTACACGATGCCAGATGACGTTCTCCGGGCATTCGCCATACCCACAACTTGCCATCGGATCGCCACAGTGTGTACCGTGATTCGTCATTCGACACAACGTTTTTCCACTGTTCAGTCGTCCAATGTTTACGCTCCTTACACCAAGAGAGACGTCGTTTGGCATTTACTTGCGTGATGGATGGCTTGTGAGCAGCCGCTCGACAATGAAATCCAAGTTTTCTCACCTCCCGCCTAACTGTCATAGTACTTGCAGTGGCTAGAGATGCTTTTTCGAGTTCCTGTGTGATGGTCTGGATAGATGTCTGCCTATTACACATTACGACCATCTTCAACCTCGGCGGTCTGTGTCAGTCAACAGACGAAGTCGGCTTGTACGCTTTTGTGCTGTACGTGTTCCTTCACGTATTCATTTCACTATCACATCGGAACCAGTAGACCTAGGGATGTTTATGAGTGTGGAAATCTCGCGTACAGACATATGAGACAAGTGATACCTAATGATTTGACCATCTGAACTTTTTGAACAAATGCTCATAGGTCTTAAGGTATGCATTTTACAGCCCGTGTTTACTAGACGTTTCTACTTCGGATGATCGTTCCTGTCATACCCTCGGATGTAACCACTCTTCCGGGGATACCCTGTATATAGATGTGTAGGTACTGGTTGCAGTAATTCCCTGTGGAACTCTCAACTGGACGCCACATTGACGGGTTCAGTGTCCCTAACCTATCCTAGTTATTCACCTGGCGAATGGGGACGTAGAGTAAGACGTCGAATCCCGCCTACTAGTCGATACTGGTGAATATCTACATCATTGAGAGGTGCTAGCTAGGTTGATAAGCAAATTGAAAAATACGTTACACTATTACGATTCGGTCTCATGACGTTCCAGTTTCCAGACATTTACCGCTAGAACATCAGACCACAAGTGTATTCTGGTCAAGTTTCGGTGCTCTCTAGAGTTGGGCGGCTTTTTACTGCTTCTATCGGCAGATACCGGCTCTTCTGTAGCTGACCGGCTCCTAGTTCCCCTCACTGCTGCGAGATGTCACTCCAAACGCCAACTAAATATCGAACAGATAACAATAAATGTATCACACACTTATCATTACTTACCGGAAATAAATTATACAAATATGTATTTCTCATCAATCAGTCAATCTCTTAGTGAAAGCTATATAAAAGTTCCTACTGCAGTTCCTGAGTTTAGCCTGAACATACGGACAGAAACGGTGGTTTCACAGTACATGTTACACACTTCCAGAGATTATGCAACGACGGCACAGAGAGTCAAAGTTACAGGCGCCGGCGCCTGTGAATGTATGTATATACAGGGTGATTCCGTGATGATGGTACAAACATTCAGGGATAACGGAGAGGGATAAATATATTAATCTGAAGTAAGGGTCCCTGTAAAGGAAACTAACGACTCTAAAGTTACGAAATCATTCTGACACCTCTGATAGTGGAATACATGTAACGGTACTGTTGTTGCTAAGAACGTGAGGTATAAACTTTTCCAAGATCGTACTATGGGCAAAGACAAGAAAATGTATCTGGTAAACAAATACTAAGAAATGGATAGTTTAAGAGTTATGAGCACTTGTTTATTAGAAGAGATGTGTTTGACACTAGCGAAGAGGAACAAGTGGTAATAGTCTCTCAGGTACGCACCTTAGAGTCCATGTTTCCGGAAATTTATTCTTCTCTAGGCCCTTACTATTAACTCTGAAAGTCGCATACCCTACATTTCTAGCAACAACAGTACCAGCATATGTATTCCACTGTCAGAAGTATCAGAATAATTTTCGCTTATAACTTTCGGCTAGTTCGTTTCCGGTAAAGGGACTTGATACAATTATCTTTCTCCCTCATCCTAGAAAGTCTGTAACGTCATCACGGAAAAACCTTGTACATATGTACATATACAGGCGCCGGCGCCTATAACTTCGACGCTCTAAAGCGTTGGTGGATGACGTTTCTAGATATGGGTTACTACGTAAAGCTTTATCTATTAAGTCCCCTCTACAACCTCTAGAAGTGTGCAACATGGAGTATATATAGGGCGTATCTGGAATGAATGTAGAATATGAGAGGGCTTGTAGAATGGGCCATAACGAGCATATTTCACATAGCAACTATATTTCTCGTAGCAACCCATGTCCGCATCCCTTGGCCTATGGCGCTAGGCGTCATTGAACAGCGTCGCGCCCCGAACATGCCACACGAGTCGTCATGGCAACAGGTCTTCAGGCGACGATTTCAATGTATTTGTGACATATAGGTAAAAGACCAAGTCGGGTTGAAGTTTTACGACCTATATTTGCAAACGCAGTAGTCGACACAATTGCGGAATTGCAGGTGGGACAACACTACCGATTTTCCGCCTGCTACTCGCACGTGAAGGCGTTGCTTTTGCCTGTGCAAATGCTTGTTTGATAGATGTTGCATAGAGGGGAGCAACTCTGCACACAGTATAGTCTGGTTTTCTCTGCGTCATTCTGTCATCAAATGTGGACACTCTTGTGTTTGTTACTGTGTGGAGCGGACAGGAAATAGAGGGCTATTCTTGGAAGGAAAGGGCAGGTATGTTTTGCGTTTAGGGGGCTGCGGTACGAAATGCTAACGCTGCGGTTCGGCAGCTTCTGAATCGTCGAGTGCCAGATCCACGCACATTTACTGCCATTCACACGTCTCTATGTGACACAAGTTCACTTGAAGCATGGATTCCACTGGCGCATTCTCGTAATGGCAAATACGCATTTAAGGCCTATTTCGAAACCCGGTGTATTCATTTTGTGTTACAGGTGCGAAGGCTTGGGGAAAAGGATGTCTACGTACCGAGTGTACACCAAGACTTGAAGTGGAGGCGTTAACACTGCTGGAAAACACACCCTCAACAAGTTCGCGGCGTGTTGCATGTGAAATGAGTTAAAGCCATTCCATAATTTGGCGTGTGTGACATGAAGTTGATTTGCACCCCTTCAACCTTCAGAAGCTTCAAGCGCTTTACCCAGACAATTTCCCACGTCGAACTGAATTCTGCCAGTGGTTTTTGCAAAGGTGTGGAATTCAAACGGACTTTCCGAACTGTGTTCTATGGATGAGGCACCCTTTACGCAAGAGTGTATGGTCGACAGCCACAATCGACACGTGTGGGTACGGAAAAATACGCACATCATCTTTGTTCGTCGTCACTAAGATCGCTTTGCTGTCAACATTTTGGCCGGTTTGGTAGGCAATAATCTCGTCGGTCTGTGCATGTTCCCCCGCCGACTGAACACAAAGAAATACTTAATCTTTTTATGCGTAAATGTTCCAGAGTTGTTGCAACATAGTCCACTCAACGTGCGACAAGGAATGTGGTACCAACTCAATGGTGCATCTGCTCATTTCACATATGGATTGCGATTGCATTTTGATGAAACCTTGGTGAGAACTGGATAGGACGCGGAGGGCCGGTGGCATGGACTGTACGTTCCCCCGACCCGACACCCACTGATTTTTTCTTCTGGAACCACATGAAATCTGTTGTCTATGAGACACCCATTGAGTCTGATGAAGAGGTAATAGTGCACGTTGTGGTAGAATCCGATGCAATTTCCACTTTGTTAGAAGTGTTTAAAAGAGTGCAACAGTTACTGCAGCGTCGTGTCCATTCAAGCTGGAGGGCGTAATTTCGACCCCTGATCTCAGAGATTTGTTTACTTCACATTTTTGCTGAATATATTCTTTTACTACCCAGAGCACAAGAACGTGCACAGTACCACCACTTCACTCTTTCGCATACTATTGTTTACATTCAAAAAATTCCGCATTGCTATAATAAAACTTATTTCAGCTGCTAAAATAGTGCATAGCTAATAATACAGATTCTTTGTACCAGGATAAGCATATGTATGCTTTGCTGATCTTACATTGTATGATCATTTGGTCCGTTTGCTGTTCCTTGTACATTTATGTAATATATGAAGATCATTCGCTACAAATTTGAATGGATGGCTAGTGACCTCTCTGTGAGTGGCTATTTTAGATGTATCATAAGTATTTGTGTAGGCATTTATGTGATCACTGTGCATTTTTTGGAAGTTTTTTCTAATATAGAGTACATAGACTACAAGTACTACATACTACACTGGTGTATAAAATTAAAGCAACAAATGTAAAGGTTGTGTTTATTTTTCCACGGAACAGTCGAAGCAGGTGATAAAGTAGAAAAAGTGTAAAAAACACAGAACGTAAACAACTGCAATATGCAGAAAGGACAAAAATATTCCTCGTTTGCTCCTCCTTAACGGATTTGCACACACGTCCCAACAACTGGTTAATGTGCTCAGCATGGGGTGCTCAGCACATCTGGCAGATATACAAGCCTGCCAACGACGGGGCACGCCGTGAACGGTATCATCAATCTCACGTGAAGCAATAACGCCCATTCCTCCTCGAGAGCTACTCACAAGTCTTGCAGAATGGTTGGCGGATGCTGATATGATGCAGCCTGTCTCCTTAGTGCTCCCCAGAAATGCACTATGGGAGCCAAATCGGGAGAGCGAGCAGGTCGCGCGATGCGTTCAGTATCTCCCGTTTCCAATAAAACATCAACCGTTCTTGCTCTATGAGAGCGATCATTATCGTCCATCAATATGAAGTCTGGGTCCGCACCACCTCGGAACAACCGCACATGAGGTCCCAAGATCGCGTCACGATTCGTGACAGCAGTTACATCTTGCCGATTCACCCATACAATTTCATGAAGAGGTATTCATGCGGTCAACATAGTTGCAGCCCACAACATTAGAGATCTTTCTCGATGTTTGTCTCTTTCCATAATGTTCCCCGCGCGCTGTTCGGGAGTGGAAATGGTAGGGTGATAGTATGATTGTGGTTCGATGAACCCTCTGTCAAGCACTTAAAAGTGAATTGCAGAGTAATCATGTAGATATAGATTTTTGGGTCCCGAAATCGTGTTCCACGTACTATCCAGATGCGAATGCGTCGAAGTATACATACAGTAGGTCTCAAACACTCTACAAAGCATTCTGTACATCGTTTGCCTCGATACAACACATCCTGATGCCAGGTGCCGTACTAAGGCGGTATTGTCGTGACCTTACATACAAATAATGGTATTCTCTATCTGATATTACAGGTGGTAGGCCCTGCCATGGTCTTTGGGTTACAGTTTCGGTCTCTATAAATTGTTGCCACACCCAAGAAACAACAAAACGATTTAGATTAAGCCATCGGACCTAATCAGTTTGCGACTGTTCTGCTTCAAAATGGGTCAAATGGCTCTGAGTACTATGGGACTTAACATCTGTGGTCATCAGTCCCCTAGAACTTAGAACTACTTAAACCTAACTAACCTAAGGACATCACACACATCCAGGCCCTGTTCTGCTTCCTTTCTACTCATGGTCCTCCACCGCAGGGAGTCTGGTAGGCATCTTCTATGTGTCATACTGCTCCGTAGGTTACTGTATGCACAGCGATTGTGGATGTGGGGCTAACCGGCAAACACTATCCAGTTTGGTAGGTGCCCTGACGTTACCGTTGACGTGGTTGTCCGTTGAGCGGCGTGCAGAACGCGATTCTACGTACATCTGTTGACAGTTTGTATGACTGTACATTGAATTAGACAAAAGAGGGGAAATAGCGGTTCGTTGCTTTAATTTTGGACACCAGTGTATTTAGCAAATACATAATTGTATGTGTTAACTTGTCTGTTATTTATGTTTTGTCTATGTGTCGGCTGCAGTTAGTTGCGTGTTGTGAAAGCCATGATAATTTTGTGAATTCTGAATATATTTTTTATATTTGACAGTTGCTTTAATATTGTTTTTTATATGTGTTGCTTTAATATTGTTTTTTGTAAGTGTTGCTTTAATATTGTTTTTCTTCCGTACGAGGTTGTCGGTAAATGATGATCTCATTCAGAAAAGAAAAAACGATAGTAATTTTTTACTCTTCCTTCTTGATCTACAGCTCGTAACTCAAAATCAGCAGTAAGTACTTGTTGGGCATCTGAATCGTGTCACTTCAGTATAAATTTTCTACTTTTGTTACTAAATTGGTTTGGTGATGGAATAAGATACATGGCGCACTTATTCTTGCATTATTTGTGATAGGAGAACCATGTTGTACTGACTTATTTATGCAGGTTTTCGAATAGACGCTTAATCGCACTTTTACCCTAAAACGCCTCTTCTCTACGCCAAAGAACATTCATTTAACAGAGCAATAATCGTATATTTCTATCGCTGACGTGATGGCTATCGAGACTGTAAGAACTTTTAACATTTCGGTGCAGGCGCTGAAAAAAGTTCTAAGTGAAACGCAAAGTTCCGATAATGGAAATGTAAGTTAGAGAGAGATATATATAGAGATCTCTCGGAATGGCGATAGGCGATGGAAGTTTGTGGCACGTGTTCTTTGTTCTCTCTCTTCCTCCGGCCGATCGGCCCATGTTGGCGCCCTTCCTCTGAGTGGCTCTGGCTGGGAAGAAGCACGTGCGGCGCGAGTGCCGGCGATACTGGAAGCTTTTCTTAAGCTCCAGCGCTCCACCAGCTTCATGATAAGGAGAGAGACCTCCACGACTGTGGGGCTCCGTGTATTTGGTCTTCTCTGTGCCCCACATTACTATAAGGTTCAGTGAATTGAAAACGCGAGACACATGGGGAAAATAACTGTTGGTCATGTGCGAACAGGGCTCATGCACTGAGGGTTTCGTGCTATATATCAGCCTTTATTAGTAATTATAGTACAGGGTTACATCACCAGTTACAGTTACATTCTCAGCAAGTACACCAAGTCCTTTCATCCATACATGTATTTTTTCATCATTTCTAACTTTACGACAGGAGCGGGTATACAATGTAAAAGGCATATTACTATATACATAACTAGGTCTAGATTGGGTCTTAGCATCTATTCCACAATGCCAGGTCTTGTAAGCGATGACATCTCGGTCGCCCAATGATTCCAATCCAGGTACAGAGGGATTCTCATTCTCACATCGGACGCTAGCGAGAATATATAACGAAAAAGTAGGCAAAAGGCATCGAGAATCGGGATTATTCCTAGGTTGATGAGCCGTTTATGTATAGTTCATCAATCCTTGAAATCGAGATTCTCAACAACTTAACAACTTTTGCCTATTTTTGATATAGATACTGGCAAGATATCAGTTCCAGGAATTCCACGACCGTAACAAAATCTTTAGGTGATATATGAAGATACAAAAGATGTAATAAAATATTTTTACTTACTTACTGACACATGAGTACAATTTACATTTTGTGTTTGCATGCAGGATTGTTGGTCTCTTATGCTTTTGATGGACGAGCAGTGCAGTGATGTAATGGCAAATAAGATATTTTTAATGTGACACAATTTCAGTCTAACAGTTTTCAGATTTTTTTACTTTAATTGTGTTGGGAGAACTTGGTTCTCACGAAATCTCATGATTCGTCGTCAATGGGAAATATGCTATAGGTTCTGACGAGTGAGTTTTTGAGTATTACAAAATGTGACATAAATGTACGTATGTTTTGAATGCATTGACTTAGTAGCTAATATTTTACACCAGGAAGGAACATAGACCTTGTATGTGACGTACGTTTGAACTTGACACACCAGTCTTTTCAAGAGATGCAGGGATCTTAACAGACGGACCGGCAATCAGACAGTCGGATGAAAAACGACATAAAATATTTTTGATTGTATATAATTAAAAATTAACAATATTTGGATATTTTCCTTTACTTGTACTGGAAACTTTGTTTGTTGCTAAAAATCATATTTCTGGGCTATCGGATATTACACTAGATTTTGAAGAGCGAGTTTTCGAGTATCAAAATATGTGACATAAATGATCTTACCTTTTGATTGCATTTACTTAAAAGCTTAAAAGTTTTCCAGTACTGAAGGACCATAGCCTTGTAGCCTAAATTTGAACTTCATACGTCTACCCGTTCCTGAGAAAAAGGATTCCTAATAGACGCACAGACAGACAGAGAGGCGGACAACAAAGCGATGCTATAAGGCCTCCATTTTTACAGATTGACGGACGGAACACCAAAACGTAAGTAAACCATTTATTATTCCAAAGGTGAACGCCATAACTGTTGTTATGTTTATCCCACAGTGAGACAAGGCAGTCAGTGTCTTCATTGAAGAATGTTTGCCGTTGCCTGCCGACCATGATTTTTTCTCCAATTTATTGGCTTTCGGTTCGAGCCCATTCAGCGATCTGAGTTATGGAAAGTCGTTACGACAATGTACTGGATTTTACTGGATATGATTTTATTGTCAGTGACACTTGTGTGATTGACATAGTCATGCCGCTTAAATATCTTGGCGTAAGGCTATAAAAATTACGAAGTGAAACGAGCATGTGAGGATTGTTGTAGGAAAGGCGAGTGGTCGACTTCAGTTTATAGATAGTGCAACCTATTCTTGCGTACTGCTCCACTGTTTGGGCTCCGTACCAGGTCAGCTTAAAGGAAGACATCGAATCAATTCAGAGGCTCGCTGCTAGATTTGTTACTGGTGGGTTTGAACAACACGCAAGTGCTACGTATATGATTTGGGAATTCAAATGGGAGTACCTGGAGTGAAGCCGACGTTCTTTTCGAGGAAAAATGTTGAGATAATTTAGAGAACTGGCATTTGAAGGTCATTGCAGAATGATTCTGTTGCCTCCTACATACTTCTCGCGTAAGGACAACGTAGATGAGATATGAGAAATTAGGGCTCACATGGAGGCATACAGACAGTTGTTTTTCCAGTCTCTCCATTTGCGAATGGACAAAAAAGGAAGTGACTAGTAATGCCAGGGGGAAGCCTCTGGCACGCACCGTAAGGCGGATTGAAGAATATCGATGTTGATGTAGAGATAGAATAATATCAAACTTACGTACGAGGTGCATTCAAGTTCTAAGGCCTCCGATTTTTTTTCTCCAGACTGGAAAGAGATAGAAACATGCGCGTTGTTTTAAAATGAGGCCGCGTGCATTGTCAATACGTCTCAGAGATGGCAGCACCGTACGGCAGATGAAATTTTACCGCCAGCGGCGAGAATGAGAACTGTTTTACATACTTAAAATGGCGACATTTTCCTTACTTGAACAGTGTGCAATCATTCATTTTCTGAATTTGCGTGGTGTCAAACCAATTGAAATTCATCGACAGTTGAAGGAGACACGTGGTGATGGAGTTATGGATATGTAGAAAGTGCGTTCGTGGGTGCGACAGTTTAACGAAGGCAGAACATCGTGTGACAACAAACCGAAACAACCTCGGGCTCGCACAAGCCGGTCTGACGACATGATCGAGAAAGTGGAGAGAATTGTTTTGGGGGATCGCTGAATGACTGTTGAACAGATCGCCTCCGGAGTTGCCATTTCTGTGGGTTCTGTGCACACAAACCTGCATGACGACCTGAAAATGCGAAAAGTGTCGTCCAGGTGGGTGCCACGAATGCTGACAGACGACCACATGGCTGCCCGTGTGGCATGTTGCCAAGCAATGTTGACGCGCAACGACAGCATGAATGGGACTTTCTTTTCGTCGGTTGTGACAATGGATGAGACGTGTATGCCATTTTTTAATCCAGAAACAAAGCGCCAGTCAGCTCAATGGAAGCACACAGATTCACCACCACCAAAAAATTTTAGTGTAACCGCTAGTGGTGAGAAAATGATGGTGTCCATGTTCTGGGACAGCGAGGGCATAATCCTTACCCATTGCGTTCCAAAGGGCACTACGGTAACAGGTGCATCCTACGAAAATGTTTTGAAGAACAAATTCCTTCCTGCACTGCAACAAATACGTCCCGGAAGGGCTGCGCGTCTGCTGTTTCACCAAGACAACGCACCCGCACATCGAACTAACGTTACGCAACAGTTTCTTCGTGATAACAACTTTGATGTGATTCCCTATTCACCTGACCTGGCTCCTAGTGACTTTTGGCTTTTTCCAACAATTAAAGACACTCTGTGGCCGCACATTCACCAGCCTCAGCGATTTTCCAGTGGTGAAAACAGACTCCTAAAGAAGCCTTCGCCGCTGCCATGGAATCATGGCGTCAGCGTTGTGAAAAATGTGTACATCTGCAGGGCGATTACGTCTTTAGAACTTGAATGCACCTCGTATTGTGTTGCCCAAACTTTTCCTCTGATGGAACACTTTGAGAAATCTGATACTGTGATGAAACACCTTGTTTTTTTATCCGAAAGTTAGAAAATTTTAAAAACTGAAAACCTGTTTTATTCATAAATTTCTTCAACTTTAAACCATGGCTAATAACACAGAAATCATAATAAAATAAAAAAATAGTACCGCAGTAATGTCGAAAAAGACGCCATGTTATTACTAATTTTTCGCGAAACACTGAATCACTTCACACAGTTCGCTAAAGCCTGCGCGTAGACGTACGCCACCATGTTGTAAAGTTCGGATATGTTACCTGATGGCTCCTATAGAAATTCCCTGCAGGACCGGAATTGGCCAGTCGTGCAAACCTAATAAAGTAAATACGTCAAGCAATGACTGAGGTGGAAGCATTACTCTGCTTTCAACTACGTGAAAGGTTCTCTGGCGTTACGCTGCATGGTATTGGCTAAACTGCACAATATTTTGAAGAGCCACCTGCCCTTTCTCATGTGCGACTGTTAACTGTTGCTCCTTCAGATGTCGGGACCGGCAAACTACGACAACGTTCGCCAAGTTTACCCTTTATGTTGATTCTGGGGCTTCTAAGAGGATTAAACTAGCCAGTGAGGCATTAGTGAGAGAGAGAATCCGTTGTACAAAGCAAGAATCATATAGTCTGCACAAGTCTGCTTTCACGTCACCTAAATTTGTGACGGTTCTGTCAGCGGATTCCAGGGTGTGGATGATCGCTTTTGGATTGGACTTGGCAGCTTATTAAACTGCCAAGTTCCATGGACTAACACACCTGTCAGCGCAAGAAATAAAACATGAAGACTTACTATTTTCAGTTTCACAGATAAACCACTGAGCGATATTGCGATTTCTGTGTTGGAGAAGTAAACTTTACCCTCAATCCAAGTACTTCGTCAATCTAAGAATTTACCAGAGCCGCTGAACTTTCCAACGAGCCAGCTGAAGAAATACAATGGGAGGCATGAAGGACCATGACTGGGATGCTCGCTTGCAAGCAAACCGTTGCCACCGAGAGAAAAACATTCCGATCCTTCCCACTGCAACAATTTATTACACGACACAGCGTATCGTTGCCTCCAGAGGGGTTCTATAGATGTGGTACAACGGAAGACACCCGCTATGCTAAAATACAGCCATGTGGCTTATAAACATACGTAAATAATAAGTTCTGTTTCTCCTCATGGTGACCAATACTGAAGCTCCAAGGTGATGTCTAGAAAAACGTATGGCTTCGCTTTTGAACCCTTTGATAGGGAAGCGTGAACATTATATTCAAAACTCAAGAACTTTTGGCTCCGATCAACCGATATATTAGTGAGTCTCGATGTGGTCTCTTTGTTAACACGAGTGCTTCTGGTGGAATCGCTGTATCTAAAAGGAGGTAAGCTGGAAGAGCACATCCTACATGTTTTCAAAGATATTATTACCTCTGCTAATTTGTCACTCAAAAACAAATATTTGGAAAACAAAACAAACACTGACAATGTTGACGTTGGTGGCCCCCTGTCTACAACAGTAGCTACTATTTTTACGAAAAACTGCGAGGGCAAAGTATGGCAATCAACGGTTTGAAACATATGGGTGGATCACCAACTTTCCGGTCTAAAATTAAGAAAATTATACAGTCAAAAGCTCATCTGGTTTTGATGGTGTTTCCAATAGAGTACTGAAACTTTGTTCCCATGTAATAAGCCCAGTCTGTGCATTAATAACTCATGGCATTTTTCCAGAGAGACTGAAATATGTGATTAGTAAACCTCTCTTTAAAAATGGTAATAAGAGAGATGTCACTAACTGCCGACCTGTTTCACTGCTGACATCATTCCCCAAAATTTGTGAGGAGATAGAATATTCTAGAACATTATCTAAACTTAGCAACAATAGCATCCTTAGTGAATCACAGTTTGGGTTTCAGAAGGGTTGCTCTACTGAAAATGCCATTTACACGTTTACTCACGATTTTACAAGCGTTAGATAATAAACTAGCGCCGGCTGGCATTTTCCGCGGCTTCTCTACGGCATTTGACTGCATGAATCACGGTATTCTCCTAGATAAGTTGACATTTTATGGGATTGATGGTATATCCAACCAATGAATGATGTCATATGTAACCAGTAGAATGTAGAAAGCAATGTCCAGGAATATAATTCTGACTGGGGAGAAATGAAGCACAGGGTTCGCCAAGGTTAAATTTTAGGTCCACTACTGTTCCAGATGCATGTGAACAATCTTCCATCTAATATACAACAAACAGAAATAGTTCTCCGTAGATGACACTATTACTGCAGTCAATTCAAACATACATACAAAAACACAATAAATGGTAAATTAAGTTCTTAAAAGTATCATTGATTAATGATGGTCTTACCCTCAATTTTAAAAAGACGCAAGATATTGAGTTCTAGTCTAGCGACCCTACACCAGTGATAAGTGCAACACATGCTGAGGAAATAATAAATAGGGTAGAAACTTCAAAGTAGATATTGATGAGAATGGAAAAGAAAACAAATTTTGGAGCTCTTCAAATGACTTAGTTCAGCCATATTTGCGCTTACGCTCAGTACAAATCTTAGAGAGAGACAAATCAGTAAGTTGACATATATTTTGCATACTTTCATTCAGTAATGTCATATGGAATAATGTTCTGAGGTAACTCATCGTTAATAAAGGACGTCTTCATTGCGCAGAAACGTGTTGTGAGACTGTGGTACTCGCTCACTATTGTCGTGTAGACATCTGTTTAGGAAGTTGGACATTCTGGCTACTGCTTCATAGTATATTTATTCCCTCGTGAAATTTCTTTTGCAAATAATCCACCACAGTGAAGCTGTCTTTAGCACAAAAAGGGATGCACAATGCTGCAACAAACATTATAGGTTAGGAACCTTCAACATCGTAGCGCGTCAGCAATCGTTATATTAAAAAACTAAAAACCCTCTTCGATTGCGAAAAAAGCACCAAGTGTTAAGTGTTAACCCAGGTTTCGGCTCTTCTTCAGAACAATGAAGGTGTAGTTATCTACGCCGAAACCTGAGTTAACACTTTAACACTAGGTGCTTTTTTCGCAATCGAGGCGGGTTTTCAGTTTTTTTAATATTTTTGGTTACTTACCCAATGTTATAAAATGTCTGATGGACTGTAAAGTAAAATTTGATAAAAAAGACCTTAAAACATTCAGAATGTAGCCACGAGTACAAATTTATTTGCGATGAGAATCTAAAATGACTCATTCCATATCATTACCATCTATCACGCAAAATGATCCATGGAACATGTAACCAACTGCCTATGATATGACGGTTGTTTTGCCTTACATTAGCGATGTGTCCTTCAAGATCAGCTGGCTCTTCAACAACACTAAACAATTTTTTCTTCCGTCCGGCGCGACTGCGAACGATGCTGGATTCCGTAAACGACGACCTAAGCCTAATTAACTAATTAAAAGCCGCTACCGTCGCTAAAAGGAACTTTGTTAAGACCATGGACGCTTTCGGGTTTTACATCAGCCTATTTTGAAGTGTATTTGAAACTACCATTTTTAATGTAAAATATATTGGATCCAATGCGTAAGTATTTGACGTAAAATGAGATGAAAAACAAAGCTTAAATATGCAGTGTTTAAGTACAAAAAGATTATATAACTTAAATTGTGCTGTAGAGAAACAACCTCAAGTGATAGAAAAGTAAGACAGGAAGATTTAAAAAGTCATGTACCCGACGACATTGTAAAAAAAAAAAATAAAAGGCATGTCAGGATCATAAACACTTTACAATTCTATATATTAAAAGTAATGGCGTGCTTTAGATTTAAGAGGTAATTTATTCTGACATGGTCGAAAATTTAAATTGCATTCTTCACTAATGAAACACCAAAAGTGATGACTAATTTTTAAGAAAGCTTAAAAGAGCAGCAGTGTCGTCCACGTAGAATGTACTGCCATGTCGCATAGCGTACAAAAGTTAAAACACTTGTAACTGTACAGCGCGCCAGCGTAAATTCGAACACATCCTGCACTGCTTACAACCCCCTGTTGACAGATATCTAGATACTAGCCACGTGCTCTGAGGTGCCTTGTCACGGCCCGCGCGTCTCACCCTGTCGGAGGTTCGAGTCCACCCTCGGGAATGTGTGTGTTTGTTGCCCTTAGCGTTTGTAAGTTTAAGTCAGATTAAGATGTGCGTAAGCTTAGGGACCGATAACTTCAGCAATTTGGTCCCATAAGATCTTACCAAAAATTTCCATCTAGACACAGAAACAAACTTGCTGAGAAACTTTAAAGAAAGTTGTAAATAACTGGATGGCTCATGACCGAGCAACTTGAGTTTCATAGTGTTCATTGATTTGTTAGCAAATGGTTCAAATCGCTCTGAGCACTATGGGACTTAGCTGCTGTGATCATCAGCCCCCTATAACTTAGAACTAGTTAAACCTAACTAACCTAAGGACATCACACACATCCATGCCCGAGGCAGGATTCGAACCTGCGACCGTAGCGGTCGCGCGGTTCCAGACTGTAGCGCCTAGAACCTCTCCGCCACTACGTTCGGCGATTTTTTACCATCTTTCCTTTTGATATTTCATATGAGTGTAAATTTCTGTTTCTTCATATATGTCTGAAAAATGTTTTTTCTTCATTGGATGAATGCTAATTAGGTTCTTTTCAATACTGAACAGCGAGTTACTATGTTGTGTAAGATGAGCTGCGAAGGTGGATTTACTACCTATGCTTTCTGTTTTTCATACTGTGTGATCCGTGTATCGAGTTTTAAAATCCCTTCCTGTTTCTCCGTGGTATCTAACCTTACAACGGGAGAAGTAAATTTCGAATACGTCAGCGTTTCTACGTAAGTCTTGCATTGCGGTAACGTCGTGTATTAACAGACGCAACAATGAAAGGTGGAGTTTATGCGGAAGATGTACATTAGGTTTTTGAAAAAGAGTGATGTGTCTGGGTATAGAAAGCAAACGATTATGACTGGTTTTATGTAGCACTTAGTTTTCTGCCAATTGATCCCTTTCAGACATTGTAGGATTATAAACTTCATCAATGACCATACTCTGATAAACGTTATTCCTCGCCATATTTCGCAAATAGGCCAGTTCCCTTTCTAGTTCATCTGCACGTAGCAGCAGTTTAAGAAGTCAGTTTATTGTGTAACATAAGAAAACCTTTTCATGTTGAACAGGATGACATTATGTAGTAGTAATAATGACATTCTAAGTTTTCGTTTTATTTATGGCAATGACAAGAAACTGTTCAATTTGCAAATGTGTTTACTAAAATAGAAAACCACATTACTTTTATCGTGGACCACCAGCGAGGGTAACGGCATTATTATTATTGTTATTATTATAATAATTATTGTGAGCCGCGAAATAAGTCGAGGATATCTTCAACATAACTTTAGTACAATAGTACACTATACTGGTGTTAATTTCAGGGTAATATTTGAAGAATCCGTTTTCACAACGATTGACGAAAATATCTGCTAGTGTAGATTGCACTAAAGTACAAAACAAGAACTACTTCAAAAAGAAGGATTAGATATAGGCTTAGCTGGTACAGTGACAGATATTTTCGTAAACCATTTGGAAAACATATTTTTCAGATATGAACTTGAGATTAACTTCGGTCGGCAATATATGCTACTGAAGAAACAAAATTTACGTATTGTACAGCTGTTCGCGAGCACACCAATGTACAACGAAACGCATAGATGCCAGAGAGATGAAATCAGACTCAAATGGAAGGGTTCTTCATTTATGCCCAGCACATAAACAAAAGAAAATCATTTTTTACGACGTTACACATCCACTGAGGTTTCACATTGTTTGATGTGCAGTCAGGGTTCACATGTCTGTCATTTAAGATAGCTTTAGATCCAGTTAATTGCTTCTGTCAGAATGGTTACTTTGAGCGTTAAGTGCATCAAACTTTCCAGCACTTGGCAGAAGATAAATAGGTCCCTATTAAAAAAAAAAAAAAGAAAAAGAAAAAAAAACCTCACAAATAGAATTCCTATCACAGTTGCAAAGATGTACTTCGTGACACGAAAACAATTGGGATTCAAACAGTTGCGTGGAGTGAGCAGCGTACTTTAATATTTAACGCTTGCGTGATCGTGCACACTTTGCTTATCGCTATGGGCGTATTTTTCGCAGTAAAAAGAATAGTTATTTAAATAATTTAATGGTGGCATGTGTCCACACCCATATCCTTAAGGACATCGTTGTTGACTGTTTGGCAGCGGGCTCATGAAGATTGGTAGATGGAAAGTGACAAGCACGGTCAGTTAAGGTCTGCTAGCATGCATATATTATGGCAGAGTGGCAAAAGCCGACCGTTGTGGCCGAGCGGTTCTAGGCGCTTCAGTCCGGAACCGCGCGACTGCTGCGGTCTCAGGTTCGACTCCTGCCTCGTGCAGGGTGTATGTGATGTCCTTAGGTTAGTTAGGTTTAAGTAGTTCTAAGTTGTAGGGGACTGATGACCTCCGATGTTAAGTCCCATAGTGCTCAGAGCAATTTGAACCATTTGAACAGTGGCAAAAGTGGCATCCATGACCATAGAAAGCCTAATAGTGTCAAATTTGAGGAAGAATTGTCTGAGAATGAAACAGGAGCAGCAGAGAATCCAACCACTAGATATGTCTGTGGATGCGGGACAGCAGTTAGTCAAATATTTTAACATGGAAAATCGCCGAACAGCCGTATGTTTGGGAAGTAATTTTATTTTCAGAACTAGTTTCTGCAATTCAGTATGCCATCCTCAGGCCTCCTGCTCATCTCACGTGTATGCATTCAAACTTCTATTCACTTACTGGAGCCATCAATACCCGGAAGTCGGCAAATACGAATTCATGACGTCCAAATACTGGTGGCTCCTGTACTCCAACATCGACAAGTCTGAATGTCTATACATGAGGTACACACGGGGCCTGGAGAGGACATATTGAATTGCCGAAACTGGTTGTGAAAATAAGATAAAGTAACTTCCGAAATGCACGGCTGTTTGGTGCTTTCCGTTGTTAAAACATTGAAGATATGGTGCTATAAACGAATGTTGAAAATTGGATGGACAGATACGCTGAGGAATGAGAATCGACCAGGGAAGGAATATATGGAAAACACATACAAAAAGAAGGAAAAGGATGATAGGACGCAGGACACTGGGTAATAACTTCCATGGTACTAGCGGGAGCTGTAGAGGGTAAAAAGTGATGAGGAAGGCAGACACTGAAACAACTGAGGTCTTAGGTTGCAATTGATACTCTCAGATGAAAAGGTTCATAGAGGAGAAGAATTCGTGGCGGGCCACATCAGACTACTCAGAAGACCGGTGTAAGCACACAATAAGTACAATTTCGTTACTTTCTATCGTGCCGCAGTTTCGGTGGCCACCAGTGTGGAGGGAATGTGAAGTACTGTGAACGATGATAAGTACACTACTGGCCATTAAACTTGCTACACCAAGAACAAATGCAGATGATAAACGGGTATTCATTGGACAAATATATTATACTAGAACTGGCATGTGATTGCATTTCACGCAGTTTCTGTGCATTGATCCTGACAAATCAGTACCCAGAACAACCACCTCTGGCCGTAATAACGGCATTGATACGCCTGGGCATTGATTCAAACAGAGCTTGGATGACGTGTACAGGTATAGCTCCTCATGGAGCTTCAACACGATACCACAGTTCATCACGAGTAGTGACTGGCGTATTGTGACGAGCCAGTTGCTCGGCCACCATTGACCAGACGTTGTCAATTGGTGAGAGATCTGGAGAATGTGCTTGCCAGGGCAGCAGTCGAACATTTTCTGCTCCCAGAAAGGCCCGTACAGGACCTTGCAACATGCGGTAGTGCTTTATCCTGCTGAAATGCAGGGTTTCGCAGGGATCGAATGAAGGGTAGAGCCACGGGTCGTAACACATATGAAATGTAACGTCCACTGTTCAAACTGCCGTCAATGCGAACAAGAGGTAATCGAGACGCGTAACCAATGTCTCCCCATACCATCACGTCGGGTGATACGCCAGTATGGCAATGACGAATACACCCTTCCAATGTGCGTTCACGGCGATGTCGCCAAACACGGATGCGGCCATCATGATGCTGTAAACAAACCCTGGATTCACCCGAAAAAATGACGTTTTGCCATTCGTGCACCCAGGTTCGTCGTTGAGTACACCATCTCAGGTGCTCCTCTCTATGATTCAGCGTAAAGGGTAGCCGCAGCCATGGTCTCCGAGCTGATAGTCCATGCTGCTGCAAACGTCGTCGAAAGGTTCGTGCAGATTGTTGTCGTCTTGCAAAGGTCCCCATCTGTTGACTCAGGAATCGAGACGTGGCTGCACGATCCGTTACAGCAATGCGGATAAGATGCCTGTCATCTCGACTGCTAGTGATACGAGGCCGTTGGGATCCAGCACGGCGTTCCGTATTACCCTCCTGAAACCACCGATTCCATATTCTGCTAACAGTCATTCGATGACGACCAATGTGAGCAGCAATGTCGCGATACGATAAACCGCAATCGCGATTGGCTACAATCCGACCTTTATCAAAGTCGGAAGCGTGATGGTACGCATTTCTCTTCCTTGCACGAGGCATCACAACAACGTTTCACCAGGCAATGCCTATCAACTGCTGTTTGTATATGAGAAATCGGTTGGAAATATTCCTCATGTCAGCACGTTGTATGTGTCCCCACTGGCGCCAACCTAGTGTGAATGCTCTAAAAAGCTAATCATTTGCAAATAGCAACATCTTCTTTCTGTCGGTTAAATTTCGCTTTTGTAGCACGTCATCTTCGTGGTGTAGCAATTTTAATGGCCAGTAGTTTATTCATTCTTATGCGCAGAATATACGGTAAATTTAAAGGCAAGCACATAGTCTTTAGTTATTCCACAGCACTATGATTTGAAGTTCTTCCTTTCGTGTCATTATGATTGCCTTATAGGAATGCGTAGTCCTTAGAAATGTTGGTTTCCTCATTCTCCACTCGTGTGAGATACAGTCAGTGGCAAGGTGGTGGCACTCCCCTCGAGCCGCGATTACCTGTTGTGTCGGCGCCGGCACTTGGAAACGAGCAGCTCGCGTGCCACCAGTGCTCGCCGTTCCCTTCCCTTCCCTTCCCTTCCCTTCCCTCGCCTCGCCTTCCTTTCTCCGCTAATTGCAGCGCGGCGCCGCCTTGTAAAATGTCGCCACTGCCCTCCGCCGCACGCCGCGCCACCTGCTCGTTTAGCAGCCACACCCGAGCGCGACCTTTCAGATTAATGGCACTGTTTGCTGCGCTGCCTGAATTAGACTCACCAGGCGCAGCGGTTAAATGCTAACCGCGGTTTGAGGGGCATTCCGTCGACGCATATAGCACTTCTGTAAGCTATCACATGCATATTGACACTGTTCCTTAGAACACCATTTTGGGCACAGAAGGCCTTTACACTGTGTAAACCGAAACTAATGCTTTCGTTCTGGATATACAGGGTGTTACAAAAAGGTACGGGCAAACTTTCAGGAAACATTCCTCACACACAAATAAAGAAAAGATGTTACGTGGACATGTGTCCGGAAACGCTTAATTTCCATTTTAGGCCTCATTTTAGTTTCGTCAGTATGTACTGTACTTCCTTCAATCACCGCCAGTTGGCCCAATTGAAGGAAGGTAATGTTGACTTCGGTGCTTGTGTTGACATGCGACTTATTGCTCTACAGTACTAGCATCAAGAACATCAGTACGCAGCATCAACAGGTTAGTGTTCATCACGAACGTGGTTTTACAGTCTGTGCAATGTTTAAAAATGCGGAGTTGGCAAATGACCATTTGATGTATGGATTACCACGTAGCAATAGCCGTGGCGCGGTACGTTTGTACTATCGAGACAGATTTCCAGAACGAAGGTGTCCCGACAGGAAGACGTTCGAAGCAATTGATCGGCGTCTTAGGGAGCACGGAACATTCTAGCCTATGACTCGCGACTGGGGAAGACCTAGAACGACGAGGACACCTGCAATGGACGAGGCAATTCTTCGTGCAGTTCACGATAACCCTAATGTCAGCGTCAGTGAAGTTGCTGCTGTACAAGGTAACGTTGACCACGTCACTGTATGGAGAGTGCTGCGGGAGAACCAGTTGTCTCCGTACCATGTACAGCGTGTGCAGGCACTATCAGCAACTGATTGGCCTCCACGGGTACACTTCTGCGAATGGTTCATCCAACAATGTGTCAATCCTCATTTCAGTGCAAATGTTCTCTTTACGGATGAGGCTTCATTCCAACGTGATCAAATTGTAAATTTTCACAATCAACGTGTGTGGGCTGACGAGGATCCGCACGCAATTGTGGAATCACGTCATCAACACAGATTTTCTGTGAACATTTGGGCAGGCATTGTTGGTGGTGTCTTAATTGCGACCCACGTTCTTCCACCTACGCTCAATGGAGCACGTTATCATGATTTCAAACGGGATACTCTACCTGTGGTACTAGAACATTTGCCTTTACAAGTACGACACAGCATGTGGTTCATGCACGATGGAGGTCCTGCACATTTCAGTCGAGCTGTTAGTACGCTTCTCAACAACAGATTCGGCTACTGATGGATTGGTAGAGGCGGACCAATTCCACGGCCTCCACGCTCTCCTGACCTCGACCCTCTTGACTTCCATTTATGGGGGCATTTGAAAGCACTTGACTATGCAACACCGGTGCTCGTATTATGCACGGTCGTGATACAATACGCCATTCTCCAGGGCTGCATCAGCGCATTAGGGATTCCATGAGACAGAGGGTGGATGCATGTATCCTCGCTAACGGAGGACATTTTGAACTTTTCCTGTAAGTAAGTGAAGTCACGCTGGTACGTTCTGTTGCTGTGTGTTTCCATTCCATGATTAATGAGATTTGAAGAGAAGTAATAAAATGAGTTGTAACATGGAAAGTAAACCTTTCCGGACACATGTCCACATAACATATTTTCTTTCTTTGTGTTTGGGGAATGTTTCCTTAAAGTTTGGCCGTACCTTTTTGTAGCACCCTGTATTACGGCGCACTTTATACACTCCTGGAAATGGAAAAAAGAACACATTGACACCGGTGTGTCAGACCCACCATACTTGCTCCGGACACTGCGAGAGGGCTGTACAAGCAATGATCACACGCACGGCACAGCGGACACACCAGGAACCGCGGTGTTGGCCGTCGAATGGCGCTAGCTGCGCAGCATTTGTGCACCGCCGCCGTCAGTGTCAGCCAGTTTGCAGTGGCATACGGAGCTCCATCGCAGTCTTTAACACTGGTAGCATGCCGCGACAGCGTGGACGTGAACCGTATGTGCAGTTGACGGACTTTGAGCGAGGGCGTATAGTGGGCATGTGGGAGGCCGGGTGGACGTACCGCCAAATTGCTCAACACGTGGGGCTTGAGGTCTCCACAGTACATCGATGTTGTCGCCAGTGGTCGGCGGAAGGTGCACGTGCCCGTCGACCTGGGACCGGACCGCAGCGACGCACGGATGCACGCCAAGACCGTAGGATCCTACGCAGTGCCGTAGGGGACCGCACCGCCACTTCCCAGCAAATTAGGGACACTGTTGCTCCTGGGGTATCGGTGAGGACCATTCGCAACCGTCTCCATGAAGCTGGGCTACGGTCCCGCACACCGTTAGGCCGTCTTCCGCTCACGCCCCAACATCGTGCAGCCCGCCTCCAGTGGTGTCGCGACAGGCGTGAATGGAGGGACCAATGGAGACATGTCGTCTTCAGCGATGAGAGTCGCTTCTGCTTTGGTGCCAATGATGGTCGTATGCGTGTTTGGCGCCGTGCAGGTGAGCGCCACAATCAGGACTGCATACGACCGAGGAACACAGGGCCAACACCCGGCCTCATGGTGTGGGGAGCGATCTCCTACACTGGCCGTACACCTCTGGTGATCGTCGAGGGGACACTCAACAGTGCACGGTACATCCAAACCGTCATCGAACACATCGTTCTACCATTCCTAGACCGGCAAGGGAACTTGCTGTTCCAACAGGACAATGCACGTCCGCATGTCTCCCGTACCACCCAACGTGCTCTAGAAGGTGTAAGTCAGCTACCCTGGCCAGCAAGATCTCCGGATCTGTCCCCCATTGAGCATGTTTGGGACTGAATGAAGCGTCGTCTCACGCGGTCTGCACGTCCAGCGCGAACGCTGGTCCAACTGAGGCGCCAGGCGGAAATGGCATGGGAAGCCGTTCCACAGGACTACATCCAGCATCTCTACGATCGTCTCCATGGGGGAATAGCAACCTGCATTGCTGCGAAAGGTGGATATACACTGTACTAGTGCCGACATTGTGCATGCTCTGTTGCCTGTGCCTATGTGCCTGTGGTTCTGTCAGTGTGATCATGTGATGTATCTGACCCCAGGAATGTGTCAATAAAGTTTCCCCTTCCTGGGACAATGAATTCACGGTGTTCTTATTTCAATTTCGAGGAGTGTACATGCGAGGAGAGCGCGTATCAGACTATTACTCTACTCATCAGTCTTATGACTGGTTTGGTGCGGCCCGTCAATTTCTTCATCTCAGAGTAGCACTTGCAACACACTTACTCAGTTATTTGATGCAAGTGTTCCAATCTGTGTCTTCCCCTACAGTTTTTACCCTCTACAGCTCTCGTCTAGTACCATGGAAATTATTCCTGTCGCCTTAAATGATTTTCTATTAACATGTCCCTTCTTCTTGTCAGTGTCCTTCCCTACATATTCTGCGGCGAACCTCCTCATTCCTTACCTTACCAGTCTACCTAATTTTCAACGTTCTTTTCTGTAGCACCACATCTCAAATGTCCGATTGCCATCTGTTCCGGGTTTCCCGCAGTCCATGTTTCACTACCGTACAATGCTGTGCTCCAAACGTACATTCTCACGAATTTCTTCCTCCAGCTAAGGTCGATGTTTCATACAAGTAGATTTTTCTTGGCCGGGAATTCCGTTTTTTTTCCTGTGCTAGGCTGTTTTTCATGTCCTTCATGATCCGTCCGTCAAGGACTATTTTGCTGCCTGTGTAGCAGAATTCCTTAAATTCATGTACTTCGTGATCCCCAATTGTGATGTTAAGTTTCTCGGTATTCTCATTTCCGCTACTTCTCATTACATTCGTCTTTCTTCGATATACTCTGAACCCTCATTCTGTAGTAATTAGACCATTCCACTCAACGGATTCTGTACTACTTCTTCCCTTTCACCGAGTGAGCAATGTCATCAGCGGAACTTATCATGTATATCCTTTCACATTCTATTTTAATCTCTCTCTTGAACCACTCTTCTGTTTCCGTCATTGCTTCTTGCATGTACAGATTGAACAGTAGGAGTGAAAGACTACATCTCTGTCTTAAACCACTTTTAATCCGAGCACTTCGTTATTGCTCTTGCCCTATTCTATTGTTCTCTCTTGGTTCTTCTACATATCGTCTATTACCCGTCTTTCCCTCGCTCATACAATTCGGTTTTCAGCGAAGCTATTTTTGTGTATTGACCACTTCACTTTATACATGTTTTACAAATGCTTAAATACAAGAATGTTACCTTACCCGTTAAGTAAAGCGACCATAATCTCAACGACTTTGCCATAAGCTTAAATACCGGTGATATTAAACATCAGGAATCATTTCAGATATTGAAATATATTTACTGTGCTGACAGAATATAGTGGGAAGAAAAATTCAGTAAATTTATATATGAGCAGGAAGCATACAGGGTGTCAAATTTAGTACACAGAGGTGCTGCCTCTAGGAGCAGCAACTCGACTGGCTAGATGACGAACTGAAATTCGATGGCGTATATCACTCCAGCGTGCTTCAGACCTATATCAGTGTTCATTTAGTGCTGTCGGGTGATGCTGTATGATTCTGCAGAAAATTCATATTAAGTAGAAGAATAAAATGTCAAATGTTCTATGTGTCATTTCTTTTATAAGACGCGTTTTTAGTGTCAGTACTCTGTCGTATATACCTCGCTTGTTCCAAGTGTAAAATCATGGAAAGATGTTTCGAACATACATCTTCAAATAGCGCAAGGTGGAAGAAAGGTAAGCAAAACATTTGTTCCTTAAGATCTCTACAAAACAGTTGTATAAGCTAATGATATGAACACAGAGCATGTAATCCTAATGCATACGACTGAGTCCTTTCACTTTAAAGATGCTGCTGATACATTGTTGTCAATGCTGGCGTTTAAGATTTCCAAATACAGTATGATAAAAGTGTCATCCATCCAAATAGCTGTTAAAAATTCTTAATCTGGAGCAGGGGAAACATAAATGTCAATGACTTCAAAAAAGGAAAGGCCATAGTTGATGTATGGCATTCCGTACGTCATCTCGATGACCAGCCACGTTTACGAGCCGCAAAAAGGAAGACGTGTTGAAGACGTTTCTATACTCCTAAACAGCACAGGGAGTTTTACAGGAAACACTGGTCCACAGTATCATAGAAGACTTCCTCACTGTACTTTTCTCACTACAGTGGCAGGTCCGACCAGACATAAACTGTATGGCCAAACACTGACGCCATGGCCCACAGTTGCAGTTAATACACACTCAATACACAGTCAGATTTCATTCACGGACAAATGAAAGCTCTTTTATCTCATGTTAATAATTTTATTCTTTATACAGCTTCCTATACTTGCTACAAAATGAACGTAGGCATTGAAAGTCCAGTGTTCGTCCAGGTGCACACCTAAACACCTATTGGAGATACACATTCGAATTATCTCCCGACTTTTTAGAATCGATTCATTTCTAACAAGTCTTCCTTTACGTAACATGCATGTCGATTTCCGTAGTGCTACCTTGAGTGGCACCTTCAAGCACCACTCCTGCACGATTCCAAGGGGTTTGCCACAATCACATTCTAGCGAATCTAGAAATAATCTATTGATTAGCACTGTTTCCTTAATCTTAATCCATGCGTGTATTACACAAATAGGCCGTTACGATCTGGGTAGTATGTGATCTTTCTGCACAGCAGCACAGGCTTTTTCGTGAACATTGCTCTCGGCTTCAATGCTGTTTGTTGTGATATTAATTCGGAAGACTTGCTTTATCCAGCTGTCTATTGTACTCTGCCCTGTCCAAGTCTCTTCATCTCCAAATAACTGCTACCTACCTGAATCTGCTTACTGTATTCGTCTCTTGGTCCCCTTCTACGTTTTTTACCCCCTCCCCTACACACACTTCCCTCTAATACTAAACTGGCGATCCCTTGATGTATCAGAATGTGTCGAAACCATCGACTGATCCCTCCTTCTAGTCAAGATATTGCACGAATTTCTTATCCTTCCAATTCTATTCAGTACTTCCTCTTTATTTACGTGATTTTACCCATCTAATTTTGAGGATTTTCTTCGTAACACATTTAAAAACCCTCTATTCCCTACTTATCTATATTGTGTATGGTCAGTGTTTCACTTCCATACGAAGCTGCACTACAAATACTTTCAGTAATGATTCCTCAACACTAAAATATGTATTCGATGTTTACAAATTTCTCTTCATTAGAAACGGTTTTCTTTCCATTGCCAGTTAACATTTAATATCTTTTCTATTTTGTCCTTATTCAGTTATTTTGCTGCCAAAATAGCAAAATTCATCTGCTCCTTCAGTGTCTCGTTTCATAATCCGATTTCCTCCGGATCGTCTGATTAATTCGACTACATTCCTTTTAAACTTGTTTTGTTTTTTTAATTGTCATCTTATAGCCTCATTTCAAGATACCATCCATTCCGTTCGACTGCTCTTCGACGTCTTTCGCTGTCTCCGATAGAATTACAATGTTGTCAGCAAACCTCAAGACTTTTGCTTTTTCTCCTTGAATTTTAATTCCTGTTCCAAAATTTTCTTCGGTTTCCTTTACCGCTTGGTCAGTGCACAAACTGAATAACATCGGGGATATGTTACAACACTGTCTCACTCCCTTCTCAACCACTGTTTTCCTATCATGTTCCTTGACATTTTTAACTGTAATCTGGTTTCTGTGCAAGATCCAGATAGCCTTTCGCTACCTATATTTTACACCAGCTAGTTTTAGAATTTCAAAGAGAGTATTGCAGTCCACATTGTCAGAAGTTTTCTTTACGTCTACATCTACATCTACATTTATACTCCGCAAGCCACCCAACGGTGTGTGGTGGAGGGCACTTTACGTGCCACTATCACTACCTCCCTTTCCTGTTCCAGTCGCGTATGGTTCGCGGGAAGAACGATTGCTGGAAAGCCTCCGTGCGCACTCGAATCTCTCTAATTTTACATTCGTGATCTCCTCGGGAGGTATAACTAGGGGGAAGCAATATATTCGATACCTCATCCAGAAACGCACACTCTCGAAACCTGGACAGCAAGCTACACTGCTAGGCAGAGCGCCTCTCTTGCAGAGTCTCCTACTTGAGTTTGCTAAACATCTCCGTAACGCTATCACGCTTACCAAATAACCCTGTGACGAAACGTGCCGCTCTTCTTTGGATCTTCTCTATCTCCTCCGTCAAAACGATCTGGTATGGATCCCACACTGATGAGCAAAACTCAATTATACGTCGGACGAGTGTTTTGTAAGCCACCTCGTTTGTTGGTGGACTACATTTTCTAAGGACACTCCCAATGAATCTCAACCTGGCACTCACCTTACCAACAGTTAATTTTATGTGATCATTCCACTTCAAACCGTTCCTTAAGCATACTCCCAGATATTTTACAGAATTAACAGCTACCAGTGTGTGGCGTCGCAACTAGTGCGAGCGCACAGTTTTCTATCAAATATTTACTGTGAAATGTAGACAGACTGTAAAGTAGCCATCAGATTAGCATATGTGCTGTAGCGGGCAGATTACCGGTGTCCGTTCGTCTGACGTCACGACCATATGGCATGTCTGTACCGTGAGAATGTAAGACCTGTGCGCTAACTAGCCGCGTGTATAACGTGGAACTTTCATCTTTAATAACTTCTAACTGAGGAACCTGAGGAAATTAAAAGTTAATATACTAGTTTCTGTTATGAATAAAAATAAGTCATCCAAATTTGAGCTTTGAAACCTGCATATTTTGGAAATTAGAAAAATCTTACAGAAAACGCAAATTTCTACAATTTTCGAGTCTAAATAAATACCATTATGTATAGATCACCTTCAGTGACCATCCAACTATGAAACAAAATCACCTTCCGTGCTTTTGTATTTATTTTGAGAATTTTACTTTTAGAAATTCACCTATAACTTTGTTAAAACCATAAATGTTTTGAATTTTTGTGAACAGTTATTTTATATGAGTAGGTGAGAGTGAATGAGTGTGCCTGAGTGAATGAAAGAGGGACATTCGCCATTCTTTGCAAGTGTATAAAATCTAGGTTGGAACTCGCAAGTGTTCAGACGATGTAACCGTGGGAACAGAGTCGCCAGTGGTTCCCCATCTTAGTGAATGTCGGATGTCCAAGAGTGTATGGTATTGTACAAGCAGCCAGAACGTTCGCGAGTATTTAAATAATTTCTGGAAATAAAGTAAAGTCTAGTTTTCCTTTCGGTTTGTTAAATTATACAGTAAATTTTGTGTAACAAGAAATCATGACGTAAATGATTCAGAAGTCATGACTGGTGCGTGCTAGATTTTGGCGCGAGGCGCACCCAAAGAGTTAATTCTGATTGGCTGTGTGATGTGTGAGCCAATGAGATGCGAGGACGGTTAGCAGACTAGGAGAGTGAGTCGCGAGGGGATGAGGAGTCGCGAAGGAACTGTGATCGAGAAGAGACATGCTTGATGTGTCCTCGCGAATAATGTGTAAAATGAAGTCATAAAACGGCTTCATCGGTTCGGTACTGTGCGATTTGAGACTGGAAGAGTCCAGTAACGCGTAGTGTGAGTTTGAGCGAGTTGTGACTTTTCGTTCCGCGAAAGACGCGAGTAACTTTAATAATTAAAAGCGTGGCGGTACTTCGTAAACTTTTACTAAGTGCTTATGGCGAGCATTAACGTTAAAAAACGAACTATTATTGAACATCGACTGCAAACGTGTATGTTAGAAAATCGTCTGTGTTGCAGTTAAGTAAATTCCGTAACTTTGAAAGCTAATTCTGGCGGGGTTTGAGTGTGGATAGAATTGTGAACTGAACTTTCTTCAAACGTAGATTAGCGGGCTGATGATCAGGCTTAAAGACAATAAAGAGCTTAAATAGAATTACCAACTTCGCGTTCTCGTTTGAGTAAACAATTACTACCATTCCAATAACTCAATTTATTTAGGAAGATTGCTCATAGATTGTATTTCAGCAAACATGTATCGCGGCCTCCGGTGAGCGGCTATTAAATTGCAGTTTCTTCAACACTGCTTTTCTGCAATTTTTCCAGTAGCTGCTATCAGGAGAGGCGAGTGCAGCAACTACCTAAGAAACGAGGTAGGTGGATTTTCTTTCAGGGAAAGGAAACTGCGCGATAAGAGCCTGACCCGTCGCAAGTGTTTGTTCCGCTACCATATAATCATACAAAAAAGGATCCTTCTTTCTCTGTATTCGCAATACATTACATTTTTCTATGTTAAGGGTCAGTTGCCACTCCCTGCACCAAGTGCCTATCCGCTGCAGATCTTCGTGCATTTCGCTGCAATTTTCTAATGCTGCAACTTCTCTGTATACTACAGCATCATCCGCGAAAAGCCGCATGGAACTTGCGACACTATCTACTAGGTCATGTATATATATTGTGAAAAGCAATGGTCCCATAACACTCCCCTGTGGCACGCCAAAGGTTACTTTAACGTCTGTAGACGTCTCTCCGATGAGAACAACATGCTGTGTTCCGTTTGCTAAAAACTCTTCAATCCAGCCACACATCTGATCTGATATTCCATAGGCTCTTACTTTGTGTATCAGGTGACAGTGCGGAACTGTATCGAACGCCTTCCGGAATTAAAGAAAAATGGCATCTATCTGGGAGCCTGTATCTAAAATTTTCTGGGTCTCATGAACAAATAAAGCGAGTTTCGTCTCACACGATCGCTGTTTCAGGAATCCTTGTTGTTTCTTACAGAGTAGACTCTGGATTTCTATAAATGACATGATACGCGAGCAAAAAAACAAGTTTTATAACTCTACAACAGATCGCTGTCAGAGATATTGGCCTATAATTTTGCGCATCTGCTCGACGACCCTTCTTGAAAACTGGAACTACCTGTGCTCTTTTCCAATCACTTGGAACCTACCGTTCCTCTAGAGACTTGCGGTACACGGCTCTTAGAAGGGGTGCACGTTCTTTCGCGTACTCTGTGTAGAATCGAATTGGTATCCCGTCAGGTCCAGTGGACATTCCTCTGTTGAGTGAATTCAGTTGCTTTTTTACTATTCCTTGACACTTATTTCGATGTCAGGTATTTTTTCTTTCATGCGAGGATTTAGAGAAGGAACTGCAGTGCGGTCTTCCTCTGTGAAACAGCTTTGGAAAAACGAGTTAAGTACACTCCGGGAAATTGAAATAAGAACACCGTGAATGTCGGCACTAGTACAGTGTATATCCACCTTTCGCAGCAATGTAGGTTGCAATTCTCCCATGGAGACGATCGTAGAGATGCTGGATGTAGTCCTGTGGAACGGCTTCCCATGCCATTTCCACCTGGCGCCTCAGTTGGACCAGCGTTCGTGCTGGACGTGCAGACCGCGTGAGACGACGCTTCATCCAGTCCCAAACATGCTCAATGGGGGACAGATCCGGAGATCTTGCTGGCCAGGGTAGTTGACTTACACCTTCTAGAGCACGTTGGGTGGCACGGGATACATGCGGACGTGCATTGTCCTGTTGGAACAGCAAGTTCCCTTGCCGGTCTAGGAATGGTAGAACGATGTGTTCGATGACGGTTTGGATGTACCGTGCACTGTTGAGTGTCCCCTCGACGATCACCAGAGGTGTACGGCCAGTGTAGGAGATCGCTCCCCACACCATGATCCTGGGTGTTGGCCCTGTGTGCCTCGGTCATATGCAGTCCTGATTGTGGCGCTCACCTGCACGGCGCCAAACACGCATACCACCATCATTGGCACAAAGGCAGAAGCGACTCTCTTCGCTGAAGACGACACGTCTCCATTCGTCCCTCCATTCACGCCTGTCGCGACACCACTGGAGGCGGGCTGCACGATGTTGGGGCGTGAGCGGAAGACGGCCTAACGGTGTGCGGGACCGTAGCCCAGCTTCATGGAGACGGTTGCGAATGGTCCTCGCTGATACCCCAGGAGCAACAGTGTCCCTAATTTGCTGGGAAGTGGCGGTGCGGTCCCCTACGGCACTGCGTAGGATCCTACGTTCTTGGCGTGCATCCGTGCGTCGCTGCGGTCCGGTCCCAGGTCGACGGGCACGTGCACCTTCCGCCAACCACTGGCGACAACATCGATGTACTGTGGAGACCTCACGCCCCACGTGTTGAGCAATTCGGCGGTACGTCCACCCGGCCTCCCGCATGCCCACTATACGCCCTCACTCAAAGTCCGTCAACTGCACATACAGTTCACGTCCACGCTGTCGCGGCATGGTACCAGTCTTAAAGACTGCGATGGATCTCCGTATTCCACGGCAAACTGGCTGACACTGACGGCGGCGGTGCACAAATGCTGCGCAGCTAGCGCCATTCGACTGCCAACACCGCGGTTCCTGGTGTGTCCGCTGTGCCGTGCGTGTGATCATTGCTTGTACAGCCCTCTCGCAGTGTCCGGAGCAAGTATGGTGGGTCTGATACACCGGTGTCAATGTGTTCTTTTTTCCATTTCCAGGAGTGTATTTCCGCTTTACGCGTGTCATCCTCTGTTTCAATGCCATTATCATCCCAGAGTGTCTGGATATGCTGTTTCGACCCACTTACTGATTTCGGATTTTCTGTCAAGTCGATACATAGACTTGTTCTTCCGCATTCACTGAACGCTTCACGCATAGCCCTGCTTACGCTAACTTTGACATCGTTTAGCTTCTGTCTGTCTGAGAGGTTTTGGGTGCGTTTAAATTTGCAGTGAAACTATCTTTGCCTTCGCAGTAGTCTCCTAACTTTGTTATTGGACCACGGTGGATTTTTCCCATCCCTCACAGTTTTACTCGGCACGTACCTGTCTAAAAAGCATTTTACGATTGCCTTGAAATGTTTCCATAAACACTCAACATTGTCAGTGTCGGAACAGAAATTTTCGTTTTGATCTGTGAGGTAGTCTGCAATTTGCCTCCTATTACTCTTACTAAACAGATAAACCTTCCTCTTTTTTTTTATATTCCTTTTTGCTTCCATATTCAGTGATGCTGAAACGGCCTTGTGATCACTGATTCCCTGTTCTGTCTGTTATCAGTATGTCCAAGACATTATCTCCAAGAGTCGGTTCTCTTTTTAATGGCTCGAGGTAATTTTCGGATAGTGCACTCAGTAGAATGTCACTCGATGTTCTGTCCCTACCACCCGTCCTAAACATCTGAGTATCCCAGTCTATATCTGGTAAATTTAAATCTCCACCTAAGACCATAATATGCTGAAGAAATTTAAGTGAGAAGTATTCCACATTTTCTCTCAATTGTTCTGCTACTAATGCTGCTGAGTCGGGGGGCTGGTAAAAAGAGCGAATTATTAACCTAGCTCGGTTGCTGAGTATAACCTCTACCTATAATAATTCACAGGAACTATCCACTTTTATTTTACCACAGGATAAACTACTACTGACAGCAACAAACTCGAAAAGAATACAAAAAAATCCTACAGAGAGTTGGACGTAGCAGAGGGGAGGCGTAAATAAAGGGATCAAAAGGGAAAGTTTGCAAAGTCCTGAGCAGGCAGCATGAACGCAGCTGTAGCCGCAATACTGCCCAGATACACCACGGGAGCTCTGCTTTTTCCAGTCTGCGTCCGGATGTTTTCCGCAGCGCCGTGTTCCATTCGGCGGGGTTTTTGCTCATTTGCTTCTTTCAGAGCTCTTGCACAGTCGATAAATAAAGCAGCATTAGCGAGGGACACCCACATAGCTTTAACCGACCAGGCAATCGTTGCAGGGCACATCGGGTAAATTAAGAGTTATGGCGCCGGATGAAGCTCTGCAGGCTTGCAGTTTTTGTGGGCGCAATGCGCCGTTGACCCCTTCTCGACCCTTTAGCCGCCTACACACTGAAACACCGAGCTGTTCACTGGTCGTTATGATCTCAGTGCCACAAAAAGGGTTCATACAAGAAGCATCTAGACGTTTATGCCTTACATTCTATGGACGCACTGCTCTATGGCAGGAAATATAACAAAATCGAAATACAAATGAGTGTGCCTAAAAATTTATTTATACATGTCTGAGCAAGAAGCAGCAACAGCTTAGAAATCGAGTCAAAATGTTATGCATGCGCTAACACACCCATCCATCCGTGCACACTAAGACAGATGAACATGCATGCAATGGTGATCAGCAAATCGGATACTCATTCCCTTTGGATCACAAATAGGTGCATGTGATATCTGTGTTTCACGAGTTCGAATTTTTCTACTCATTTTCTATCTTTTTGGAAAAATTACAATGTCAGCATGAAACTGACAGACCCGTTATGATCAGTAATGTTGAATGCCATTTGATACTGCAGGCAGGCAGAATGTAACGGATCGTCATGATTGTATCTTGGTGAGATAAAGTGGCGTAGGATTTTTTACAATGAAATCGTATTTGCCATCGGCTGAACTTTTTATTCCAATTTCCACAACTGCAGCTTCGAACTTAGTTCATTTTCAAGTTGTTAAAGCTGCAATCAGTACACAATCTGAAGTTAGGTATACCACTGACAAAATTATAGACTTGTTTATAGCACATCCATGAAAAGTTTGGATTAAGATTAAATAAAAATTACTCAAGTGCTGAAAATACAGCATTTTTTCGTTCTGAAATCTCAATGACTGTAGCATAATTGTCTTCAGCGATGAGTCCCACCTTGAACCAGCCAAGATTTATCCCGAGACTTTCTGGACCGCGGTGGGATAGCCAACAGCCAGACAACAAAGGGTGATGGGCTGAGATGCTATTTCGTTTCGTAGCAGGACCCATTTGGTTGTCATGCGCGGGTCGCTTCCAGCACGGCGGTACGTTGACGATATTCTCCGCAATGTGTTGTTGCCCTTGATAGGAAGTCATCCTGGATTTACATTTCAGCAGGACAATGCGCTTCTGCACACGGCGAGAGTTTCTACTGCTTGTCTTCCTGCTTGTCAGACCCTACCTTGGCCATCCAGGTCATCAGATCTCTCCTCAATAGAAAACTTTTGAAACATTATGGGCAGGACTGTGAGGATATAGTGGGTCAGTACGGAGTGGAAATGGACAACAACGTTGAGCACGGCATGCGGAAGTGAGCGTATTAGGGAGACGTTGGAGAGACGACAGCGAGCAACAGTGTGCCTGAGTAGGGGCAGAAGTTAGCGCTTGATCGTACTGGGGTCAGTAGCAGCGGACCGGCGCTGTGGCAACCTCGTGAAGCTATGCACGTGCTCGTTTCCGTGAAGGAACACGCTGTTACTGTCGGACTAAGCAGCGTCTGGTGTGTTCGCCACATCGATTCATCAGCTGTCATCTAGTTAAGTAATTAGCGTCCTACCAACGATTAGTGAAATATGATGATGGTTGCTCTTGAGGCAGCAAAGCGTTGCAAGGACTGTGATGTGATATTTTATGCCTCTTATTGTGTGCTTCGCTCCTTAATAGTATTGTTCTTAATTGAGCTGGCAAGTGTCTAAGACATTGATTTGTGTGCGCATCCTTACCGAACGATGTATATTCCGTGTCTAAAGATTGCCGTGTGGTACCTTACAGGCTCACATAAGGTGCTCCATGTGATGCTTGGGTTTTAATGAACCAGTTTCCGTTTGCATCATTAGTGTATGTTGTTCTGCTTAGAGGAATGAAATCAGTTTTATTATTGTTTTCTGTATAGGGTTGAGTATTAAGGTGAAGGAAGAGTTGCTTGGTTCCCTGTTGTCGCTTCTGATTTATGTTTCAGAGATCGAAAGCAGTGGGCCACCGAAGTGCAGAGCCTCTCCCTTTTTAAATTACTAGCCGGCGTACGGGCGGTGGACTTCGCCTGAGCTGGGTGTGCTGTTTGGTTCAGATTTCGGCGTTCTGATCGGGGTGGAAGTACAAACGGAGTCCACATCTTAATTCGAAGATAAGTACTCAGTCGCCTCCACCGTTCGTGGCCAAGTTGCGGCCTCACAATCTCGGGCTTCAGTTATAGTACAAGCTGCAGCTTTCTAAAACTTTTGGTGGCTCTGCAAGGTTGCCCGGGTTAAATCTTTTAAATATTTATCTTAACAATTTTGAGGGATTTCTAGAAGAATGTGTCTTAACTGAAACCGTTTTCTAAAATTGCGGTTCAATTCAGCTTTAATGGCGTATGTCAATTATGATGGGGAAATAACTGGGTTATTATTGATAAAACTGTCTATAATATAGTAAAGTTGTTTGGTAATATCTCTCCCTTGAGCGTCGGTTTTCAATATATATAGAAATAATGATTTCCTAGTTATTTGATGTAAAGTTTATTTTAAATGATTTACTTGGCCCGAGTGGCGTTCTTTTTTTAAAATGTCTTTGTTAAGATATTCACTCGCTTGTGGTTTCATATAACAAGCAGTTTGTAAAGTTCGCCTGAATGACGTTTCTTTAAGAAATTATTATCTGATTTATGACTGCAATCCTCGTAATGATTTATCTATGATGCAAATGAATAGGTTGAAATGAAATGGTCACGGTATGGGTCAAGTCCTTCCACTCCCTTTATATTAAAGGTTAAGGAATTTGCAGTTCAAAAAGAGAATTAACGTTCCAACGCTGTTTTTATTTTGCCAAGGAAAGGTTCCCATCAATCTTAAACTTACCTAATCCAAAATAAAACAATTAAATATGGGTTCGAAGGACAGCGGATCATTTGGCGGAAAGGGTCCCAAGTCAGTTGCTGCTAGTTGCACAAACATACAAACTTTATTTGTTCAGAACACTTAATCACACATGCGCTTAAAAGAATTCCGAAACAATACGTATGAAGGCCAGAACTCAAGTTATTAAAATTGCGTTAAGGAATACCCACGGCTAAAGGCCTTACTTACTGAACAGAACTGAGGACTCAGGGCCTGAATAACAAGAACTCCAGCAAGGAAATTTTAAAAGTTTTAGACAAAGATCTTTCAAACTTTTATTTAAGTAGGCTGAAGAGCTAATCTTAAAATATATCACATCAGGTTTGACTGAAGGCCATATACTGAACACAGATCAATTCAAGGCTTAAGGGCTGAACAACGAATTAAGATAGAGAGGAAAATATTGAAATTTCAAATGATTTTTTCTTTAACATCTGAAGGCCATATCTTAAAATACTTCACATATAGTTTGGCTGAAGGCCATATACTGAATGTAGTACAACTCAACGCCTAAGGCCTGGATAATAAATTAAGATAGAAAATTTTCAAATGATGATTTTTTTTACTTCAGATTGCTGAAGGCCGTATCTTAAAATATTTCACCTAAGGTTCGGCTGAAGGCCACATACTGAACATTAAAACAAACTAAATTAATACACGGCTGAAGGCCTCACACAGTATTTGAGGCAGAAGAAAATCACAATCCCAGACAACAGAACAGTGGTGCTCAGAAGGGTTCCAAGGGTCGGCCTGGGGAGGAAACTCTAACAAGGTTAGGGGAGACAGGCAGCCAAGTGTAACGCTAAATAATCGGGTGGCAGTACGACATAGGGACGGCGGGAGAACCAACCAACAAGATAATCAATTCCCTTCCACCCAAGCAACGGCACAACAACCGAAAATATCAGCGAGGATTAAGATCATAGCAGCACTACATCTTGATAATTGGCACCTAAACACAGTCAAGGCACAATAACCACTCAAAGAAAAAAAAGGGAGAACATCAAGCTGTCGAACTACATGCTGTGCTGGACAGCATCAACACGGCGAGGAACACACACTGCCGGAAAACTACACTAACGACCTTGGAGGTAACCGGAACATTAATGGCTACAAGACAAAAGATACCACTGGTGCACTTCACTAATAAGCTACAATCACTTCAATAGTTATACACTGTGCAGGAAGATGGCTGCAAAATTTGCTGACTCCAGCACACCATATGCTGCTGCTTGTGGGAACAGCCCAGGAAGCAGCAACTGGCAATGAACGAAGAGATGTCACAGCAGTTGAGGTTTCATAACAGGTTAACTGATTACATGGAGACTTCCTCACTGCTCAGTTGCAACCGATCTACAACTCATGCACACCACCACAGGGAAAATAAAGTAGTCACACCAAAGATGTTATAGCAGTACTAGTATTGATAAATGCTGCTGCTGCCACTGATGGAGGCAAGTGAGCAAATCGTTCAGGTAGTAACTGAGGGAGCAATAAGGCGCCACTCGATGGAGAGAAAATTCCAAAAAGTAAAAACGGCATCAGTGCATCACGGCTCCAACAAATTCTCACATACGGAGCTAATGTGGTATATTCTTCAGAATTTTCTTTTGCGACATGTTTCAGAGTTAATTACATACATCTGCTTTGACTGCATTGTGCCAAAAGAGATATATTGTTGAATAACGCAAGATCTCATAAGGAAGCAGTATAGCCAGGTTATCTTTCAAATTCCTCAGTACAGTAATCCAAACTGTACGTAGTATCGATGAACAGATTTCCCATTATTTTACTGTGTTTCAGTGTTTTCATTTAAAGTAAATATCCATGGGTCATTGAAAATATTACTCAGCGGTTCCATTATGTTTTAACTGAACTAGACATTTTGTTTTCTTCCTAATGAGAAACTTTAATTTCATAGTCAGTAGATTACATTTGTTGTAGTTTCCCACTACAGAACAAAGTTCATAAACCCCAATTTAATTTCTTAGGTTGATAGACTGTAGTACACTACCAACAGTTGCATGGTAACACAAACAATTTTCGGCAATGTAGAGATTTAGAAATCGAATTATGAAGCAAAGAATTAATGTACATGATAAATGTAATAAGTTTAGAATTTCACATTTAATGGATTCTACGTACAATGAATTATTTTCGTGTAGTGAAAATCTGGTTCCGTCTACCTACATTTGTATTCATTGACGCAGGGAGAACGCAATAGATACTACCATATACACAGTACATCGAATAACCATGTGCATTAAAGTAGTTATTTAGTTATTTATTTATTTAACCTGGCAAGATTAGGGCCATGAGGCCCTCTCTTACACCTAACCTGGCATTCTACTTATTTTACATTCATGTGTTTCAGTAGGCATGTTAAACTACATCTAGTACAAAAAGTGAAATAAACAATTACAAAGGCACACTTGCAAAAATACATACATGTAGAGTTTATATTCGTAGATGATTTGTACTGTTATAAATAGGTATTATGAAACAGACAGATTTTTGATAGTAGTGCTAGCAGGAGGAAGTATGAGGGAGACTGATGGTGAAGGGATGAGAAGAATAGATACATGATGTAACATAATTAAGGAAATATGAAGGAAAAGAAGATCGCTTAGTTAATAGAAACAGATAATGAGGAAGAAGAGAAAGGAGCAAGATAGGAGACACTAGCTTTACTATTTGACAGAGGAGAGGATTGGCCTTGTACATTTATCTTGTGGTAAACGTTATGTGGATGATAGTAGGAAATGCTTCAACTTCTTCTTAAAAACAGCAGGGGATTGAATTTTGCGCAAGGTAAGAGGCAGTTCGTTCCATAGGTGGTCAGCGGCAACTGTGCCCACTCAAAAAACAAAAACTTTTGCAAACTCCTTCTCAGTTGCAACAGTATGCAGTCAAAGCAGATGTATGTAATTAACTCTGAAACATGTCGCAAAAGAAAATTCTGAAGAATATACCACATTAGCTCTGTATGTGAGAATTTGTTGGAGCCGTGATGCACTGATGCCGTTTTTACTTTTTGGAATTTTCTCTCCATCGAGTGGCGCCTTATTGCTCCCTCAGTTACTACCTGAACGATTTGCTCACTTGCCTGCATCAGTGGCAGCATGTACAAAAAATAATACAAAGTTAAAACAAATAAAAAAACAATTAGTTAAAGGTACAAATATGGGGATAATTAAAAAGTTAATACAATTACAAGACAGTATATCTGAGTACAGGGATGTTACAATTTGCAAATGGTGTTAAGTTTGCACTTTTGGCTCGAGTAGCTTCACTTAATACTGTTCAGTTCTGTCATGTTTGTGACTTTCCAGCTGCTGTCTTAATGATTACTCTGCTATCCTGCGTCCACACATTCTGAAGACCGAAATGGGATATGGCACTGTTTAAAATCTTTAGCCGTTCGTGTGTCAGATCTTCCCTTATTATAAGCCTTGTCCTGGCTAACCTCTTCTTCTGGGTGAAGATCTCTGCCCTTTTTGGTATGAGACAAATTTAACTATTATTGGACGAGGCTTGGTAGCACCGGGCAGTTTTCGTCCCGCCCGATGGTACCTGTCAAAGTCTGCCTTAGTCACTCCAACGCCTAATTTTTCACGTGCAACCTGTATAAGCAGTTTGTCTGTGTCTTCTTCCTTATTTTGTGCTACTCCAAACAGTCGTAGACTATTTCGCTTTTGGTACTGTTCTAGTTCGTCTGTTGCGGCAGATAGTTTTACTTCCAAATCTCGAGCCTTTTTCTCGTATTCAAACACATACTTTTTTAATGTTGTAATTTCGGCAGTATTGGCCACACAAGTTTCACGCGTTTTGACCAATACTGCTGCCGTTACTGTATCTGATACAGTGCCTGCTATCAGATAGAGACTGTCTTTATCGCGAAGCTCAGCGTTTACCTCAGAGGGCACCAGCTCCGCTATACCAGGAGCCGCGACCACACCTTCCGCCAAATGCAGGCCCACCGCACCTGCTGCTTCCCCGCTGCTGTTGACTCTCCTGTTTACCATTTTCTCCAGCATTGATATTGGTGGAAGACAGAAAAAAATAGCACTACTGCACAGAACACTCATTTAGACAATTTCCACTGGTACTAGACAACACCACCTACTAGAGCACTTTCGAATTCAACTAAATTTCGCGAGCGGAACTTAACACGTGTTACACTGCAGCCGCCATCTAACCCACATACAGCAAAATTCAGAAGGAAATGTCAGGTCACTCTTTTGTTAGGGTGACCTTCACGAGTAAAACGTTTGTTCCTTACTGGGCTACTGCAAAATAACAATGAGTGACAATCGAAACTCGAGTAAAGAAATCAAAATGAATTATGATATTTCATAGCTCTGTACAAGAGGTAATACATAGGAATTTGTACTAATATGTAGGTAAGTTGAAACTTTGTCAACATCACTTCGAAAGACAGAATTTTTATGTCGAACATGCACATTCCTTTTGACGTACAACCCTTTTAAGCAAAAAAAAAAAAAAAAAAAAAAAAAAAAATTCCAATAACGTTTTATCAGTGAGTAATGTCTTTTTCTAAAGCGTGATTCTGTGACACATCTTAAACAGTCATCTGGGGAGTTTGTATCTTCATCAGTAGGATCGAAACCCTTTCACTTCCTTGCAGCTGGATAGTGGGAGCTTACCGTATTGAACAGGCTCAGTGTTCCAGTCTCTCGTACATTAAATCCCTCAATCGCTCTATTAATATTTTGTGGGCGTCTACATTACCCCAATTTTTCCTTTGCAAATTCCGTTGCATTGTGTTTACCACATATGGTTAAATCCTTTTATATATACTAAACAAGGAAAGAATACACTCTTTGCAGCCTAGAAAATCATTCTCCCAAACCTTCCAGCAAAGAGAATCGAATTCTCTTCTTCAGTGAGTCCAACATGACTAAGTAAAGGTGTGAGGGTGCTCAACCCAGTATCTATACATCACTTCAGAGAAAGATTAGGAAATGTAAACTGGGAAGATGAACATAATGAGCCAAATGCCAATGATAAATGCAGCATATTTCTTGATAAATTTATATCCCTTTTTGAACGTTGTTTACAAAAGAAAACTACTTAAGAGAACTCCACAAACTTTTCAAAGAAACCTACAGGTATTAAAGTGTCTTCAGAAAGAAAAAGAAAACTGTATGAGACAGCAAGAACTAGGAATGATCAAGAAGCAGTTTTACACTATAAAAATTATTGTAGCATACTGAGAAAAGTTTTAAGGAAATCAAGAAATATGTATGTTAGAGAAGAAATTAACAACTCCACCAATAAAATCAAATCAACACGGAATGTTGTTAGAAGGGAGACAGGAAAAGTAAGCACTGGGGTAGGTAATATTACTGTTAAGGGGAATGAGACCATCTTAACCAACAGTACACAGGTAGGCAATGTATTTAACAATCACTTCTTAAGTGTAGGAGAAAATATTAGTGAGAATAGTTCAAAAGAAAAAGCCAGGCAGTACATGGAAGAGTCAGGTTTGAAAAATTTTAGTCAGATCAAGTTTCATCTAACAACCACTTGTGAAATAAGGAAAACTATTAAATATTTGAAAAATAAATGTTCTGTTTGAGTAGATGACATCTCTAACAAGTTATTAAAACAATGTGGAGCAATTACAGCTGATGTTTTGAGTCACATATGTAATGCATCACTGACTCAGGGTATTTTTCCAGAAAGGTTAAAATATGCCACTGTCATTCCTCTCCACAAAAATGGGGAAACCACAGATGTGAATAATTACTGGCCAGTATCCTTGCTTACAGCATTTTCAAAACATCTTTGAGAAAGTAATGTACTCAAGAGTAGTTAGCCATCCCAACAGTAGTAATGGGATACTTAGTAAATCACAGTTCGGATTTCAGAAATGCTGTTCCGCTGAGGCAGCAAAATACAATTTCACTGTTCACATAACAGAGTCTTTAATAGTCAAATATCATCAGTAGGAATATTCTGTGACTTATCCAAAGTATTTGATTGTGTGAACCATGACATTATGTTAGAGAAATTACAATTCTATGGTATAAATGGAACAACATCTGGAGATATGATATATGCATTTTGTACCATTTAAGGGAATGGGATAGATAATGGAAATATTTAGGTACAACACTATATTGTAAACAAAAAAAAAAAAACCTTGTTTCCTGTGTGCATTTCTTGTACATTTCACACTTTCCGCATTATAACGGTTTTTCCGTGCTATTCATCAATCTAACACGTAACAAACAAACTAAGTAACTAACTCTACAGATACTAGTCAGCACAAAAAATCCATTGGATTTCTTGTGCTCGTTTAGTATTCAACTATACAGTAAGATGCTTCTGACTACGTATCAGTCTGGAGAAGGAGAGGGCTATGTGCAATAGTGACCTAATGCCCGTTGTTTTAACATATCATCACGCAGACATACGCCCAGAAGAAATTTATTGAATGGGAATATGGATATGAAACCATAAGCACACATAAGCGACTTTCATTTTACATGTTTTCTAACCGTCAGTAACGTCTTTATGTACAGTGAACTATACACATACTTCTAATACGCTTACGGCGTCACATTCTTCACACATCTTTAATAGTGATCTTTCAGTCAAAAAATGAGCAGGCGTTTGCCCATTAAGTAGCTCAGTTCCCAATGAACTATTAAAATTGAAGGAGTATACTAAAACATTATTGAGCTGTTGTTGATTTTAAACAGACCACAAACCATTCAAAACACAGAACGAAAAGAATGAAGATGTAGCACTGCAATGCTAGACAAAAAGCTCATAGAGCAAATACAATTAATGTGCTTATTTTTATTGTTCTATAAAACTGTTATACAGACATGTGCTGACATAATTTAAAACAAAACTTAAGCAATACCAATACCATTTATGTGCCAGACCAGTGAACATGCTTCTCACTGAAGTAAGTGCCTGTTTCGAGCCCAAGAAAGTGTGGTTTTCCAACATCGTTTCACTCTAAGGCAGGGACGCCCAAGAATTCGTCCGCAGGCCTTGCCCAGGCATGTGTGCCACAGCGCTCAGCCTAGCTGCGCACTTCTCTCACTGCAGCGCCACGCTGTCTGGGCGGCAGGATGGGGAAGGGGGGGGGGGGGGGGGGAACTGCGAACGTGTTGTATTTAGCTGGGAATGCAGTTCCAATGAATACGACTTGGTTTCATATTTCTCAACAACAAAGGTCACAAAATAAAACAAATTTTCAGTATTAGTTTATTATTTGTTGCGTGCTGAGGCCATACGATTTTTATCTGATACAAGCTGTCGGAATATTCTACAGATTTTCGCACTCAGGTTGCCATGTAATTGCGAATTATTTAGTTTCACAACCGGATAAACATCTTTCACACACATATATTGATCAAAATGCTGTAGTAATTTTCAACCTAATTATGGAGACTGGAAAAACTAACAACGTAGATGTTCTGGACAGTTTTAGCGCAAAATTATTTCTCTTTGAAACAGGAATTACATTGCAGATCAGTCAGTTATACCTGCACGTACACAAGGATGCTTCCACCTGAAAAGCTAAATAGGCTCGAAAACTTATACTCGCGGTTCTAGGCGCGCAGTCCGGAACCGTGCGACTGCTACGGTCGCAGGTTCGAATCCTGCCTCGGGCATGGATGTGTGTGATGTCCTTAGGTTAGTTAGGTTTAAGTAGTTCTAAGTTCTAGGGGACTAATGACCACAGCAGTTGAGTCCCATAGTGCTCAGAGCCATTTGAACCATTTTTTGAAAACTGATATAAGTTTGGCAGTGCCCTCAAACTGTTTAGAAAACTATCCTTGTAATTCTATCATGGTCACAATGAATTCTTCAAACCTAAAGTCTTCTTTAACGTCAGTGAGCTGTGTTAGTCAGAATTTTCCCCTTCTACAATATGGTTTTATTTTTAAATTTACCCTCGAGGAATCAGACAAATGTTGTTTCCCATCTTGCAGTGTCTTAATGGAGGGCAGTGTGCAATAAGTACATTTGAAATGCGAGGCGAGGTCGTTTTATTTTCGTTCTTGCCTTTTTGTCCGTTCAGAAATGCAACAATAGCAAGTCTTAAATCGCAGTCTCATTCCATGCAAGTCACGCGACATAACAAACGTTCTTCGCAGTAAGACAGAAAGCCCCTGCACACTCTTCTTTCAGTTCCATCGAAAACTGTTGCAACTGACACTGGAATAAAACATGCCATTTCAGAAATTGGCAAGTTTAGCACAAACTGCTTCTTTATGTACAGAACAATAAATCCCTTCTGTCGATCGTTGTAAAGTTTTGCTCTTTTGTTGTTACCTAAATCTTGAAACTCATTCTGAGGAGCATTATAATGTCATTTCATACCAAATTTGCAGCATCAATGAATTATGGGACTGCATAATAGATACTGAGAATTCACATCTCTCTCTTTAGTCATTGCCATTCATTTTTAAAAGCTGCCTCTACTTTTGTTGCGAACATCACTTGACCTGTGAACGTCCTATATGAGAAAAAAGAAAAGAAAGCGAAAGGTAAATGGCACTGAAGAGAGTCGTACCGACAAAAAAATGCCACGCCGCAATACTAAATGAAATGTCAGCCTGTAGCAGGTACTTCCGAGAAGGACCGAGAGAAGCTGAGACAGGCTGAGCCTTAGCAACACACGGTGTGCGCGTTGCCCGTAGATCCAGCTCGTGTGCGGTTTGGCACACTGTGGCCTGCCCTACTACACGGCACTGCGTTCGGCAACGGCTGTATCAGACAAGAAGTGTCTGGCGCTGTTACTAGATCAGCTACTGCTGCTACACTTGCAGGTTATCAAGATTTAAGTGAGTCTGAACATATGCGAGGTAGCGATGAAGTGAGGGTTTTCCCATACAAGCATTTCACGAGTGTATCGCGAACATCAGGAACCGGGTAAAACATCAAATCTCCGACCGCTGCGGTCGCAAAAGGATCCTGCAAGAATGGGACCAACGACGAATGAAGAGAATCATTTAGTGTGACAGAAGTGCACTACTTACGCAGATTGCAGCAGATTTCAATGTTGGGCCATCAAAAAGTGTCAGCGTGCGAACCATTCAACGAAACATCATCGACATGGGCTTTCGGAGCCGAAGACCCATTCATGTACCGTTGATGACTACACGACACATAGCTACACTTTGCCTGGACCCGTCAACACCGACATTGGACTTTTGAAGACTGGAAACATATTGCATGGTCGGACGAGGCTCGTTTCAGATTGTATCGAGCGGATGGACGTGTACGTATATGGAGACAACCTCAACAATCCATGGATCCTGAGTGTCAGCAGGGGACTATTGAAGTCGGTGGGGCCTCTATAATAGTGTGTGGGGTGTGCAGTTGGAGTGGTATGAAACCCCTGATACGTCTAGATATGAATCTGACAGTTGACCCGTGCGAAAGCATCCCGTCTGGTCACCTCCATCCATTTATGTCCATTGTGCAATTCAAGCAGGACAATGCGACACACTCCAGGTCCATAACTGATACAGAGTGGCTCCAAGAACACTCATCTGAGTTAAATACTTCCTCTGACCACCAAACACCTCAGACATGAACATTACTGAGAATTTATTGGATGCCTTGCAACGTGCTGTTCAGATGAGATCTACACCTCTTCCTACTCTTTCGGATTTATGGACAGCCAAAGGATTCATGGTGTCAAGTCCCTCCAGCACTACTTCAAACATTAGTCGAGTCCATGCCACGTCGTGTTGCTGCAGTTATGCGTGCTCACTGGTGCCCTACACAACTATGACGAGAAATTACTATCGGATATGAATCAGAAGCATGTGTAACAGTTTCTTCGGCGATTCAGTATATAAGGTAATGGGAAGTTGCCGTTGACAGAGCTCTTCTTGGAGGCAACTACAAAATACAGCACGTAGGTGGAAACCAGGAATGTCATCACGGAGAGGCTGCGTTAGCACGTGGTCAGGAGTGTCAAGTCCATCTGTCCCCTTGTGAGGCCTTACAGTGTGACAGTGACCGTTGAGAAAATCTGACAGAAAGTATTAGAGAATGCCATACGTGAAAACAAACGTACTATTTGGAATGCACAACGTGTGAATGAAACAGGATTGAAGCTGTCCTGCGCGTTCTATAGACTGAGAAAGGAAAAGTCTCCTTAGGGTTAATAGTAATGATTCATTATCCGTAAGAAAGGTTTTGATGCTTAAATTGTCAAAGTAAAACACAGCGGAATATAGATAAGTTAAAAATTCTTCGTATTTCACCGGTTTTTCACGACTATGACGAGAAATTATTGCCGACTATGAATTAGAAGCATACTAGCACAAGACACATGCTTTTGCATTTTCCATACCATGGGTTCAATACATTTTGGTTTTGTCGTTCGATTTGTAAATGAATACAGGCAACTTGTTAACCATTTAAATGTTTCAGAAAATACGTCCTCTACATCTTCATCTACGTAATACTTCACAAATCATCGTATGGCGCGTGGCGGAGGATACCCTTTACCGCTAATAGTTATATCCTCTCGTGATCCACTCACAAATAGAGAGACGCAACAACGGCTTTCTGTACGCCTTCGTACGAACCCTACACTGTCTAATATTATCTTCGTGATCCTTACGCGAAATGTCCGTTGGTGGCAGTGGAATCGTTCTGCTGTCAGCCTCAAATACCGATTCTTTAAATGTTCTCAGTAACGTTCTTCAGAAAGAACGTAGCCTTCCGTCCAATAATTCCCATTCGAGTGCCCGAAGCATTTCGGTAATACGAGGGTTGTAACGTTGAGTGGCAACTACTTATTTACAGCTAGTACAAAATAGATATACGTTTAAAAGTTTTACTTACCTTCAAAGTAGTCACCAACATTCTGTATAAACCGTTGCAAGCGACGTGGAAGTTGTAAGATATTCTTATTAGTGCCAGTTGTACTGTCAGTTCGAGCGGTGCAGTCTATTGCCCAACGAATTTGTAATAGTTTTGAAGCGAATGCCGTGAAGTGTTTCCTTCAGTTTAGAAATCGAGCTGAACTCACGAGAGCTTAAGCCAGGAGACTGCAGTAGGTGGTATATCACTTAGCAGCTCCATCAGTTAAAACAAATCAGTCACATATGTGAATGTAGGCTTTCCCGGTGTATACTGCTGATGAAATCTTCTCGGGTTTCTATCCGGAGAGCCGTAGAAGATGATGAGTGAGTTCAACTCGATTTCTAAACAGTAGGAACACTTCACGGCATTCGCTTCAGAAATGCTACAAATTCTTCGGGCAACAGACCGCGCCGCTCGAACTGTCGACACAACTGGCACTGCTAAGAATGTCCTACGACTTCCACATGGTTTGCAACGGTTTATACACAGTGCTGGTAATTACTTTGAAGGTCAGTGAAACTTTGAAAGACGTATCAATATTGTACGAGCAGTAAATAAATAGTTGCCACTATTAATGTTCCAAACAGCGTATTTGCGCGATGTTCGAACCTACCAGTAACAGATCTAGCAGCCCGCCTGCGAAGTACTTCGATGTCTTCCTTTAATTCGACCTGGTGTGCATACCAAGCACTTGCAATACTCAAGAACGGGTCGCTCTAGTGTCCTGTATGCGCTCTCTTTACAGATGAACTACACTTTCCTAAAATTCTCCCAATAAAGCGAAGTTGACCACTCGCTTTCCCTACTACAGTCCTTAGACGCTCATTCCATTTCATACAGTTTTGCAACGTTAATCATAGATACATAAATGACGTGACTATGTCAAGCAGCACTCTACATTATGGGTTTATTTTTCGTACTCATCTGCATTAATTCACATTTTTCTACATTTAGAGCTAAATGTTATTCATCACACCAAGTATAAATTTTGCCTAAGTCGTCTTTGATCCTCCTGCACTCACTCAATGACGACACCTTCACAAACACCAAAGCGTCATCAGCAAACAGTCGCAGACTGCTGCTTACCCTGCCCGCCAGATAATCTATTAATGTAGATAATAACAGCGGCGCTGTCACAATTCCCTGGGGCACTCCTGACGTTACCCTTGTCTCTCATGAACATTCGCTGTCGAGAACAACACACTCGGTTCCGTTACGTAAAACGTCTTCGAGCTACTCATGTGCATGGGAATCTTAAAAATCCGAAAGCTGTTATTATTAATAAATTTTATCATTCTCGACCAGTTCCGACCTGAAATAACCCTCACATCGAAAATATTATTAACACAGGAGCATAGCTCATTGACATCAAAAGTGTTGGTAGAACACAATTTTTCGCACGATAGCCCTGTGAAGTTCTGCTCCGACACCAACTAAAATTAGGCGGACCTGTAAATCTATAAACCATAAAATTGTTTTTCGACGTTTATCCCGAGACTCTGTTGAGCTATACAACGGATATTCCTCCCATGTCATATTGGTAATATTTGTCGACCTGATGATGATTTAAGATCGTAACTGATCCCAACTAATGAAAAAGCTGTAAAGCTTCTTCGTTGGTTTGGATGTCTTTTCTGCATCATTGATAGAGCTCCCTGAAAAAAGTATTTTGGTGTTTAAATGTGGTCATTTTCGTTTACTTAATTTTAATTACTGAGAACTTGCTGTTCTTTAACCCTTAGTATCTTTAAAACGTTTGAGACATCGATAAAAAATGAGCGAAAAGAAGAATACAGAAGAAGATCACCGAAGGAGAATCAGTCGACAACGCCTCAGGGCGCATAAGCGAGACACAAATTGGAACTATCACAAATGAAAAATTGTGAAAAGTATTCACTGTATCAGAATGGGAATAACACAACAAAGTGGAACTTAGAAAGTATCTTTTGCATTACGGAAATAAGCTGACGTCCATCGTGCTGTAGAACGGCCTATTGTATTACACATATGCCTTGGAATAGAGTGCCCTTAAAAGCTATTTTTCGAATAACTTTCCTTCACCAAAACAATATGCGAGATGTTTCGACTATAGTGAAAGGTCGGCGCGTAACAGACAAGAACTGCAATTATTTCCGACGTATCAAGTGTAACTCGCATCAAGCACGATGAAATCGACTGTCAACCGCATAGTATGAGAGCAAGCCAATTTCTGGTCTGACGTGGTAATTAGTTACGGAAGCGCTGCAGCAATTTATTAGCTTCATGACAGAGACAAGCATTCAGATCGTATGTAACGAACGTTTATCACTTTTGCAGCACGCTTCAAAAGCCGCACACGCGCAGTATTTACTGTGGACGGCCAATTGCGATACGAAAGATAACGGTCGTTAGTTGGTACCTGCAATTCATTCTAGCTAACGGCGAATGTAGCGGAGAGGCCAGTTACACATGGAATCGGATCATTCATTGTCCATTCTACCCGCAGCGATATTGGGTATGGAGCGGGATTTGGCGCGTCTCCCACCACATCCGATACGAAGAGAGAGAGAGAGAGAGAGAGAGAGAGAGAGAGAGAGAGAGAGAGACAGGCGGACTGAAAATAAAGGGAGGGAGAGAGAGAGAGAGAGAGAGAGAGAGAGAGAGAAACAAAGGAAGGGAGAGAGAGTTGAGTTAGGGGCCTGCGGCACTGGCGGTGGAACAATGTCAGCGGTTGGTCCTTGACATTGTCTACACGGGTCGCAGACGGTGGACACTGACCTCTGGCAATCCTCCGACGCTTGACGTCAGCCGCAGCAAGAAACGACCTCTCTAAACTCTACGCTCCTAGTACTGCGAATCTCACTAAAGTTCCATGTTTTGCGCAGCTGACCGTATTACCTGAGGCGGAATTTTTTGTTTTGGAGTGTTTATTTTCATAAATTCTTCTCTAGTCTTCAGATAATACTATCTATGTTATCTGCAACTTGTGTGTATGTAAGTTTGGCACGTGTACAGTTTCTTTTTGTCATACAGCATCTACAAAGATACTCTCTTTATTACACTCAGAAGTCTCATAAATGTGGTACACACTTCTGACATCGTTAGCTGGGGAGCGATCCGCAATATTCTGTACAATGAATAAATTTTCAGCTGCCAAGATTGCTAATATTATTAATTCATATTGATGACCGGTTCGTTAATTCTCTGTTGTCATCTTCGTATCTGCAAAAGACAGTACCGGAAATACTAGGATACAGCTAATAGCATAACAGCACATACAATTATATCAAAAGATTTTCACCGCATGGAACAGAAACGCACCAATTTTTACATCATTACTTAATCTCCTCCTTCAGTACAACAAGAGCTTCTTTACGTAATATGTCCAAGCTGAAATTGTAAGTTAGGACGGCATGTCAATTTTAAAATAACAGCCATGTACACACATATAATTGCGTCGATTACAAGTGCTCAAATTCATCATAATTTTCCAACTGACAGATCGTAGCGTAAACGTTCTCATTGATACACATATACGTCAGATGGAGCAGTGGTAGTACAAATCGAGACAACAATCTCAAATTATATTAAGGCACAGAGCTATTATTCTATATACTTACATTTGCCTAAATTATTATCGAAAGATAGAAGCCAAGTCCGTATTTTACATTTAAAAAACACTGCCTGTAAAATAACGCGCAACATTTATAAAACGTAATTTATACATAAATCTTTTTATGTCATTTTAAAACATTTTTTAAAGTTTTATAAACATTCTCAATAATTCTGTACCAAATTTCCCTTTACACAAAATCACATCCAATACGACAACCTAAGACAACTTAAAAGCTGTCTCTGTACAGTTAATGGTATAGATGTAGGTTGATTTTAGTATATCCAGGGCTAGCTCGATACCTACAGACACAGACATGACATTACATCAAGAACACGTTCAAGGTACGTGCACCAACAATTGAGCTATTTAATGTTTGTGCTTTTGTTGTCAATTACTATGTTTACATGAGCTTATCAGAAGCAATACGTTACTCGAGGTCTAGCAGGAGTCGTGTCACCTGATGTCTAGGAGAACACGCTTCCAATGTTTAGTATTATCAGTGTATAGTTATTACACTGTGCGGGATTGTAATCGCTCTTAAACTGAGCGCATGATACAGCAATTACCAGCTCACTCTTACATATGCCTGCGCTAGAACAAGTATGCTCTCGAGATATTCCTCTTACATGGCTAATATTACACTGTCGCCATGTAACAGAATATGACCAACCTCAAAATCATCATAATTTTAAAAACATTTTTCATAGAAAAAATCCTTAAGACATTTTTCATAAGATTACATCATATACAAATCTTCATCTAAGAAATATTTTCTAAGAATCTTTCAAAAGATTTCATAGCAATTCTTAATAAAAATTCTTAGAAATATTTTTAGAAAAAGTGTTTTACGTGAATATTGGCATACAATGTAATTCTGTGTGAAAAATGCCCTAACAATTTATTGTAACAAACTTATTAAAATTATGATGACTTGCATACTGGCCATATTCTGTTATACTATGCCGTTTCGATATTAGTCATCTATGACGAATGTCACGTGAACATATCTGTTCTAGCACAGGCATATGAAAGAGTGATTTTAGATCGTGGGCTCAGTTTAAGAGAGACTACAATCCCACGTGGTGTAATAATTTTACATTGATTATATTAAACACTGGAAGAGTGTTCACATGGACATAAAGTGATCAGATTCCACGTTTTCGTCAGGTGACGACATTCCACATAGACCATCGAGTAACCATTTATCTTGGACAAGTTCATGTAAACGTCGTAATTGATAACAAAATCACAAACAATAAATAGCTTAATTGTTGGTAGACGTACCTTGAATGTATTCTTGAAGTAATATGATATCAGCACCTGTAGATGTTGAGGTAGTCCTGGAAGTACTAAACCTACGTAGACTAAAGAGCAAACGAAACTAATACACCTACCTAACATCGTGTAGGGCCCTAGCGAGCACGCGGAAGTGCTGCAACACGACGTGACATGGACTCGACTTATGTCTGAAGTAGAGCTGGAGGGAACTGGCACCATGAATCCTTCAGGGATGTCCATAAATCCGAAACAGTAGGAAGGGGTAGAAATTTAAAATGGTTTAAATGGCTCTGAGCACTGTGGGACTTAACATCTGTGGCCATCAGTCCCCTAGAACTTAGAACTACTTAAACCTAACTAACCTAAGGACAGCACACAACACCCAGTCATCACGAGGCAGAGAAAATCCCTGACCCCTTCGGGAATCGAACCCGGGAACCCGGGCGTGGGAAGCGAGAACACTACCGCACGACCACGAGCTGCGGACGGGTAAATACACTCCTGGAAATGGAAAAAAGAACACATTGACACCGGTGTGTCAGACCCACCATACTTGCTCCGGACACTGCGAGAGGGCTGTACAAGCAATGATCACACGCACGGCACAGCGGACACACCAGGAACCGCGGTGTTGGCCGTCGAATGGCGCTAGCTGCGCAGCATTTGTGCACCGCCGCCGTCAGTGTCAGCCAGTTTGCCGTGGCATACGGAGCTCCATCGCAGTCTTTAACACTGGTAGCATGCCGCGACAGCGTGGACGTGAACCATATGTGCAGTTGACGGACTTTGAGCGAGGGCGTATAGTGGGCACGCGGGAGGCCGGGTGGACGTACCGCCGAATTGCTCAACACGTGGGGCGCGAGGTCTCCACAGTACATCGATGTTGTCGCCAGTGGTCGGCGGAAGGTGCACGTGCCCGTCGACCTGGGACCGGACCGCAGCGACGCACGGATGCACGCCAAACCGTAGGACCCTACGCAGTGCCGTAGGGGACCGCACCGCCACTTCCCAGCAAATTAGGGACACTGTTGCTCCTGGGGTATCGGCGAGGACAATTCGCAACCGTCTCCATGAAGCTGGGCTACGGTCCCGCACACCGTTAGGCTGTCTTCCGCTCACGCCCCAACATCGTGCAGCCCGCCTCCAGTGGTGTCGCGACAGGCGTGAATGGAGGGACGAATGGAGACGTGTCGTCTTCAGCGATGAGAGTCGCTTCTGCCTTGGTGCCAATGATGGTCGTATGCGTGTTTGGCACCGTGCAGGTGAGCGCCACAATCAGGACTGCATACGACCGAGGCACACAGGGCCAACGCCCGGCATCATGGTGTGGGGAACGATCTCCTACACTGGCCGTACACCTCTGGTGATCGTCGAGGGGACACTGAATAGTGCACGGTACATCCAAACCGTCATCGAACCCATCGTTCTACCATTCCTAGACCGGCAAGGGAACTTGCTGTTCCAACAGGACAATGCACGTCCGCATGTATCCCGAGTCACCCAACGTGCTCTAGACGGTGTAAGTCAACTACCCTGGCCAGCAAGATCTCCGGATCTGTCCCCCATTGAGCATGTTTGGGACTGGATGAAGCGTCATCTCACGCGGTCTGCACGTCCAGCACGAACGCTGGTCCAACTGAGGCGCCAGGTGGAAATGGCATGGCAAGCCGTTCCACAGGACTACATCCAGCATCTCTACGATCGTCTCAATGGGAGAATAGCAGCCTGAATTGCTGTGAAAGATGGATATACACTGTACTAGTGCCGACATTGTGCATGCTCTGTTGCCTGTGTCTATGTGCCTGTGGTTCTGTCAGTGTGATCATGTGATGTATCTGACCCCAGGAATGTGTCAATAAAGTTTCCCCTTCCTGGGACAATGAATTCACGGTGTTCTTATTTCAATTTCCAGGAGTGTATTTCTTCTGGACAGCACGTTGGAAGCCATTCCTGATATGCTCAATAATGTTCATGTCTGGGGGATTTAGTGGCCAGCGCAAGAGTTGAAAGACTGTTCCTGGAACCACTCTGTAGCAATTCTGGACGTGTGGAGTGTCACGCCGTCCTGCTGGAGTTGCCCAAGTCCGTTGGAATGCAAAATGGACATGAATAGACGCAAGTGATCATACAGGATGCTTACTACGTGTCACTTGTCAGAGTCGTATCTAGACGTATCAGGGGTCTCATATCACTCCAACTGCACACGCCTCACACCATGACAGAGCCTCCACAACCTTGAACAGTCCCCTGCTGACATGCAGCTTCCATGGATTCATGAGGCTGTCTCCATACCTGTACACGTCCATCCGCTAGATACAATTTGAAACGAGACTTGTCCGACCAGGCAATATGTTTCCAGTCATCAAAAGTTCAATGTCGGTATTGACGGACCCAGGCGAGGCGTAAAGCTTCGTGTCATGCAGTCATCAAGGAATACGTGAGTGGGCCTTTGGCTCTGAAAGCCCATATGTATGATGCTTCGTTGAATGGTTCGCACATTGACACTTGTTGATGGCCCAGCATTGAAACCTACAGCAATTTTCGGAAGGGTTGCACTTCTGTCACGTTGAATGATTATTTTCATTCGTCGTTGGTCCCATTCTTGAGGACATTTTTCCGGCCGCAGCGATGTCGGAGATTTGAAAGTTTTAGGGGAAACCTGATATTCACGGTACATTTGTGAAATGGTCGTACGGGATAATCCCCACTGCATCACTACCTCGGAGATGCTGTGCCACGTTGCTCGTGCGTCGATTATTACACCACATTCAAATTCACTTAAATCTTGATACCCGGCCATTGTAGCAGCAGTAATCTATCTAAGAAATGCGTCAGACATTCGTTGTATTATATAGGCACTGCCGACAGCAGCACCGTATTCTGCCTGTTTACCTATTTCTGTATTTGATTACACATGCTTATACTAGTTTCTTTGGCGCTTCAGTGTGGTTTGCTGTATTTTACGTTGCAAATTTACAATGAAAAATTTCTTACGTATAGAGAATCATTACTATTTACGTTAAGGAGACTTTTCCTTCATCAATGTGTACAACACACAGGTCTTCTTCAAGCCGGTTTCGTTAACTCACTGTTAGTTTTAGAGTGAAATAACTAAATTTTGAATAGGTGCTATAGATAGATTTCTGTTCATGTATGGCATTCTCTATTACTTTCTATCAGATGGTGTTGCTAGGACTGCTGTACGTCCCAAAATACTGGGATAGCTTTACTGCCCTAGGTACAAATGTGGTACAGAAACGAGGCAGCCGATCAGCTACACTGCAAGGTCGCATACAAGTGACTAATGGACTTGATAGTTCTTGACTAAATGTTTACACAGCCTCTCTATGGTGACATTACTGGCTTGCAGCTGTCTGCTGTATTTTGTAATTCTCTCCCCGAAGAGATCTACCAACTGTAAGTTACCATTACCTTAGAGCAGGGCCGGCCACAGTTTGCCAAACTGTTTCAGTGTATGATGCCATTAATTGTACGTAGAGAACTTTCAAGTGGTTAGTGTCGTATCGGCTGTGACTGGTATAAAGAGAAATTTGATGAAGATTTATTAAGAATATGTGGTCTGAAGCTTTCCCGGCGAATGTGCTGTATCCAACGTTCTCGGGTGTCCAGCCGGATCCGATCGTCGAAGTTCCGCGATATTTCGGCGAATAACCTTTCGGCCATCATCAGGTGGTGCTGATGGCGGGACGGTTATTCGCCGAAATATCGTGGAACTTCGACGGTCGGATCCGGCTGGACACCAGAGAACCCTGGATACAATTATTAAGAATGTTTATAAAAGGTTTTTATAAATTTTGTTAAATGATATAAAAAGTTTCAGGTTTCCATTACGTTTTATGAACGTTACACATTGTTTTACATACTGTTTCTTAAAAATTTAAAATACTGGCTAGCTTATATGTTATGACAATATTTTAGGCATATGTAATTGTATGGAATAGGAGATCAGCGCCTTAATATAATGTGAGATGATGGTATCGATTTGTACTGCCACTTACGTCTCACTAAGACTGCTTACGCTAGGAACTGTCAGTTGAAAATTAGTAATGCATGTGAGCACTTGTAATCTGTGCAATAATATGTGTGTACATAGCTGTTATTTTAAAACTAACACGCCGACTTCTAGTATAGCTCTCGATATCAACATGGGCATACGATGTATAGCACCACCTACTGTACTGGATAAGGAAATTATATAATAATGTGTACCTGGGTATGTTGCTGTTCCATATCTTACAAATTTTTTGATATAATAATTTGTGCTGTTATGTTAGTTGCTGTATCCTAGAGCTTTCGATCCCATCTTTTGCAGATCCAAATGTGGCAACAGAGAGTTACCGAAACCGGTCATATATGCAAATAAATGACTTAAGCGATATTGGCAGTTGAAAATTTATTCAGTGTTCACATTAATGTGATCACCTGTCAAAAGCTTGAATAACCAGCTTTTGCATCGCGCACGCACAGGAAGAATGTTAGTGAGGTTGTGGAAGATACTGACAGGAATGTGGAGCTATGCCACTCTAATGTCGTGTCCAGCTGTGCAAACTTTCCCAGTTGAGAGTCCATGGCACGAACAGCCCGATAGAGGTGATTAAAAAAAATGGCTCTGAGCACTATGGAACTTAACATCTATGGTCATCAGTCCCCTAGAACTTAAAACTACTTAAACCTAACTAACCTAAGGACAGTACACAACACCCAGCCATCACGAGGCAGAGAAAATCCCCGACCCCGCCGGGAATCGAACCCGGGACCCCGGACGTGGGAAGCGAGAACGCTACCGCACGACCACGAGAGGCGGGCAGAGGTGATTCCACAGATCTTCAGCGGGGTTTAACTTCGGGGAGTTTTGTGGCCAGGGGAGAAAGGTAAAATCATCTTTGCTTTCTTTGAACACACATACACTGCGAACTGTTTGAAACGTTGCATTGTCCTGCTGGAAGATTCCATCGTGCTGAGCAAAAGGACAAACTGCGTGAAGGGGTGGGCATGGTCGCCAATCATAGATGCTTACTTATGCTTGTCCATCGTGTCCTCCATAATGATGAGATCACACATGGAATATCACCAAAACATTCTGGAGACCATAAGTTTCCTGCAGCGTGGACCCTTCCGACGAATGTTGCAGAACCATATAAGCCAACGGCCATCTGACTCATGGAGCATAAAACGTGGTTCATCGGAAAAGGCCACCTGTTGGCACCCAGTGAACAGCAAGTTGCGGTACTGAAGTGCAAATTCCAGCCTACGTCGACAATGAATAGCAGTCAGCATGGGTGCATGAAGAAGGTGCCTGCAGCGGAGGCCCACACGCAGCATCGTTCACTGAACGGTCGTTGTTAGTCCCTTGGTTTATCTGGACGATCAGTTGCTCAACAGCTGCCCGCCCCTTCGCCTGTACACATCACTGTAGGTGTCAGTAACACCTGGTGCATCGTAGCTGGTTCGGCGCCGATTTTGGATAACGCCATTTTTCCACGCACGGTGGCCTGTGAATAGTTTTCACACTTAGCCAATTCTGTAATGCTTCCACCTTGACCCGAAACCCATGCAAATCACTCAGTTTCCGCACTACAAAAACAACTGCACTGTTTTCCGCCCCACCTCCCACCTCCGCACCACACCCCGAAAGGCTCAACGTATCTCCCATTGCAAATAATGCCACCTGACACTTCTGAGTGGTTATTGTACGCTGATGTCGAACGTAGGTGGTGGTCACATTAATATGTCTGAACCATGTAAATAAAATATAAGAGGTACTGACTTACTGGTGGTTACCATATTTAAACATTATCTAAAACCTATTTATTATATAAGAATTAATTCTGCAGGGCATACCTGCCTCATTGCGATGCTCAGTAAGTTCAGCCATTCAACTGCTTCACATTTTGCTGATATCGGATGGTCCGACGTCCCCTGGAATTTACTGCGAAAAACACTATGCGTTGTACTGTTCGCCCGCAAGCACTGCAGTCTCGTTGATGATTTTCAACCTTTCTGCACTTAAAGATCTTAGTTTCGTTCTGGTATGCCGTATTCTGATTCTCATCAGGCAGCTCCACGATTTCCAAGGCCAATGCATTCCTGGAAGTGATTTGGTTGCCCCTGCGTAGGCCAGGCAGTTGTGTTTAAAAAATAATGCCCATTCTGATCTACATTGGTCTTTCGAGTCATAGGACGTGGAAAGTGCATCCAGATACGTTTCCTAAACTTAACAAGTAAAAGAACAGTTCAAAGGTGAGATTAAAGTTCAGAGTGGAAGGGTACTAAACAAAAAATTTCCGATGGCATTGCTATCCTTACTGACGCTAAAGAGAAACTCTAAACATTCATGGTGGTGTCTGTTTGTTCTATATCGTGTCTCCCTACCACTTTCGCGCAACGACGCTCTGACCGTGTTTTTTAGGGAATTGACTAGTTTGAACCTGGGACCTGTTGCTGGTAAGGAGACGCCAGACCACACATGACATGTAGAATTCAGAAGAGTTCAGTGAGGCTAGCGATGATATAACCAAATACTAAATGATCTCAGCGTCAGCTCCACTGCACTCCCTGTAAAAGAATCTTAATACTAACTAAATTTAGTGGAAGGGGTTCAAGGCTTTCCTATTTTTAGTTAGCTGGTTAAATAACGTCGAAAAATCAGTTAAGTTAACCATTGGAAATTTTATTCTACTCACAAAACACCATTTATAAATTGCACTATTGATAAAAGGAAATGTTTTAATACAGGATGGTAAAAACCAACTGCGTTCAACAAAAATGTGAACGAATATTCCTTGAATGGGTTTCCAAGTTCTACAATGGATCGAAGGATGACCTGTGCCATATCACATCTATAATCTAGGTTTAAATTAAGTTTCACAAAAGAGAAAACTATCAAAACGGTCTACAGTAACCTTCAATTATCTTTAATTACTTATCTAACTTGTCGTAAATTACAGTGGCTGATGTGGCTTCTCAATAACTACGTAACAGCAAAATTATCGCCTTTCAGATCTTTAGTTCAAGTGGCAAATGTGAACGCCATGAGCTTTAATTGACGATCAACACTAGTATTACTCAAAAAGGGGGTGTAACAGATGAGACTTCTGCAGTTCTGAGTGAAGCCTTATGCGCTCAAAAATGCGGCATCGCGCGCGTTCATTACCTTGTCGGTGTTTAGGCAGCGTCAGGGCAACGGCGGGCAGCACAGCTCCGCTCACCTCGCCATCTCGGAAGTAACTCTTCTCTAACTTCTCCTTACTACAATTTACAGAAGTTGGTATAAAAAAACTATCTGGCTATGTTTTCATCTGACCAAGCAGGGTCTCAATGTTAACCTTAAGCTCCGCCTACCAAAATTCCGTTATCCAATGAGAAACGTTATACTTTTCGTGGTGGGGCAATGTTTATAAAGTTTGCAACGTATCAGAGACGCTAAAAAGTGTCACGCTAAAACCTGCAGCTGGTGTGGTCATTTTAGCGTTATCGTGAGATCTATACTGTTCTTCTGGAGGGCTCTATCTTTTAACGTGGGTTGGCGGGTGCTTCTAATGTAACAGACACGCGAAAAAGGCTCACGCTGAAACTTGCGGGTGGTAGTGGCCCTTTTTGTATTATCGTAAGATCTATACTGTTTTTCTCAGGGCTCTAGCTTTTAACATGGGCTGGGGGGTGGTCCTTGACGTAGCAGAGACGTGAAAAAGTCTCACGCTAAAACGTGCGGGTGGTAGTCTTACAGGTAGGCTGGCGGCGTGGGTGTCCAGTCCGTCCCTTATTGTAGGGCATTCTAGCTTAACATGGTCCTGCTCTCGGCTTCTGTTCTCGTTTCTCCCCTCGGAACTGCATCGGTCTCACGGTGGGAAGGTACGACATGCATTTAGGTATTCTTGTGTTAGTCTGTGGTATTCCATTTGCTCACTCGTTACTCGTATTACATTGGTTAATTTAATGTCACGATTTATTCGGAGCTATGTGATATACTACTAGATTTGCTTATTATCTCAGGGTTTTCATGGAAGATGTTGGATTTGCCTGACACCTTACAAAACTACAGGATCTGTTGAATGGACTGACCGTAAACCACAAAAGACAAAATTAATGGGTACTAGATGAAATTAGAATAATGAAAAGCTTAAGATCAAACATAATTATTACATAGAAGATTAAGTTAAAGAATTCTTCTACTTTGGAAGCAAAATAACCCAAGACGGAGAAAATAAGGAAGAAATAGAAAGCAGACGATCTCTGGAAAAGAGGGCATTAATGGCCAAAGGAAGTCTCTAAGTATCAAACATAGGGTTTAATTTCAGGAAGAAATTTATGAGAATGTTCGTTTAGATGTCAGCATTGTATGGTAATCAGACATGGACGATGAGAATGCAGAAAGTCTACAGTGATACTGTCATTCCGTCAGGATAAAGGAATTAGAGGTGCAGTTGAATGTGGTAGGTAGTGGATCGTAGTGGATTTATCAGATGTTGCTGAGAGGATTTTGTTAAGAAATCAAACACTAAAACTGAGCTTTCCCACTTGAAAAAAAGGAAAAAAACATGTTACGATGGCCGAAGGAAAGAAAGCATATAACGTAGACTGACAATAACAAGAGAATGTAGTTTAAATAAAGAAAAATTTTTTAACGACGCCCAGATGCCGCGCTCGTTAGCAGGTCGCTTCCTGGATTAGTGTCGATGGGCCGGTCCCGAATCGATTTCTGCTGGTGGATACGACGAGAGGTGGTGTGATTAGCAGCCTGGATGTAGTTTATTGACGGATTACCACATTCGATTGTGTAAATGGCGAGCTGGTACCTACGACATGTCACAGTCACACGATTTGCAGATATTTCGAAAAATATTTTCAAGCTTTCAAATGGAGTGCACAATTTCTGTTAGTTATTACCTGTTGCATACATCACTTGAACGATTCTTTTATCGAACTGATGTGAAATGGGTCGCTTTACGGGTTAAGTATGCATGATAAGTGTTAAAATTATTTTTAGTCCTTCTTATGCAAGTTCACTTACTAACAATTTTTTATGCATATAATGTAAGTTTTAGATAGTTATTGAGCAAATAACCAAACGTTTTTCTTGCTACAACAGACACCTTTAATAACTGGTAATTAAAGTAATTAAAGTAGCGGAACTTAACTGTATCAGGAGCTCAATAATAAGCTTCTTCGAGTTTAAGTTTTTCTATGTGTGTACACCTAAAATTTTGGAACTCTGTACCCAATTTCCTGATTCCTCTATACGTGATACATCGATTTTTGGTATGACCATTTATTATACATAATTGAATATATTCTATTATTTTATTTTCAAAATTGAAGAACAGTTTATCGTTCGGTGAACGATTCAAGAAGTCTTTGGAAAACGTGATTAACAATCTCTTTCGTTGAAACTTCCTGGCAGATTAAAACTGTGTGCCGGACCGACACTCGAAGCTTTGCCTTCCGCGTGCAAGTGATCTACCATCTGAGCTACCCAAGCACGACTCACACACTGTCCTCACAGTTTTACTTCTGCCAGTAACTCGTCTCCTACCTTACAAACTTTACAGAAGCTCTCCTGTGAACCTTGCAGTACTAGCACTCCTGAAAGAAAGGATGTTGCGGAGACATGGCCTAGCGACAGCCTGGGGGATGTTTCCAGAGCGCGATTTTCACTCTGCAGTGGAGTGTACGCTGATATGAAACTTCCTGACACATTAAAACTGTGTGCTTTTGGTAGCTCAGTTGGTAGAACACTTGCCCGCGAAAGGCAAAGGTCCCGCTTTCGAGTCTCGGTCCGGCAGACAGTTTTAATCTGCCAGGAAGTTTCATATCAGCGCACAATCCGCTGCAGAGTGAATATCTCATTCTGGAATCTCTTTCGTTGCTTTCTCTGTAATGAGATTTATTATAACACTAGTACCGTCTGCAAAAGCACCAGTTCTGCTTCTTGAATATTCATTGGATGGTCATTCACATATATAAACATGAGAAATAGGAGTGGACCTAAAACTGAATCCTATAGGACTCCCTTTGTAATTTCCCCCATTTTTTACGCCATCAACATTTTCTGAATTATTCTGCACAGCTTTTTGCTTTCTGTTTCTTACGTACGATTCCAATCAGTTGTGTGTAAATTATCAGTTCTATAAAACGTAAGTTTCTCTAAGAATGAAACATCATCTACTTTATCAATGCTTTGGAAAGATGACAAAAAATACCAACTGGAGATACTTTATTATTAAAGGATTGCAATATTTTGTGACAGAATACATTAATACCATTTTTAGTCTACGAATCCTTCTGGAATCCAAACCACGTTGTACCACATAAATTGTTCCTACTTAAAGGTGATACTAGTCTTGTTTGTACAAATTACTTTTTCGAATTTTGGAAAAACGTGTTAGTAAGGACATTGAACGGTAGTACAAAAAGGATATCCGGTCACCCTCTGGCACTTACACTGCCGAATCTGGATTAAAATGATGTCCCCGTCAAGGCCAGGGGAAAGAAAAAGAAGATATAAATTTAACTGTTATGAAGTCTTTCCTGATTGCCGTTGTGCAGAGTGTAGTCTTGTACATATATGAATCACGGACTACAAGCAGCTCAGACAAGAAGGAAATAGAAGCTTGTGCGGTAGCGTTCTCGCTTCCCACGCCCAGGTTCCCGGGTTCGATTGCCGGCGGTGTCAGGGATTTTCTCTGCCTCGTGATAGCTGTGTGTTGTGTGATGTCCTTAGGTTAGTTAGGTTTAGGTAGTTCTAAGTTCTAGGAGACTGATGACCAAAGATGTTAAGTCCCATAGTGCTCAGAGCCATTTGAGCCAAATAGAAGCTTTTGAACTGTTTTCCTACAGAAGAATGCATCTAACACCAATACATCACCGATAATAGACTGTACACAAATGTTCCATGACCAGCTAGGTGTAACTAAGTGTGTTCTGTCTACGACGTGTGAGTGTGTACAAAGAAAGAAATATTCTAACACTAATTTTCTACCAATGCCTGTATACTTTGGTAAGTACAAATTTTGTATTAACTGGCTGTATGACGTAAGCTAAAGACGAATAAACTGAGTTAAGAAAAAAAAAATCATCTCACGATGTAACGAAAAACTCGGTGCATTTTGGCAGTTAGAACTGAGGTTTTCTAGATTCTGTGCGTGCAGATATTCACGCAAGGTTAATTCATTACGTGTCAAATTATTCTTTGTTTCCGGCATGTTTCATTATGTTTCGCTGGTGCCTCTTTTACAGAAGGTATGGTGCGCTGTATTTAGTTCCTAATAAAGGCGACATAAAACATTTAATCAATAGTTTAATACTGAGTTAATGAATTCAATTTTATAACGCAATTGTTGCACTTTCTGTTATGTAAGTCTTTATGCACTAAGTTCTGAAACAAATGTTATTCATGTGGTTTGCGCCGTCCAGAATCCTTCGCTAACGTGGCACTCACAAAGATAAATTTAATCAAATAAAAACTTTTCCTGTTAAGAATGGTTTTCCTGATCATGATGCACAGCTAGGTATAGTATATGACATAGTTCCATACAGTAAAGCAAAACAGTCCTCCTAAATAGTTCGTTCAATAAACGATTTAACAATTGAAATTTTAAGGAAATCTTGAGACTGTTAGACCGGGATAATGTGCACAGGGAATCTGTCGCTTACTTAAAATTTAACCTATTTCATGAGATCTTTGTGAGTATATCTGAGAACAGTGAAACATAACTTTAAGAAACAATCTAAATGGCCAAGGCTTCCTAAAGGGATAAACATATCTTGCAAACGGAAAACGGAAATGTATCTGGTAGCTGGAAGGAGTAATGATAAATAAAATCAAACATTTTAAAAAGAACTGCACTGTATTCAGAAAAGTTATTTAAAAGTCCAGACGTATGTGCATTACGACTGTGATTAGCACCCCCGATAATGAAATGAAAACAATTTCTGATATTGTTAAAATGGAAATAAGGTGACAGAGAATACAGGAAGACTGTACCTCTAGAATCTCAATGAAAAGTTTGTTAATAAAAAGTCAGGGGTTTAACATATTTTAATAACAATGTTTAGGGGTTGTAGACAAAATAGAATTCAACTATTCATTAGCAAATTCTGGGCTGTATATGGAAGGGGCAATACCTATGCAATATGATAAAATAGGATTTCAACCAACCTATCCTAATGAAACTAGGAAAATACTAAATTCACTCAAAAGTAAAAGCTCACCTGGCACCGATGGCATTTCCAACACAGTGCTGAAACTTGGTCCCCAACGGAAAAGTAGGATTCTCAGCAACATATGTAGTAGCTCACTGAAACATGGCATTTTACCAGTTTATTTTTTATTTTTTATTTTTTTTTGTCATCAGTCTTCTGACTAAATTCCTCTCCTGTGCTAACCTCTTCGTCTCAGACTAGCACTTGCAACCTACACCCTCAATTAATTGCTGGATGTATTCCAATCTCTGTCTTCCTCTACAGTTTTTGCCCTCTACAGCTTCCTGTCGTACCATGGGAGTCATTCCCTCATGCCTTAACAGATGTCCTATCATCCTGTCCCTTCTCCTTGTCAGTGTTTTCCACGTTTTCCTTTCCTGTCCGATTCTGGGCAGAACCTCTTCATTTCTTACCTTATCACTCCACCTTTTTTTCAAATATTCGACAGTAGCACCACATAGCAAATGCTTTGATTTCTTCTGTTTCACTACCATACAATGCTGTACTCCAGAAGTAGTCTAAGAAATTTCTTCCTCAAATTAAGGCTGATATTTGATATTAGTAGAATTCTCTTGGCCAGGAATGCTCTTTTTGCCATTGCTAGTCTGTTTTTGACGTCCTCTTTGTTCCGTCCGTCATTGGTTATTTTGGTGCCTAGGTAACAGAATTCCTTAACTTAATCTACTTCGTGACCATCAATCCTGATGTTAAGTTTCTCGCTGTTCTCATTTCTACTTCTTCTAATTACCTTCATCTTTCTTCGATTTACTGTCAATCCATATTCTATACTCATTAGACTGTTCATTCCATTCAGCAGATCATGTAATTCTTCTTCACATTCACTCAGGATAGCAATGTCATCAGCGTATCGTATCATAGATATCCTTTCACCTCGAATATTAATTCCACTCTTTTATTTCCATCATTGCTTGCCCGATGTGCAGATTGATCTGTAGGGGCGAAAGGCTACATTCTTGTGTTACACCCTTTTTAATACGAGCACTTCGCACTTGGTCGCCCACTATTATTATTCCCTCTTGCCTGTTGTGCATATTGTATGTTACCATCTCTTCCTATAGCTTAGTCCTACTTTTTTCAGAATTTCAAACATCTTGCACCATTTTACATTGTCGAACGCTTTTTCCAGATCGACAAACCCCATGAATGTGTCTTGACTTCTTTTTAGTCTTTCTTCCATTATTAACCTCAAAGTAAGACTTGCCTGTCTCGTGCCTTTACCTTTCCTAAAACCAAACTTACTGTCACCTAGTGCATCCTCAATTTTCTTTTCCAATCTTCTGTATATTATTCTTGTAAGCAACTTGGATGCACAAGTAGTTAAACTGATTTGCGATAATTCTCACACTTGTCAGCTCTCGCGGTCTTCGGAATTGTGTGGATGATGATTTTCCGAAAGTCAGATGGTATATCGCCAGACTCATACATCTTCACACGATCGTTTTGTTGCCACTTCCCCCAATGATTTTAGAAATTGTGAGAGAATGTAATCTATCCCTGCTGCCTTATTTGATCTTAAGTCCTCCAAAGCTCTTTTAAATTCTGATTCTTGTATTGGATCCCCTATCTAAATTGACTCTTGTTTCTTCTCCTATCACATCAGACAAGTCTTCCCCCTCATGGAGGCCTTCAATGTATTCTTTTCACCTCTCCGCTCTCTCCTCTGCATTTAACAGTGGAATTCCCTTTGCACTCTTAATGCTATCACCCTAACTTTTAATGTCACCGAAGGTTGTGTTGACTTTCCAATATGCTGAATCTGTCCTTCCTACAATCATTTCTTTTTCGATGTCTTCGCATTTTTCCTGCAGCCATTTCGTCTTTGCGTCCCTGCACTTCCTACTTATTTCATTCGTGAGTGACTTGTATTTCTGTATTCCTGAGTTTTCAGGAACATTTTTGTATTTCCTCCTTTCATCGATCAATAGAATTATTTCTTCCGGTACCCATGGTTTCTTCGCAGTTACCTGTTTTGTACCTACATTTTCCATCCCTACTTCTGTCATGGCCCTTTCAAGAGACGTCCATTCCTCTTCAACTGTATTGCCTACTGAGCTATTACTTTTTGCTATATCTATGGCCTTAGAGAACTTCAAGCACATCTCATAATTCCTTAGTACTTCCGTATTCCACTTCTTTGCCTACTGATTCTTCCTGAATAATGTGGTGAACTTCAGTCTACTCTTCATCACTACTGCATTGTGATGTGAGTCTATATCTGCTCCTGAGTACGTCTTACAATCTAGTATCTGATTGCAGAACCTCTGTCTGACCATGATGTAATCTAACTGAAATCGTACCATATCATTTGACCTTTTCCAAGAGAGACTGAAATGTAGTATTGTTTAACCACTGCTTATAAAGGGGATAGGTCTGTTGCTAACATCTACTGCCCAATGCCACTTCTCACAGCCTCACCCAAAATTCTTGAAAGAATAATATATTCGCGAGTAGCTTCATATATTTGTAAAACTGAGGTACTGACAAAGCGTAAATTCGGTTTTAAGAAAGGCTTTTCAACAGAAAATGCTGTATATGCTTTCATTGATCAAATATTAAATGCTCTGAACAACCGAACGTCGGGCATTGTGATTTTTTGTGATCTCTCAAAGAATTTTGACTGTGAATTATTAAATTCTTCCAGGTAAGCTTAAGTATTCTGGTACTGGTGGAGCAGTGCACAAATGGCTGAATTCATAATATTTAAATGGAAGGATGCGAAGGTTGAAATTAACAGTACAGATAGTCTGCAAAAATAGGGAGATACCAAAAATGGTGTTGAATGGGGTTCTGTCTAATTCTTTTTACTGCTGATATAAGTATTGTAATCATATACAACAAACACGAATTAGCTGAGGAAATTCAAATATTTGTTTCAGAAAATTACAAAGTGGTTCTCTGCAAATGGACTCTCACTAAAGTTTGAGAAAACACAGCATATACAGCTCTGTACAGTAAAAGGCATAACATCATTAATAAATATAGACTTCGAAAAGAAGTCTGCTGCTAAGGCAGTATATTAAAATTTCTGGGTGCATGCACCGATGAGAAATTGAATCGGACGAAACATACTTATGATCTGCGGAAACGTTTAGGTTCAGCTACGTATGCTATTACGGTTATTGCAAATTTTGGTGATGAATATAACAGTAAATTAGCCTACTATACCTATTTACATTCACTGATTTCATATGGCGCCATATTTCGGCGTAATTCATCATTAAGAGAAGAAGTACTCATTTCACAAAAGCACGTAATCAGAATAAAACCTGGAGCCCTCCCAAGATCACCTTGCAGACATTTATTTTATGAACTCAGGATATTCACAGTACCTTCGCAATACTTACTATATTCACCTGTGAAATTTGGTATTAGTAACACACCCCAATTCAAAAATAACAGTAAAATCCACAGCTACCACACTAGAAGAAAGGATGATCTTCACTATTCGGGTTTAAATCCGACATTGGCACAGAAAGTAGTGTATTATTCTTCCATAAAAACCGTTGGTCATCTACCACATAGCATTATAAGTCTGACAGATAACCAACCAGCATTTAAAAACAAATTAAAAGAATTTCTGAATGCCAACTCCTTCTACTCAATAGACGAATAAAAACCAAATCTTTTAGACATGAATTAGTAAAAAAAGCTAAATGGTGTAAAGAAAACTTGAGATGACACAGTCCACATCATTATGAAATGTTGTATGGAACAAATGTTAATGTAATGTAATGTAGGTTGTACTCTTGGAAACAACGGCGTGAGGAGACAGAATAAACAGGCAGTAAAACTATAAGCCTGCAGTCGTCATGGAGCCCAATGAAACTTTGTTGCTGGCTTAACTGCGTCGTAAAATGCTAATTAGTTGTTATTTATGCATAACCAGGAATGTTGTGGTCTCTGTCTGAGAACCCAGAGCGTAAATGTCAGAGGCAAGCATAACTGCAATGAAAAATGGTGTTCGTCCATTCTGGCAATACTAACACTATCATGATTTAACAGGTTATTAATGTAACTGAGAAATCACATGCATCCATGTCCTAGTTCCACCATACTTATTTCCCCTGCATTCGAACGACATTAATTGTGTAACACTTGACGAGTGCATGCATGAAAGTCGTAGATTTTCATTTGTAACAGTGCTCAATTTGACGCAAAATACTTGCAGTCTGCTGTTAGTAACACCACACAGTGGCACTAGTTGCTCCGTATGAAGCAGACGAGCCTGAATAGTTAATAATCGTTAAAACTCAACCACCAGTTTTTAAGAGACAATTAGGTCATTATTTATTATCTGTTTGACTTAGTAATGTGATGTATCTCACCAAACAAGAGCACGAACATTTTTTTGAATTCAGAACTAAACGCTACAAAATTATGGTGAGGAAAATTTCTTTGCTGGCTGATGCAACCAGCATCACCATAACTGCTAGAGTCGCAAAAAAAGAAAAAAAAATAACTGCTAACAGTTGAAATAATCGTTACCACTTAAGCACAGGTCTTTCAATGCCTTAGCTTGTCGAGGGAGTACTTTCTACATAGATCTCCGTAGACATAGATCCAAATTGTACAAAATTTTCTAAATATGCTTTATAGTATCGTTAATATTATTGTTTATGTTATTAAAATAAACTGCTGTAGTAACTATCGCTGGAAGTTCTATGAAATATCACTGATAGGAACCAATTTACTATCTAACAATGCTTTATGAGCTGCACAGCAATTTCTCGATAGATGCAGCGAGTGAATCATGATGTATCTAAGTAGAAAGCACTTATTTCCTCGTGTAATGTAACGTGCAATAGTGAAATGCTATCTGGAAATTTCGTATATCAAAACAAAAAGTTTGTTTTCTTGTTAACACTACCTCATTAATTTAATTTAGCATGAAACCAGATGTAGAACTTACGTGATACTCATCTGGAAAACATGTTTTATTACTTTCTTTGAAATCTTATAAACGTAAAATTCGGAAATCCACTTTCATAGACATTAATGAGAAACTTAAAATCACAGAATATCGAATGGTGGTCTCCTATTTTGTTGAAGAAAATACCAGATATTCACACTTGAATATAATAATGGAGTTACTTTGGATAAGCGAAGTAAATTATGAAAAATGGCAAATTTATGCAAAAATAAATAAAAATTAAATAAAACAAACTATGTTTGGGTTGTTTTGAATAATTTCTTGATATTCAAGCTTAAGTACTTGTGGTTCCTACCAGTGATTCAAATATTCAAGACTTATTATTCGTTAAAAGACAGTGTTTTAATGCTGCAGATATTAGTAACCAACAGCGTGATACTTCATTTCCATTAACTGAGACTGAGTAATTCACCAGTCGTTGATGTGGTCTTAAGAAATCATTCAAATCGAATGTTGTCGTTGTGGTCTTTAGTATGAAAACTAGCTTGTTGCTTTTCTCCACGACATCCAGTTCTGTGCAAATGTTATCATCGTTGCACAACTGTTGCTACCTACATCCATCTTTACGTGTTTACTGTATTCAAGGCTTGGTGTCCCCCTAAAGTCCCCAACCCTCCCTCCTCCCAAACTCACATGTACATCCTTCCATTGCCCATTACAAAGTTGACTATTATTTGATGCCTCATGGTGTGTCCTATTAACCGATCGATTCCTTTAATCAAGCTGTGCCATAAATTTCCTATTTCCCCCAATTCTATGCATTGCCTCGTCATTAGTTATCCTACATATCCACGTAATTTTCAGCATTATTCTGTAGCACCACATTTCAAAAGTTTCCATTTACCTCTTCTCTGCACTGTTTATCGTCCACGTTTAACTTCAGTAAATGGTTGTACCCTATACAAATACTTTCCGAAAAGACACAATTAAATTTAATTCCAATGATAACAATTTTATCTTTTTAAGTATTTCTTGTCTTGCTGTAGCCAGCCGTTATTTCATATCCTCTCAACATCGACCATTGACATATTGTCAAAAGTAATAAAACCCATTTTTTACTTTCAGCGTCTTATTTGCTATTCTACTGACTAAATTTCACTATCCTCGTTAACTTATGTTTATCCCCTTATAACGTCTTTGCAAAACACGATCCATTCCATTCATCTGGTTTTCCAAGTATCTTGCCCTCTCTGAGAGAAGTAAAAAAAAAAAAAGAAGAGGACTTCTTATCCCTGATCTGCAGTCGTGATTAGGAAAGTGACCGATATACTTATTAAATCTAGTGTACGTATGGCTTCATTTAAACCAAAAACGCTATCTTCTTGTCAAAAGTTGCTTTTACATTTACAAAATTCATCTCGAATATACCTATGTGTTGCTCCCCGTCTATCTACATCTACATCAATATTCTGCAAGCCATCTGACCCTGTGTGGTGCCGGGTGACTGTGTTGCAACTACCTGATCCCACCTTCCCGTTACACTCGCGATTGGCGAGTTGGAAGAATGATTGTCGGGACATCCCTATATTATCCCGAATCTTCTCATCATGGTAGTTTGGCGAGATGTACGTACCAGGAACCACTACATTGTCCAACTCTTCCCATAAAGTGCTTTCTCGAAATTTCAATAGTAAACCTCGCTGTGATGCGCAATGCTTCATTTTAGCGGCCTTCACGTAAATAGATACCTCAGCGTTGTCTCACGCCGTCCAGCATTGCAAGTTAATGATAAATTCAAATGTTATTAAATATTACGAAAAAAGTATTAGACATCTCCATTTTAGACTGGAATATAATGAAGCACCTTCGAAAATAAAATTCTTGTCAGATGCCACGAACAAAAACCAACATAACAAGAACTTTGAAGAAAAATAATTTTTTACTTTAACCTGTTGATAAAACAGAACCACTGAGATAGTTCAACTGAAAAATATTTATGAACATTCTACAACATTTATAGATGCACGTGGTACATATTTTATTGTAAAAACATAAAAGTATTCATAAATAAAAAATAAAATACCGCACGAGGTGTGAAAATGTTTCACTCGTGTAACGAAAATTGTCGTCACTGTTGGATTTGGTTTCTTATGGACCTTGTAGAAACTTCCAGCGAGAAGTTTGCTAAGAAAACTACAATATTAATATTGATACCATCTAAGACATCAATATTGTATCGTCTCCTTTGAAAGCATTTTATTAGAGCCAGTTCGCAGGAGCGCGCAAGCACTTTTAGGCCGCCGTCAGGATTTTTGTTCCGATGGCCGTATTGATACGACCTAGGATATTCCGTGCCTCATGATATTTTTTTATTTGGAGTTATTACTATTCCTTCGTCACTGCAGCCATAATCTACGTCAACCATACATGCTATACGAAAGTAAGTAGGTACTTTTAGGCCAGTACTTTCGTTGAGTGTAGCAAAATAAGTTAGCGAATGTGATTTCGTGAAAGCGAAGTTTTATCGAAGACAGCAATCAACAAGTGCACTGTATACAAATCTTCGCTCTTGCAGAATATCTCTGCATTCCATTAAAAGTTTTTGTCTACCATCATATTTTGTGAATCAGAAACCGAGTAAGCTTAGAGAAAGAAAAACAGAGGCCTATGACCCAGATTAATTTTTTCCTCATGAACGCCCTGTATGCTTCTAATCATTGGGTAGTCTCGTCAGCCGTGGTATCTATATACAGGTCTACGCACTGCCCTTTATATCAAAGTCGTCAAATTCAATGAATTATCGTTTTCATTGATATCCATTTCTTGGCAAACATAAGCTCATATCTAGCGATTCCCTCGACGTTACTGCATTTTTAATATGCAGTACAGTCGATTCCGAAGTACCATTAGGTGTTGACATTTTATGAACTTGCGCAAAAGTCACATTGTTCTTGTTTTCTTCACTGTTAGCAAGATCAGTAAAAACGTCAGTACACTCGATACGACAATTTTAGTTTTAGAGTGTCTTGTAGGCAGGTCCTCGCTTTAGCGTTTCGCTCAGTACCAAACACTCGTCAGCACACCATCCCACGGAAGACAAAGCACAAGTGAACGGGCGATAGCGGATGGGAACACTGGTGCTGGCCTACTACTTTGCCAACAGTGTGGCAACAAAGCTATGAGACGAGCCAATCACAGTGCTTACTGCCTGTGGACTTCGGACAGGAGTCTAACTTCGTGACGGCTAATCTAGTAACGTCTTGTACTGGAGTTTGTTGAGCATTTCTATAACACTCCCGCGCCGAATAAACGATCCGGTGAGCAACACATCCCTGGTCATTGGATCTCATCTATTTGTTCTATGAGTCCTATCTAGTGAGGGTCCCAGAGTGATGAACAGTAGTCAACCATAAATCAGACCAGAGTCTTGTAAGCCCTCTGAAAGAGCAGCAGTAGCATTTACAGTAGTTGTTGCCGCAACAGTCAACATGACCAACACTTATGGTATCGTGACATTTTCGTTCATGGACACGCTATACACATTGTCGGAAGAAAAATCGCAACGCCAAGAAGTTGTGCTAGTAGAGCCACTTTGAAGATGCAAATCAGGTTTGCTTTAAATACACGATCCAACCGTCATGAGCATTACTTTCCTCTGAGATTGGACGTTATGAGCTGATGTTAGGAATGCCTTTAAAGTGACGAAGGCGCCATTATCAACAAATAACTGACTTAGAAAGAGTTCGTGTAATGGGACTACGAGATGCTACACGATTGCAGACAGCGGTGGTTACAAGAATGTATGGTCTCATGATGAACGGACTCCGGACAGCCATGTCATGTTACCGATAGGGAAAATCATCGTACTGCATCTGCGGCAACAAATTTGAACAGCAGTTGGCACTACAGTGACCCAACTAACTGTTATACGTCGGTTACTACAAGGAATGCTCCGAGCCATATGCCCTATGGCATGCATTGCAGTGACCCCTAACCATCACCATTTGCGACTCCAGTAGTGTGAAGCAAGAGACCATTGGAGATCAGGATCGAGATCTGTTGTGTTGTAACTTTCCTTTAATTTACGTCTATGTTCACAAACTTTTTGCTCCCAGATTACCGGTTCGGTCTATAATGACCATCTTCTGATCTGTGTTTTATAAAAACAGTGTCATGTGGTCACAAACCTTTTTTTGACAGATTACCGGTTTCGGTCTATAATGACCATCTTTAGATCTGTGTTTTATAAAAACAGTGTCTTAATGTACTGCAATCACAGGACACTGCTTTTACAAAACACAGATCTGAAGATGGTCATTATAGAGAGAACCGGAAATCTGTGAACAAAAAGTTTGTGTCCATAGACGTAAACTAAACGAAAATTATTCTATGTACGGGTCACTGTTTTCCCTACTACCTCCTCCCAACACAAGGAACATACAGTAAAAGATATGCGTTTCACAGTATCGAAGTACTTGGTCATTATAGAGAGAACCGGTAATCTGTGAACAAAAAGTTTGTGTCCATAGACGTAAACTAGAGGAAAATTATTCTATGTACGGGTCACTGTTTTATTTGCGACAGTGTCGCAGATTGTGAAATCTATTGTGTTTTTTGATGAAAAACGTTTCTGCCTCGGTGTTAGTGAAGGCTGTGTGTTGATCAGAAGGAGGTCAGATGACGGTCTGCAGGCAACCTCTCTGCGTCCTAGGTTCACTGGACCTACTTCTGGAGTTGTCGTCTGGGGTGGGATTTTATATGACAGCAAGAGCACTGTCGTGGTTATCCCACGCACCCTAACTGGCGTTTCGACCTGTTATGCTGCAATTCATGGACAGCATTCCAGGTGTTGTTTTCCAGTAGGATAACGCTCGCTGTAATAACGCTTTCGTAACCAGAAATGCTCTACAGAATGTCGACATGTTACCTTGACCTGCCTGCTAAAGTACCAGATCTGCCTCCAGTCACGCGCATATGGGACGTCATCGAATGACAACTTAAGTATCTTCCATTAACAGTTTTAACCGTCACAGGACACTGCTTTTACAAAACACAGATCTGAAGATGGTCATTATAGAGAGAACCGGAAATCTGTGAACAAAAAGTTTGTGTCCATAGACGTAAACTAAACGAAAATTATTCTATGTACGGGTCACTGTTTTCCCTACTAACTCCTCCCAACACAAGGAACATACAGTAAAAGATATGCGTTTCACAGTATCGAAGTACTTGGTCATTATAGAGAGAACCGGTAATCTGTGAACAAAAAGTTTGTGTCCATAGACGTAAACTAGAGGAAAATTATTCTATGTACGGGTCACTGTTTTATTTGCGACAGTGTCGCAGATTGTGAAATCTATTGTGTTTTTTGATGAAAAACGTTTCTGCCTCGGTGTTAGTGAAGGCTGTGTGTTGATCAGAAGGAGGTCAGATGACGGTCTGCAGGCAACCTCTCTGCGTCCTAGGTTCACTGGACCTACTTCTGGAGTTGTCGTCTGGGGTGGGATTTTATATGACAGCAAGAGCACTGTCGTGGTTATCCCACGCACCTGCATTGACTGCACAAGTGCGACAGGCGTGAAACTCCATCCCACAGACTGACATCCGCCACCTGTACAGCACAATGCATGCATATTTGCTTGCTTGCATTCAACAATCTGGCGGTTACACCGGATATTAATGTACCAGCATTTCACATTAACTTACTTTAAACTGTGATTTTGTAATGTTAATCACTTAAATATGTTACCTAGACAAATGTATATAATTACTCTACATTAATAATATTTTAGTGTTGCGATTTTTTTCCGTCAGTGTATGTGCTGCGATGCGACTGATGACGAGACACTAGAGCCGTTATACACTGTCCAATCACATTAGTTTGACCAACGCTATGTTCAACATAAATTTTCAGTATCCACTCACAGTCGACTGGTAGCAGCACTAGCAGTAGGTGGTATATGATGCGTGTTGGGAGTTCACGAGAAACAGTTCAGTCGTTGTCGTAATGCCGAAACGGAGCGAATTATCTGACATCCAAAAGGGCATGATGTTTGTATTTCTGGGTAAGGGTTTGTATGCCGCCATCGTCAAACTATAACGTCCATGTCAAAATGCAAAACCGGCACCGCGGCAACTGTGGTGCACCACAGTCTATAAATGACGATAAACGACAGCGAATAGGCCTGCAAGTGTTGAAGACTGACCTCGCAGATGAATCAAGGGAATGCCTATATTTCCTCCGCAACGGCCGCACAGCGAACATTGCTGGGTACGGCCTTCCTCAACAGGGTTCATGCACCTATGCTGACTGCTGCTGATTGGCGGCGGAGGGTGGCACGCCAATACCGCGCCTGGATGCCCACTGAGTGGTGACAAATTATGATTCCTAGTTTTCTCTCGGCTCGATGGTGATGGTTGTCCCAGTCGAGATGACGTGGAACAGCGTACGTCGATCACGACAACGCCAATCTGTAACTATTATAAAAAAAACTCCTCGCATGGTTTGGTTATTTTTCAGATACTGTCTCTCAAAACTGGTATCAACGTCTCGATGGAGCAGCACGCCGGAGTCTCTGCGCCGCCCTTGCTTGTAATTAAAGCAATGATGTTCGATGTCTATCGATCTTCTCTACTTATAAATGTAGCGACTGCACCACTTGATAACGCGATGACACCCCAGATCTGAAATGATAACCAAAAGTCGTTTGGGTGTTCGCGACAGACTTTTCAGATTACGCAAACTTGCTCACTGTAGTTCTTATGCCCGGGTTGAGAATGGTTATTCAAACGCTGAATTGTCAATCCGTCAGCCAAGTCGATGTCACATCATGATTTTTGCGAGGATATTAAGTAGTTAATTATTATTCCATCGTCAAGACGTCACTACGTCTCGTATTTAACAACTACACGACGTAATTCCAGAGATAACGTACCCTTGAGCAATGTTCAGAATGCGCCGTATTTTGGTCTAGACTTATTGCTGTTTACAGTTTAATTGTCACTAAATCACTTTCACTTTTATGTTATCCGAAGCTTAGTTAGTTCCACAAATACACCTTTAATGTCCATTAAATGATGTATGCGACACGACGAATTGAAGTTGGATTAAAGTTTATTGTTCTTCGTAATAATTTCTCCCTACATGAGCACACACACAGATTTTTCATTGAGGGAATTTCGTGTGTTAGCATCAGCAATTCTGACTTTGGCAATAGCTTCTGACAACACGGCGCAATTGTAAGCTCTTCGTCGGCGATCAGTCTCTTTCTGTGTCCTTTGATGTCCGTGACTATTAAGTATCACGATGGTTAAGTCCTATCACAAATCAGCAAACACATCAGTTATTTTCTGTCGCGTGTATCAACTACCCCCTTATCTGTCTAAACGGATGATTTTACTTCAGTCCGACCTCTGACTAATACTTCTAGCCGTAAAGCTTATAAACTTTAGATCGGTTTTCAAACCATCTAGTAGCGCTTAACATGCGTACTACCATTGCAAGAGTACAAGAGTACGAGAGTTACATTGTCGTAACAGCGAATTTACTGCTCGATGCGGCTACAAGTCTCTTCTAGGATAAATGTTAACTTTGGTCAATTTATGGTCTCGGCTTTAATCTTCGTAAATAATTTTTTGAATTTTTTCTTTAAAATTTCTTTTTCGTACCATATGGTATTCTCTCATTCAGTCCTTTTTTTGTGATAAGCATTAGTATTTACATAACATTCTTGTTAATCAAACTGTCAAGAGTGTAATCTTTGTTGTTAGTAGCTGTCATCACTGTCAGGATGACTGATTTTTCTATTTCTTTTTGCAACAAAAGGGTGTTCATTATGGGTTCTGTAATTGGGGTGTTACAAAATAGACTTTCAGATGAAACACATTTTCTGCTCCATCAGACTGATGGCCGTCGTGAAACGTCTGAAAGCAGACGTACCGGAACAGTCTTTGGAAGGGTCAAGCTGGGGGGGAAGATTCACTTGGTGATCTCGTCATTATCGAAGATACAGCGAATCAACACAAGCATACATCGATCTTTGATGTACCATGTCCGACCGGGCACGCAGTTGGTTTTTCCTCAGCGCGGTGGTATCTACTAGCAAGAAAATGCAACGTACCACACAGCTCGCAGACACGATTAATTTTCGGTACTCTCCTGGCCACCAAACTCCTCTGATTTAACCCAATTTAGCCTCTGGGAGCCAACCTCGATCTGGCTGTTCGTGCAGTGGATGCTCAGTCGAGAAATCCAGGTTAGCTGGCTACGGCACTAGAGTTGACATGGCTCCACACACTATCGGTACCTTCCAGAAACCCACAGAATGTCTTGGTGCATGTCTCGCAGCGGTCGGTGGTTATTCCTGCTTTTGACAGGTGCTCACAATAATGTGATTGGACAGTGTATTGTTGTTGTTGCGGTCTTAAGTCCTGAGACTGGTTTGATGCATCTCTCCATGCTACTCTATCCTGTGCAAGCGTCTTCATCTCCCAGTACCTACCGCAACCTACATCCTTCTGAATCTGCTTCGTGTGTTCATGTCTTGGTCTCCCTCTACGATTTTTACCCTGCACAATCCCCTCCAATGCTACATTTGTGGTCCCTTGATGCCTCAGAACATGTCCTACCAACCGGTACCGTCTTCTTGTCAATTTGTGCCACAAACTCCTCTTCTCCCCAATTCTATTCAATACCTCATTATTAGTTATGTGATCTACCCATCTAATCTTCATCATTCTTCTGCAGCACCACATTTCGCAAGCTTCTATTATCTTCTAGTTAAAACCATTTATCGTCCATTTTGCACTTCCATACATGGCTACACGTCATACAAATACTTTCAGAAACGACTTCCTGACACTTAAATCTATACTCTATGTTAACAAATTTCTCTTCTTCAGAAACGCTTTCCTTGCCATTGCCAGTCTACATTTTATATCCTCTCTACTTCGACCATCATCAGTTACTTTGCTCCCCAAATAGCAAAACTCCTTTACTATTTTAAGTGTCTCATTTCCTAATCTAATTCTCTCAGCATCACTCGACTAAATTCGACTACATTCCATGATCCTCGTTTTGCTTTTGTTGATTTTCATCTCATATCCTCCTTTCAAGACACTATCCATTCCGTTCAACTGCTCTTCCAAGTCCTTTGCTGTCTCTGACAGAATTACAATGTCATTGGCGAACCTCAAATTTTTTATTTTTTCTCCATGGATTTTAATACCTACTCAGAACTTTTCTTTTCTTTCCTTTACTGCTTGCTCAATACACAGATTGAATAACATCAGGGAGAGGCTACAACCACTGCTTCCCTTTCATGCCCCTCGAGTCTTATAGCTGCCTTCTGGTTTCTGTACAAATTGTAAATAGCCTTTCGCTCCCTGTATTTTACCCCTGGCACCTTTAGAATTTGAAAGAGAGTTTTACAGTCAACATTGTCAAAAGCTTTCTTTAAGTCTACAAATGCTAGAAACGTAGGTTTGCCTTTCCTTAATCTATCTTGTAAGATAAGTCGTAAGGGCAGTAGTGCCTCACGTGTTCCAATATTGCTACGGAATCCAAACTGATCTTCTCCGAGGTCGGCTTCAACCAGTTTTTCCGTTGGTCTGTAAAGAATTCGCGTTAGTATTTTGCAGCCGTGACTTATTAAACTGATAGTACTGTAATTTTCACATCTGTCAACACCTGCTATCTTTAGGTTTGGAATTATTATATTCTTCTTGAAGTCTGAGGGTACTTCGCCTGTCTCATACATCTTGCTCACCAGATGGTAGAGTTTTGTCAGCACTGGCTCTCCCAAGGCCGTCAGTAGTTCTAATGTAATGTTGTCTACTCCGGGGACCTTGTTTCGACTCAGGTCATTCAGTGCTCTGTCAAAGTCTTTACGCAGTATCTTATCTCCCATTCCATCTTCATCTACATCCTCTTCCATTTCCATAATATTGTCCTCAAGTACATCGCCCTTGTATAGACCCTCTATATACTCCTTCCACTTTTCTGTATATCTTATGCCGCGCTGTTGTCTCGTTTAATGCTGATCATCTTGGGTAAAATATTGGTGAGATAAATCAGATACGTGTGTTTACGGGAACTGCCCTGGATGTCAAAATCAGGAATGAGTGATGGAGGTGTCGGTATGACAACTAACAATAAAAGTATTTGAGAATTACGGCAGCGTAGTGAACAATTAATCGTAGTCGAGATAGATGATCCGATAGAATGTGAATCGTATGGCTTTCAAGACTATCACACCGTTACATTTTCAAATTGCAGTCGGTGCCAACTCAATCAATTTAACGATAACGGACCGTAGATTCTGTATGTGTGCACAGCGCCGGAAGGCGAGCGGAATTTATCGGTTGAAAGCACCACCAATTAAGTCAAATGAGAGATTCTCAAACAGGCCGCATCTAAATTCTTATTTTTAGGGTAAGAATTACCTTGATTGCAATTTATATACCACAAAGTATTAACCATTTTGAAATGTGATGACAAGGAAAATTTCTTTGATTTAGGAGTAGCTCTCACGTTAAGATGGTCAACCACCAATTCGTAAAGACAATTCATATAGCTGGCGGTATCAGAAAATTCCTTTTTTAAATAAGCATTTTGCGAACATTTTTATCAGCAAACAGAATCCATCCCAAAATTGTGATTTTAAAGGCCGGCCACTGTGGCAGAGTGGTTCTAGACCCTTCAGTCCTGAACCGCGCTGCTGCTGCGGTAGCAGGTTCGAATCCTGCCTCGGGCATGGATGTGTGTGATGTCTTTAGGTTAGTTAGGCTTAAGTAGTTTAAGTCTAGGGGGACAGGATGACATTTTGTACATAAAACACCAAACTCTTAACAATAACGAAGCATCATGGAGGGCACGTGCATTACCAGGATGAAACAGGCAGTCAATTATTTATCTGCGTCTTAGAAATTTAGCTTTATTTATCACATGTTAAAATTCACTGTTCGCGAGAGCAAAAAAATGGTTCAAATGGCTTTGAGCACTATGGGACTTAACATCCGTGGTCATCAGTCCCCTATAACTTAGAACTACTTAAACCTAACTAACCCAAGGACATCACACACATCCATGCCGGCAGGATTCGAACCTTCGTCCGTAGCGGTCACGCTGCCACATCGGCCGACTCGCGAGAGAACTTTGTCCTCTTCATTCAAATAACCTTACAGGCTGGGATCGAACCAGTGGAACTCCCTATTATTTGAATTAGTCACGAGAATATCATCGGCAATTGCAGATAAATGACATTAAAATTGTTCTCTATGTGCTGAAGGTAAGACACGCATAAAATCATGGAAGGGAGTATTCATTGGTATATTGCTTTCTACACTTTACAGCCAAAGAAAGTGGTACACCTACCTAGTATCATGTAGGGCCGCAGAAGTGCGCAACACGACATAGCATGGAGTCGACTAATGTCTGATGTAGTGGTGGATGAAACTCCATGAATCCTGCTCTCCAGAAATCTGTAAGAGTACGAGGGGTTGGAGATCGCTTCTGAAAGGCACGGCGCAAGGTATCCCAGATATGCTCAATAATGTTCATATCTGGGCAGTTTGGTTGCCAGTGGAAGTGTTTAAACTTAGAAGAGTGTTCCTGGACCCACTCTGTAGCAATTATGAACATGTGGAGAGTTGCATTGTCCTGCTGGAATTCCCAAGTCCATCGGAATGCTACGTACATGTCACCTGTCAGAGTCCTATCTAGCCGTATTAGGGGTCCCAAATCACTCCAACTGCACACGCCCACGCTATTACAGAGCCTCCACGAACTTGATCAGTGCCCTACTGCTAAACAGGGTCCTTTGTCGGCGTATTCCACTGATGAATTCTTCTCGGATTAACAGCCGAGTGGTGGCGTCGTCTTGTCGCAACGTTTCGATAAGTTTCGTACCCATCATCTTCTGGTGAAGTGTCGGGATGCTGTAAGGGTGTTCTGGTGGTGTCTAGTACTTGCCTGAGGTTGGCGAGATGTTGGGTACTTTAAGGATTAAGGATTGGTGTTAGGATTTGGAGATTTTAGGGGATTTTTTTCTTCGATTTATTTGTCGAAAATCGTCATGGGGCGTTTGTGTCGCGGAATATATTATACCGACCTAAGGAATGTATGAGGTTATTTCCAGATCTGGAAGAGCTCTCATAGAAAGCCCTTGCCAGATCCTGGAATTTTTCTTTGAGGAGTGGGATTTCGGCAGCGGCGTGCAGATCGTTGGTGGGGAATCCCATGGATAGGTGCAGTGCCCTCCTGAGCACGTGGTTCTGCAGCCTCTGGAGTTTATCCAAGTGCTGTTTTGCCGCGTATCCCCAGACAGGGCGCGCATACTCCATTACTCGCAGTATGAGGGCCTGATAGAGTTTAATCCTACAGAGCAGGAAAGGGAGCTGATTGTGTTGAGGACTGGGTAACGGATGGACGTTTTGGTGCAGACCTTCCTGTGGATCTCGTAGACGATTGAGCAGCCTCCTGGTGGCCTGATATCTGGTGATCTTCCGCTCTTTTGCCACTCTGTTCTTGTGACGGATTTGGGCTAGTAGATATTCTGGGAAGTGTACTTGCGGGGACGGGCCATCCTCTTGTGTGGGATTCGTATCTTCCTCTGCTTGCAAGATGGTTCATGTTAGGTCTTGTACCACTTGTTCTTCTTTTTCTGCAGTAGGTGGCACACCGCGAGCGATATCAGAGGCGACAGTTTCTTGGTATCGCTCCCAGTCTGTACATTTGTAGGACGTCTGGTAACGTGGGAGTGCTACCCATTCTCCCACATCGACCTTTAGAATCACTGGGTTGTGGTCGAAGGACATTCTGTTGATTGTCCTTGCGGCCAGGAACTCCTCGATCCTTCTAGTAAGGGCTATGTCTAACACGTCGGGACTACCTCCACTTTTTGGAAAATGTGTGGAGTCGACCGGACCCCATGTTTCGAAGTGTGGTCGTGCGCTAGTTGTTACAGTTTGTCACCTGCTCTGGAAGTTGCTCTAGAGTGCCAATCGGGATGTTTGGCATTGAAGTCACCCCCTATTATGAGTTTGCCTTCAATTTGCCCTAGAGCACCTATGTCTCCCTCGTCTATCTCGTCTTTTGTGGGTCGGTAGATTGCAACGATTGTTAGGGGTCCTGTGGCAGTGGTTATTTCCACGGCCACTTCTTCGATTTTATTGGTAGCTGGTATGAATACCTGGTGGTGGGGGATCCCTCTTTTTATGTATATCGCCCCTCCTCCGCCTTAGGTTGGCCTATCTTTACGGTAGCTAACATAGTTGAGAACTATCGCTTTTATTCCCTGTCGAAGAAGAACCACTGCATGAGTTCTCTGAAGTCGCTTCTTGATTAACAATGCCGTCTGCATTAAAGACGCACATTGTCAGGCCTTGGATATTTGGTCTTCTAACCATGATGGGGTTTTTGTGACTACTGAGGAAGTCTCAGAGGGAAGCGACTGCTGGACTGTTGCCTGAAGGGCAACGAGGATCTGAGTGTACGGTTTCTGGGCTTCCCTGAAATCTTTCATCATTTCCATGATGAGGTACATGGTCTGGACCATAATGCCTAACAACTGATCCAAGGGGATGGAGTGAGTGTGGGGTTCCCTAGAGCTTCCTCTGTCTTGGTGGATCTCGTAGTTGTGTTTTTCCCAGTGTTGTTCTTGCATGTGTGTCTGGTGTTGTGGTGACAGGGCTTCCGTCGATTTCTCGACGTTTTCGTGTCTCTTTTGTGGAGAGACCACGTCTGCATATGTTGCCTTTGGAGTGTCAGGCCTTGGTTTTACCCACGTTTTGTCTGTGCGTCGTTTGATGGTGTGGTTGTGTCTTGTTTTCGTATGCAGGGGGCGGCCTTCGCATCCTTTGCCTTCTGTGTGTGTTTTTTGTAGACCTCGCAGCCTTGATACCCTGCCATGAAGTTTTTCTCACACAATGCGCGCCTTATTTGCGGGTCCACGTGTTTTACTGTACGAGTCCTAGCGTCATGGGGTTCGGCGCATTTTCTACAGCGCACGGGCATCTGGCAGTGGGCAGCAATGTGATCCAGTCCCTGACACCTGAAGCACTTCACCATCTTGTTCTTGCGGCGGAGCGGTTCTGTGGTGACAGAGACTGCCAGAACAGCTTTTATCCCGCGCCTGCTCTGCGGTATGTCCGGCAGAGTGGCTTGGAATAAAGGCCAAATACGCTCTGCCATAATTTTGCCCATCTGCTCTGAAGTTTTGACAACAAATCCCTGGGCTGTGAGGTCTGTCTTGACTGCCTGGGCCGAGAGCCGTCTGGGGATATCCCTAATAACAATGTTTTTTGTTCATTGTCTTGTTGGTGGGGAACGTGTAATGAAGTATATTTTTATCTGTGAGGGCCTGTGAGGCTGGTGTAATCTTCGATGTTGTGTTCTGCATATCTATTTAGCTGCTTGGCCGTCGTCCGCTTCTGTAGGCTGGGACGTTCCTCCAGAAGGGGGTACCACGGCGGCGGTGGATGGGGGGGGGGGGGGGGGGGGGGAGGGGGCGGCCGCGGCGCCGAGACCCGGTGGCTATCCAATCTGTCTGCGGAAGCCTCTGCCTTCAGATCGGAGTGTTCTGACGTATTTGGTCAATTGTAGGATTCCTCGCTCCACTGAGCTGAAAACCGCTATCCCTGTTTACTAAACTGTTGTGCAGATGTATCTCCAATGCCTCTTTCAAGATCGAGTCCCAGAAACCGTTGGCGGTGCACAGTTTCTTCGTTTTTTCGAATTCGAAGGTGTGGCCCTCGATAATGCTATGTTCTGCTACCGCGAACTTCTTTGTCTGTCCTAGTCGTACATTCCTGATGTGTTCAGTACAGCGCTGGGAGATACATTCCATCCCACATTTGCACTCAATACTGTAAATGCCCGAGGACTGCAATCCCAGTTTGTCTTTGGTTGAGCCAAGTATATCCTTGACTTTTTTCGGTGCCCGAAAAATGGTCGTTATTTCGTGCTTCTTTAATATTCTTGCGACCTTGGCTGTCGGTGGTCCAGCAAACGGCAGAAATGCCACACGTTGTGCTTCGTTTCTCCTCCCGCCTCTTGTCTGCACGCAAGGCGTGTCTTATTTGTGTGTCGGTGTAGCCGTTCTTTCGGAAGGTTTCCCGCAGATGTGCTAACTCACGCGGCAAACTCTCGCTGTCACAGATCGACCTGGCTCTTTGTACTAAGGTGTTTAGTACCGAGTTACGTTGTGCTGGATGGTGGCAGCTCCGAACATTGAGTTATAAGTCTGTGTGCGTCTTCTCCCTGTAGACCGAGTGTCCCAACGTACCGTCCGGATTTTTGTTGATCAAAATATCCAAGAAGGGAAGGCAGCCATTCTCTTCTACCTTCATGGTGAATTTGATGCTGTCATGTTTGCCACTGAGATGGCGTAGGAACTCCTGTAGTTTTTCCTTGCCATGGAGCCATCCTAAAAAAGTGCCGTCTACGTACCTGTAGAACACCTTTGGTTTATGGTGGGCGGTGTTCAGTGACACATCTTCAAGGTGCTCCATGTACAATTTGGCAATACCTGGGGCCAGGGGGGGGGGGAGGAACCCATGGGAACACCATCTGTTTGTTCATAGAATTCCCCACCACATTTGAAGTACGTTGTGGTTAACACGAGACGAAAGAGTCTTAGTGTGTCCTCATCCAAGTGATCTTCGAGTAGAGCTAAGGACATGTGTCAAGACATCAGGAAATGACTTCCATGGTACTAGAGGGAGCTGTAGAGGGTAAAACCTGTAGAAGAAGACAGAGACTGGAACACATCTAGCAAATGACTGAAAACGTAAGTTGCATGTGCTGCCCTGAGATGCAAAGGATGGCACAGGAGAGGAATTTTTGGGTGCCGCAAATCAGTCAGAAGACCGATGACTCAAAAAAAAAAAAAGCATTTGAAAAGCAAAATGGACAGGCATCACATATCGACACGCTCACCGTACGTTTACGCCGTCCATCACGTCACGTCACGTGCATTCGCTCAGTCCAGTGGCGAACGGCGTAAGTGAGGTTATAAATCACGAGAGTCAATCTACAATACCAAAATTGAGTAACCAACAACGACAACGTCTATTAATGGCCAAGAAAACTTCATAACGTGTTATTGATCACTTTTATTTGTTCAAGTGCTGAGAAGCGAAACAACATTTGAGACATCGACATCTATTTGCTAGGCGTATACAAACAATGACTATAAAGCAATAAATTGAGCAAGTTTACCTTATCCTTTGTATTTTCGCCTTTTTTTGTCATCAGTCTACTGACTGGTTTGATGCGGCCCGCCACGAATTCCTTTCCTGTGCTAACCTCTTCATCTCAGAGTAGCACTTACTACCTATGACCTCAATTATTTGCTTGACGTATTCCAATCTCTGTCTTCCTCTACAGTTTTTGCCTTCTACAGCTCCCTCTAGTACCATGGAAGTCATTCCCTCATGTCTTAGCAGATGTCATATCATCCTGTCCCTTCTCCTTATCAGTGTTTTCCACATATTCCTTTCCTCTCCGATTCTGTGCAGAACCTCCTCATTCCTGAAGCTTCTAAACAAAACGAGTTCTTTGATAATATTTCTGTGCTTTATTCCCATTTTAGTAACACACATGAGGCTAGCAGATCCACCCTAATTCACAGTTACTAAATTAAAAGCGAATACTTGAGCATTGTAGCAGCCAGTATAACTATACAAATCGCGCCCTTTTATCCGAAGAATCCAACCTTTTTTTTTCTTTTGGTCATCAGTCTTTTGACCGGTTTTATGTGGCCCGCCACGAATTCCTCTCCTGTGCTAACCTCTTCATCTCAGAGTAGCACTTGCAAGCTACGTCCTCAACTATTGGCTCGACGTATTCCAGTCTTTGATTTCCTCTACAGGTTTTGCCCTCTACAGCTCCCTCTAGTACCATAGACGTCGTTCCCTCATGTTTTAAAATATGTTCTATCATCCTGTCCCCTCTCCTTCTCAGTATTTTCCACATGTTCCTTTCCGATTCTGTGCAGAACCTCCTCATTCCTTACCTTATCAGTCCACCTAATTTTCAACATTCGTCTATAGCACCACATCTCAAATGCTTCGATTCTCTTCTGTTCTGGTTTTCCCACAGTCCATGTTTCACTACCATGCAATGCTGTACTCCAGACGTACATCCTCAGAAATTTCTTCCTCAAATTAAAGACGGTATTTGATATTAGTAGACTTCTCTTGGCCAGAAATGCCTTTTTTGCCATTGCGAGTCTGCTTTTGATGTCTTCCTTGCTCCTTCCGTCATTGGTTATTTTACTGCCTAGGTAGCAGAATTCCCTAACTTCATTGACTTCGTGACCATCAATCCTGATGTTAAGTTTCTCGCTGTTCTCATTTCTACTACTTCTCATTACCTTCGTCTTTCTCCGATTTACTCTCAAATCATACTGTGTACTCATTGGACTGTTCATTCCGTTCAGCAGATCATTTAATTCTTCTTCACTTTCACTCAGGATAGCAATGTCATCAGCGAATCGTATTATTAATATCCTTTCACCTTGTATTTTAATTCCACTCCTGAACCTTTCTTTTATTTCCATGATTGCTTCCTCGATGTACAGATTGAAGAATAGGGTCGAAAGGCTACAGCCTCGTCTTACACCCTTCTTAATACGAGCACTTCGTTCTTGATCGTCCACTCTTATTATTCCCTCTTGGTTGTTGTACATATTGTATATGACCTGTCTCTCCCTATAGCTTACCCCTACTTTTTTCAGTTTCTCGAACAGCTTGCACCATTTTATATTGTCGAAGGTTTTTGCAGGTCGACAAATACTATGATCGTGTCTTGATTTTTCTTTAGCCTTGCTTCAATTATTAGCCGTAACGTCAGAATTGCCTCTCTCGTGCCTTTACTTTTCCTAAAGCCAAACTGATCGTCTCCTAGCGCATTTTCAATTTTCTTTTCCATTCTTCTGTATATTATTCTTGTAAGCAGCTTCGATGGATGAGCTGTTAAGCTGATTGTACGATAATTCTCGCACTTATCAGCACTTGCCGTCTTCGGAATTGTGTGGATGATGCTTTTCTGAAAGTCAGATGGTATGTCGCCAGACTCATATATTCTACACACCAACGTGAATAGTCGTTTTGTTGCCACTTCCCCTAATGATTTTAGAAATTCTGATGGAATGTTATCTAACCCTTCTGCCTTATTTGACCGTAAGTCCGCCAAAGCTCTTTTAAATTCCCATTCTAATACTGGATCCCCTATCTCTTCTAAATCGACTCCTGATTCTTCTTCTATCACATCAGACAATTCTTCACCCTCATAGAGGCTTTCAATGTATTCTTTCCACCTATCTGCTCTCTCCTCTGCATTTAACAGTGGAATTCCCGTTGCACTCCTAATGTTACCACCGTTGCTTTTAACGTCGCCAAAGGTTGTTTTGACTTTCCTGTATGCTGTGTCTGTCCTTCCGATAGTCATATCTTTTTCGATGTCTTCACATTTTTCCTGCAGCCATTTCGTCTTAGCTTCCCTGCACTTCCTATTAATTCATTCCTCAGCAACGTGTATTTCACTTTTCCTGATTTTCCCGGAACTTGTTTGTACTTCCTCCTTTCATCAATCAACTGAAGTATTTTTTCTGTTACCCATGGTTTTTCGCAGCTAGCTTCTTTGCCCCTATGTTTTCTTTCCCAACTTCTGTGATGGCCGTTTTTAGAGATGTCCATACCTCTTCAACTGTACTGCCTACTGCGCTATTCCTTATTGCTGTATCTATAGCGTTAGAGAACTTCAAACGTATCTCGTCATTCCTTAGAACTTCCGTATCCCACTTCTTTGCGTATTGATTCTTCCTGACTACTGTCTTCAACTTCAGCCTACTCTTCATCACTAGTATACTGTGATCTGAGTCTATATCTGCTCCTGGGTATGCCTTACAATCCAATATCTGATTTCGGAATCTCTGTCTGACCATGATGTAATCTAATTGAAATCTTCCCGTATCTCCCGGCCTTTTCCAAGTATACCTCCTCCTCTTGTGATTCTCGCTATTACTAGCTGAAACTTGTTACAGAACTCAATTAGTGTTTCTCCTCTTTCATTCCTTGTCCCAAGTCCATATTCTCCTGTAACGTTTTCTTCTACTCCTTCCCCTACAACTGCATTCCAGTCGCACATGACTATTAGATTTTCGTCCCCCATTACATACTGCATTACCCTTTCCATATCCTCATACACTTTCTCTATCTGTTCATTTTCAGCTTACGACGTCGGCATGTATACCTGAAATATCGTTGTCGGTGTTGGTCTGCTGTCGATTGTGATTAGAACAACCCGATCACTGAACTGTTCACAGTAACACACCCTCTGCCCTACCTTCCTATTCATAACGAATCCTACAACTGTTATACCATTTTCTGCTGCTGTTGATATTACCCGATACTCATCTGACCAGAAATCCTTGTCTTCCTTCCACTTCACTTCACTGACCCCTACTATATCTAGATTGAGCCTTTGCATTTCCCTTTTCAGATTTTCTAGTTTCCCTACGACGTTCAAGCTTTTGACATTCCACGCCCCGATTCGTAGAACATTATCCTTTCGTTGATTATTCAATCTTTTTCTCATGGTAACCTCCCCCTTGGCGGTCCCCTCCCGGACATCCGAATGGGGGACTATTCCGGGATCTTTTGCCAATGGAGAGATCATCATGACACTTCTTGAACTACAGGCCACATGTCCTGCGGATACACGTTACGTGTCTTTAATGCAGTGGTTTCCATTGCCTTCTGCATCCTCATGTCGTTGATCATTGCTGATTCTTCCGCCTTTAGGGGAAATTTCCCACCCCTAGGACAAGAGAGTGCCCTGAACCTCTATCCGCTCCTCCGCCCTCTTTGACAAGGCCGTTGGCAGAATGAGGCTGACTTCTTATGCCGGAAGTCTTCGGCCACCAATGCTGATTATTTATCAAAATTTAGGCACTGGCGGGCATCGAACCTGGGACCGAAGACGTTTTGACTATGAATCAAAGACGCTACCCCTAGAACACGGGAATGCTAGAAAGACGGTATTGTGGAGAAAGAGGCACCTAATCGGGATTCTGCAGTAAAAGATATGTCTGCGTCTGTGTGTTTCCAGAGGAAATATAGAGCCAAGGTGGTGTTCTTTCAGCTATACTGAGCACAGTAAAGTTTGTCTAATGATTGTCGATTTCTGTGGGCAGTTTTGTTACACTTCAATGGTAGGCATTCGGAAAAACCTAGAAGAACATGTTCACTCAGCGGCATGGTGTAGATTCTTCTAAAGTGCAGTAGCTTGCGAAGTTATCGCTGCTCTGACGTTGCTTGAAAATGCTCACAATTCGTTTGATGGTCACAGGGATTATATATATATATATATATATATATATATATATATATATATATATATATATATATAGGGTGGTCCATTGATCGTGACCGGACTAAATATCTCACGAAATAAGTGTCAAACTTAAAAACTACAAAGAACGAAACTTGTCTAGCTTGAAGTGGGAAACCACATGGCGCTATGGTTGGCCCGCTAGATGGCGTTGCCATTGGTCAAACGGATATCAACTGCGTTTTTTTAAAATAGGAACCCCCATTTTTTGTTACATATTCGCGTAGTACGTAAAGAAATATGAATGTTTTTGTTGGACCACTTTTTTCGCTTGGTGATAGATGGCGCTGTAATAGTCACAAACATATGGATCACAATTTTAAACGAACAGTTAGTAACAGGTAAGTTTTTTAAAATAAAATACAGAACATAGGTACGTTCGAACATTTTATTTCGGTTGTTCCAGTGTGATACATCTACCTTTGTGAACTTATCATTTCTGAGAACGCATGCTGTTACAACGTGATTACCTGTAAATACGACAGTAATGCAGTAAATGCTCAAAATGATGTCCGTCAACCTCAATGCATTTGGCAATACGTGTAACGACATTCCTCTCAACGGCGAGTAGTTCGCCTTCCGAAATGTTCGCACATGCATAGACAATGCGCTGATGCATGTTGTTAGGCGTTGTCGGTGGATCACGACATCAAATATCCTTTAACTTTCCCCACAGAAGGAAATCCAGGGACGTCAGATCCGGTGAACTTTCGGGCCATGGTATGGTGCTTCGACGACCAATCCACCTGTCATGAAATATGCTATTCAATACCGCTTCAACTGCAAGCGAGCTATGTGCCGGATATCCATCATGTTGGAAGTAAATCGCCATTCTGTCATGCAGTGAAATATCTTGTAGTAACATCGGTAGAACATTACGTAGGAAATTAGCATACACTGCATCACTTAGATTGCCATCGATAAAATGGGGGTCAATTATCCTTCCTCCCATAAAGTCGAACCATACATTAACCCGCCAAGGCTATGCCCAATAGTGCATATTATGCCAGTTTACGTTACCGCTGTTGGTGAATGACGCTTCGTCGCTAAATAGAAAGCGTGCAAAAAATCTGTTATCGTCCCGTAATTTCTCTTATTCCCAGTGGCGCAACTGTACACGACGTTCAAAGTCGTCGCCGTGAAATTCCTGGTGCATAGAAATATGGTTCGGGTGCAGTCGATGTTGATGTAGCATTCTCAACTCCGACGTTTTTGAGATTCCCGATTCTCGCGCAATTTGTCTGCTACTGATGTACGGATTAGCGGCGACAGCAGCTAAGACACCTACTTGGGCATCATCATTTGTTGCAGGTCGTGGTATACGTTTTACATGTGGATGAACACTTCCTGTTCCCTTAAATAACGTAACTATCCGGCGAACGGTACGGACACTTGGATGATGTCGTCCAGGATACCGAGCAGCATATATAGCACACCACCCTTGTGCATTTTGATCACAATAGCCATACATGAATACGATATCGACCTTTTCCACAATTGGTAAACGATCCATTTTAACACGGGTAATGCAAATACTGTCCGCACTGGCGGAGTGTTACGTGATACCACGTACTTAGTTAGACGTTTATTACAGCGCTATCTATCACAAAGCGAAAAAATTGGTCCAACTGAAACATTCATATTTATTTACGTACTACACGAATATGTAATAAAAATAGGGGATCCTATTTAAAAACAAACGCAGTTGATATCCGTTTGACGTATGACAGCGCCATCTAGGAGGCCAACCATAGCGCAATCTTGTTTCCCCCTTCAAGCTAGACGAGTTTCATTCTTTGTAGGTTAGTAGTTTGATGTGTATTTCGTGAGATATTTGGTGCGGTCACTATCAATGGACCACCCTGTATATATTACCACCGCCTGTAATCATCAGATCAGAACATTGTTCATCAAAGTGTCTGGACACTTGTAAGAACTTATTACCTCTTTGGTGAAGAAAGCTTGACGAATGCTGCTTTAGTCTCCAATATTTGTAGGGCGCTGTGTAGTCGTTGTGCGCTGTCGAAGGGTTCTGATTGCGAGAGCTGGTGTTTCTAATGCCGTCCTCGCCTAGTGCAACTGCATGACGTCACAATTCTTGCGCAGGCATTCAGCACTGTAAGTAATCATTTATACTACAACTTTTGTAACACTAAGTTGTGCTTGACGAAGAGAAACAACTTCTGACTAAGTTTCAAGAAGGTGAAGTAACGATTGTACGACGGCATGTGTAATGCAATAATTTTTTTTCTTCAACAGTTTCGGTAGAAAAAAGAAAATGAGGAATTTATTGTAGGACATCCTGGGATATTTCATCTTCAGCTCCTATAGTTTCATGAAGTTCCGGTATATGGCGGCGCTATACGTAGCCTTCAAAGTGGCGCGTTTAACGGAGTTGTGTTCCAAGTAGGGAGCTGAGTTCCTTTTGGGGGAAACCAGAGAGTCACAGATATCCATAGGCGCTTGGACAATGTCTATGGAGACCTGGAAATGAACAAAAGCACTGTGAGTCATTGAGTGAGGCGTCTGTTACCATCGCAACAAGGTCGCTCAGACCTGACCAATCTCTCGCGTGCCGGCAGGCCGCACACAGCTGTGACTCCTGCAATCATTCTAGGTGATCGACCAACGACAGTCAAATACTTCGCTACTCAACTGGACGTCTCTGAAGGAGCTATTCAGTTTCACGGTGCGACGATCAACTCTAAAGTGTATTGTGCTACCCTCAGGATAATGAAGAAACGACTTCAGCGTGATCATCGAAACAAAAATGTGAACGGACTGCTCCATGACAACGAAAGACCTCACACATGTCTGTGCACCCGAGAGGAGCTCACAGAACTTCATTGGTCTTCTCTGCCTCATACATCTCACTGCCCTTATCGTGCTCCCTCCGATTTCCATGTGTTTGACTCCATGAATAATGTACTCCACTGGAAGCAGTACGTTCATGATGGGGTGATATTGATTCAGCAAGACGTTGGCTCCGACGTCCACCAATAGAGTGGTGCCATGAGCGCATCCAAGTCCTCTCAATACGGTGGCGTAAGGCCGTTACGATGAACGGGGATTATACTGAAAAATAGTGTTCAGTATCCAAAAGAGCGATGAATAATACGGCGTCCTGGACTCCTGAATAAAAGCAATCTGCTTTCAGAAGAAAAGTGTGTTGCTTTACTTATTGAGCGCCCCTCGTAAAAGGTATTCCATGTTTTTGAAGCATTTTTTTGTTTTTTCTAATTGGTAAGAATCTTCGAAAGTTCAAAGCTGGTGAAAACAAATAATTGAAGTGAAAAACGCTTTCAATAGACATGTAGGTAGGTCTCTGCACACAATTTGAAATCTGTGAATCCACTAAAAACTATTGTTTCGCAGAGTTCGGTAAAATCTTTCCATATTTAGTATCTTTTGATTTGAACTGAAAGTTTTCAAATTTTAGTGTGCTATAGAGTGAAGAAGATAATGACGCGTCTTTGGTTTTGATAACAGAAAATTTTAGTCGCAATTCATCTCATCTGTCAGAGCACGCTGGTGTTCGCGCCACGTCAACAAAAAATTCTGTTAGTATTTTATTGTTAGATAAGCTGAAAGTTTTTACTGGTCTTTACTTAGGAAAAAATCCCCTTTCAATATGAGATCACACGATCACCGAGAAGCACCAAAGGGAAGACAAGGATCAGTTGTAATGATCAGAAGGGGTACGACAGAGGGAGCTGCGGTCTCGAGCTTTCAGAGTATGGTGACCTAAACGCCGGGGCACAAAATTCTTGAGCACAGCAAAGTTTGGGAAATATAATAAATTCCGTTCCGACAGAAAACATCTTCATGCAGTTCAGTATGGATTTAGAAAACTCAGTTTGTCCTGAAAACCATGGTTGAAAGGCGACAGTCAGATTGCATATTCGTAGATTTTCGGAAAACTTTTGACTCAGTGCCCCGTTAGAGGACGTTAATGAAGATTAGAGCATATGGAGTAGGTTCTCAGATATGTGAGAGGCACGGAGACTACTTAAGTGATAGAAACCATTATGTTATGCTAGATGGCGAGTGTTTATTAAGCTATCGTCAAGGATTCCTCAGGGAAATATGATAGGACGGCTCTTGTTCTCTGTGTACAAAAATTACTATCCATAATGCGAGCAGCAGTCTGAAACTGTTTGCTGGTGATGCTGTGGTGTAGGGGAAAGCATCGTTGTTGATTGACTGTAGGAATATTTAGATATACTTTCTGCTTGGTGTAATAAATGGCTGAACAATCTGTAGAATGGGAGAAGCCCAAACGACAATTTTTGAGACATGAGTAATTTTTGAGACATGAGCACACTGAGGAAACAGTGTATGCTAAAACATGGAACAGGCTGGTGAGTGGAGGAAAGCTCAGAATTGTTTAAGAGCTCCAACCCCACTTGTGTGACGATAGGTTGATGATATAGAACTTCAGCGTGGAGGGAAAAGTGTCGATGTGTTAACAAATATGCAATTGGCAGTCACTTCACAGAGCCATTGTCATTAGTGCTCTAGATCATGCAGATTTGCAGAGTAGAGAAGGAGTTCAGATATCAGAAGAGAACAGAGAGGATACTTGATAACAGTTTCCGGCAGACAGGCTTCTGCGCAGTTCTTGGGAGAAAGTACACCACAATTGGTGTCAGTTATCAAAAGAGAGCTCTTGAATTATGGACATGAATCAACGTGTCAGAGTCGCAGTTTGCGGAACATCATGTCGGCCGTTTCGTTTTATGCATCTGAAAGCTGAGAATGGTGAGGGGCCTCAGTATTGCCGAGCAGGGTGCGAGAACGCACGAGCATATATTAGCATGCTGTTTGCGCCAGGCAAATTGCAGAAATCAGGATTTTCACGATCATCACAAATCAATCAGAAATTCTAGTTGGACGTGTAATTCTTTCTTTGCTTTAGCGGGCACAGGCAATCACTGCGCGATCATTCCGCATTTAACTAGCCATAACTCATGTGTTACGTCCCATCCATTTGAATTATCTGATTTCTGCTGAGGTATTCACGTATTAGTTTTACAGTGACACATGTTAATAGTTTTCTCATTATCTGCATTGTTTGTGATCGAACTGATTCAACAATGACTGTACGTGTATGTCAACAAAGAATTTTGTGATAAACAGGGATAAATGTAGAGCGCTGTTTCATTTCATTGTTATATGTACACCGCGTTTGTTATCTTGTGTGAGTTACAAAAAATGGTTCAAATGGCTCTGAGCACTATGGGACTCAACTGCTGTGGTCATCAGTCCCCTAGAACTTAGAACTACTTAAACCTAACTAACCAAAGGACATCACACACACCCATGCCCGAGGCAGGATTCGAACCTGGGACCGTAGCAGTCGCACGGTTCCGGACTGCGCGCCTAGAACCGCGAGACCACCGCGGCCGGCGTGTGAGTTACAGCATCCAGGTCTCCCTCATCTTATTGGTTATCAGTTGCGCGATATCTTTTTCATTAAATGTATGTGAGTCCATAGAGACGATCTGACTATTCGGGGGTAAGTCGAAGGCTCAGCCGTAACCTCACGATATTTTCCCTTAAGACAGCGAAGAGCACAAGAATTTAGAGCTACGTTACTTGTAGTGTTGGATCAATGGTCATTGACCAACCTCTGACAGTATTTACTACCTCCACCGTGAAACACGCTCAGGAAATTGCTGTTCACCGGATATACCACAGTTTCTCACCTGAGTGCTACCTTATATATCACGAGTCATCCGTTAAGCTGTCTTCCAGGTCTCAACAGATGACTGGTGCCTTTGCTCACTCACTCAGAAACGATGTCAAGTGTTCTTTTTTTGTGAGAAATAGCATTTTCGAAACAGTGCAGTTTTGAAATTCAAGTCCTGTTGTAACAATCCAGCACGTTTTTGGTGCTGAACTTGAGCCCCGTGCTAAAAGAGGACTATCCAGTATTTTAAATGATGATTGGAGGTACAGTGCACCTTACTGTTTGGTGATTCCTGTCTGGTATTATGTATTTCAGGCTGGTGATTCAGTTTGAGGTCTCCACTTGCCAACAGCAGTCATAGAACTAGACAGAACACAGACGAATTTACCTTAACTATTTACATCGCAAATCGTATCAGTGCGTTCTCTCTTCGATGACTTACCTTGACAGAAAACAGATGTAGATGTTCAAGCGTTGTATCTGTGCTTAGAAACCAGGCGTGTTTAGTTGAGTGGTTGGACTCGCGGTAAAGACGTTCAAATTGCAAATCTTGTCAGTTCCTGCGTTTCATCCTCGGAGCCGGACAGCACGCAGGGCATCGCTAATGGCCCGGTTGTACACCGGGACAGACGAGGGGCGAAAGGGCACAGACGGGTCGGCGGCCCGCCCGCCATTCCGCCATGCAGTCAGTCAATTAGCAGAGCCGCCGCTCTCCTAATGAACCAATTAACGTCTGCGCATCCGTCGGTTCTCCCGGCCTATTCTCGGAACAGCCGGCCGACATCTTTGATGGAATCACTTTGACATTCACCTCTCTGTCTCTCTCTCGTATTTAGTTACTGAGTTTTAGATGCTTTTTGCTTCTTCCTCATAGGGTCAGTTCAGTGATGGAGTACAGCATGTGCATGAAATATTACGAATACCCACCTAATAATGTGTAGGATGACTTTTGGCGTCGAAAGGAAAAATATTACATTTTTTCTGAGCATTCTTCCATATAAATCTTTAATCGAGGTTAATAGGATGTTATTTGTCCCTAGTAAGCATGAAAGAACTAAAAACAAAGGCTAGGAAAGTTGTGGGGAGGTACTAATTTTCTTTGTGAAATTGTATACGGGACCAGAGTCTAGTAGGGACTAACTGAGCCGAAACTGGTATAAAATTTTTGCTGTTGTCGTGCAATGAGGTATAACTGCATCAAACCTTCATCTGAACATTTTTTCAGTGTAATGGATAAAAAAATAATCCTGACAAAAACGACACAAGGCAAGGAAAGATTTTCTATGACCTACAATTAGTGTTGGGTATTGTAGGCCAGGCCACAAAATACAGGTTTTTAAATAAAAGGATGTTTTTGTGGTTAGGAAAGGGGATACCATTTTCTGGTAATGGTCTCATTACAATTTTTTCTTTGCACATAATTGTACACTGAAACGCCAAAGAAACTGGTATAGTTATACTTATTCAAATTCAGAGATATGAAAACAGGCATAATACGGCGCAGCCGTCGGCAGTGTCTATATACGACAACAAGTTCGTGGCGCGCTTGTTAGGTTGGTTACTGCTGTTACAATGGCCGGGTATCAAGATCTGAGTTTGAACGTGGTGATATACTCGGCGCACCAGCGATGAGACATGACAACATCGAGGTAGCGTTGAAGAGGGGATTTTCAAGAACGATCATTTCACGAGTGTACCATGAATGTTAGGAATCCGGAAAAAAAACATCAGATCTCCGAAGTCGCCTGGGCCGAAAACAGGTCCTGCAAGAACGGGACCAACAACGAATGGGAAAGAGAATCGTTCAACGTGACAGAAGTGCAATCCTTCCGCAAACTGCTGTAGATTTCAGTGCTGGGCCATAAACAAGTGTCAGCGTGCGAATCATTCAACAAAACATCATCGATATAGGCTTACCCTTGATGACTGCACGGCACAAACCTTTCCGTCTTCCCTGCCCCGTCAACACTGACATTGGAGTGTTGATGACTGGAACCATGTTGCCTGGTCGGACGAGTCTCGTTTCAAATTACATCAAGCGCATGGACTTGTACGGAGAAAACGTGATGAATCCATGGAATGTGCATGTTAGCAGGGGATTGTTGAAGCTAGTGGAGACTCTGTAACGGCTTGTAGCGTGGACAGTTCGAGTGATATGTGACCCCGATACGTCTAGATACGACTCTGACAGGTGACACGTAGGTAAGCATCCTGTCTGATCACCTGCATTCGTTCATGTCTACTGGGCATTCCGATGGACTTGGGAAATTCCAGCATAACAATGCGACACGCCACACGTCCAGAATTGCTACAGAGAGGCTCCAGGAACACTCTTCTTAGTTTAAACACTTCCGCTGGCCACCAAACTCCCGTGACATGGACATTATTGGGCATATATGGGATGCCTTGCAACGTGCTGTTCAAAAGAGATCTCCATCCCCTCGTACTCTTACGGATTTATGAAGCGCCCTACAGGATTCATGGTGCCAGTCCCTTCGAGCACTACTTCAGATATTAGTCGAGTCTATGCCACGTCGTGTTGCGGCACTTCTGCGTGGCCGCGGTGGCCCTACACGATATTACGCAGGTGTACCAGTTTCTTTGGCTCTTCAGTGTATTTGCAGATTTACATTTCTAGGAGCAAGTGCTATAGACTCTTTAACTGATTTCAGAATGAAATATCAGAAATTATTCTTTACGATAGTGAACTCTCAGAGATAGTGATGTCTCAGAGAGTGTTGAGTGATATTGACAAGAGATTTCAGATCGATTCCGTATGTCTGGATTTCGGCGAGGGTTTTGACACTGTACCACACAAGCGGCTCGTAGCGAAATTGCGTGCTTAAGGAATATCGTTTCACTTATGTGACTGGATTTGTGATTTCCTATGAGAGAGGTCACAGTTCGTAGTAACTGACGGAAAGTCGTCGAGTAAAACAGAACTGATTTCTGGCGTTCCCCGAGGTAGTGCTATAGGCCCTTTGCTATTCCTTATCTATGTAAAGGATTTGGGACTCAATTTGAGCAGCCGTCGGTTATCGACTAATAAAGCCATCAGAAGATCAAAACAAACTGAAAAACGTTTTATAAAAGATATCTGAAAGGTGTGGATAGTGGCAGTTAGCCCTAAACAACGAAAACTGTGAGGTCATCCACATGAGTGCTAAAGGGAACTCGTTAAAATTCAGTTACATGATAAATCAGTCTAATCTAAAAGCCGTAAATTCAACTAAATACCTAGGTATTATAATTACGAACACAGAAAATGTTGTGGGGAAGGCTAACCAAAGACTGCATTTTATTGGGAGGACACTTAGAAAATGTAACAGACCTATTAAGGTGACACTACGCTTGTCCATCCTCTTTACCGAGCGAGGTGGCGCAGTGGTTAGCACACTGGACTCGCATTCGGGAGGACGACGGTTCAATTTCGTCTCCAGCTATCCTGATTTAGGTTTTCCGTGATTTCCCTAAATCGTTTCAGGCAAATGCCGGGATGGTTCTGAGAAAGTGTCACAGAAATGATACAGGATTTTGGCTCGAAATCATCAAACGAAAGGCGTTTTTTGTAGCGACGGAATCTTCTCAAGAAATTACAATCAACAACTTTCTCCTCCGAATGCGAAAATATTTTGTTGACACCGACCTACATAGGGAGGAATGATCACCACGATAAAATAAGGGAAAGATGTAGGTGTTCATTTTTACCGCGAGCTATACGAGGTTGGAAAAATAGAGAATTGTCAAGATGGTTCGACGAAACCTCTGCCAGGCACTGAAATGTGATTTGCAAAGTATCCATGTAGATGTAGATGTTCTTCCGTAACGCGGAAGTATTGTGGTAGTTGCCATCGCTAAATTTCATCCATAAAAGTTGTTTACCGTATGAGAAATTTTCAGTCAATATCGCAATGTAATTCAGTTCACAATACGCAAATCACTCCGTTTGCCACATAATATTTAAAATCGATGGCATTAAGAAAGATTGCCAGTACGAAGTACACACCGAGTTCTCATTGCTACCATTTTAAGGCTTCGCACCATCACTCTGAAAATTTGTAACATTATATCATTTGCGATGCAGAGCGGGAAAAGAGATAGAGATGGCGCTGTCCAACACACACGACTCGTCCTCTGGCGGCACACGGCGACACTGGCCGCTGTTTTACCTTTCTTCTCCACCTGCGCTTTTATTCCAATCCTTTGGGACATTGTGCTGGGTTAGAGATTAGCTATATATGCCAGTTTCGAAGAGTATTCTCTGTATATCGAACTGGGTCTCCATCCGGACCTGGCGACTTATTTCTTTATAACTCTTTCAGATGGTTCTCTACCCTAGGGATGCCTGTTACTATGTCCTCTATACTGGAATCTGTGCGACGCTCCACCGACGCCATGTTTGTATGATCCTCCTGCTTGAATCTGCAGCTTTTGTTTTGCTGTCTGGTATTATCGCACCTGACTGATCAACGAGTGACTGGACAGAAGATTTCAATCCGCATAGCAATTTTATGTAGGACCAGAATTTTCTCAGGTTCTCATCAAGATTTTTCGCTAATGTGTGACTGTGGAAGTTGATAGTTTTTTTCTTGAAATGCTGTTACCTTTTGCCTACCGATACTCCCACAGGCTGTGTGAAATAGTAATGAAGCAATTTTGCTATTAAACCACGGAATGCCTTTTCCGTCCCTAATCCACAGACTCGTTACATGCATCAGCAGTGCGTGATTTACTATCAGTATTAACGTTAGCGAAAATTGCTCTAAATTTATCATATTGGATTGTTGCATTTTCTAGGGACCCTGATGTGTATATTTCTGCATATATTTCTCTAACAGATATTTACGCTATTGTGGAGTTAGAACATTTTATTTGTTGGTATTTGAGAGCATGAGAAAAAGACTGATGTTCAACAAAAGGATTGCGTCATATGAGACGTGGCGTGGCGTGTCAGAAGTTTTAACTTGGTAGGGAAGCTAAAAATTCTGAAAAGGGAAATACAGAGATTCAGTTTAGATTTGAAGGGGTCAGTAATGTGAAATGGAAGGTAAACAAGAATGTCCAGTTAGGGGGATAAAGGGTGATATCAACAGCAGCAGGAAACGTTATAACTGGAGTGGGATTCATTATGAATAGGAATGTAGGGGCAGTTCGGAGATAGGGTTGTTCTCATCAGAATCGACAGTAAACCAACGCCGACAAAAATAGTTCAGGTATACATGCCGACGTTGCAAGCAGAAGATGAAGAGACAGAAAAAGCATATGAGGATACTAAACGGTTGCCTCAGTACATAAAGGGAGATGGAAATCTAAAAGTGATGGGAGATTGGAGTGTGGTTGTAGTGGAAGCAGTAGAAAGTTACGGAAGAATCTGGACTTGGCTGTAGCAATGACAGGGGAAAAACACTAATTGAGTTCTGCAATAAATTTCAGATCGTAATAACGAATACTTGTTCAGTAATCACAAGAGGAGGAAATAAACTTGGAAGAAGGCCGAGAGGCACGGGAAGATTCCAATTAGATGACGGTACATCATGGACAGGAAGAGGTTCCGAAATCGGATAAAAGATTTTGAGGCTTACCCAGAAGCAGATACATACTCCGAGCACGTTAGGTTGAAGTTCGAGACTATTCAGGAAGAATCAGTCCGCAAGGAATTGGGATTTGGAAGTACCGAGGAATGAAGCCATACGTTTGAAGTTCTCTGAGGCAATAGATACTGCGATATAGCTCTGTAGGCAGTTTAGTTGAAGACGAATGTACATCTCTGAACAGGACAACCACAGAAGCTGCAAACACAATCGTAGCTACAAGAAAAGTAACTGCGAAGAAACAGTGGGTGACAGAAGAAATACTTCATATGACTGACGAAAGAAGAAAGTACAAAATCGTTCAGGGATGTTCCGGAATACAGAAATAAAAGTCGCTGAGGAATGAAATAAATAGGAAGTGAGGGAAGCTAAGACGAAATGGCTGCTTGAAAACGTGAAGAAATTGACAAAGAAACTACTGTCGGAAAGACTGACTATGCATAAAGAAAAGTAAAAATAGCCATCTGAGAAATTAAAAGCAAGGGCGATAACATTAAGATTGCAGTGGGAATTTCACCGTTAGATACAGAGGGGAGAGAAGATAGGTGGGAAGAGTTCATTAAAGGCCTCTATGACGACGTGATAGGCGAAGGAACAGGAGTCAGTAGGGAATAACTAGGGGATTCAGAATCGCTTTTTGACTGATCAGTCTTCTATCTGGTTTTGAGCGGCGCGCTGTGAGTTTCTTTCGTGTACCAGCCTCTTCATTCCAGAGTAGCACCTGCAGCCTGTGTCCACAATTATTTGCTCGTCGTATGCCAATCTCTGTCTTCCTCTACAATTTTTGCCCTCTACATCACCCTGTGGTACCAAGGAAGTTATTCCCGATGTCTTATCAGATGTGAAACCCTACTGCCCCTTCTTCACCTCAGCGTTTTCCATGTATTCCATTCCTCACCGATTCTTCGTAGAACCTCTTCATTCCCTATCTTATCAATACACCTAACTATAAACGGCACATCTCAAATGCTTCCATTCTCTCCTGTTCCGATTTTCCAACAGTCCATGTTTCACTACCAAACAGTGCAGTGCTCCAAAGTACCAGGCGATCAAAAAGTCAGTATAAATTTGAAAACTGAATAAATCACGGGATAATGTAGGTAGAGAGGTACAAATTGACACACATGCTTGGAATGAAATGGGGTCTTATTAGAACCAATAAAATACAAAAGTTCAAAAATGTCCGACAGAATAGCAATAATTAGCATAACAAAGTAAGACAGAGCAAAAATGATGTTCTTTACAGGAAATGCTCAATATGTCCACCATCATTCCTCAATAATAGCTGTAGTCGAGTAATAATGTTATGAACAGCACTGTAAAGCATTTCCGGCGTTATGATGAGGCACTGGCGTCGGATGCTGTCTTTCAGCATCCCTAGAGATGTCGGTCGATCACGATACACTTGCGACTTCAAGTAACCCCAAAGCCGATAATCGCACGGACTGAGGTCTGGGGACATGGGAGGCCAAGCATGACGAAAGTGGCAGCTGAGCACACGATCATCAACAAACGACGCGCGCAAGAGATCTCTCACGCGTCGAGCAATATGGTTAGTTTTATTAAAACCCCATGTCACTCCAAGCATGTGTGTCAATTTTCACCTCTCTATGTACGTTATTCCGTGGTTTATTAAGTTTTCAAATTTATACTGACTTTTTTATCACTCGGTACAAGTACATTATCAAATTTTTCTTCCTCAAACTAAGGCCTATGTTTGATATTAGTAGACTTTTGTTGGCGAGGAATGCCCTTTTCGCCAGTTCTGAAAAACTAAAACTAAACTCCCCCTCAATAGGTCATTAAATCCCAACGGTCTCGACCGGGCGTCGCGTCATCTTCAGCCCATGGGTGTCAGTGGATGCGAATATGGAGGATCATGTGGTCAACACACCACTCTCGCGGCCGAATGTCAGTTTACGAGATCGGAGGAGCTACTTCTCAATCAAGCAGCTACTCAGTTTGCGCCGGCCGCAGTGACCGTGCGGCTGTAGGCGCTACAGTCTGGGACCGAGCGACCGCTAGGGCCGCAGGTTCGAATACTGCCTCGGGCATGGATGTGTTTGATGTCCTTAAGTTAGTTAGGTTTAATTCGTTCCAAGTTCTAGGCGATTGATGACCTAAGAAGTTAAGTCGCATAGTACTCAGAGCCATTTCAACCATTTTACTCAGTTTGCTTGAGGGCTGAGGGCTTGACGAGAGCGTTAGGCACTCACCCATGTGCTAGCCCAGCCAGACAGCACTTAACGTCGGTGATCTGACGGGAACCGTTGTAGCCACTGCGGCAAGGGCCGTTGGCTTTCGCCATTGCTAGTCTGCTTCTTATGTCCTCATTGCTCCATCCGTGACGGGTTATTTTGCTGCCCAGAGAGCTGAATTCTTTAACTTCATCTATTTCTTTATCACCAATCCTGATGTCTTCCTTGCTATTCTCATTTCTGCTACTTCTCATTAAAATTCGAGGAGAAAGGATAACAGTGATAAGATTCACTGATGACATTACTATCCTCAGTGAAAGGAAGAATAATTACAGCATCTGTTGAATGAATGAATAGTCTAATGAATACAGAATATGGACTGATGATTCAAAAAGAAAAGAAAAGAAGGCTTAAAACTGCTGGTTTTTCTGCTCTTGCTTTACAATATTCAGAGAGCAGCTACTATTTGTTTTTTAGTACGTCAATAGATAGAAGTTGCTGGAGAAGAGTTTACAATTTAAATGAATCTAATCCTGTGTTTATTCATTTAAATGAAATGACAACAAAGCCTCATCTAAATGGCAGTAAGGTTTCCTCTTACAATACATCATAATTTAACCATCCCTGATGGTGAAACACTTAAAAAAATATACAAGATAAAATATTGAATTTAATATAGTTTTAGAAGGAAGGCACATATGAAGGGTTAGACTGGGGTCACTTGTAACGCTTTTCCACCTTTTGCCTCTATGTCAGACATTTGTAAACAATTAAATTATGTTCTTTCTGAAGTTTTGTGTTTCTAGGGTCCGTAATTATTTGTGTATCATATCTGGTCAACACGAATGTAATATTTCGAAATTTCAAACATGACTGAACAGCAGCAACTGTAAATAAATTTTCAACATCTAAAGCCGCACACCAGAAAATGTGTAGCAAAGTCGTGCACCGCAACCATAAAAATTCTTAAAATAGGTACACGTTTTTAAAAGAACAGAAACTGGTTGGAACTTGTGACACTTAGATACGATGCCAGGTAAACATGGCGTATAGCATCCATAAACTAGGCGTGATACACGCACAGCTGTATGAAATTCGTAACTGTTGCACTAACACATCAGTGTGAGAGATATTTACATGTTTTAAACAGAGTAAATTATGTGTGATATAAGAAACAAGATGTATAAAGTTACAAAAGCAATAAAATACTGTTTGTAAAACTGCCTACGACAAAATGTAGTAAAAATCAATAAAATGAACTCCTTTTTTCTTTTAATGATGGTCTATAACCTTCATTAAAGGCTACTGTTTTAAGCAATTAATTTATTTCCTGAAATTAACAGGTAATAGTGGTGTGTTTATAGTGTTATGAACAGCTGAATAATTGTGATGAATCTGAAGGCAAAATCTGATCAATATGAGTTGCGTTATGGAAGATGTCAACAATTATTTTGTCAGCTACTATGGCCAAGTTTAGGTAGAAGTAATTTCTTGCTTGTTATTTTGTAAATTGCAAGTGTAACTAATTTTCTCCTGATGATTATTAAAATTTAAGAGTTTGTTAACACCCTTCATAATTACCATTCTGTATCATCAAAATATCACCTACGTACCTAGAGTAAGACTGAATGCTTAATTCTGTACCAGCATACCTTCTGAAAAATTTCTCTTCCAGTGAATTTTTACAAGTTTGTGCCAGAAAGGTTACTTATTGAAAGCCCATCTGCTTAATGACACAGTTTCCCATTAAATTCAAAATATATGTATTTAACTACCATTTTTAGTAACTGTATAAGATTCATAAGTTCTTCTGTGTCTGCCTGCTTAGCTGAGTGGTGTGTGTACCATTCAGTACGACTGAGTTCGATTCCTGGCAACGCTGTAGATTTTCTCCGCTCGTGGAATGGGTGTAGTGCTGTCCTCAACATTATCTCACTGTAACTGACTCTCAAGTCACCCAATATTGCTTAGGCTGAAATAAGACTTGCATCTGGCTTCCAAACTCCCACAGAAAGGGCGTTCTGGCCCATAATGCCACATGATCATTCCATTTATTCTTCTTCTGATGTATATCTTATCATGGCATGCAGGTTTTATTTCACGTTTTCAACAGTTTTTTGATCTTGTACGTTATTGGCAAATTAGCAATGAAAAGCAAAATTAATTTTTTCTCTTGGTTACAGTCCAAGCTTTTATTTTATCCATCAAGATCCGACTATTTGCTACAACTGGCTACATTCAGGGATTACTTTTATTGACCTTGAACTGAGAACGTAGTTTAGGAACTTGTGGATCCATGTTAACCAATGGTTCCTTAAGAAAAGCCTTAATGGATGTTTGGCATCGGCTACAACACACCAAATTTCTTTTTGTAAGGTGGAAGGGGAATCGACTATCAGTTGGGAAACATTGTTTTCTTCAAAAAAAAATTAAAGTTTTAAAAACATATTTATCTTTACTAGCAATAATATCAGCATTATCTTTATTAGGTTTTCTCATAAATGCTTCATTTGGCTTTAGTTTAGCATTAACATTTTAATTTATTTTAAATAATTACTTTGGGGAGACTAACCATTAAATTCATTATTATTAAAAATCTTAAAATCATCACAGGCTATTCTAACCTCCTTGGAATTTTCCGCTTTTATACTATCGATACCAACTTAATATCTACAATAATATTTTCTACTGCATCTGGATGTGTAAATTAGGCATTGTCTTGTATATGAGTCCTTGCTTCAAGAGGGAATTCCCCTCTTCTATAAATTTTATTTTTGTCTCATGCAGCACTTGGCTGACAAATTTATGATGAAATTTTTGAAAACCAACAGAAGGAAGGCTCTTAAGTTTGTCTAATTTCTTTTTGTGCCTTCCATAAATTACATCCTTGCACTTACTTTACCAATCATTTATGAAGTCCCTTATGATACCTACTAGAAAATTAAAATGCGGAAAATACATCTTTTTAGTTTAAAATACTGCCTTATGGATTGTATGGCAGATGGTACTGTACACCACATTCTGTTTTGATGAGTTTATGTAAAGCATAGTTCCCCCCTTTACTCCACATTTTTTGCTGTCTGACTTGAGATACTTAGCTCATCACATATTTTTAAAATTCTAACATCATGTAATTTATATAAGTACCAATTGAGTTCCATGTTCCCCATTTCAATGTTGTCAAGAATTAAGTAGTTTAGATGTTAATTTTATATGTTTAAAACATTATAGGTAACTTTCCTTTAAAGAAGTTTCACTTGGTAATATTGAGACATGGTCTAGGTTTTTTCCTTAAACTTACACAACAGATTGGTTGTATACTTTATATACAGAAAATGTTATATTTTTATGGAAATCCAGGTGTGCGACAACATGAATAATAGTTGTGACCTACATCTGTAATCGAATATAATTGAAATTACATGTTACAACACAAAGGAAAAAAAAATCAGAACAAAATCTCGCATTGTTATTTCTTTCTATTAATCTCGCAGCAACTGCATTTAAATATGTAATCATTTTTTCAGGTTGCACAGAATTATATGACATTAATTACATTTCAACACATTACCACAGTTAAGGAATTGTTACAGTTAATATTTGCACTTTTAATACTTTCATATAATTAAATAAAGAAATTATTTGTTGAAATGCATCACTCATTTAAAATGAAAGAATATCTACTTGCTAACCTGATAAATAAGTGGGACACACAGATAAAGATCTTCTCCTTTTGCTCAACGAATGTGTGCCCAAAACTTACTTGCATTATATACTGAACCCAATGTTCGTTCGGTAAACTTTAAACAAATCTGCACATACAAACTACACAACAATAAACGTCTTCTTCTGTAGAGGAACTTCCATCATGATTTTGAAGTTCATGTTTTCTTTTAGTTCCTTTAACATTTCTCATAATTTGTTTGTTCTTTGTATCGTTTATAGGGGTTTTCTTTCTCGTGACCTTATGGTTTTACTGCTTCTGCTGTAGATTTAACATTTGTTCTTTTTTAAGGGTGCTTGTTGGGATGGAATTTTTCTAATATCTGTCTTCCATGGCGCTTCAGGGGGCTCTCAAAATTCGCTTTGGTACACGAACGTACAAGTCCATGGGAAAATGTTTTATTATTGGATCCGTTTTCGGAGCAGTACTAGTTGAACGTCCAAGAGTTGCAGAAGTGATAGCTGAAGAACCAGGACTTGCAGAGATCTGGTCTGGAGGTCCTGAGTTAGCGTAATTGGAAGGCGTAGCTGTCCCAGAAAAACTACAAGTTGATGCTCCAAGAATTCCAGGAACAGTGTTGATTGAAGGCATGACAATTTCAGGAGTGCTGCACGTTGATTTTCCAGGAGTTCAGGATCAAAGTTGATTGAAAATGTGGGATTCCCAAACCTGCTACTTGATGATCTAGGAGACGTAGTCACCACAGGGCTAGAAAATTGTGGAGCTATTTCTCAATTAACAGATGGCACAGGCCGACTCGTTACTTCAGATGGAGCGAAACCGAAATCGTGAAACACTTGCCTGTCAAATGCCCAAATTCCTGGTTTTGAAAATTCTAAATGTATATTATCACTCTTAGCTACTCACTTAAAATGAGCATAAAAGAAACCTGATACTTCGTAAATAATCATCCTAGGTCCACTCTGAGTTTTCAGCCATGAATCCATAGCTGCACTAATCTTACTTTTTCGAGAACTATATATGGAAACATCCAGTGGCTGAAGACTATGTGAAGTGTGTGTCAGGAAAGATAGGAGAACGATGCCATTCCCACTTATAAATATTTATGTTGGGTAAATCACAATGAACGTCGTGGTTATTCGAAAGAAGTAGCCCCTTTCTCTCTTTGGTTGGTTTCGTGTGCTTCACGAAATATTTCATGTAGAACAGGAAAGTTTCATGCTGGATCCATCTGGAACTACTGGCTATTCCAACACAACCTTCGGAACCTCCCAGAATAAAATAGTCATTAAACTTCTTTCTAGGAAATATGAACATGAGCGGAACATGATTATCGAGATTATTGATCGCCATACACATCGTAAGAAATGTGCCTCACTCTATTGACGTTGTCCCAGCATTTTGCTTTTCCATTTTGTTGATAATTTTTACGAGGGTATTATACTGTTATTACACGAATTTCGTTGGCATTGTAAATTTCATTGTCTTCGAATCAGAACTTTTGAAAGTTTGTCGTAAAATGTTTCGGCACTTGGTTTGTTAAAGCTGGTAGTTATAACGAGACTCGTACCCTCTCTTTGTCGTATGGATCAGGATGAATCCCTTTAAAAATACGTTTATACAATTCTCTCCAGCTATTTCTTTCTCACTCCGTGAAGGTGGAATTTCAATCTCGAATAGCACCCTGGTACGCAGAACGACTTAAATTACCGGCTGATCATCCACAAAATAAATCTGTGGCTCGCTTCCCATATGCATGCAATTGTGCTTCTTCTTCGACAGTAAATACACGATTGTGAGGTTTGTAACGAAAGTTAGAACTTTGCGTTTTTTCTTTCATTGATAAAATCCACATAAGGATAGTTGCCACATCAAACCTTTTTGCAGCATATCAAATGCTTTTCATTGAGCTGGTAACTTTTTTATAAGCCGCTTCCATACGTGATGGGGGTATTTGTCCTCTATTAGTAGTTTTAATTTGAGTACTAGCTTCATGAAAATATGGAATGAGGTTCTTCACTGCACACATTTCACTTTATTCATAACATTTGTCGTAAAGTCATAGAGATATTCACAAATCTTTTTATTTCGGCAAAGGGAACGATTGTGACATGTTAAAATCGTCCCCTATCCAAGTTTTACAAATGTCACTGAGTAGCATACCAAAAATTAACGTGACACCGCACTGGCTTAAGTCGAAAGGTTCTTTCTTTACTATAAAGATTCTGAGAGAACTGTGTATAACTTACGTGTACATAAAATGTTTTGTTAAAATTGCTTACCTGCAAAGATGCAGGAGGAAAGAACCAACTCCTGTTATTACAAGAAGACTCGTGACTGAGATCACTCAACTTAGGTACAAAGATGGAGCATGCAGGATGGCACAGCACTGTGAGTGGCGATTAACTCAGTTACTCATATTACCCACGAAATTTGAACTGTTACAACTGACCCCTGTTGCTTTTACTCCCAATCTTCTTTAAACTGATAGTGTAAAAGAAGTTGTAATTCTTGACATAAAAATTAAAAGAAAAAAAAAAGGTGTGGCCCTGTGGAAGTTCAGTTATAAACTGTTCATAGTGTGGTACATAAGCTATTACGCCTTTCTGCACACGAAGTGAAAAAGGCCCAAACATTGAAGCCAAACGAACGTCCTCTGCGGTATATATTCGTGTGTTCCACGATGGCCTCTATACGTGCTGACAATTAGTACCTCAAATAAGTTCCTGTTCTCAGACGAAGTGACGTTACACATATCTGGACATACGAATCGCTACAACGTTAGTATATGGGACTCTAGAAACCCACCAGCACACATGAACACATCCGGGGTAGCCGAAAATCGGTGCGACCTGATACACGATATGGTATTAAACTCATTTTTTTCGCAAAGGAAAAGATAGGGGCAAGCTTTTATCTGGACATGCTCGAATAGTTTCTGATATCACAAACTGAAAAGCTGTAGCCTTCCATCGTCTTTCAACTTTTATGGTGTGATGGTGTGCGCCCCCTCCTCTCCCACCTTTTGAAGACAGAACGTGCTTTATGTGTTGAATGTCACATTTCCTGTGAGAGGTGGAAGGAGCTGATGGCACCAGCACTCTCCTGATGTCATACCATTAGATTTGCTTTTGTGGAGTTATGCCAAGTATTGGATGTACACAATATTAGTAAATCACATCTCTACCTTTCCAATCAATTACGGAACAAAACTGCTGATTCTGCAGTGATGACCCATACATGGACAGAACATGAATATCGCCTTGAAGGTCTTAGAGCGTCTTTTTTACAATAAACCACTATGTTTTATCTCTAATAATTTCCAAGTTATAACATTTTGAACTACAGCTGGACTTGACTGATACGTTGTTTTGACACTCTACAATATATGCTCAAAACTCATGGATAACTGCTTGCACTGCTCCACAACAGGCGAGAGAGGGGAGACCGCGTAGTCTGCATTTGACTCGGTTCCCCTTTCGGTTAGCTGCTGTTGATTTGTACATATGCTTTAAGGGCAGATTTGCCTAGCAAAATTGTTGAATTTACAGATGGATATCAACTGATGCTTACGCTGTTTCGACATGGACCAATTGCTTCTGAAATCTTGTACCATTTAAAGTATTCCGCTATGCGTTGTACGCGCTAGGTAGGCAGCCCGAGCGAGCCGGCGGCTTGCAGGCCTCGTTCCTCCGGCGCCCGCCGGCGTGCCCGTACCCCTGCCTCTCGCTGCCGGCTGCTGGCCCGCACCACGCGCCCCCTGCGGTCGATACCTGCCCGCGACGCATCCCGCCAGCGGCGGCCCACGCCGAGCATTTCACGGTCCGTGAAGCCGCGATGTGCTGGAGTACAGGTACCTATCTGCCTGCCGCTTCATCGTTCAGCTATTACGAAACGTACTTCTGAAGTTCCATCATGTTTTTACAACCTACCGTTTACATTTTCTTAAGTCGCTGGAGATAAAAATCCCGCTGTTTCTATCGTCAAAATCCTACAATATGGATATTCGGGTTACAAAGTAGGCTGAAAAATTAACTGTACTGGATTTTTATCTTTTTTACTAGAAGTGTATTTCAAAAAAACTTACAGGATATTGTAGGGTGATTTGTTGACAAATTTTCCACTCAATCGTCATCACAATCAATTCATAAGGTAAGCTGTGGCTTAAGTTTCCTTACGCACTCTTCGATGAATTCTTCCTGCTACAACGTCCCCCCTTCAGAACCCCTTTCTGCACTTTTTTTTCGGTCGAAAATTTAATTCCGCTATGGTGTTCCTTCAGGGAGGAGAAAATACGACGGCCCCAACTCAGGGTAATAAAGAAGATGGTTTAAAACATCCCAACTTTAGTCCGAGTGCTACTAGGTGGCTGAGCCTGTTTGAGGCTGGCCGTCGTCGTGCAACAAGCACAGTCCTCTCGTCAGCATTCCCCTCCTTTTGTTTCGAATGCTCTTTCTTGGTTTTTAGGGTTCAGAATATCGTTGTCCATTGATGGTGTCCCACTGAATCATAAAATCAACAAAATGATCCATTTGGGGTTGCAAAACACTGAAGCCATGATTGATTTGCTCGAAATCGTAGTTTTGAATGTTTTCGTTGATGAGGAATTGGTAGGGCACCAAGACAATCTTTTTGTTTCTATCGTTTAATCAGCAACCCACGTCTCATCTCCACTCACATTAGAAATTAGAAAATACTCAAATTCCTGTTCAAGTCTCTCAGTAACTTCGCGGTTGCTTTTGACCCTGTTATTCTAGTGCTGGTTTAAAATGGCTCTGAGCACTATGGGACTTAACATCTGAGGTCATCAGTCCCCTAGACTTAGAACTACACTACCTGCCATTAAAATTGCTACACCACGAAGATGACGTGCTACAGACGCGAAATTTAACCGACAGGAAGAAGATGCTGTGATATGCAATTTACTAGCTTTTCAGTGCATTCACACAAGGTTGGCGCCGGTGGCGACACCTACAACGTGCTGACATGAGGAAAGTTTCAAACCGATTTCTCATACACAAGCAGCAGTTGACCGGCGTTGCCTGGTGAAATGTTGTTGTGCTGCCTCGTGTAAGGAGGAGAAATGCGTACCATCCTGTTCCAGACTTTTATAAAAGTCGGATTGTAGCTCATCGCGATTGCGGTTTATCGTATCGCGACATTGCTGCTTCCGTTGGACAAGATCCAATGACTGTTAGCAGAATATGGAATCGGTGGTTTCAGGACGGTAATACGGAACGCCGTGCTGGATCGCAACGGCCTCGTATCACTAGGAGTCAAGATGACAGGCATCTTATCTACATGTCTGTAACGGATCGTGCAGCCACGTCGCAATCCCTGAGTCAACAGATGGGAACGTTTGCAAGACAACAACCATCTGCACGAACAGTTCGACGAAGTTTGCAGCAGCATGGACTATCAGCTCGGAGATCATGGCTGCGGTTACCCTGGACGCTGCATTACAGACAGGAGAGCGTGCGATGGTGTACCCAACGACGAACCTGGGTACACGGACGGCAAAACGTCATTTTTTCAAAAGAATCCAGGTTCTGTTTACAGTATCATGATGGTCACGTCCGTGTTTGGGACATCGCGGTGAACGCGCATTGGAAGCGTGTATTCGTCATCGCCATACTGGCGTATCACTCGACGTGATGGTATGGGGTGCCATTGGTTACACGCTACGGTCACCTCTCTTTCGCATTGACGGCACTTTGAACAGTGCACGTTACATTTCGGATGTGTTACGACACGTAGCTCTACCCTCCATTCGATCCCAGCGAGACCCTATATTTCAGCTGGATAATGTACTACCGCATGTTGCAGGTCCTGTACGGGCCTTTCTGGATACAGAAAATGTTTGACTGCTGCCCTGTCCAGAACATTCTCCAGATCTCTCACCAATTGAAAACGTCTGGAGAATGATGGCCGAGCAAATGGCTCGCCACAATACGCCACTCACTAGTATTGATGAACTCTGTTATGATGATGAAGCTGCAAGCAGATGTACCTGTACGCGCCATCCAAGCTCTGTTTGACTCAATGCCCAGGTGTATCAAGGCCGTTATTACGGCCAGAGGTGATTGTTCTAGGTACTGATTTCCCAGGATCTATGCACCTAAATTGCTTTAAAATGGAATCACATGTCAATTCTAATATAATATGTTTGTCCAATGCATACCCGTTTATCATTTGCATTTATTGTTGGTGTAGCAATTTTAATGGCCAGTAGTGTACTTAAACCTAACTAACCTAATGATACCACACACATACATGCCTGAGGCAGGATTCGAATCTGCGACCGTAGCAGCAGCGCGGTTCCGGACTTAAGCACCTATAACCGCTCAGCCACAAGGGCCGGCTTTCTTGTGCTGCTCTGTCAGCTGTTTGGGGCCCAATCTTATGAAGAGTACCGGAAGTATCTTAGCATATCTGTGAGTGTCTCATATAAGAGAGTTATGAAGAGTTGTTCAAACTTCGCAGAAATTTTATCAACTGTCAATCGGCGGTCTTCACGAGCAGTTTCATCGATTCCTTGCATCACCTCATAAGTCACAATGGAAGGTCTTCCGCCCCTCTGTTCGTCATGAACTTTTGCTCTGTCTGCACTAAGCCCCCTGCACCACTTAAACACACTCGTTCTGTTCATAACAACTTTGGAGTAAACCATTTTTAATAGTGAACAATTTCGGTATGGTTCTAGGCGCTCAGTCCGTAAACGCGCGACTGCTACGGTTGCAGGCTCGAATCCTGCCTCGGGCATGGATGTGTTTGATGTCCGTAGGTTAGTTAGGTTTAAGTAGTTCTAAGTTCTAGGGGACTGATGACCATAGATGTTAAGTCCCATAGTGCTCAGAGCCATTTGAACCATTTTTTTCGGTATGTTTTATTTATTCCGAGAGTAGGAAGCGGATCGCTGCACGTGGCTCGTACTTGGCGGGATTTCTTAGCAACATCATTCAAGCAGATGGACGCTATAGTGTGGCCTTACGTACTATCGTGTTCCTCTGAAACTCGCTGTCGGCAGGGAACCCACCTCTACTACTCAGTGTCTGTGATGGTCACGACGTGCGTTGTATATCATAATCAGTACACGGACCCGCATGATAGTACATTATAACACAAGTAAAAGCGTTCTAGTAAACGTGGATCCGCAGGCCAACAAGCAAGCTCTTGGCAAGACAACTGCAAATGCGTGGCTACGTCCTGTCACTGAGATCAGTATGTAACATTACTATATTTAGTAAAAATGTATTTTAAATATAAACTATTCGGTTGAATCCCCATTTAACTGGGCTTTAATTTCTCCCATGAAATACCTTAACCGGAAATACTACTCCATGTTTCATAATTTATTGTGCAGCCGTATCTGTTTAAGGAATTATCCCTTGTGTCACATTTAACAGCATTACTGCACTCTCCTCTGCAGTTACTTACTAGTTCTTTGGAACATCCTCGGATGGTATCGCAATTTTGACTTGAGTAAACAATTCGCTGCTCCAACTCTTCAGCCTTCACGACGTGTTGCTGATCACTTATGTTTTTAGTGGAACACAGACAGAAATGTACAAAAGACTGACGTCATGTAATCCTGAAGGTCACGTTTCAGCCCTGCTCGACATATTCATCTTCAATCATATTTATTTGCGCATTAGATAACGTCCTACGTCAGTGGTTAAATGAGTCAGTCTTTCATCATGCAAGTGTCACGTTCCCTAACCAATGGTCACAAAGTGGTTCGTATGGGGCTCCGAGTCTATTAGAACATTTGTACCAGTTATAAATCCTATTCAATACGCGTATTAAGCAGGATAAATGTCCCTACAAAACTAGAGAAGTACTTGCACCCTATGTTCTCAAATATTTCTTGGCTGCATTTCAATCCCTGTCTTCCCCTACAGCTTTGGTCCTCTACAGCTACATCAAAAGCATCGAAGTTATTCCCTGATGTCGTAACACATGTCATATCATGCTACACTTTCTGTAAATATTTTTGTGTGTTACTTTCTTCGCCGATTCCGTGGGGAACCTCCTCGTCACGTATCTTATCAGACCACCTAATTTTATAGAGGGGAAGGGAGTGCATCCCGCTTGTGACGACAATACACTGGAGATCGAGCGGTCAGGACTTGTGAGTGGGCGTCCAGACCTGGCGTTAAATGATAAACAAGGAAAGTAGATCAAGTAAAGAGAATATATATTAGAGTACAGGATCCAAGAGGTGCACCTAGAGAGAAAGTTACCAGGAGTAGGCCAGTCTAGGAAGACGAACAACTAAATAAGTGGGCAACATAAGGGGAGACAATATATGTCATGTTGGTGGTCGGTCATGGGACGCAGAGCCAGAGACTCTGCCTCCCAACAAAGACATCTCTTCTAGGCGAAGCTTGGACCACAAAAGGGCGAAGTAACTGTCTTCTTCCCTGCAGAACCCTCCACACACGTGAGCGGTCTCACACACGCTATTACCTAAAGCCGAAGGCGTGAATTCAGTAGCAATTTCAGCAGAGGGCTGAAGGCGTCTCTTGTCAGCAGTTTTATCTGGACAGAACTGCCTCGGTTCTGAAAGGGAGACAACTTGTGTAGACGCAGCCGAAGTTGCTCTTTGGGAAAAATGAAGAGATTTGACTGAGGCCTTGGAAGTAAAACGTTCTGAACCAATTCCCTAAAATATTCCTTGAGTGGCTGCCAAACTATACATTCCTTTCCCCTTCCACAAGAAAGGTGTTTCACGTTATTTACAAAAGGATGTCTGACTCAACCCAGAAGGATGGTTTGCTCTAATAGGCGTCTTAAAAGTAAGGGGAGGGATTGTTACAATATTTCATATATCAGTGGAAGGAGACTTACCTGTAGTACAGTTTATCAAATTCTATAACTTCGGAAAACTGTGAAGTATTAAACGTTCACAAAACTTTTGTGCAGAAATAACTTGTGTAGTAACTGAAATCACCATCATCCAAATAATTAGATCTTAAGATGAACGAGGTTAAAATGGTGGCAGAGAGCTTCACCGAAGAGGAATAATCCATTATGGTTGCGGTTAGGTCGAGGAACAAAAATATGTTCTTAATTTACTGTTGAAAAACTAAATTCAGTATCATAAAAAGTAGATACTGGCCAAATTGATTAAGCACAGTTCTTTTCATTGTTTACAGGAGTTCCTAGAAATGTGTAGGTGTTTGTTTTGTCTGGCAAATATTAATGTCATTGCTACACAGTGGAACTAATACTAAAATATAAATTGGTTCATCAGCATACCAAAATATTTAATTATCTGAAAATCAATGTATTTGGCCGATAAATGTAATAAACTGACACAACGTGAACGTTAAGACCTGACTTTGGTAAGATTTGGGCTAACCACATTTAAAGAGAGAAATAACAAATGTAAAATCTTACTATATCCTGCTTGTATTAGCTACACGTAATGGCTGCAAAGCGCTCCACGGGATACAAATTTTAAGACAATTTCAGTAAAATGTAGAATTCAGTTATTAAGTCCAAGGGTTGGTGTATCATAAACCACATAACTCAGACCTTGTCTACATTATCCCATGTTACAATACAGAAGTACAAATCTATTGCAACATGGCATACTGAAATACCTAAGAATACAGCACAAGAGAGACACAGTGAAACACTACTCGTATGTCCGAATTACTCAGTAGTTTCAACTGGAAAAATTGGACATGAAGTAGCCACAGCATCTGATAAACTGTCACTGCCTCAAATTGTATTTGTCATTGGAAATGGCCAGTACAGCCGAAAAAATAGTGAAAATATCAGGGCAGCAAAGAAATAGACAATCATATTCATTTAAACCATTTTAAAATACATCACAGAGCAGTAGTCTTTCATGAACATCACTTAGTTAACATTACACAGATAGTTTTACATGTAGATTAATTAGGTATAATTGAGGCAAATGGAAATTGTCAAGGTTGCTGAGTGACAAGGTTATGGTCCGAATGGTCATTGGTTTGCACCATAACTAATATTAGATTGATAAATGGTTATCTTATAGATTTCTTGTAAGTTACAGCTCAAGATTCGACATAATATTGTCCATTTCAAAATGAGGATCTGGTATGACCTTAAGTATTTTAGAGCGAAAGCATCTAGTATAAGGGCTTCCTAGTCCCACTATAGTTTACACTTATACTCGTTAATTGTAGAAAACATATGTTCCTTTAAATGCTTTTCGAATTCCAAGAACCACCTTATTATAAAAAGAAAAAAAGGAAAAAAAAACATTACTCGAGGAAAGAGAACTGTGTGAAATCGTTAATGTCAGTTACGTTATGTAAGAATATTGTTCATTACCTCATCCATCAACATTAGGCAAAACCGTGATCCATTGATTCAGTATCACTCCAAGGCCTTTTGACAGGAAAACGCTTACAAAATCATCAATTCTGAAGACTCTAAAGAGATAAAATGTGAAAACTCACCAATAAACTAGAAGATCTAGTACTCAGGATAATACACACACATAATGTTTTTCCCAGTAGTTTAATAGTCCGCAGTTTTTCACAAATCTTACAGTACAATATTTATTAACAAATTGTCCTCTATAACTAAAACTACACCTAAGGAAACTGAAGGTCAAGAACAAAAGTTGCACTTGTTGGATTATTAATTCATACTGAAGATCGGTTGCAAACTTTTTTTTTTCTCTCTAAGGTGGCGAAGTTCAAGAAAGATGTCTGTTTTTTTATTCATTCATAATCATTTTCAGATTATCAGGAGACCGTCACTGGCACAACATAATGTTACAGACATGCAGAAATATACAGGTAAGGAATATACAGGCAAAAGTCTGGAACGATGGATTAAATATATCTCCACAGCAACAAAACAACTAACAGTATCCTCGTCATATCATAAAACTTCACATAATGCAAAGGAAAGAAGGCAGTGAATTTATAATCAGTTCATAAAATGGGAAACAATTCAGAATTAGAATGTGGTTCAGCGCAGAACGCATTGCTTGTAAACAGATTTTCGACTGACGGGAGAAGAGCATATGGATTGGATAGCGGGAAGGAGGCAAATGCATTTGTGACGTGACAAACCGTCGTGGCGCTTCTCTCTCTTAGGGTCATGGAGGGGGGATTCTCTTCAGCGTAACGGACGTCTTGCGTGAGAGTGAGGAGTGAAGAGGTACAGTACTGCATGGCGCACACTTGTTAAGGCCGGCGACTTCCTAAGGCGGGGGCGAAGGGGGAAAAACGCGGGTATCGCAAGGGAGAGCGGCAGGCAGGGTGAAGAGGAGGAACGGCTCGCTGTTACTGAAGATGTGAAGGGGAAACGGAGGGACTGGTGCACAGTTTCACAGGGGGGAGGGGAGTGAAGACTCGTCATTGCTGACGAAAAGGGGGTACGCAACGCTACAGATAAAGTGAGCTTGAAGTAAGCGTATGTTTTTAAAGCACAGATGATGATATGTTCCAGTGGTATGACGCAAAGTTCACGTACAAACAACAGAAGGGCAATGCTGTCTGAACAGCAAGTTAAACACCAATAACAATAAGTACAGAGCTGCGCCAAATTTGAACATGAATGGATCTTAACACCTCATTGACGAAAACATGGTTTAAGAAGGCTGACTTCAGATCGTTTTACAGTACTTGTATTAATTTTGAAACAGAAGTAGAATGACAGAGTGCATCCCTGTGTCGATTTTAGCAATCAAAAGGCTCCCAAAACGCTGGTCACCCGTTTTGAGAATTTATTGCCCATGTAAGAAACACAACAAAGTCATCTCAATACGATGAAAATTCCGATATATAAGAGTCGGAGTATGATACAGTACTGCATGATTTAATACATCGTATGAAACACGTAGGTAGAAAAAGTAAATCTTCATTTCACTGGACACCCGCCAAGAAAATTTTATGCAGTAAAACTGAAGGGATATGGTCAGTTCTGCGGACAAAAACATTAAAGATGAGCACTTATTTTTAACTGTTAGTGACATGTTGAAAGAAAAAAAACGAAATAAGTGCTTCTAAACCGACAGTAAAATTAACTTGTGTTCAGAGCAGTGGAACGTTAGTTACAAGAGTTCGACGAAAATTCAGAGTATAACAATCTATTGCACAATAAAGGCAAACAGAATACACACGTCAAAAGAGAAGCTGCACATTCTAGTTTTGAACAAAACGAAACATTCAGCAAAGAAGGCTTGTAAAAATTAATATTGGAAGAAACTTTAGTAAGGTAAACTTAATGAATTCTGTCGACAGACAAAACAAAATCCTGGTCGAACATAAAGTTTTACTAATCAAATGCAGTCATCAGACTTCTACAACGAATGCAAATTTCCTAATATCACCAAATGACAAAGACCTATACAGCAGATGAGAGAGGGTACATTTAAACGCCTCAAACTCTTTAGAAAAAAAATTCCCGTATAATACTAATAGGTTTGGATTTGGGCCATCCTCCTCACAAAACTATTAACGTTCACATATAATCACTTGTGATTTATACACCATATAATAGTCAACTGAGCAATTACTTTGCCTCAAATCGATTCTTAGGGAAAAATTACGACTTACAACACAGGAGGTAGATAGAAGATCTTTCAAAAGACGACGGAACAGTTTCCACTAAAATTCATTGGAGTTTATTCTTTCTGAAAACCATTGCCATATGAAAACTAGACTCAATTACGGCAGACAAGACGAAGAAGCGGAAAAGAAGTGGTAGCGTATTTACGTGGCTGGCTTATCGCAAGGCGGCAGCTGTGCGGCTCCACGTAATGGTGCCGCGTGTCTCTTCTTGTAGTAAGCGTTCATTGATAACATAGGCCGCAAATAAAACTATTTCAAAAACACATTTTCTCAACTGTAAATTCACTTTGTGGTCGTCTACTCTGGCCTCGGACGGAAAGGGGGAGGGACGGCAACAGCATAAAATAGGCCATTTGACTTCGCTCTATCATTTCTTATACAATTAGCAACATAATTAACTTTAATTGCATCCTTCTCAGCTTCCACAAAAAACATTATAACAGAAAAAACATCAACTGAAACAACTGACACAGGAACTTCTGCATGCACATAATTACATTCCAGCACACAATCTGAGGACCTCTTGACTTCTCAAGTAATCTCAATAAAACAATGTGGCACATATCTTCATGTCAACAAAACTTCGCTGTGCTCTGGGAGATAACAGCCGAATGTCATCATATACCCTCACTTATCAACTTACAGGGGTACGACAGATCAATTCTCTTTCATCATTCATTGTAAGTCTTGTTACGGTTCATCACTTACTACATCGTAGCTTCGTGCATTAAGTTAAGCAGTTAAGCAGCTACCACTTATGAAAAACAGAAGGCATGGAAATAAAAAGAATAAACGGTCGGTAGGGAAAATGTAGAGAGATACTGAGGCAAGAGAAATAGAAGGTAGAAAAATTTCAGTCCTTTCATTCTGCAATCCTACATGTAAGGCAGCTTCCCAGTGGTTTCGGCAACACAAGTGCTAATCGTGTAATTACGATTGTGGACGCTCATGGGACCTCAGGTCGACTAGTCCCACTTTTAATCTGAGAGATAATAGCAGGACGGTCAGAATCTAAAGGTTCGCTGCTTCTCTTACAAGGTCTAGACACGGTGAATCTGTGCCTGATCTTGCAATAAAAACAGACTCCTAACAAAGCAAAAATATTTAGTGTGCCAACAATTTCGGAAACCTTGAAGTATGGAGACACAATGGGCTACAGGGCCCTTAGAGTGCTCAAGTCTATGGAGCAAGGAGTAAGAGCCTAGTTTCATCAGAAGGAACAGAAATGATGCTTATGGGAGAGATGAAATAAAATAGGATGGACCATGACACGAAAATGAAATGGAAGAAAATATCATGAATGGCTGGAAGACTCTGTAGTTACCAATCACATTTTCCAAGCTGCAAATCCCTGGAGATTAACTGAACACAACTAAGCATGAAATGCTTCAACAACAATAGAATTTAAGACAAGGCTAAGAAATCCGCTACAGTATACAGATCCAACTTAAGTACGTATCTAAATTACACACACGTTAACTATCCAGCCAACGTACATATGAAGTGCTTATCTAGGAACAGATACAAATTCAACATGCGTAACATGCGTAACCACAAAATTTTAAAGTTCGTATTGCACTTGTAACTAAAGAAATCTGCGAACAGCATACAGTAACTATATAGAAAAATTTAAGTCTATACCATAATTTACTCACCTGAGAGTTCCTATTCGCTCTTCTTCCCTGGACAAATGGCCCCAGTTCCTCACTACGTACCAACACTCGCAGTACACTTGTATTGTCGCGAGGCGGTGAATGCGGCGGTGGCTGTGACTCGCAGGGGCCACACGCACCCGGTGCCATCGTAGCAGCGGCGTGGGCTGTGAGGGTGGATGGCTACACGACGGTGAAACTACTCGCCCCAGGCGTTGAGGCCAGGAACGTCACGGAGACGGCAAGGGGTTGACCGGCGGCGAACGTGGGCAGTGCTGCGTCTAGTGGGTCATGCAGCTGGGAGACAGAAACAGCAAGGCACACAACGCGGATATCTCGGCCGGCAACCAACGTGGCGGCAAGGCAGAGTGTCCGACCACACAGTGTTTAAAACGTGGTACCCAGCATGACTGAAGGTGGAGGCATGTGGTCATCCTAGACGATGCTCAGCGACAATGCAGGCTTGTACAGAACATACGCAAACAACAGTGTAGCTGGGCAGCGAGCCGGCCAGAGCTCGAACTTGCGCCCCACAGTGGACATATTGTTCGATTCGATGTACTGGAGTCTGAAGAACATGCTACCGAGACGCTGATACTAGTAGCCTAGATAAAGTTTTCAGGTTTAACGCCTCATGATATATACAGGGTGTTACACAATTGCGTGCGGATTCTCATCAGCCCACACATGTTGATTGTGAAACTTTGCAACTTGATCACGTTGGAATGAAGCCTCATGCGTAAAAAGAACATTTGCAATTAAATGAGGATTGACACATTGTTGGATGAACCATTCTCAGAAGTGTACCCGTGGAGGCCATTATCAGCTGCTGATAGTGCCTGTACACGCTGTACATGGTATGGAGACAACTGGTTCTCTCGTAGCACTCTCCATACAGTGACGTAGTCAACGTTACCTTGTACAGCAGCAACTTCACTGACGCTGACATTAGGGTTATCGTCAACTGCACGAAGGATTGCCTCGTCCATTGCACGTGTCCTCGTCGTTCTAGGTCTTCCCCAGTCGCGAGTCATAGGCTGGAATGTTCCGTGCTCCCTAAGACGCCGATCCATTGCTTCGAGTGTCTCCCTGTCGGGACACCTTCGTTCTGGAAATCTGTCTCGATACAAACGTACCGAGCCACGGCTATTGCCCCGTGTTAATCCATACAAATGGGCATCTGCCAACTCCGCATTTGTAAACATTGCACTGACTGCAAAACCACGTACGAGATGAACACTACCTGTTGATGCTAGTACTGTAGAGCAATGAGTCGCATGTCAACACAAGCACCGAAGTCAACATTACCTTCCTTCAATTAGGCCAACTGGCGGTGAATCGAGGAAGTACAGTACATACTGACTAAACTAAAATGAGCTCTAACATGGAAATTAAGCGTTTCCGGACACATGTCCACATAACATCTTTCCTTTATTTGTGTGTGAGGAATGTTTCCTAAAAGTTTGGCCGTACCTTTTTATAACACCTTGTATTTCTACAGAAGTCCACGCAGGGAGGTGACCGGTAATAGATGTTAGTTCCTGGCAGGTGACTCACCGTCGTGAAGGAACTAAGCTCGCCACATGCAGACAGCTCAAATGTGAGCCTTCAGCTAACGACGGCGAATTCTTGGGTGCTGGATGGCTGCCTTATCTTGTGCTGCTGTGCTGCTGGAGTTCCCAGTCTCGTAGTCTCAGCTGGTGAATGTGTTGTATGGAATACCATACGCAGCAGGTTGCTGCTGGATATAACGAACATGTGACAGTGGGGGTAAGATATGGGGGGGGAGGGGGAGGTATATACGTGGTGTCCCATTTATCTTGACCATCCAAAATAACTGTTTGTCCAGATGAAAACTACCAAATGCTTCATGAAAATGTTCTTTAGCCGTCAGGGGGACTTCAATCAGCTTGATTTCCTTCGTTATAGCTCTGTTTTGTTTTTACAAAGATATGAATAGCGGTATTACTTTTTAAATGGCACCCTGTATTTTTTATTCGGTTATTCATTTCAGCTCCTAAAGACAAATTCAAAAATGTATCGCAGCGTACCATTCACTGAAACACAAAGTTATTAATTAAATTGACGTTGACGCTCCCAGCGCTTAGTGCAGGTACTCCGGGTAATGGAACACATCCACATGCTGACGTTGACAGAGGGAAAATGTAAACATAAGTAGAATGTATACCCATCATTCCGCCAACCATCGTCAGTTGAAGAATTGTATGAGAAGAATGTACATCAACCAAGAGAAGGTAGAAATGCTACTCATCTATGGGGAATGCTGTTTTCTTATGTATGGGTACATTAAATAGAGTAGCTTAGTCCTATTAAATACTGTTGTGTAAAGTAGGCATACAGTAAAGACTGTGTTATGATGACGATGTTGACTGGTGGCCAATGCTAAACAGAAACATACAAATCACAGCAGGTTTGTCAGTAACGTCGAGAAGGTGCTGGCTGCATGGTGTGGATCTGCAACGACTAAAATAATTAGAAGTCGCTGGTAAAAAATAATATAAATTGTACTTAACTGGTAGTACAGTATTCTTCTTGGCTGGATACATATAATTACAAACAGATAGCTATTGAGGCCTCACTTATGCCATACGTTACAAATCGCCTTGTTACAGGCTGCTTCCTATCAACTGAAGGCTATGCTACTTTACTACTTGATGTCTCGAGCAAGAGAGGACGAGAGCTCGCTAGAAACTTGATACAAGCTGCGAAGCTGGCGCTAGCGGCGCTGGTCGCGATTCGAGGGTCCAACGATACTAATACAGACCGCGATCGATAACTGCAAGATCTAACAAGTGTTGCATCGGGCGTTGATACAACAGGCTGTCCTTCCTACAAACTGTATCGACATAACGTTTCTTTTATTGTTATTGCTGCTGAAGGTAGGCGAAATGCTACGCAGCCAACAGAACTGTACAGAGTGCGGTAACCTGACAAGAGCCCACCTTCCCGACGGATGTTTTCTCCTCTTGCTACGACGCTTCAGGAAACAGGAAGTTTCAACCAACGACAACGGAATCGTCTTAGCACTCGCACTGACAAAGCTGCCGAAATTAGTGTTCTCGCTTCTGTTGCTATGAATCCACTTGTGAGCACATGACAGCTTGAACACCAGATTGGCATTCATAAAACTAGTGTACATCGTATTCTTACTCAAAACCGGCTCCATCCTTACTATGAACACCTACATCAGGAATTGCAGGTGAATGATTTCCAGAATGGTGTACAGTTCTGTCAGTGGGCACAGCAGCAAATCCTCTCCAGCCCGATCCCTCTTCTCCAAGGTCCTATTTACCGATGAATGTTCTCTCTCAAACAAAGGACAGGTAAATACAAGGAATATGCATTATTGGTCCATAGGGAACCCACGATGGCTTAGACCGATGGAACATCAGCGTCAATGGAGAGTTAACGTCTGGTGTGGGATGCTTGGTACTACAATTGTTAGCCCTTAATTTATCAGTGGTAGTCTAAACAACACAACGTATGCCAACTTCCTCAGACGAATTCATCCACCTCTTCTGGATGAAGTGCCGCTAGGAACCAGAATGCCTATGTGGTATCAAAACGATGAATGCCCAGCACATAATGCCTTGAGTGCACGTCGTGTTCTGAACCGAAGGTATCCTGCCAGATGGATTGGTCGAGGAGGAACAATTACTTGGCCTGCTGGTCTCCTAATTTAAATCCTCTGCACTTCTTTTTTGGGGGGATGCATTAAAGACGTTGTCTATCGCGATATTCCAACAGCTTCAGAGGACATGCAGGAACGTATCGTGCTTGCTTGTAATTCTCTTCAGCAGGCAATACTGAAAGCAGTGTATCGGTGTCCAGAGTCACCACTGTGAGCATCTTTGAATGTTCTACTCGTGGGCAATGGTACAGGAGAGTCAAATTCAATTTTGTGTTATGATTTTACTTGGTTTTCATTTGTTTTCTGACAACTCCAGAAAGTGGACGAGTTTGTGATCCCGGGCTGAATTTTGTTTTATGTAATTAATAAAGTTGTGTTTAGGTGACTGGTGCATTTTGATACATTTTTAATAGGTCTTTGGAGAGGAAATGAATTACCGAATAAAAAATACAGGGTGCCATTTAAAAAAGTCATACCCCTGTTCACATCTTTGTAAAAAAACAAAGCTACAACGAAGGCAATCATGCTGATTGATGTCCCCTGACGGATAAAGAACATAAACTTGAAACATTTTGTAACTTGCATCTGGACAAACAGTTACTTAGGGTGGTCAATGTAAATGGGTCAGCCTGTATACAGGGTGGTCCATTCATCGTGACCAGGCCAAATATCTCACTAAATAAGCGTCAAACGAAAAAACTTCAATGAACGAAACTTGTCTTGCTTGAAGGGGGAAACCAGGTGGCGCTATGGTTGGCCCACCAGTTGGCGCTGTCAAAGGTCACCCGGATATGAACTGCGTTTTTTAAAAATAGGACCCCCTATTTTTATTACATATTTCTGTAGTACCTAAATAAATATGAATGTTTTAGTTGGACCACTTTTTCGCTTTGTGATAGATGGCGCTGTAATAGTCACAAACATATGGCTCACAATTTTAGACGAACACATGGTAACAGGTAGGTTTTTTAAATTGAAATACAGAATGTAGGTACTTTTGAACATTTTATTTCGGTTGTTCCAGTGTGATACATGTACCTTTTTGAACGTATCACTTCTTAGAACTCATGCTGTTACAGCGTGATTACCTGTGAACACCACATTAATGCAACAAATGTTCAAAATGATGTCAGTCACCCTCAATACATTTGGCAATACGTGTAACGAGATTCCTCTCAACAGTGAGTAGTTTGCCTCTCGTAATGTTCGCACATGCATTGACAATTCGCTGACGCACGTTGTCAGGCGCTGTCCGTGGATCACGATAGCAAATATCATTCGACTTTCCCTACGGAAAGAAATCCGAGGACGTCAGATCCGGTGAACGTGCGGGCCATGGTATGGTGCTTCGATCAGCTTCGATCACCAATCCACCTGTCATGAAATATGCTATTCAATACCGCTTCAACCACACGCGATCCATGTGCCTGACATCCATCATGTTGGAAGTAAATCGCTATTCCGTCATGCAGTGAAACACCTTGTAGTAACATCGGTAGAACATTACGTAGGAAATCAGCATACATTGCACCATTTAGATTGCCATCGATAAAATGGGGGCCAATTATCCTTCCTACCATAATGCAGCACCATGCATTAACCCGCCAAGGTCGCTGATGTTCCACATGTCGCAGCCATAGTGGATTTTCCTTTGCCCAATAGTGCATATTATGCCGGTTTACTTCACTGCTGTTGGTGAATGAGCTTCGTCGCTAAATAGAGCGCGTGGAAAAAATTTGTCATCGTCCCGTAATTTCTCTTGTGCCCAGTGGCAGAATTGTACACGACGTTCAAAGTCGTCACCAATCAATTCTTGTGCATAGAAATATGGTAAGGGTGCAATAGATGTTGATGTAGCATTCTCAACACCGACGATTCGCGATTCGCGCGCAGTTTTTCTGCTACTGATGTGATGATTAGCCGTGACAGCAGTTAAAACACCTACTTGGGCATCATAATTTGTTGCAGGACGTGGTTGACGTTTCAAATGTGGCATAACACTTCCTGTTTCCTTAAATAACGTAACTATCCGGCGAACGGTCCGGACACTTGGGTGATACCACACGCCGGTTGGGCACACGCCGGTTGTGCATTTTGATCACAATAGCCATATATGAACAAGATATCGATCTTTTCCGCAATTGGTAAACGGACATTTTAACACGGAAAATGTGTCACGAAGCAAATACCGGCCCGGCCACTATCAATGGACCACGCTGTATATGATGAGCTGGTTGGTTAATGTTTCACCAACGGCAATACTCCCGCACTAGACGTCATAGCAGGTTGTAGTGATAGAACGTCGCCACTGGTGGTAATGAAAACATTTGCTCTGATTTCCTTATCTGGGAAGTTCCTCTAGAGCCCTGTCAGAACTACAAGATATCCCAGATTGTCTTTCAGAGGCGCTGGCTGGCGTCTTCCACGTTGTCAGCGTCCTGAATCAGTACTATTGCAATCTGAATGAGTCTTCTTGCATAACGGTACCTGGACTTCAGGATGTCGTTCCTCTCCCTCTCCAAGATGTCGTTTTGCTGTTTGGCACACGCCAGTTCATCGCCACGGCGGAGTCGTGGCACAGCCACAGAGAGCCCCAGTTTTTATATTAAGTTTTCACTAATCTCAGTTCCGCTATTCCTCATTAACTTTATCTTTCTTTGGTTTACTCACAGTCTATATTCTTTATGTATCACAATGTTACAGCTTTGTAACCTTCTTAATTTTCGTTGATGACAGCATTGTCGTCGTGAAATATATTTCTGGGTCGACAAACACTATGAAAATATCTTGATTTTTTTAAAGTCTTTTTTCCGTTATCAAGTGATACGTTAAAACAAGTGCCCTTACCTGTCCTAATTCAAACTGATGTTGCCTGGGAGACCCTTAGTTTTATTTTCCAGCGTTCCGTTCATTATTATTAACAAAGATGTATGATATAGTAAGGTGTTATGTGATAGTTCACGCATTTATCTGCCCTTACTATCTTCGGAATTGTATGGATTTTTAGGGAATATCTGATGGTATATCTCCAATCTCATGCATTCGATGAATAAACTTGAACAGTCGTTTGATTCCCACTTTCTCCAATGATTTTAGAAATTCTGAATTAATCTTATCACGCCGTCTGTACTGTTTGACTGCAAGTCATCCAGAACTGTTTTAACTTTAATACTAGATCCTCTATGACTTCCATATTGACTCCTATTTCCTCTGCTGTTACATCACAAGACATCTCCTCCACCTCATAGACACCGTCAAGGTTATTTTTCCACATATCTGGTCTTTCTTCTGCGATAGGCAGTGGAATTCTGACCGTACCTATAATGTTGCCTCCTAAGGTTTTAATTTCGCCAAGAGTGGTTTTGACGTTTCTGTGTGCTGAATCAGCCCTTCCGACGACCACTTCTTTTTCTCATATTTTTCATGCTGCCATTTCCCATTGGCTTCTCTGTACTTCCTCTGTATTTCATTCTTTAGTGGGTTATACTTCCACATTCCTCAGTTTCCTAAATTATTTTTGTTCTCCTTTCTTTCGTCGATCAATTGAGATATTTCTCCTGTTACCCATTGTACGCTGTTACCTTTCATGCAACAGTGCTTATAAGTCCCACTTAAACGACTTCTCTTTTCAAAGATACCCCTGCCTCTCTAAGTGGTGTTGGACATTAGCTAAGGGTCTACAGCCTTTGAGTACTTCAACCACGTCTCATCATGGCTCAGTACTTTCGTATCTCACTTCATTGCATTTTGATTCTTCCAGATGAGTATCCTACTCTTCATCACTGATTAATTCTGATACCTGTCCATATTGTGCTTCTGGGTACGCCTCACACACCAGTATCTGCGTTCGTAGTCTCTGAGCGTGATGTGATATAGCTGGAATGTGCTTGTGTCTCCGGCCCTTTTCCTAGTATATTTCCGTCTGTTGTGATTTTTCAACAGTGTATTTGCAATTACTAAATGAAATTTTTGTTGCTGAAGTTGATTAGTCTTTTTCTTGTCTTATTCCAATTATGATATCTACTACCAAGCCCATATTATCTCGTAACTCTATTACCTCATATACTGTATCTCTTCATGTTCTGCTTGCGAAGATGGCGTACATATATGTGCTATTGTTCTTGCAGCCAGTTTACTTTCACTTCTGATGACAACAACTCTATCATTAAATTGTCTACAGCAACTCAATCGCTACTCTATATACCTATTCATAATGAATCCTACTCCCGTTATATTATTTCCTGGTGCTGTTGATATCATCATATTTTTGTTCTAACTGAAATACTTCTTTCCATTTCACTTCATTGAACTACACTATATCTAGACTAAGCCTTTTCATCTCCATTTTAAGCTTGTGTGCCGTCATCATCACGTTAAAACTTTGGCCATTTCACGTTCCGTGACATACTGTTATCTTTTCGACGCTTATTCAATGTTTTTCTCGTGTTTACCTCTCTCTTGGCAGTCCGCTCACTGAGATCCGAATGGGACACTACTATTCACTCTTTTTCCAATGGAAATATCACCAAGACAGTTTTCAATTATTGGTCACATATCCCGCGGGCACAAATATTACGTATGTTTAATACAGTGGTTTCCATTGCATTCTACAACCTCTACGGTAGATCAGTGCTGTTTCTTTCACCTTTTAGGAACATGTTGCCATCCAAAGGCCAAGGAAGTGCGCTGCAATGCTATCCTTTCCTTAGCCTCGTTTCATTCAGCCGTTGGCAGGACGAGCATGACTTCTTACATCAGAAATCCTATGTCGCCATTCCTGATGATTTTTACTGAAAATCAAGCTGTGGCTGGGATCGAATCATAGAACAAGAACGTTTGGAACACAGTCTAAGACACTAATCTTGGACTCAGTACTCTGTTTGACCACTCTCATACTATTTTCATTATCTGAATGCAATACACACCATGGAAGCATCAGAGTAACCATAAAGTCATCAGTCACTACAGGTGTCTAAATCTACTCCATTTAGTTTACCGAGAATAGCATCGATTTCATCATAGGTGTCATATTCTGCGATCTACTTTAGGATGGGCTGTACTGAGCTGTTACTATTCTGTTCCATTTACTGGTTGTCTGACGCCATGTCTACTTGACGAAAGCTTGAAAAGCCGGGCTAATATCCAGAACTGGGTGCACTAGCGTCCAGTAAGCGATTTCCTTTGGAAATACGCGGTTCTATCCTAGAATCCTTTGAACAAGTCTCCCGTTACTCTTTGTGAATCATTCTGTTTCAGAAATGTTCTAATATGAGCTTTCATTTTTCCACTTATTTCAATACCAAACCATACAAACCATGAACGATGCCGAGATGGAGTAGCTACTATGCCTCTTCAATACACGTAACAGTACAGTAAGTGCAGCTACAGCAGTGGGGCGTCTGTGGGGTGGGAGCTATACTTCATGGCGTTCCTGAAGGGGGCAGCAGACTTTTCAGCAATTGCAAGGACAACAGTCTGGATGTTTACTTATCTGGCCTTTTAATATTACTCAACGACGTGGCTTTGCTATGTTGGGCGCTGCGAAGCAAAGAGAAGCTATAGACTCTACATTTACCGTGGAGATACAGCTTTATGTAACAGAGGGGAAACTATTCTGGAGGTAACATACTCCTCCATATGTATCCCTGGACAGGGACTACTCAGGAGGATACTGTGATCAAGAAAAACATAACTGGCATTTTACTCGTCACCGCTCAGAACTTGCAATACTAGATTCTAATACTTCGCTGCAGAGTGAAAATTTCATTCTGACCTATTAGATCACTTTACTGGATACGTACGTTAGAGAATATATAAAAAAAAGGAAATCTATACGTTGAATTTAGATGAAGTGGCAATCAGTGAGTTGCGGTGGTTGGAAGAAAAGCACTTTTTGCCATACAGTAAGGCGTTATCTCAACAAAGGCAAAGAGAGGTAATGCTGAAATCAGAAAATATCAATCTGCGTTCGGGGCTATGAACAGCACTGTGATCACATTATCGTAGCTACGATAAACATGAAGACAGTACCCACCACAGCATCACATTAGTACAGGAATATATGACCAGTAGTTCCGCACTGGAAGAAGGTTTGGTGAGATAAAGAAAATTATGACAGTTAAGGGAGAGGGAAATGTAATTCTGTTGGGTAACGAATACGATAATAGGAAAAGGAAGAGAAGAAAGCATGGTAGGAGAAAAAGGGTGGGGGAGGAATAAAATAAGGAGGCGCTTGATAGAAATTTGCGCAGAGTGTAATTTAATCAGTGATAAAATCTTCTCGGGTTATTAGCAGAGCTATGGAGACGTGTTGCCGCAACATTTCACGAGGTTTTTGCTTTTCATCTTGAGGCGAAGTGTCGGGTTCATGTTTATTTCGTTCCTTTATAACCATTGGACTGCAGACTCCTCTGCCGAGAGCCCATCGTGTCTCCGGGAGAGATGTCACACACGGTGGTCGTTGTTCTGGGGAGAACGGGCGTTTGTAAAATTGAACTGCACCTGGACGTCGAATTCTGGTGGTACCTGTCTATTCCGCAAACACTTGCATTCCTGACGTATTTTTGCGAAGGCCACGTCCCATGCGGAGTTCATTTGGAAACCGCTGTCCCAATTGGTAAGATCGTCATGTACTCTTATTTTCAGCACCTCTTTTATGAGCGAATGCTAGAACCCTTTAGCGTGGGAGAGCACTTTTGTCTCTTGATTGATGCATTGCTCTGTCACTGTCGTGTATTCTCTTTGGCCGTGGCGAACGCTCTTCATACGTTCTGAACAACGCTGCGAGACGCGTCGGTGTGTGTGACTCACGTACTGCCTGCCGCACTCGTACCTGATGCTGCAGACGTCAAGTGTCCATAGTCCAAGATAGTCTTTGATTGACCTATGCATATTCTTGATTGGAACCGCTGAGCGGAAAATGTTGCGCTTCTCAATTAACCGGAAATGTTGGCTGTGGGCGCCTTGTCGTGCGAAAAGAACGCTAAGCCCTTAGTTTCCTCTTATGAATTGTTTTCTTTCTTTTTTTGCTCGGCTGGAGAGCGCATTTTACTTGGAGTATCCGTTATTGCGAATTGTTCCACGCGGATGCTACAGCTTGGAAAGCAGACGTCCGTTATCATAAATGGCTCGTGTTCTGTGTTGCATGCTGGTGAGCACACATTTTCGTTGCGCTAGATGGTGGCAGTTATGGGTGTTTAGGTATGTGTCTATGTATCTCTTCTTTTGCAGACATAATATCCCAGCATGCCATAGGGTCCTTCTTTATCAGAATGTCTAGGAACGGTGGGGCATCCATATTGTTCCACGAAAAAGCGAAAAGTTCTTCGGAAATTTTAAGCAAAATCCTTATAAGCGTTTTGTGCTGAAAAGCATTCCATTGTTTAGAAATTTCGTAACATGGATAACGCTATAATAAAATTATAAAGTCTGTGAAATAAACACCTCAGTCACTATCTTTGAATGTTAAGCACCTTTCCATTGAAAAGTACCGGTACATAACATTCAGAATTAATTTTCTGGTTACCATAGTCATATAATGAAATAATTACATGACTGTTATTGACAAACGTTCTTGGAATGGACTGAGAAACCAGTACATAAGGGAAGGTAAATTGTATAAGAAGTAGCAGCCACATTAGGTAATACGAAACATTATACACTAGAGATAAATGTATTTTGGAAGATGGTTTTTCGTCTATAATGCAGATGATGACGGGCAGGCGTCCAATAACGTCTGGCAATATATAAATAAATAAAAGCTTACGTTGTCAGTTATTACTTTTATTATCATTTATTATCATTCTCAATGATTCTACTCTAGGAAAACATGGAGACTCAATTCCTGTCCCTTTTGTTCTTTCTTCCCGAAACTAATTCACTGTATTTTTTTCTATTTTCGTCAGTCCATTATTTTCTTTAGTGCCTTTTCTTGAGAAGTGTTCAGTTTTCTTGGTTCTAGTTCTATTTCTCAACTGTTCTCTGTTCTTAATTTCTTCTTCTAAAAATTTCAATAATTCCAGGACTTGGGTTTCGTTCAACCATTTGGTCCTTAGTATGCTTTTTAACGATATTAAAAATTTTCTGCGTGTGTCTATTTTCATTCATCCTACACGGATATCCGGAGAATTGTAGGAGTCTTTTCCTAAATTTATCTGTGACGTTGTATGCGTTTCGATAGAGTTCCTTTGTGGGTCCTCTGATCCAAATTTCGTCTCGGAGAACACAGTGCCGGAGATTTTTCTTGGAATCCTTTCTTGTTACTCGATGTCTTGAGTTTTGTAATCTCCCTGCTTACCGTGGTTTCTGCCTCGTACAAGGCTTCAGGTAAAACAACAATAGGGTCGTACTACACGTCTGTTTTGGAGACCCCATGTCAGTACGTATACCTTTGGAGTTGAAGTATTCCTTTTGTGTTAGAGGCCGTGTTCAGTTCTGTGGGTTGGATGGTTTCTCCTGAAGACCTGAGGTGAGTGACGTGTAACATTTTTGCATAGTGTGCTTTCAGTGGGAATTTCTTTTTAATTCGATGTCTATATAGCGTTTTTCCAAAGGAAATTTGGAGTCCGGTTATACAGGATGTTTCATGCAGATTATCTATTGCTAGTTTAATATTCGTTGTTTGTTAATATAGCCAGGTCATCTGCACAGGCCAAGCATTTCAAAGTAACAACTTTTCCTTTCTGGTTTCCAATCTGCATACATCAGACGTTCTTTTACCAATATCTGATTTTTTTCCAGTTAAATGCTGAATGAGAGTGATAATAGGCTGTCTTCTTGTCGGACTGCTGTTCTGAACTTCAATTAGATTGTTCCCATGAATTTCACTTAGATGTTATACAGCGTTTTTCTGTCAAGAAAATCATAAGCATGTTTTGAAATCCGAAAGTGTGATGTAGTGTTCTTGTATTATATGGTTGTATTATGGTTTTGAGGTTCCATATCTGTTCGCTACAGGATCTCCCTTTGCTGAATTTCGCCTGATACTCGCTAGTCTGTGGGTTCACTTACGACCGGAGACGGTTCTGCAAAGCTTAACAGAGAATTTTATATGTCACTGGAAGGAATGAAATTCCTCAGCACTTTTTATGATCTATTTCCTCTCGTTTCGTACTGAGTGGTGTATCAAGACACTCTTTTGGAAATTACTCTGTTTTCCTGACTTCTTTTATTATTCTGGGAATTTTTGGTATCTAATTTTCATACGTCTACAATACTTCCATAATCGCCAGGAGCTCTACTGTTTTCCAGTGAAGTGTTTACGTTCTCTATTTCTTCATGTGGAAGAGAATCATAATTTGGTGCTGGTTTTACAAATCGGAGTTGTTCAGATAACTCTTCGCAGTGGAGAAGTGTACTGGAACATTTGGTACATTTTCACAATTCGTTTTTGTACAACTTTCTAGTGGTTCATCAGGTCGATGGAAGCACAGGCTACGTAGTCTGTACCCGGCTATAGTTTCTCTGAAGGTCTTGTAAAAATTTCAGATGTTGTTCTTAGTAAAGTCGAACCTCTTACTGTCACAGATATTTTCAGTACCTCTATAAATTTTTGCGAATTTGCTACTGTTTTATGACTGTTGAGATTTTTCCGTGCTATAATCCTATATTTGACAGCCTTATTGTATGTAATATTCTCTCACCTATAGTTTATGTTGTCGATATATATACGAAATATTTCCAAAAGTGTGTTTTACGATACTTAATACATTGAGTGGCCCATTTAATCCAATTTACTTGAATTAGTTCACTCTAGTTTGCTTTATCGACAAAGGAGAATGCATTTATAATAGTAAATGGGAATATGTCGACTTGTCTCACATCGCTACAACACTAGAAGACAATGTGGAACAGAAAACCAACGAAAAAAGACACAAAATTACTTTTTCAGTTAGTAGTGAAATAAATATTTTATTTAATAGCAACAAATCACTTCATTAGAAAATAATGGCGTAAAAGAAGTTACAGATGATTGGAAAATCACAAATAATGATGAGATCTCCGAGATGTAAAGAATATATGAAACGTAATAGCAAAGTCAAAGTCAGTCTTCTTTGGACGTCTCCACCGCATGCATGAGAACAGGCTAACGTAACGAATATTCCTGTATCTCTGGAAAAAGAAATCAGCAGCAGCATGGATTTCACAAGCAAGAAACGAACTACAAAGAAACACCACGAAGAATCGGAATTAACCGAAATAAACCTTTTAAAGTATAAAATACTAAATTGTGAACGGTTTCCGGTCCGAAGAATTGTGAAATCTGGAATTTCATGGATACAAGCAAAGATAAAAAACGACTAGAGAATATGGACAAGTACTCTAAAAGTAGCAAACAACAAAGGAAGAGGAAGCACTGAAGCTGTTATGTGATTCTAATCAATAGAAATAACGTTTTAAAATAAGCGTTTATGAAATAATCTTAACGAATGGTACATACTTAAAGGACACTCCACATGATGAGGGCCATTTCCAGGAGCTACTCATTTTGTGGCATACTTTTAATTCCAAGTATATTCCGGCTCTACTGTGAAATCTGTGCCGTGAATTAAGTCAAGAAACAATGAGACAACAGTCTTTCTGTTTTCTCCTCCAGATATAAAATCGGTTCAAGTAAACAGAAAGAGAACACAGCCAGGTTATGTGAGAAAACAGGACGGAAGCCGATTTTCTACAGAGGACTTGGAACTGAAACACGGTGCCTGCGGAAGGGCAGCATCTAGACTAACATGAGAAATCTGTTGGTTCCTGTGCGACAATAAAATGACAAAGACGAGGCGCGGGACACAACAAGTGGACATTTATGAAGACAAGGTGACAAGGGACGCGAGTGTGGCCCAACGGACAGGCTCCAAAAGAAGACTCGCTCCTTTCACGTTCCTGCGGGATCCTTTGAGATCCAGTGGATGAGACGTACTAGAGAAGAAAGGCAGAGGCCGGCGGCAGTGGAGCTACAAGAAAAGTCCGCCAGGAGCAGTCTGCGCAGCTGCGCTGCCCGCTGTCGAAAGGGACGGGGAGGCCCTTTCTTGTCGAGCAGTAGCTGCCACTCCCCGTAAGGTTTTCAGATACTCAGCGTGCCGGGTGTAGTAGTACTGCCGGTGGGTTCTTACTGTTATTTTCGGGGACGGCATGACTGGTTACCGTTCCGTTGTGCACGCATGACGGGACAGATGCTTTATAGAAATTATGTCACACCCACCGTACATTTGAAGACTACATAATGGAGAATCCCGCAATGAAACTAAGAAAAGAAAGAAATGCTGAGGAAACATCGTGAACCGTTAAGGAAAAGAAATGTACATCATCCGAACGCAGATCACAAATCATCAGAATTTGGTCAACAATAATAAATTTAGGAAGATAAATAACTGATTACTGCAAGATATTCATCACTTTATACCCATTACTGCTGGTCAGTTTATGGAGCAACCTCGCTGCTGATACATTGCTGCTCGCTGCTGGCATAACCCTGCTTAGGGAGAGCATTTAGCGTGTATGTATATACATCGCTGGTGCATTGGGTTACACGCAGTTATTGCAAGGGGCAACGATATTCTCCGCATCGTCTGAGTGCAATAAATATACTTCGCGTTAACAACATCCATTTATAGCATAAAAATGTACATATTTCTGTTGGTATGTGTGTGGAAACCAACTCACCAATTTCAACCAAAGTTGATACAGATATCCCTTAATATCAGGCAACAACCTTTATGGGGGTACAAACCACCTACCTATTCTGGTTTAGGAATACGACGTCATAACAAAGAGATGCATGAAGGACTGCGGCACCATTTATGACATTTAAATGTCAGTTTAATGAGCCACAGCTGCAAAATACTAACACGAATTCTTTACAGACGAATGGAAAAACTAGTAGAAGCCGACCTCGGGGAAGATCAGTGTGGATTCCGTAGAAACACTGGAACACGTGAGGCAATACTGACCTTACGACTTATCTTAGAAAAAAGATTAAGGAAAGGCAAACCTACGTTTCTACCATCTGTAGACTTAGAGAAAGCTTTTGACAATGTTGACTGGAGTACTCTCAAATTCTAAAGGTGGCAGGGGTAAAATACAGGGAGCGAAAAGCTATTTACAATTTCTACGGAAACCAGATGGCAGTTGTAAGAGTCGAGGGACATGAAAGGGAAGCAGTGGTTGGTAACGGAGTGAGAAAAGGTTGTAGCCTATCCCCGATGTTATTCAATCAGTATATTGAGCAAGCAATAAAGGAAACAAAAGAAAAATTCGGAGTAGTTATTAAAATCCATGGAGAAGAAATAAAAACGTTGAGGTTCGCCGATGACATTGTAATTCTGTCAGACAGCAAAGGACTTGGAAGAGCAGTTGAATGGAATGGACAGTATCTTGAAAGGAGGATATAAGATGAACATCAACAAAAGCAAAACGAGGATAATGGAATGTAGTCGAATTAAGTCGGTTAATGCTGAGGGAATTAGATTAAGAAATGAGACACTTAAGTAGTAAAGGAGTTTTGCTATTTGTGGAGCAAAATAACTGATGATGGTCGAAGTAGAGAGGATATAAAATGTAGACTGGCAATGGCAAGGAAAGCGTTTCTGAAGAAGAGAAATTTGTTAACATCGAGTATAGATTTAAGTGTGAGGAAGTCATTTCTGAAAGTATTTGTATGGAGTGTAGCCATGTAAGGAAGTGAAACATGGACGATAAATAGTTTGGACAGGAAGAGAATAGAGGCTTTCGAAATGTGGTGCTACAGAAGAATGCTGAAGATTAGATGTGTAAATCACATAACTAATGGGGAAGTATTGAATAGGACATGGGAGAAAAGAAGTTTGTGGCACATCTTGACTAGAAGAAGAGATCGGTTGGTAGGACATGTTCTGAGGCATCAAGGGATCACCAATTTAGTATTGGAGGGCAGCGTGGAGGGTAAAAATCGTAGAGGGAGATCAAGAGATGAATACACTAAGCAGATTCAGAAGGATGTAGGTTGCAGTAGGTACTGGGAGATGAAGAAGCTTGCACAGGATAGAGTAGCATGGAGAGCTACATAAAACCAGTCTCAGGACTGAAGACCACAACAACAACAACAACAACAAATGTATGATTTCTGAGTTACTAAATGTATCTGTAATCAATTTCCCAGGTAGTATTTACATATACCGCTAAAGGCACCTACAAAAGTATATCAAGGTACCGCAATATTAAGGGAGGTGTCGCATTATAAACGCTGAGATGCGTGAAAAACTGCTGCTCTGATCATGACGTTTAACTTTGTTGTGATAAAAGGACAAATGTGTTAGTGTTCACTGCAAAGTGTTATTCCTTAGTATTTCCTGAAGTATTCTCGTTTTTACATAATTTCTTTGAAGCTCAAATGGTTCAAATGGCTCTGAGCTCTATGGGACGTAACACCTGAGGTCATCAGTCCCCTAGAACTTAGAACTACTTAAACCTAACTAACCAAAGGACATCACACACATCCATGCCCAAGGCAGAATTCGAACCTGCGACCGTAGCAGTCGCGCGATTCCAGACTGAAGCGACTAGAACCGCTCGGCCGGCTCTTTGAAGCTCGTTTAAGTTATGAATTAAAGCTGTAATCTAAAAAATAAACCGTTCATAACTGAAACTGTGTTGCTCAGACTTTATAATTTAGAACAGGTTATAACAGGTTATTGGCCCGGACCGCGTATAAAGAACAAAATACTTTTTTTTATGATGCATTCCAGTGCATGCTGGCTGAAGAGTGTTTTGTTCAAATGAGTTGTACGATAAGAACTTGGATACAAATGGAGATCATGAAGTGGATGTTGATAAAGTTGAAGGGCCTGACTATTGGGAAAAATGGAAATGGCACATGTATATAATGCTCCGTTCATATGAACCTGTTGTGTTACCTCGGGATACTACTACTGAACACAAGGCAGCGTATGCAGAACTGCAAAAGAATGGCGCGAAAGCAGCAAGTGTAACAGCAAGTGCGCTAAGCAAACCAATTGCTGAACTTGTGCTGATGTGCAAAAATGCTAAATAAATATGGGAGCGGATGCCGATTTGAGCGTAGCAGCACGCAACGTTCCTGTCAATTAAAAACGCGACTAAAGAGAAGATATTAGCGCACACGTGGCTAAGCTGCAAAAGTTATTTGCAGACGTAAATAATGAATTAACAAAACTTGAGGCGAACGCTTTGTCTAAAACGACATTAAACGGTTGAATTTCATCTGGGCTAGGGGAGGAATACGACGATTTAAAAGATCTCTGGGGGCCAACACCATTGGAAAATCAGAGTCTCAACTTAATTACTGAAAAAATTTGTACCATTGAATTGCGTTAACAAAATGCAACGATTGTAATTTTATTTGTCGTTTCTGTTGTGGTTGGCAAGAGAGCCAACACTGTTTTACTAAAGGAGGCCGAAATTCACGCGTTTTAGCTCACGAAGGCTGGCGTGAGGTCTGGAACATGACAAGGAAATTAGAATTTAGAGAAACGGACGTCACTGGTGGAATACTTCCTTCGCACACATCTCTAATGCATTTCATTAATTTCTGAAAAAATGTACAGTATTCACAAGATAATACAACGGGATGTTGGAGGTGCAATATAAGAAGCATTTGCGGAAGTAAATTATCATTACGGAAACTCTTAAAAGCCGAATTTCCAGCAGTTCATAATACCAAACATGGAGAGATTTGATACTGTGCCACCGGCCGGAGTGACCGAGCGGTTCTAGGCGCTACAGTCTGGAACCGCGCAACCGCTACGGTCACAGGTTCGAATCCTGCCTCGGGCATGTATGTGTTTGATGTCTTTAGGTTAGTTAGGTTTAAGTAGTTCTAAGTTCTAGGGGACTGATGACCTCAGAAGTTAGCCGGGCAGTGTGGCCGAGAGGTTCTAGGCGCTACAGTCGGCAACCGCGCTACCGCTACGGTCACAGGTTCGAATCCTGCCTCGGGCATGTATGTGTTTGATGTCTTTAGGTTAGTTAGGTATAAGTAGTTCTAAGTTCTAGGGGACTGATGACCTCAGATGTTAAGTCCCATAGTGCTCAGAGCCATTTCAACCATTTTGATAGTGTGCAGTTATTCGACGCGGTCGTTATTATTCGTGGCCCGTCGACTTTGAAGCAATCTCTGTGCTATTCTTGCAGATAGGCGGTGCTTGCGGGCTGGGAGCAGGGCACTGCCCGTCCCCTCGAGGAGTGGACAGCGACGGGCGTCCGGAGACCACGTGAGTGGTTTCTGATCTGGACAGATGATTCCTGTTGTTTATAAAGTGCTGTGATGGTTGCCGAGTGACAGATTCTAGCTGTCATTTGCAGACTGGGGCCGTATTTCATTTTCAGACTTTTTTAAAATATCTTGTTATATGGTATTATTTTAAGATTCTTTCTGGGCAGTTAATTTTAACGGCACACGTGATGGTTGTATTAAAACTTCGCAGATATTATTTAGGCTTCATTTATTTTCTTTTGATTTATTAGTCTCATGATATCAGTTTCAAATTTCAGAATAAAAATTCCCTCTACGTTGGTCTGAAGCCATATGGTAGATTAAAACTGTTTGCCGGACAGAACCTCGAAACTGGGACCCTTCCATTTTGCTTGCAAGTGCCCTACCTACTGAGCTATCTGAGCTATCCAAGCACGACTGACAACCCATCGTCACAGCCTTAGTTACCCCAGTACCTAATCTCCTCCTTTCCAGACTTCACACATATTCTCCTGCATACACCTTGCAGGACTACCCCTCCTGAAAAAAAGCATATTGCGGAGATTGCCTGGGGATTGTTTCCAGAATGTACTTTCACTCTGTAGCGGACTGTGCACTGAGTTTCTGTTCCACGAATGGCAGAGGTTCCCCCCCCCCCCCCCCCTCCCACGATCCTTCCCGCAGTTCGCGGCCCTTTCCTTTCTGAAGAGTTTCACAGGTAGGAAGGCAATGTATAGCAGGTTTGTAGAGTTATCCAAAATACATTCCAGGATATAAAAGGCCAGTCAATAAGGATAGGAAGGGAATGGCTGGTCTCGGTTGTGACCAGGCGCATTTGGTGCACCATTTGCTAATCCTGTCCACAAGAAGTCTCACAATACGAGCCCAGTTGTTCGTTGCGTCGTCGTTGTTTAGTCGGCTCAGCAGACGCAGTCAGCCCCCCCCCCCCCCCCTCCCGTCTACCTGCTGTAACACACGCAGCTTCTTTTCCTGTGCACCACTGTTCACTCCTCGAACAACAGATACGGGCTTCTTCCCATCTCGCAAGCACTGCATATCTAGAGGAGCAGTGCAGTGGGTGGTTTAGGGTCGGTGGACCGCAAATATTAATTAATTCGACGAATAGCGGCACAGCTATCCTTAAAATATTCATCACAATAATTAAGGTTCCTGCAGGGAAAGAAAGAAAAGTACATATTATAGCGACTGTTTCTCTGGGAATGTGTTGTGAATCATTAATATGAGTCCCTGACAGACGAGACGTTGGGTAATAATTTAAGCAGAAGCACAAAGTCTCGCAGAATGTCCGCATATTTCGTTAAGGGGGAAGGTTTTGTCGGTATCCCTCAATACAACAGAATTTTATATGTGGTACGCCTGATAAAATACCGTAAGATTAAAGAATTATGAAAATGATGCGGTTTATTATTTAAAGCTTCTTTTCAAGATGAAGAGAAACAGCAGTTACAAGTTTCTGTAGAGTTAGTAAATTTGCACCGTAACGTCACGGTTTATGTTTTACGTCGTACAGTGTTTCCCTTTCTTATACCCTGCCGCCTGACATGTGTCGGCCTAATGACGAATTTCTTTTGGTGTGCTACGCTAATTAGTTGAACCGGAAAGGAACGTCACAGCGAGTCGCGCATTATTCAGTAGAGTGGCCTGAAGCATTTCGCCTGAATTAGGAGCGCACGCTACCTACATGGTGGAGAGTGAACGCAGGAAACTCAGTATACAAGTCGCCAGATAGCGAAAACTCCTCCCACCTGGAATAACTCATTTCGAGCAAGCAGTGAGAGAAAATATGTTTAGTACGTTTCATAGACTTATTGAAAAACAGTATATTACATGTTATTCGGAAAATATTTGACATCATGATTCGTTTATTGCCAATTCCGCATTCATCTCATCCTCTAAAATTATAGACGTAATGCCGTGGTATTAATTTAGGAAGACAACATAAAAGTATATACACTTCGCAGTGCATAGACAGTGAAATTGACTTAATGGTCCTTCTCCTTCTCATCCTCGTCCTGCTGCTACTGCTACTACTAACAATAATAATAATAATAACGGGAACAGTTACACTAACGGACATACTTGTTACATTGCTACCATAAATCTCGCGATATATTAACCTTGTTTTTTTGATGTACTGAAACTCCAAGAATAAGACTGCGCAGTAATACCGACAGAATCAGGTCGGAGTTAAATAAGTCCGGGGAAGATTAAGAAATATTAACATAAAAACTAACCGAAGAGAAAATGAGAAAAAGGAATGAGCACGGAGAACAACCTGGAAAGTCATCGCTCGGAGACACTGGTTTGCTGTTGTACAGAAAGAAAAGAGCTGCGATATTTTCCCTAGATTTACTGTGAGGGAACCTACGTCAATAAGATCGTCTCTTCTTTTGAATGGCGATTCTAGGCATCACACAGAATTTACTGCGTAGTTTGTTTCATCATCGTGTGGCAGAAATAAAAGTGACAGTGTAGCACCTATTACTTAGAGAGACGCATAACTAAAGACAAGATGTTGGACAGACCAGATCCTGTGTTGTGGAATGAAGCTAGGTATTTGATAAGCGAGGATAGTAACTGTGCAGGCCAACCACTTGGAGACCGATGAAGACTTCAGAACGTATGACCCAGTCGTTCCATGCTGAATACGCTATCTGATAAAAAGTATCCGGACATACCTATGTAATGCAGAATTGACCAGCAGATGGCACAAGAGACGAACCTGTTGGTATAAAAGGTAGCGGGGAGAATTGTGTTATCAGTAGAGAAGCAGTAACAGCAAAATTACTCAGTCGCAAAAGGTCACTAACTTCGAACGAGGACTGGTCGTTGGTTGCCACCTGAGTAACAGATTCTATAAAGACATTTCAAACCTTTCGAAGTTGCCCAAGCTGAGTGTTGGTGACAAAACTAAGAAGTGGGAACGTGAAGCATCAGCCGCAGGTAAACCAAAACTAGTCAACCTCATACCCGACTGAGAGGAACCGTCGACCACTGCGGAGTTTCGCTGTAAAAGATCTGACAAAACCAAAGGAAGGAATCACTCTTTATCTCCAAAGTGCTACCAGCAATCAAGTTAGCACAGTGACTACACGTGAGGAGTATTAAAAATGGGGAACAATGGTCGAAAGGCTCCTTATGGCTCCACACGTGTCTATAGTCAACCTTAAGCGACGCTTGAGGCGGTGTAGACGGCAACGCCACTGGACAACGTAGACTGAAAACAAGTGATTTAGAGTAATAAATCACTCTATACCCTGTCGAAACGAGATGGATGACTTGCTTGGCAATGCCTGGAGAACTTTACCTGCCATCACGTGTGCCAACAGTGAAGTACGGAGCAGGTAGTGCTACGGTATGGGGATGTTTTCTTTCCGGGCGGCAAGGAGCTCGTGGTCCCCTGCACGAATCCGCCCGGCGGACTTGTGTCCGGTGAGCCGGCCAATCTGTAGCTTTCCAGCTGCCACGGCGAATGCGGACTGCTTGTCCGCTTCAGCTACACTATGTTGGCGACTGCTGCGCAAACAAGGTCTCCACGTACGCGCACACCATAATTACTCTACCAAGCAAACATTAGGGGTTACACTCGTCTGGTGTGAGACGTTCCCTGGGGGTCCACCGGTGGCCGAACCGCACAGTAACCCTGGGTTCGGTGTGGGGAGGCGGAGGGGTGAAGTGGTGCCGGCCGCGGTGGTCTCGCGGTTCTAGGCGCGCGGTCGCAGGTTCGAATCATGCCTCGGGCATGGATGTGTGTGATGTCCTTAGTTTAGTTAGGTTTAAGTAGTTCTAAGTTCTAGGGGACTAATGACCACAGCAGTTGAGTCCCATAGTGCTCAGAGCCATTTGAACCATTTTGTTTTAGGAGTGAAGTGGACTGCGGTAGTACTCGTGGGGTTGTGGACCACTGCGGCTGCGGCCGGGACGGAGCCTCTCCGTCGTTTCTAGGTCCCCGGTTAACATATAACATACAACATGGGGGTTTTTTCTTGGTTACGGTATGGTCCTAGTATCCTGATTAAGAAAACGCTAAATGTGGACGTGAACACATTATACAACATTGTGTTCTGCATACGTTACAGGAACGGTTGGGAGACGATGATTAACAGCGTCAGAATGCGCACTGTCATAAAGCACCATCTGTGATGCAATGGTTTGTGCCCAAAGATATTCCTGAAATGACCTCCCAAACTAAATCCAATGGAACATCTTTGCGATGAGTTAGAATTTCGAATTCCCCGCGGATCCAGCGTCATACTACCTTCTTTGGTTTCAGCTCTTCTGTAAAGAATAGACAGATATTTGGACACCATTTTGAAAGTGTCCGCAGCAGAGTTCAAGTCATCATAAAGGCCAAGAGTGGACACACATATTATTAATGACCACTAATAGCTGTCCGGATACTTTTCAACACATAGCATGTAAGAAAACATTAAAATACATCAGCAATAATTAGAAAAGCAATATTATCAAAAAAATTATTTTACATTAAATTTCGCTAATTTTTCAGGATGAAAAGGCTATTGATAATAGGCAGTTTTGCAGAAAGGCATCACTCCCGGTATCAGTCTTTGAATGTCCATCTCATCTGGACGTAATGCATTACGTTTATCGTCTGTATCAAACCGTATTGGTTCAACGTGTTTCCTATTGTGTTCTACGCAACATCAACTAGGCTATCAGAGTATTTTTCTTCTCTATCGTCTCCTAAATCGATAAAGGCAAATGAGGGTGGTCATTTTTTACTGTTACACATCTTGCCACGTAACGCGCTCTATCGCACGTCGACGGCGGTTCTGCACATAAATTGTCCAGCTACCTCGATACTGCGACAGATTTGCACACGTACCTCCTGACTGCAGCTACTTAAGAGATCTCAGGAAAACGATGTTGAAGAAACTGAGATTTCATAACTACACGTCGGAGGCCGCTATAAGTACAAAAAGCTGAAAATAGTCTTGTGAACTCTAAAGAATAAATCGGAAATGGGTTGCTGTTCAAATTTCTAAGTTGAACGGTCCTTTTAAACTTGCATTAGAATTTTTTTTTATTCTATCAAACAAGATCATCAGCCCACATGTGTTCAAATAATTAAAGTCCTTGTTCACAGTCCCAGTCACACTCAAACAGTCACAACGTTTCCTGTCCAATTCTTAAATCATGTACAATAGTAACATAGTCAATAAACTGCTATTTACCTTTGCACACGGCTTTCAGTGGTTGTCTTTAAATAAAATTTTTGCTCGCCATAAACACTAATTTAAAAAAAGAATTACTTAGTACCGTCACACTTTCAGTTCAAAGTTTACACACGCGATTTTCTCCAGAACAAAATATCTTTCGAGTCTTAAAATTTCACAAATAGTTAGTGGTAAACACCAGCTACGTTTATCACTGTACCGAAACGCGGAAGTCACAATATCACTTCATTTCACACACGATGCGTTCGGACACTTTCAGTATGACCAGCTTCGAAAGCTAGTCTACCACCTCCTTCTTCTCTCTCTGCCTCTACAAGCACTTCTGTCGCATGCGTTAGGTGGCAAACCGTCCCACTTCTTATTGGCTGTACAGAATTACGGCCAATCAGAACTGACTTTAAGGGTGCGGCTCGCGCCAAAATGTAGCAAGAACCAACCACTGCTCTCAGCTCATTTAAAAGAAGCTCATTTAAAAGAAGCAACTCAAAACTTCCTTGTTAAACAAATAAAATGAAATAAACTTTAAGCTGCACTTTACGTCTGGAATTTAAATATATAGTCGCGAACGTTCTGGCTGTCTCTTACATATTCAAACATGCTTGGACATCCGTCATCCACTAGTTGGGGAACCACTGATGGATTCGTTCCCACGATACAAAGCTGGAAAAATTGCAAGTCCCTATAGAGAATTACAAACTGAAAATTTAATATTGGTGAATGTCCCATATACAATCACACAAGTACTCTCTTTTACACGCACTCTAACACAAAACAAATATCTTCTTGAAATTCTTATAGTTATTATTACAGCAAAATTACGCAAGGTTTTCTAAACTCAGAACTTTCCCAATTTGAATCTAAGCACTGAAGGTGTTATCATATCTTTTCAAATAGTCATAGATAGTTGGAGAGAGAGAGAGAGAGAGAGAGAGAGAGAGAGAGAGATTTAATTTTTTAAGTGTGTGATAATTACTTTTTGTACTGCCTTTTTTTTGTATCTTCCAAATTATGACAGTTATTGACTTCAGATTTTGACAGACTTTTCCTTTACACAACGGAAGGTTATGTACGTATAATGAAGTGACTCAGGCTATTTCTAGAACAGTTATTAATTTTTATAGTTCCAGAGAATGTAACTACTCTGTAAGCGCCTCTCCGCTACTTTCACACGCTGCACTCACGCCATATAGTCATGACGCACGTCTGCAAGACACAGCTCCCCTGTTGCAGGTCGTATAAGATTCTGAATGCTTACACTGGAGTCCACATACATTCATACAAGAAAGCTTTAATAGACAAATTGGCGATCGCGCCCTAGCTGCGACGTCTCAATCTGATTCGCTTTCTTCAAACTGACCTAGTACTCCGTAATGACTTTACCGTCTACAGGAAGTTAAATCATAGTTTCTGTTCTACATTTCTAATTTGTTCGAATCCAGGTAATAACTTAATTGGTCCATCAAAGGATCTTACGCCTGGTTTTGTATCCTGGCCACGTCATCCGAAGCTAGGTGGCGTTAAACAAATTATGATATTACACTTCCGAATATCACGGTCGGAGATCGTAGGTTGTAATTACTTTCTACAAGGGCAGGCAAAGATTACTCTGTAAATTGAAAGCAAGCGGACATAAGAGGGGCAGGGGGAAATGTTCAGCAGTCGGCTATGTACGTCATGTTAGTGGCTTCTGGTAAAGCAAAAGAAATAGGTTTTAATAGAGGAGGAACATTAATACTTTTACCAGTTTTCTGACTGCTTTGATGCAGCTCGCCATGTGTAGCTCTCTTGCATTAACCACTTCATCTCTGACTAGCGCTTCCGACTACCGTCCTCACTTATTCGGTATATTCCAGTTCCTGTCTTCTCTGACAGTGTGTACCCTCTAAATCTCCCTTGCGTACCATGGAAGTTAGTCCCTGTTATTACTGTTGTGACAGTCTATCTCGTCTTCGGTTCCCCTTCTACAGAGAACTCCACATTTCTTAGTTTATTAGTCCACCGCATTTTTAATATTCTTATGAAGCACCACATCTCAAAAGCTTCGATTTTCTTCTTTCAGGACTTGCACATTCCGTCGTTCCACAAAGTGGTGTGCACCAGTCGTACTTTCTCAGAGTCCCAACCTCAAATTAAGGTCATTTGGTAGAATTCTCTTGGGCATGACTGCCTTCTACGTCTACTTTGCTTTTTATGTCGTGCCTGCTTCGTCCGCCATAGGATTTTGCTTCCAAGGCAGTAGAACTCCTTCACTTTGTCTACTTCACGGCCCCTATTTTCGATATTTAGTTTGTCACTAATTTTATTTCATCTTATTGCACACTAATTCTGTCTTTTTTTCTTTTAATCTCAGTCTATGTTACGTGCATATTGGAGAGCAGAAATGAGCTCCGTATACTCGCTGTAAACTCACCAGCGAGTCCTATGACTTCGTCTCTGAACTAGTCGTCTCCGAGTGCACGTAAATTCGACCCATCAGTCTCTGCCGATGCACACCCGCCAATTGAGTCTGTTGCTTAGTGCAAGTGGACTCCTCCCGCATAGAAAGGAGAGCGATTACACATGCTCGCAGAAATATAACAGCTGACACACGGCATTCCCCATTCCCGCTACCTACCTAACCTTTCTGAAAAACAATTCCCCCGTTAGGCAGTAAATATTTATTTATTTATTTCATGTTTCTGATTTCGGCGTTTTATCCATTCGCAGGTTGAAATATCACAAAACATCCTACCGGTCTAAATGATGCACCGTAATCAACTATTGGACATGACGATTATTATGCATCAAATACACAATCGGTTAGCAGTGAATATTGTTCTGTTTATACACATATTTATATAGATGTATACGTTTTTGAAGACTGCTGTAAATCTATCGTAATATTTAATATCTGTTCAGATAATGTCTAACAATTACGTGGACAAAGACAATTTTTTTAGACGTTACCAAGTCTGTAACGACAGAACCAGAAAAAAAATCAGGATAGATTGTAATCTCTGAATGGTGATTAATTATTGAAATAAATTTATAACTATATTCGAAAGGCTTGCAGAAACAAATGATAAACTACTCAACTCACTCTTAGCACATAAACTCAAGTTACCACGATCAAAAGAACACAGAAGTGGTTCGCCTTTTGGTTGCACGGATGTAGCAGTAATTTGCAGTGTGCCCAGTTTTCGTTTAACCAAGCACGTACGTTTCTCATGACCGAGATGTAATATACAAGGTTACAACCATATTGTTGGCAGTGAACGAAATTTGTACATTTCTCGTCTGAAGCATTGACTACAGCATGCAACGTGTTCCAGAAATCATTCCTCCTCTCATGATACACATTTGTAATTGTGTAAATTGCGTCAATTAACTCTGGTCTTACACCCTCTGCAACCTCTCTGACCACGACAGTTACTCATTTTGGCCTCTCAGCGCTAAATCACAGCAGCAAGATAATGTACTCATCTTCCATACGCAACAAAAAATCATGTCTACCCTTTCACTTTTGCAAGTTTCAGTAAGTGAGGACGAGTCGAAGACTACGAAGCCACCGCAGCGCCACAGTTCTCAGACTCGTCATAGCAGCGGGATTACAGCGGGAACGAAGGAAGCCCGTGGGCGCTGATGCAATAGCAGCGCCTTTATTTGTAAAGCATGCAACCCGCAATACTAAACTACTACTACTACTACTCCGGTTTCTGATGTTCAGTGCGCAGCGAACTGTTCATTTCATTCAGCATGTCTTGTAATGCTTTCTCGCTTTCACTGAGGATAGCAGTATCATTAGCAAATTTTATTATTGATATTATATAACTCTGAATTTTAATCCCTAGTCTAAACCTATACGTTACGTCCGTCGTTGCTTCTTGATTTAATCGAACATTAGAGGAGGAAAGGGTCCAGCCCAGTCTATACCTTTTTTAAATCCGATAATTTCGTTCTTTGTCTTACATTCCTATTATTTCTTCTTGGTTCTTGTACGTATTGCACGCTACCCATCTTTCCTGAAAGGTTATTAATGTGTTTCTCACGATTTCGAACATTTAGCACCATTTTATTTTGTAGAACGCTTCCATTACAAAGAGAAGGTCAGGACTGCATCCCTGGTCTCTTTTCCTTGTCTAGTGTTAAACGTACTGTCATCTAAAAGATCCTCAGTTTTATACTCCGTTCTTCTACATATTATTATTGTCAGTAACTTCGATCCATAAGTTGTTAGGATAATTGTGTGATGATTCTCTCGCTTGTCTGCCCTTTTTATCTTCAGGATTGTATGGATGATATTTTGCTGAAAGTCTGATGGTATGCGTCCAGTCTCATAGACTGTATAGTTGTATAGTTGTTTAATTGCCACTTCCCCCAGTGATTTTCGAAGTGCTGAAAATAAAATTATCGACACACTCTGCCTTTCAAGATCGGTATTCCAAATTTCTATCAAACGCTAACAGGCCACCGTTGAATACAGGACTCGAACAATCGGTCCAACGGCAGACGCCTAGGTGAATGGTCATCTATAGGGGTTACAGCAGCAACAGCAGTTGTGTGATTTAAAATAATTTTGCTTAGGAAGTGTTTTCTTTCGCCTACTGCGAAGAACTGAAAATATTTGTGTATTTGACTGTGTAAACTAGTGTTTAGCAAATTACTCTATGTTCTCGTTTTTGCATAAACCTTAGTGCATATCCTTGTGCGAGGCGGATTCGTCGTGCATCCAAAAGCGCCGCGTCATTTCTCTACGTTCAGATCTTGGGATACTTTACTGTTACAGTTTAGATCAGTGCGTTGGGGTTTGCATATTTATTTGCCACAATAACTTTTTGGCAAGCAGATATTCTACTAAAAAGTAACAGCTGCCGCATCAACTTTCAATGGAGTAATTTCCATCTGTTTTAAGAGATTTCGGATTTTGCGGTCTCAGACTGTAGAGAGAACGTTATAGAGCAGATTTTAATGTTTGTTTACTCTCCTCGTTACATTCTATATCCATTCCAACCTCCGTAGCGTCACAGTCGGATAGTTATCTCTTTTGTGGTGTCTGAAAGTGCTTTCTAAGTTAATCTTGACTGCATTGTTCGTATTTTTGTGAGATATTATGCCATTTTTTTTTTACACAGAACGGTGTCGCTGGGGACTGTGTAGTGGTGAATGGAAACAAGGATAACTGGCTGCTGTTCGTAAATAGCAGGAAGCTGTGTTGGTTGCAGTCTACTGGCTTCTGGCTAATGCCTAAACAAGCGGCGAGATTGGGGCACCGGTGACGAGACGTGAGGCACCGCTGGTGTCCTTGGAATCCCCAGGTGACCCGGTTGTCGCTGCATGTTCCGATACGCCAACATATGACTGGTCCATCCCACTCGAGAGTGAGTGGCGGACAGTGGTGAATTCGCGTGTCACTGGGTGGAAGGCGAAAGACGGAAAGGGGCCGCATGCCTCTCCTTGCGCCTTAGCAACAGGTACGAGGTTCTACCCAATGTTGACAACACTTTTTCTGAACCAGCATGGGATGCCTCTCCTGTTGGCCAAACTGCCGATCCTCCTGTCGAGTCCGGAAAAGTGCAGAGGGAGCGTATGCTAGTCATTGGAAGCTCCAACTTTAGGTGGGTGATGGAGTCCCCCAGGATAACAGCATGCTGTGCGGGAAAGAATGCAGAAGCGGCTATTAAGATAGCAGAGTATGTGTGACGTGCACAGGGTTTCTTTTTCTATGTTAGAGAAACCCCACTTGGGTTGCCTGCCAAAATCGAAGTCAGAACAGGAGCAGTGTTCTCAGAGAATGCTCGTTCTCGCAGATCGGATATAAAAAGGTTAATACGATATTAGCAAACTGCAAGAGCGCCCAAGGTAAGGTCTCAGAATTGGTATCGATTATTGAAGGTTATGATTCCCAGATAGTATTAGGAACTGAAAGTTAGTTGAAAACGAAAGTGAACAGCAACGTAATTCTGAGTTCGGATAGCAATATTTATCATAAGTATAGGTTCCTCGCTAATGGTGACAGCATATTTACTGCAGTGCTGAATTCAGTAACATATAACAAGGTTATTGGAGATCCTGAAGTGAATTAATCTGGGTGAAGTTAAGCATCAAAGATAGATACAAAGTGGTAAACGGGTGCTTTTATAGACCGCTTGGGTTGGTTGCTGTAGTGGCAGAGCGGTCCAGTAAGAACTTACAGAATATCGTCAATTTTCCTGATCATGCTGCTGTAATGGTGGGAGGGGGAGGGATGGTGACTTCAACTTGTCATGTATAGATCGGGAGAGTTATCCATCTCATTTGGTGCCAGACACAGGGATTCGTGTGACATTATTCTGAATGTTGTGTCAGAAAATTACTTTGAGCAGATAATTAGGTAACCAACCCGTGAAGGTAAGGTCTTAGACCTCCTAGTAACAATCAAACCTGAGCTTACCGAAGCAGTTTACATAGAGGCAGGTATCAGCGATCATCAAGCTGTGATGCCAACTATGCCTTCGAGTTTTACAAGGAATGTTAAGAAAAGTAGGAAGATATTTTTGCTCAGCTTCAAATATTCAGAGATGGGGACGAAGAGGTGGAGCAAAAATGGAAAAAAATTTGAAAGCATCGTTCATTGCCTTAGACAAGTATGTTCCGAGTAAGGTTTTAAGGGATGGGAAAGACCACCGTGGTTTAATAGCCGTGTTAGAAAACTGCTATGTAAACAAAGACTTATCTCAGATCCAAGAGAACTAAAAACCTAGCTGACGAACAAAGGCTGAAAGGCGTGAAAACGAGCGTAAGGAAAACAATGAGAGAAGCATTCAGTGACTTTGAAAGTAAAATTTTGTCAACCGATTTGACTAAATACCCTATTCATTCTCTCAGAGGCCATACCGCAGTACATTAAGATAACCGGTGAAGAATAGAAAAACAACTACAATCACTTAGTGGAAAAGCATCAGGACCAGATGCGAGACCTGTAAGATTCTACATAAATTTTTAGAAAGAACTGGACCCTTTTTAGCAGCAAGTTTACCGTAGACCACTGGATCAATGAAGCTTACCTGGCGACTGGAAAAAAGCGCAGTTCATTCCCGTTTTCAAGAAGTGTCGCAGGACACATGCACACAGTTATAGACCTATATCGTTGACGTCAATCTATTGTAGAATTATGGAACAGTTTTTGCTGAAGAATTGTGACACTTATGGAGAACGAAAGTCTCCTCTCTAAAACTCCACAAGGATTCTGCAAACACAGATCTTTGGAAACTCAGTTCGCTCTGCTCGTCCATGAGATCTATAGAGCAGGAGACGACAGCGCTCAGGCTGATGCCATGTTCTTTGACTTCAGGAAGGCATTTGAAACCGTCCCGTAATTCTTTTTAGTGAAAAAAATACGAGCTTATTGAGTTGCGAACCGTTTCTGCGGCTGGGTTCGAGGCTTCCTTGCAAACACAACTAACGTGTCATTCCTAGTGCAACAAAATCGACAGATGTAAAGGTAATTTCTGGAGTACCCCAAGGAGGTGTGATAGGACCGTTATTCTTTACAGTGTATGTACATGATCTAGTAGAGATCGTTGTATGCTCTTTAAGACTGTTCTGAGATGATGCAGTTGTCTGTAACAAAGTAACTAGAAGATGGTATCGATTTGCAGACCGACCTGCAGAGGACTAACGAATGGACTAGGCTCTGGCAGTTGCCCCTGAGTGTAAATACATGTAACATGCTGCATATACGCAGGAAACGAAAGCCACTCTGAACAACTGCACTACTGACGAGAAACTGCTGGAAACAGAAAATACGGTAAAAGTAACTAGGAGCAACTATGCAGAGTGACATTAAGTGGAAAGACCACACAAACACAATAGTAGTGAAACTGGATACCATACTGAGATTCACAGGATGAATCTTATAGAAATCTAAGTTATCCACGAAGAAATTGGATTGAAAAGATCTTGTTCGAAGGATTCTTGTGATCTCCAACGTAGAGCAGTGCCTTTCGTCTCGTAATTGTTTAGTCGGCGTGGCAGCGATGCCGAGATTCAGAAAAAACTCCTTTGGCACACGTTACAAGGGAGACACTGGGCTTCACAGAGAGATCTACAATTGAAATATCGAGACAGCAATTTCTGGTAATAGTATCTCAAGCACTAACTACAACGAGAAAATTCCAGAAATTTGAGGCAGTACAGAGGCTTATTGATAATCATTCTTCCCACACACCATCCGCTAGTGGAACAGGGTAGGGCGGACTATTTAGCGGTACCCGAAGTACCCTCTGCCACACACCATTAGGTGGCTTGTGCAGTATGACGTAGATGAAGATTTATCTGCAATATGGGATCCTCAGTGTCTTCCTAATAGACATTTCTTCTCCCATCAGATCCGCAGACAATTCTTTCCCTTTTTAGATTCCTTTAATGTACTCTTTCCATCTATTCCATTTATCTTTTACGTTCAATAGCGGCGAGACAGTCTGTGGTCGATGGCAGCGAAAGTTTCCTTACACGCGAAGTTTGCCTCGCCTATATAGAGCGGGATAGATCGGCAGAGATTTCAAGATTGCTTATGTACTGTCTAGATGTGTTTCTCCCATCGTCAATTGAACCTGAAGGTGCTTTTCTTTCTGCCCCTCTCTACTTATAATAAAGTACATGTAGAACCTAAAACCACCTATAGAGCACAAAGAGATCCTTCTCTTGAACAAGCCATATTTATTGTTAGGCGTATGTTAACGACAAGTTTTTTATTATTAATACTGAATGCAAGTTCACAAATTTCATATTATAGTTAATTGTGTGTGGTATAGCGTAGGGGGAGGGGTAATCAGAGAAGTTCCTTCATGCTGCATTTGTAAGCTGTATATATGCTGGCATAAGCTATCGCTAGAATACCGATCGGCAAAGATGAAGCAAAGATCGATTAGTAGGCGCTGGATCAAGCGCACCTATCACCAGAGAGGCCAGACACATACCTGCAAGCAACATGCCGCCAACGCCCTCTCGACAGCGTGTATCTAAGCCACCGCCGCTGGCCAGAACTCACTTGACTCACACTCCAGTTTGGCGTCTGTCAGTATCTTCTCTCAGTTCACGTCACGGTCTAAGACAGTACATAGCAACCAGAGTAGTGATTTATGTGGGACTAGTACTTTACATCAGTCTGTAAGAGGACTATTACTAATGAGCTTGCACTACAATACATGGACTCAACTTTGGGTAAGTAAATACTTTCAGTTATGTAAATGAAGAACAGTATTAATCCTTGTGTGCAATTGGGTTGTAGAAAGAGGATACTAGCCATCCATAACATCCTTTCCCTTTTTTCCTTATGATACAAGATTCTACAGTGGCGATGAGGTTGGAATGCTACCGTATATGTCTTAAATGGTGGTCCATTTTATATATTTTGTGATCGTTGTAAAATTTGGTGGGGTTACCGAGGGCTTGTAAGCACACGCGAATGACTGCTCCTCGCCATTCTGTGCTGGGTGATCGTTGAGCTAACGTGTATGTTAGCGAGATGTTAGCAAGGTTTAGAACTTGTCAGGTGATACGATTTTGGCGACAGGTGGCTGCACAATCACTTTTGTTCAAACTTAACAAAAATTCTGGACTAAACTGAACTTTGAAATTTGTGAGCCAGTCGGATCTCGAACATTTCTGAGTGTGTGTCAATGTACAACTGTGGTCAGTGAACTATGTCTGCTGCGTTACAGAACAGTTACGGATTAGACAGAATATACGCGCGATAACGTTGAAAGTTCGACGTTCGTACGTTTCTGAAAGTTGACTAATAAGTCTGCTGTTACATGCATACACAAACTCTGAGTCTGAGATATTACTATCGCGAGTGGAAGCGAGCGAACAGTTGTTGAGAACAATCGGACGCAGCGTGGCGTGGGAGCGCCCACGAACCAGGAGAGACCGCAGCCTGCCCTGATTACGCCAATAGCATCGGAGCAGATTTTGGTATTAATCGAGGATTTGTGGCAATTTGCCTTTTTACTGAATGTAGTTGTTGCTTGTTTGCCCAATGGAAGGATTTGTCAGATTTGTGTATGCATAATTTGCATATCTGTTGTGAGCTGATACGTGATTATTATAGACATTATGGAATAATTAAAGTTTTCAGTCTGTTCAAGGGAAAGAAAGGTCTGAGTAAAGTTCGTCAATCTGTGAATATTCATTCTGAGAATACAGTAAATTAAAAGTTTTTATTGGTTCCTTTCATTTTGCACATCAACGCTAGTCAACCAAACCCATCCTGATTATTTAATTTCTTTATATATAACCATAGGAATAGTCGCATCAGTACTTGTAACCGTACATTGTACTCTTTGTGGATTCCAGAATCTCTTTTGAATTGTTTCAGCATGTTGCTGATCTCGCAGTTGCAGCGACAAGACGAGGTAAGTTGTTTGTTGCGTACAAAGCATTACAGAATAATTTTTAGGAGGCGTTAGAGAATATTTTGAAATTCGCCCTCCGATACTAGAAAATTCATTTTTTAATGATTTGCAGGATGAGTAATTAATTTCTGTTTTTGTCCTCTATCAGAATACTCCGATAGTAGGAGATTCCATAAAATGTTTGAATGCTGACATGTAGGTATAAGAGTTTCCATAATACAAGTTGTACGGCTAAATATCTGATTTCATGATAACGATAATATAGTTTCACTAGATTTCCTTACAATTGTTAAGAGAAAAGTATAGGTAACGATAATACTGTCAGAATAGAGCTTTATACATTTCCGTACGTCTTTAACCAGGCCAATGACAATTATCACAATTTTTGATAGTTAAAACTAACAACTTTCAACGTGCATTTAGATATGATAATCGTTATAATGAAATTTAATTATTTATTAACTGGCGATTATTTTCTGAACTGTTTAGGGGATTGGGAGTCCATATTTGACTCACTATAGATTTTTAGTTAGCTTTGGGAATCTGCTACCACTTGGATGAGCACATATGCAATCTCTATTGCCATTATTTGATGTTGTTATTTTATTTCATATTCGTATGCGTATTTGTAGGACTACCACTTAAGTTATTTAAGTGTTATTTCTGAATGAATAAATCATCAGTTCTTTAGTTACAAATACTTGGGTGTTGACTACAGTCACTTATCCAGAAGAATACAACGTGTAATTCATTTTATCAATATTTTAAGTATTCAACTTATGCTTTATTAATTTCGCAAAACTTACCAAACTTAGACAATTTAGACAACAGGATCGTTACCAGTTTGCTTCGAGTTTAGCCGTTTTGGCGAATGGAAGACGATGCAAGGCTCGACCCTAATACAATATCAAGCTAATAACTATTTCAAGTAGTCGTGCATTTCCGCAACTGTCTGTTAAACGTCGGAATCTTTGACCAGGTCAGGAATTAAAGCAGTTGTGTTATCACATCAGTACAGCCACAAACTCACACGCCCATTGCACACGAACTGTAAACCAGCGAGGGCAACGTCATCAAGCAACTCCACACCGAATCAGACCAAATAACCGAACATTATTTTCTTCAGTCACAAATAAATGAACAAAACGTATACAATGTGGAACACAATTAAAAATACACTCCTGGAAATTGAAATAAGAACACCGTGAATTCATTGTCCCAGGAAGGGGAAACTTTATTGACACATTCCTGGGGTCAGATACATCACATGATCACACTGACAGAACCACAGGCACATAGACACAGGCAACAGAGCATGCACAATGTCGGCACTAGTACAGTGTATATCCACCTTTCGCAGCAATGCAGGCTGCTATTCTCCCATGGAGACGATCCTAGAGATGCTGGATGTAGTCCTGTGGAACGGCTTGCCATGCCATTTCCACCTGGCGCCTCAGTTGGACCAGCGTTCGTGCTGGACGTGCAGACCGCGTGAGACGACGCTTCATCCATTCCCAAACATGCTCAATGGGGGACATATCCGGAGATCTTGCTGGCCAGGGTAGTTGACTTACACCTTCTAGAGCACGTTGGGTGGCACGGGATATATGCGGACGTGCATTGTCCTGTTGGAACAGCAAGTTCCCTTGCCGCTCTAGGAATGGTAGAACGATGGGTTCGATGACGGTTTGGATGTACTGTGCACTATTCAGTGTCCCCTCGACGATCACCAGAGGTGTACGGCCAGTGTAGGAGATCGCTCCCCACACAATGATGCCGGGTGTTGGCCCTGTGTGCCTCGGTCGTATGCAGTCCTGATTGTGGCGCTCACCTGCACGGCGCCAAACACGCATACGACCATCATTGGCACCAAGGCAGAAGCGACTCTCATCGCTGAAGACGACACGTCTCCATTCGTCCCTCCATTCACGCCTGTCGCGACACCACTGGAGTCGGGCTGCACGATGTTGGGGCGTGAGCGGAAGACGGCCTAACGGTGTGCGGGACCGTAGCCCAGCTTCATGGAGACGGTTGCGAATGGTCCTCGCCGATACCCCAGGAGCAACAGTGTCCCTAATTTGCTGGGAAGTGGCGGTGCGGTCCCCTACGGCACTGAGTAGGATCCTACGATCTGGGCGTGCATCCGTGCGTCGCTGCGGTCCGGTCCCAGGTCGACGGGCACGTGCACCTTCCGCCCACCACTGGCGACAACATCGATGTACTGTGGAGACCTCACGCCCCACGTATTGAGCAATTCGGCGGTACGTCCACCCGGCTTCCCGCATGCCCACTATACGCCCTCGCTCGGTCAACTGCACATACGGTTCACGTCCACGCTGTCGCGGCATGCTACCAGTGATAAAGACTGCGATGGAGCTCCGTATGCCAGGGCAAACTGGCTGACACTGACGGCGGCGGTGCACAAATGCTGCGCAGCTAGCGCCATTCGACACCGCGGTTCCTGGTGTGTCCGCTGTGCCGTGCGTGTGATCATTGCTTGTACAGCCCTCTCGCAGTGTCCGGAGCAAGTATGGTGGGTCTGACACACCGGTGTCAATGTGTTCTTTTTTCTATTTGCAGGAGTGTATATAACCGAGATAAAAAACTATTCGAGAAGGGCACGTAATTCGTCCACTGTTCTACGTATCCCACTGCTCCATTCCCACTGGGAACCAAAGTCAGTGAGGGGCGACAGTGTGGATCATGATTTAAAAGCAAATTATGCCTAGCACAAAATATTTGAATTTCTCTGAAATATATAAAATTTTATTCATAATGATACAAGCGTGCTAAATGCACCGTAAGCCGCAGTTTTCAAGGTAAATCAGACGTGCTGTTATGAAAGACGCGTTACTCGACGCACGCTTGGAAGCACTCGTTCATAATAAGCATTTGCGCACGCGTCAACAGAGTCAGAAAGGTACTTGTTGCCGCGGAAGCGAGTCCGGGCGCTAACGCTATGCAAATCTTTCGTTTATAAACCGGCGCGGTAATGGGTGTGCATTCGCGGCCGCCACTGCGGCATTAATTAACGAGAGCTGGCAGTGACGGGTCGGTGTCGGACGGGCGCTTTTCCGCCCCTGTGTGTGCTGGCTGCACGCGTCACCCACGTGTCCCGCACGCCTCACCGCTCACTCCGCACAGAAGCCAACCGCGCGCGCCGAGCTGCGAAATGAATTCATATCGCGCTGCGGGCTCGCCCCGCGAGTTTCATTATTTATTGCGGCGACGTAAACGCGAGCACCTGGGAGCTCATTACGCTCGACACAGTGTAGCGCGGTTGGGCTGTTTCAGTTGACCTAACGTACACTTCGTGTAGTGCCTGTTGCGCCAGTAAAAAGCACATTATTTAGGCACGCCATCTCCGCTGATCCATCTTGGATACGGGACAGCGGCCGGTCAAACACTAACAAAAGAAAAATCACCAAGCAGCAGTATGTTTTCAATACTTATTATTTCATTTACACGAACAGTTTCGGCATCTCATTAACGCCTTTTCAGGCCCCTTGCACTCCATGTATTGAAAGTCAGATACATCGACGCGTGCATAACTGGAGCCAATCAATACTTCCTGTCTAGCGTGTACTTAGAGGACTTGACTTGTCAAATCTTCGAAGTACACACTCCACAAAAAGTTCACGGAATTCAGCAAAGGCAGTTGTCAAATCTTCGAAGTACACGCTCCACAAAAAAGTCACGGAATGCAGGTATTGGTGGCTCCCGTTATGCACGCATTGAAGTATCTGATTCTCTATACATAGAGTGCACAGGGACCTAAAGAAGGCATTAATGAAGTGCCGAAACTGTTCGTGTAAATAAAATAACTTCTGTGAACTCTACTGTTTCGTGATTTCTCTTCAGTAAAAATTTCTGCATATCTGTTGACATAAGATTACTTACAAAGCAATATTTTTTGCAACAACGAAAAGAGATGTATCCTCGTTTCCACATAGTAAAAGTAGGTGGATATTACTTCTAAATTTCCTTTCGTCCCTTTTGTCGTAACCGCTTGCTTTAACCACTCTTTTTAAAATACTGCAACGTAGAAAACCAGTGCGTTACAATGATGGATTGGTTACGGAATGAATGTAATGGATACTCCAATAATGATTTCTTTTTAATACGAGGGAAAGGAAAGGAAAATGGCAATCCTCGTCAAGAGCGGGAGTCAAAAGAAGCCAATCATCCCCATCAAATTCCCAGCATCACTCGGTGATGCATCATAAATCTTGCGTAAAACCGGATAAAATTAATCATCCCCGCGCATGCTTAATTTGATTGCCGAGCATTTATCGGAACACTATACAACTCGTTGCAGCCATTTACCATCCTTCGTAAGATTTATAAACATTATCCAATCACATGCAGCGTCAACACGAGGGGCCAAGTCGTCTTCTCAATGTTACAATGTGCCCCCATGCTTAAACTTGTACATTATCGTCTTTAAACCTTCGGTCCTAAGAGTGGTCTCATTCTTACGAGACCCCACCTGTCGTGCGGATTATGAAATAGACTTCGTAAATAGTTGACAAAGTAAACTTCGTATTTAGTATGACAACGTTTGAGATGATGTTGTTCTTATGGTATATCCAATAATCCATCGCAGACAATACATCTCGTGAAAACATGTATTGCGTCAAGTGCCCAGCGAACCAATCGACTGCATACGCCTTAGGTTTAGGAAATAACTTCGTGTCCGTCGAAGAAAAAAAAGATAAAGACAAAAAAGAAAAAAAGTGCTTCCGATGTGATCTCTGTATCGGCGGTGCGCCGAAGGAAGGCGAGTATTCGATTCGTCAGCATCCAAATGTCCATTACCTCGCCGCACGCTGAGGCAAGTTCTTCCAACAATGCACAGATTATGCAAAGGGGAGAATCAACCATAGAAACCGGTGCTGTGTGACGATTTAACGGTTTATGATGGTATACCACGTCGATCGCGCTGCCGCCGACAGCAGTGGTGCACATGTTATACGCCAAATATGCTGCCAAGCTCTCGTTAGATGTTTCATTTCCATGATGTAGCAGCCTTGGTGAGTCATCAAGCAGCAATGAATACAACTATAGGCCCCATCCTAGTGTGCAAGAGAAGGCGAGATGTTGCCCACCGATATCAGACGTTGGAAACATGGCGGAAAAGTTCTTCTATCAGAGCTGATATTATGGTGTGTTTCTACTGTTCCCAAATCTGAGCCATCATTGGCAGATCAAGTGCCAAAGTTCTGACCCGACGTTCGTAAGGTTGAGGCCGCCGTTCGAACGGTAGGGTTAAATCGTTTTTTTTTTTGTTTTTTGTTTTTTTAGTCCTTGGTCTTCTAAGTGGTTTGATGCGACCCGCCATGAATTTCTTTTCTGTAATAGCTCATCTCAGAGTAGCACTTGCAACATACGTCCTCAGTTATCTGCCGAACGTATTCCAGTCCCTGTCTTCCTCTACACTTTTTGTCCTCTGCATCTCCCTCTAGTGCCATGGAAGTCAGTCCTTAATATCTTAACAGATGTCCTTTCATCCTGTCTCTCCTACTTGTCAGTGTTTTTCACACATTCCTTTCCTTTCCTATTCTGCGCACAACCTCCTGATTCCTTATCAGTCCAAGTAATTTTCAACATTCGTCTGTAACACCACATTTCAAGTGCTTCTGATTCTCTTCTGTTCCGGCTTTCCCACAGTCCTTGTTTCACTACCGTACAATGGTGTGCTCCAAACGTACATTCTCAGAAATTTCTTCCTCATATTAAGATCTATGTTTGATACTAGTAGACTGCCCTTGGCCAGAAATGCCCTTTTCGCCAGTGCTAGTCTCCTATTGATGTCCTCCTTGCTCCAGCTATCATTGGTTATTTTTCTGCCTATGTAACAGTATTCCTTAACCTCATCTACTTCGTGACCATCAATCCTCATGTTAATTTTCTCGTTGTTCTCATTTCTACTCTTTATAATTGCTTCTGTCTTTCTTCGATTTATTTTCAGTCCATTTTCTGTAGTCATTAGACTGTCCATTACATGCATTAGACCATGTAATTATTCTTCATTTTCACTCAGAATGGCAACGTTATCAGCGAATCGTATCATTGATATCCATTCACCCTGAAGTTTAATTCAACTTCTGAACCTTTCTTTTCTTTCCAACATTGCTTCTTCGATGTATAGATTGAACAGCAGGGGTGAAAGAGTACTTCCCTGTCTTACCCCCTTTTCAATCCCAGAATTTCGTTCTTCGTCGTCCACTCTTATCATTCCATCTGGTTCTTGTATATATGTTGTATATTACCCGTCTATTCCTATAGCTTACCCCTACTCTTCTCAGACATTCGAACATCTTGCACCATTTTACATTGTCAAATGTTTCATAGGTCGACGGATCCTATGAACGTGTCTTCGTTTTTCTTTAGTCTTGGTACCATTACCAACCGCAACGTCAGAATCGCCTCTCTGGTGCTTTTACATGTCCTAAAGCCAAACTGATCGTCAACTAACACATCGTCAATTTCTTTTCCATTCTTCTGTGTATTATTCTTGTCAGTAACTTGGATGCATGAGCTGTTAAGCTGATTGTGCGATAATTCTCGCCCTTGTCAGCTCTTGCAGTTTTCGGAAATGTGTGGATGATATTTTTCCGGTAATCAGATGGTATGTCACCAGACTCATACATTCTACACACCAACGTGAATAGTCATTTTGTTGCCACTTCTCCCAATGATTTTAGGAATTCTGATGGAATGCATGTATCCCTTCTACCTTATTTGATCTTAAGTCCTCCAAAGCTCCTTTCAATTGTAATTCTAGGTTCAAATAGCTCTGAGCATTATGGGAATTAACTTCTGAGGTCATCAGTCCCCTAGAACGTAGAACTACTTAAACCTAACTAACCTAAGGACATCACACACATCCATGCCCGAGGCAGGATTCGAACCTGCCACCGTGGCTGTCCCGCGGTTCCAGATTGTAGTGCCTAGAACCGCGACCGGCTGTAATGCTAATACTGGATCCCATACCTCTTCTAAATCGACCCCTGTTTCTTCTTCTATCACATCAGATATTATTCCCCCTCATAGAGGCTTTCAACGTATTCTTTCCCCCTATCCGCTCTCTCTTCTGCATTTAACAGTGGAATTTCTGTTGCAATCTTGATGTGACCACCATTGCTTCTCATTTCACCGATGGTTGTTTTGACTTTCCTGTATGCTGAGTCAGTCCTTCCGACTATCATTTCTTTTTCGATTTCTTTACATATTTCATGCAGCCATTTCGTCTTAGCTTCCCTGCACTTCATGTTTATTTAATGAGTCAGTGACTTGTAATTAATTATTCCTGAATTTCCCTGAACATATTTGTACTTCCTTCTTTCAACGATCAGCTGAAGTATTTCTTCTGTTACCCACGGTTTCTTTGCAGTTTTATACTTTGTACTTAAGTTTTTCTTTCCAACTTCTGTAATTTCCCTTTTCAGATATATCCATTGGTCTTCAACTGTAGTGCCTACGCTACTGTTCTTAATTGCTGTATCTACAGCCTTAGAAAACTTCAAGCGTATCTCGTCATTCCTTCGTGCTTCCTTATCCTACATCTTTGCGCATTGATTCTTCCTGACGAATGTCTTAAGCTTCAGCGTTCCCTTCGTCACTACTACATTGTGATCTGATCTAAATCTGCTCCTGGGTACGTCTTAGAATCCAGAATCTGATTTTGGAATCTCTGTCTGACCACGATGTAATCTAACTGAAATCTTCCCGTACCACCCATCCTTTGGAGAAGTACTTCTCCTCTCGTGGTTCTTGAATAGAGATTTCGCTGTTACCAGCTGTAATTTATTACAAAGTTCAATTACTCTTTCTCCTCTCTCATTCCTTGTCCCAGGTCTATATTCTCCTGTAACCTTTTCTTCTACTCCTTCCCCAACAACAGCATTCCAGTCCCTCGTGGCGATCGGATTTTCATCTCCCTTTGAGTATTGTATTACCCTTTCAATATCCTCGTATACTATCTCTATCTCGTCACCTTCAGCTTGGGACGTCTGCATGGATACCTGAACTATCGTTGTCGGTGTTTGTTTGCTGTCGATTCTGATAAGTATAACGCTAATACTGAACTGTTCACAATAACACACACTCTACCCTAGTTTCCTATCCATGACCAATCCCACTCCCGTTATACCATTTTCTGCTGCTGTTGATATTACCCTATACTCAACTGACCAGAAGCCGTTCTTTCCATTTCACCTCACTGACCCCTGCTATACCTAGACTCAGTCTTTGCATTTCCCTTTTCAGATTTTTAGCTACCCTACTAGATTCAAGCTTCTGACATTCCATTCCCCGACTCGCAGAACATTATCCTTTCGCAGATTATTGAGTCTTTTTCTCATGGTTACCTCTCCCTGGGAAGCCCCTCCTTGAAGTCCGAATGCGGAACTACTCCAGAATCTTTCAGCAATGGAGACATCATCATGGAATTTCCTCAGTCGCAGCCACATATCCTGTGAATACACGTTATGTGTCTTTAATGCAGTGGTTTCCATTGACTTCTGCCTCCTCATGCCGTTGGTCATTACTAACTGTTCCGTCTTTAGGGGCAATTTCCCACTCCAAGGGCAAGAGAGTGCTTTGAACCTCAATCTACTTTTCCGCCCTCTCTGACAATGCCGACCGGCCGGCGTGGCCGAGCGGTTCTAGGCGCTACAGTCTGGAACCGCGCGACCGCAACGGTCGAAGGTTCGAATCCTGCCTCGGGAATGGATGTATGTGATGCCCTTAGGTTAGTTAGGTTTAATTAGTTCTAAGTTCTAGGGGACTGAGGACCTCAGAAGTTAAGTCCCACAGTGCTGAGAGCCATTTTGACAATGCCGTTGGCAGAATAAGGATAACTTCTTACGCCGGAAGTCTTCGGCCGCCAATGCTGATTATTAACCAAAAATTAAGCACTGGTGGGTTTCCAACTTGGACCAATGTCGTTTTTATTACCAATCAAAGACACACTACCCGTAGACAACAATTCGTCATGCTTGTTCTTAAGTAACATCCCAGTATTAACGTAACACCCAAAGTCAACCATGAGGTATTGTGATACACTCCTCGGTATCAGTAGGATCAGCACTAAATGTGGCAGTCGGACCGTATGGTGAAGATTTTAGTACGCCACACGTAGGGCCATGTGTATGGCTCTCAACGATTTGTTGCATATGGATAATCGAATATCTTGAAGCAGCCGACGACAGGTCGCCGCCACTGACCCTCGCAAAGAACGAGTGAATGTGATCCCTAGACATCGCAGCGTTTCCGTCGTCTGAAACAGTCCTGGCAATCTTTCAGACCTCGTCCAATGTGTAGCATCCTGGACTTCATCATGTTAACGTCACTACCTGCCACCGTCCCCTAAGTATTTAGATGCAGCCAATTGAGCTATCCGTGTCTGTTCCCCGGACCGAACCGAATTTCAATATGTCACACTGTCTACGTCCTTACACCGTAGTCCACTAAAATTTTCACATATTGCTCGCAACTTTACTTGTTTTCGTGAAACAGGGAGGACACCAAGTAATCGTGATCGGTGGAATCAAAGTGAACTTGCGAGAATCAGGTGATGAATTAAGTGGACTACGATGTAAGGACATAGAAGGTGCTACACGTGGAAGTTTGGTCCATCTGGAGAGAGTGACCAAACAGACGACTTGCTTAAGGTGTTCGCTCGCGGTAAGTGGAAAATCCCGGATTCAGTCCCGGTCTGGTATGTTTTCCTATCTCATTATTGGGTAGTAGATCTATAGGTCCTACCTAACACAGTTGACGTTAAGCAATTGGCAACCAACTATTTAATTTCGAAGTATTTCGCACAAATGCGGATCTTCAATAACGACTGTTCTTTCGGACACGCATGTAACGAGACATTAAGTTCATGTATTCCAAACGGTTCTTGCCTGAGTAAGTTTGATTCGTACTTTATACAATTTTTTGCAACGCATAGGACACGAGGATGTCATCACTAAGAGACGGAAAGGAATTCCACTGTTATATGCAGAGATAGCGAATAGCTGTAAAGATTCAATAGAAGGCAGGAACTGTTCCTTCGCGCGACGGTAGAAGAAGTCAACATCTGTTTCCAACACTTAAACGGTCCAGTATGCGGTTCTCACAGATTTCAAAGATAAGTTAATGAGCAGAATTTATAAAATTGGACATACCATCCATTTTTGTGAAAAATATCATCCATTTAGTCCCGAAGACACTAAGTAGAGATAAATACGAGTGTAGCACTCACTTGTTCACCACAGACATCAACATTGCTGAGGACAGTACACAGATGAACGGAAAAGCAAATCGAGGATCTATTAGATGATTATTTTGGGTTTAGGAAAGATAAAGTCACCAACGTGGCAGTTGTGATGTAGCGCCTGATTTTGGGGGGGAAGGCTCTAACATCAAAGCTAGAGATAGTGTGTTTTACAAAGCGAAGCAATTCTGCTTCCTTGGAAGCGAATTATTGTGTCGGAAATGTTCTTCCTCCGCGAACGTTCGCCCTTTTGCTTGAGTATGTGCGAAAGTTGTGTCGTATATGTATCAGCTGAGTGTGGGTGGGTGTAATGGATGCTTGTATAGCGTAGTGTTACGTTTGTTTGTATCATGACGATGAAGAGAGAACGGTGGGTATGAAACCCTCTGCCATCACATAGCCTTCACCTTTCGGATAGCACCAAAGTGGCCCTGAGCGTAACGCATTCACGCGACGGATGGATCACCTTCAACAGCGTCACACGCTTTCAGTTCATGAGAAAGTGCAGAGAGGCTGGAATTTAATCCAGGAAATTGGCGTAAATATTGGTAATCAGGAACTTTACGCCACCAACTCCCCTTACTGGCGAAAACTCGACACTGAAAATTACATCCACCGACAACATTCGAATCGGCTTACCTCCACGTCGAGCATCACCGCAGAGCCGTGCGCACTAAAGATCTCAGCTACACGGGCCGATAATTAATACGAGTTAACCGTACTATGACGATCGCCGGTTCTCGGTTACATAACAATTTTATGTTCATTCCCGATCGTAAACTTTTATCATTATCTTAATGTTCCGGCACTTTACTTATAAGTTTTTCTAGAACTTTTCTTCAATGAAATGTTATTGGACCGTTTTAATTCCCCTTGCGTTTCAGTGCAAAGTATGACGTGTTAGTTTTTCCAGCCTGTTTAATTTTTGTGCCCTTTCTGTTTTCTTTTTTATCTTTACCCATATTAAGAAGATATCCACTGAAATTCAGTTCACTTGTTCTTCTGCTGTAGAAATTTATTATTTCTTGAACTTCTTCAGCTTGAACAATTTTTGGATCTTGCGTGTTGATAAGCGCCGGTACTGCTATTCTGGCATCAATGAATGTAGCTGCTATGTCCAATGTGTATAAACAGTTTAGCCTAGGTGTTACATTCCTGATGGCCTCAACTTCACCTTCAAAATGTGAGAGGTGTGGTCCTAATGTTTTATAGAAACTGAAAATTGAGATATAAATTCCTGTGTCAACGTTTCCTTCTTTTTTCATTGATGAAATATCTGTGTAGATGTGGAGCCACTGATATTCAGGGTAGCTCAGATTTATCGTTTTCACTGCCGTAGTTCAGATTATTAATTTATCTCTTTTACTTTTTTCATAGTTATCCATTATGTCTAACTGGTATCGTGAATGGAGAGTTAGAGAGGATAGGAAATAAATTTTTTATCATCAGCTTTCCAGGCTTGATATTTCGTGTTTTGCACTTCCACCGACTTAGATTTGGGTCATTATGAGACAAAAGGTCTTATTGTGTCTCTTGAGCAGTCTGCGGACATCTTCATTAATCTTCCAGAGGCGAATACGGATATACTGCTCGCTATTAGTGAAGACAACGCCCTCAGCTCGATGGAGAGCCACCACATGAGTGAGTATCTAATGAAAGAAGTCGAAACCGGTCGTAACGTAATTGCTTTTGTATCGAAAGGAACTCAGAACAAGAATAATATTTCTCAAGTGGATGGTAGGTCGCACGAAAGACCGACAAAATGGGAATACCTGGTAAATGGGCAAGAACGATTAGCACACTGTCTGTGTAAAAGAAGCTACCAGGCCAATCCGCGTCATGTTCCGTTCAGTCAGTAGTTTTTGAATGAAGTGGTATTAGGACAGCAGGATACTTAATTTTGCATTTCTTCAGAAGCTCGTTGTTACAGTGCGAATCAGATAATCCCGATAGGCACGGTTAACAGCCTTTTAATACTGTTCAGGTTGTCACTTGGTGAGTGATGCCAACATAATTTTGTTTTGGCTACCCTGTAGCTACGAAACATTCCTGTAATCTTAGGGAAAGGGGTCGGCTGTGATCCTAAGAAATAATATTTCTCTCCGATTGCTTTTGTTGTCACTGTTTTTCAGACAAGTGAAACGTGCACACACGATTAAAGCGCCAGGGTACTCGAAGCTTTCAGAACAGTCTCAGATTCCCTTCAATGTAATTAATACTCGAAACAATGAACGAAAGCGAGAAAGTTGGTTACCGCCAAAAGCCATTGAGAATGAGGTTACTCCAAGTTGACGTGCTTTGGTTCAAAAGGCTCTGAGCACGACGGGACTTAACATCTGAGGTCATCAGTCCCCTAGAACTTAGAACTACTTAACTAACTTAAAGACATCATACACATCCCTGCACGAGGTAGGATTCGAACCTGAAACCGTTGCGGTCACGCGGCTCCAGACTGAAGCGCATACAACTGCTCGGCTGACGTGCTTTCTCAGTAACGTTCTGCGCTCTCGGAAGCAAGGAAACAGAGATAAGAGCTTAGTGTCCGGCTTACGTCGTGGTTAATAGGGACGGAGCGTAAACTCGGATAGGGGAAGGATGGGCAAAGAAATCGTCCACGTCCATTTCAAAACAACCATGCTGGCATACATCTTGAACGGTTTAGGGAAATCTCGCATAAGTTGTAATCCTTCTTGTGCTGAGGCGAGTTTAGACTACGAGGGTGAGTCAAATGAAAACCTTAAATATTTTTTAAATATTATTTATTGTGCAGAAGTGGTACAAAACTGTGTCACTTTTCAACATAATCTCCCCCACGCTCAATTTAAGTCCTCCAGTGCTTACAAAGTGCATAAGTCCGCGCAACCACTCATGCACCGCGAGGCGTACCTCTTCTTCAGAACGGAACTTCTTACCTCCCATTGCGTCTTTGAGTGGTCCAAACATATGGAAATCATCGAAACTTCTTTGGTTTTTCGGTGATGAGGAATGGTGCTCTCTTCGTTTACGGTTGGTGAAAATGAACCCAGGTTTCGTCCCCAGTAACGATTCTTGCAAGGAAGCCATCACCTTTCCGTTCAAAGCGCCGAAGAAGTACTTCACAAGCATCAACACGTCGTTCTCTCATTTCAGGAGTCAGCTTCCGTGGCACCCATCGTGCAGACACTTTGTGGAACTGGAGCACATCATGCAAAATGTGATGTGCTGACCCATGACTAATCTGTAAACATGCTGCAATGTCATTCAGTGTCACTCTGCGGTTTTCCTTCACAATGGCTTCAACTGTTGCAGTGTTCTGTGGAGTCACACCTCTTTGTGCCGGACTTGGACGAGGAGCATCTTCAACTGTAGTCAGACCGTTTGCGAACTTCACACTCAAAATGTTCAAATGTTTGTGGAATCTTATGGGATTTAACTGTTAAGGTCATCAGTCCCTAAGCTTACACACTACTTAACCTAAATTATCCTAAGGACAAATACACACACCCATGCCCGAGGTAGGACTCGAACCTCCGCCGGGACCAGCCGCACCTTCCCACTCCATTCGTAGACTTGCCGATGTGACAAACATGCAACACCGTACTGAACCTTGATTCGTCGATGAATTTCAATAGGTTTCACACCTTCACTACTCAGAAACCGAATAACAGAACGCTGTTCTTCCTTGGTGCAAGTCGCAAGTGGGACGGCCATTTATACTGATACTGCGACGGTATGTGTGCATCTGCACTATGCTGCCACCTACAAGGCATTCTGCACGCTGTTTGTATCACGCTTACCAACTTACAGTGTAACGGCGCGAAATTTCGATTTGTTATTACAAATCTCAGGCTTTCATTTTACTCCCTCTCGTACAAACCACTGTGCCTGGTCAAATAGGGTGTGTCTGCATGGACAAGTAGTGCTTCCCTAGCGTCGTCAGCTTATGGCAGGTCTTCTTTCCGTATTATAATCAGATTACATTCTTCATAGGTTTACATGCAAACGTTACCGTGGACTGTAATAACTTCTAAATAACAACAGCAATAATACGACTTTTAAACGTAACAAACAACTAAATTCTGTTTTGTTCCATTAATATTACATTTATTAGGAACAGATTTTCGACGTAGTATGTTGTCTCCCATCAGGTAATCACTAAAGCTATTGAAAGAAACCAAATCTTGAAAAGTAAAAATATTTGCCATAAACAGATTATTTTGCCAATGATATTAAGCAGGAAATCTCAAATAGAGACCTTATCATCCGTATTATTCCTTCCTTATGTTACAACAGTTAGTGAAATCCTTACTACAATGTGACAAAACTGCATATGTGAATAAGTTGAAAGCGGAAAATAAATTATTAATTTAATCAATTTATTGGTTTATAGTTCGTGTACATCTTGTACAGGCCTACTGTAATTTGTGGTCATTAGCTTTTCTGCTGGAATATTTAAATTCTTCTATACATTAAATGTATTCGCAATAGCGAATACTGACAACCATCAGATGTAGAATGGAATGGTAACAATAAAAGTTCGTGCTGCATCAGGACTAGAATCCAGATTTCCCGTTCATCGCTCGCCTTGACACTTGTCTATCTGTGTACGAACCACGACCAGACCATATACCGTCAACCATGCGTCTACGACCTGTCCTCGTATATCTATTATGTATATTACCGTACACGTCAGACGTACTTCAAAATCACTTTCCCGGTATCAGCAGATAAATACAATATTTGCAGCGCCTGTGCTATTCTCATTACGATGCATTACTTTTCATTGCAAACAGAATCCCACAGGCACTGAAATATCTTATTAAAATTCTTGGCTGCTTCAGTTGGGCCTCTTGTTCTTTTTTCCTCTTACCACAGTCATAAAAGTTATATGCTTTGATAGTGTGTGCACTCATTTCTTACTGCTTAGTACTTTTTGTTCAGGAAACTGTAATTTAATACTCTTGCACATTCGTACTTATACTGTCGTTAGGATACCGTCAACCCTAATAATAAACGGTGCTTCAAAATCTTTAATCTGAATTCAGAAGAGTGTATCTCTCATGTGAATGAAGTTAATAACTTGGTGTGAATTTAAACTTACACATGAAAAGTAAAAGTTTACCTTAACGAAAGATGTATTCACTCAGCTTGTAGATCGAAGATACAAATTTTCATTCATTTTTCGTTTTGAGACTACGTTCCATTTAAGTGGGTAAGCGAACAACCACAGTGCAATATTGTGGGGAACACGGCTGGCACATAACATAATCGAACAACACAAGGGAAGTTCGTAATTTTTTTTTTTACTAGGACATTCTTTTCAACACGACTGAGCTCCATTGCATTGGCACCTGTGAATAAGAACGTACCTCAACAATGAATAGCTCAGGATATCCGTCGAATAACCAAGCTTGCAAATATCTGTGGTGAGTTTGTCTCCTGGACATTTGATCGTGCGTCCGGTGGTGGGCTCATCGAAAATTTGTGAAAAAAATGGAAAGTTTGATACTAAACACAATAAATTTTAATGTGTAGGCTTCTGCGGCCGGTGTCAATTTCATTAAAATCCCTCTGGGTGTACTGGCTCGTTATCTCACAAAATAGCTAAAATGCTAAAATACTAAAATGACTGACGTTCCGGCCGTACAGCAGCGGCATTCGTCAGGGTACAGGTTAATTAGCTAGGGAGTGGTTGCTTCAGTATAGAGAACCATACATATCTTAGAAATCTGATTTAGTATTTCAGTTGTCTGTTTTATTTGCGAGTGAGCATCCACGGCTGTCTAGCAAGTATTCGTGCTTCTTGGAACGTTTTTTTATTTTATTGGCCTTCGAGTATTCCCATACAGTCATTGACGCAAGTAACTCATAATTACATACAACTGGTATAGGATGATGAAACAGAACTCGAATGGTGTTAACATTAAACGGCTTGACATGACATGCTGAGTTAGTTAGTTGATGAGCGTTACATAAAAATGTAATAGTCAGCCAATCGGTTGCACCAAAGTTGTTATGTGATTTCTTGTAACTTTTACTGTTGTGATGAAGCTAGTTTTAGAACTACCGAAACCTGGTTAATGTGTTGTTTAAAAAAATGTGTGCAAACGGTTGGCTGACTATTACATTTTGTGTAACTGTGTACACGGTTGGTCAGCTCACAGCCACAAAATGTTTACAATATCATGATGGGAGTTAGTTTACATCCGGCTTTTCGCATTCATTACACAGCAGAAAAGCTATTTATACACTACAAGTTCTTTTGTCGCCAGCAAGGTTTGATCACACCCCCACGTCGGTTATTTTAGTGTTTTAGATGTTTAAGTGCTTTATGAGATGATGAGGCAGTACTCCTAAAAAGATTTTCATGGGACCCTAGGTAATACAGGATGTGGCAGCCTTCATTGTAGGATATTAAAAAGACACCATCAGGCAGTAGCTGTAATTTATTTATTATTGTATGTCAATTAATAGTTAAAGGTATGCCATTTACTAGTGTGTAAGTCATTGTCCATTGCGGGGATTACTTTTTGAATATGACTCCTGTCAAATGATGCCCCCTCTGCACAACACATTCATCTAGGCGGCGTTGGAAGCATTCCACAACTCGCCGTAACGTATTCCTGGGAACAGACGGCAGTTCTGATGCGATCCTTCAACTCAGGAATGGTGGCCAAAATTTGCATGGATTTCGTGCGACAGACATTTCCCGGTAGATTAATTTCCCGCTTCGGTGACATTACCTTGCCGCCTCGCTCACCTGACCTTTCATGTCCAGACTTTTTCCTTTGGAGCTACCTGAAGCAAGAAGTGTTGAACACGTTGTGCCACTATTCCTGAGTTGAAGGATCGCATCAAAACCGCCGTCAGCAATGTCCGAGTAATGGAAAGCTTCCAGCGCCGCCTAGCTGAATGTGTTCTGCAGAGGGGGCATCATTTGACAGGAGTCATATTCAAAAGGTAATCCACGCAATGGACAATGACTTACACATTAGTAAATGGCATACCCTTAACTATTAATTGCCATAAGGGGTAATAAATAAAGTACAGTTACTGCCAGATAGTGTGTTTTTAATACCCTACTATGAACGCTGCCGCAACCTGTATAAGCGGCTTAACTGACGATGTTCCAGCCAACTTGCTTCCATTTTGCAAGTGTATCTCATCCGCCGCTGACCGTGTGGCGTGCACAACAGTCAGTAGACGCATCGGTGACTAACATCTTGATAATCGAGGACATAATGCTGCTCATTACAACTAACTCTCAAGCTCGTACACATCGTCACACATCCCAAAATGATGTTCCGTGTAACGCGAGAACAATCGATCATATTACCGTGGTAGAGTGGTTCTAAACTACGACAGCAGACACGCTCATCCATGTAATTTCTATATGGAAAGCACCAGATAATTATGTTATTAAAGACAAATTTCAAATTCTCATTAATCCAGCTATTAACAAAGTGTGACTCTGAGAAGAGGTGAAGAGGTTCACACAGAACAGTAAATCAGGTGGGTGGTATTAAACCAAACGGAAGAGTGATGACACCTCAAAAAAAGTATCGTCATACTTGAAGTGTGGAAGCACTAGATGCGGGTGAGCTTCGTAGAGCATACTAGGAACACTTAATAAAACACAGTGCAAGACGCTATAATGCCATAGCAAGCTAATGAACTGATCATGGAAAGTAAAGAACGTCTATTCCTGCATTTCCGTGATACAATTTAGGTTTAAGGTTTCTAACCGAAAGATCTCCATTTTCGGAACACGCCCTGCTAGTTAGCATCCAGGAGTGTTCCATAATTTGTTGGATATCTGAGTGCTGGTTTTCAAGGATATACCTATTGCTACAATGGAAAACATGAAGGCAGCTCTCGCCAGTCTCTGAGAGAGTTCTGCTCATGTTTGAACAAAGTTAGTGCTACAGTCTCGCTGTGCCCGACGTAAGACGTTATCTCCCATTTACATTAACTAGTTCTTGTGGAGCTGCCTTAACTCCAAACCAACCGGCAAAAGATACTTCATACAGACGATTAAAGGAATGAGGAGGAAGTAGGGTAAGCACTTTGGAATTCGTGCGCAAATTTAATCACAAGTTTCCGAAGGGAATCTAGTTAATTACGCCTGAAATAACGGAAGTTCTGAAAGCTCTGAAGTTAGTTCATATATCACCTTGAGAGAACATTGTTATCTTGCCTGCCTCAAAATCAGTGGTAACCCAGTGGACCTGCATGCAGGGAATGGGTGGTTGATATGCTCTTAAATTTCTTCTTCTCCAGTTCAGTTGAGTACCTCCTAATCAGTTATTCGGTCTACCATTTAATCGTTCTATATTACCAGATTTCAACGTCTAATCTGATTATTGCCCATGTGTCTCTTTTGTATAAGGCTAACCTCCAGAAAAATATCCTCAGAAATAATGTCTTAATTCTTATATTTTATATTGGATGCTAACTCATTTCTCTTTTTAAGAATCGCTTTTCCTACCATTGCCAGTCTACGTATTATAACAATTTTAATTCGTCATTGTCAGTAATTTCACTACAAACATAATAAGATTCATCTGCAGTTTTTAGTGTCTCACTTCCTAATCTAATTCCGTAAGTTTAATTTGAATATGTTCCATTAACCTCATTTTACTTTTCTAGATTTTTATGTTGCACATTCTATTCGAGACTGTATCCGCTTCTTTTAACAGATCTGCCAAGTACTTTGCATTCTGCGATGGATTTGCCAGGTCATCGGCATAGTTCAAGTTTTTTATTACCTCTTCGTGAACTAGAAGTCCCTTTCCAAATTTTTCCTTGGGTTCCATTTTAGCTTGCTCGATTTTATTTATTTATTTACTTTATTGTCATCAGTCTTCTGGCGGGTTTCATGCAGCCCGCCACGAATTCCTCTCCTATGAAAACCTCTTCAACTCACAGTTTTATTCTCTATTACTTCCTCTAGTACCATATAAGTTATTCCCTGATGTCTGAAAAATATACTGCTATCCTGTTCTGTCTTTTTGTCAATGTTATTCAGATATACCTTTCCTCGGCGATTCTGTGAATAACTTTAACTTTCCTTATCTTATCAATCTGTCTAATTTTCAACATTGTTCTGTAGCACCATATCTGAAAAGCTTCGATTCACTTCTTTTCTGGTATTCCCAGAGTCCATGTCTCACTACCATAAAATGCTGTGCTCCGAATGTACATTCTCAGAAACTTCTTCCTCAAATTTCTTCCTTGCTCCGTTCGTCATGGGTCATTCCACAGCCTAGGTTGTAACACGTGGTCTGGGGGTAGCGTTTCTATTAGCAATCAAAACGTGCTCGGTCCCTAGTAAGAACCCCATCAGATTCTGAATAAAATTCAGGATTTGCGCCCGATGACTTCCGGCGTGAGAAGTCACCTTCAATCTGCCAACAGCCTTGTCAAAGAGGGCGGAGCAGCGGTCAGACGTTCAGGCATTGTCTTGTTATTGGGACTGGAAACTGCCCCTAAAGGCGTAATTATCAACAATGACCAACGGCATGAGGATGCAGGAGGCAATGGAAACACTGCATTAAAGAAACATAATGTGTATCCGCAGCACATGTGGCCTGTAATTGATTAAAGTGTCATGTTTATCTCTCCCTTGGAAAAATAGTCCAGAATAGTTAACCATTCGGAACTCCAGGAGGGTATTGCCGAGGGGAAAGTGACAACGAGAAAAAGATTCAATAACCAACGAAAGAATAACCTTCTGCGTGTCAGGGCGTGGAATGTCCGAAGTCTGAACGTGGTAGAGAAGCTACAAAATCTGACAAGGGAAACGCAAAGGTTCATCTAGATATAGTGCTCGTCAGTGACGTGAAATGGAAAGAAGACAAGGATTTTTGGTTAAGATGAGTATAGGGTTATATCAACAGCAGCATAAAATGGTATAAAGGGAATAGGTTTTCTTATGAGGAGAAAGGTAGGGCAGTGAGTGTATTACTGTGAACAATTCAGTTCCGAATCGAGAGCAAACCGACACCGACATCGATAGTCAGGTCTACATGCCAAAGACGCAAGCAGAAGATGAAGAGACAGGGAAAGTATATGAGCATATTGAACGGGTAATGCAGTACGTAATTGGAGATGAAATTCTATTACCCGTTGTGGACTGGAATGTGGTTGTAGGGGAAGGAATAGAAAAAAACTTCTACGGGAGAGTATGGGCTTGTTACTAGGAATGAAGGAGAAGAAAAACTAAATGAGTTCTGTAATAAATTTAAGTAAGTAATAGTGAGTTCTCTGTTTAAGAATCACAAGAGCAGGAGGTATACTTGGAAAAGGTTGGAATCCACCGGAAGATTCACGGCCAGCAGAGATTCCGAAATCAGATATTGGATTTATGTCATACGCAGGGACAGATAAACACTCAGAGCAAAATTTAGTAGTGAAGTTTGAGAGACTAGTCAGTAAGAATCAAAATGCAAGGAAGTGGGATACGGAAGTACTAAGGAATGAAGAAGTACGCTTGAAGTTCTCTAAGGCAATAGAGGCTGCGATAAGCAATAGCTCGTAGTCAGTTCTGTTGAAAAGGAATGGACGTCTCTTAAAAGGGCAATCATAAAAGTAGAAAAAAATGTAGGTACAAAGAAAGTAACAGCGAAGAAACAATGGTTAACAGAAGAAACACTGCAGTTGATTGATGAAAGAAGTACAAAAACGATGAGGGGAAATCAGGAATACAGAAACACAGTATGCTTCCGGTATCTTGCAAACTTTTTCTTCTGCCGTCCGGTGCCGCGCTCGAATTCGTTCTGCATGCTCCTGGGGGCCAATGCTATCATGTCCCAGAAAGATGCCGGAAACAGACTCATAAGACGATTCCCGACATGTCACGCACAATGGTTAACCTCACTGAATGACAGTTAACCGAAGAGGAAGTGTCCATCCTTCAAAAAGGACGGAATTTCGCTGTCATTCCGAGAACTATACATGTGGAGGACATCACTGCAATACCGAAGCAACCATTCGGAGCCTCCCTTGTCAAAGAGCAGAGGAAATACCCACTGAAACAGCCAGTATACTGCGCCGAGCAATCACCTGCCTGGAACTTGAAGAAAGAAGAGGTACAAACTATTAAGAATCTTAGCGCCGATAAGAGGATATTGACATTGCCTGCCGATTATGGAAATGCGACCGTCGTAATGAAGACCGAAGGTTATGAGCAGAAGATCCGGCACCTATTAGATCTGGCGACGTACCGAAAACTAAGGGCAGATCCGACACCGTATCACACGGAATATGATCGGTTAATCAAGGCGTGTTTCCTGCCGGCGGGCATACAGAGGAACGGGTTACCTAAGATCCATAAAAATATCGTTCCACTAAGACCAATTGTTAGCGCTCCGGCTCACCGATGTATAAACTGGCAAAATACTTGTCCTCTCTGCTCCAGTCGCACGTCGGAAAGACTGACACGTACTTAAGAGACTCAGGACTTTTAATTGAGAGGCTGAATAAACTAAAACTTGCACCAAATGACATACTGGTCAGCTCTGATGTTGTTTCCTTATTTACGAAAGTGCCCCTCTGTGAGTCTCTGGAGCACATCGCTTCGATTTTCCCACAAGACATCACAGAGCTTTTTCATACATGTCGCATCATGAATTGTTTCTCGTGGAATGGCAACCTCTACAAATAGCTGGATGGCGTCACCTTGTGTAGTCCTCCTAGTTCAGTGATGGTCGACTTCTTCATGGAACATTCTGACTGGACTTGGCTCCTTGAAAACCTAACGCGTTGTACAGAAACTTCGTTGATACGTTCGTTTTGTGGAGCCATGGTGAAGAACAGCTCGTTGACTTCCTAATGAATTTGAACAACTTCCTTGCCAACATAAAATTTACCATGGAAGTAGAAAAAGACGAGGAACTAGCATTTCTAGATGTCATGGTCACGAGGGTGATGAAAACCAGGGACACAGTGTAAATCGAAAACCGACACACGCGGAGTGATACCTACACAAACTATCAAATCACCACCATGATAAATACTCTCGTAACACAAACAAGACGAATATATTAGTCGCAGCACCTCAGATGCGAAATACAACAAGTGTTCTCAGCAGCAATGGGTGCTCCACAAGTTATATTAGAAGTATAAGAGGACTTCGCGTAGTGACAAATCAGAAACAGAAATGTCTGGAACGGCCTTTCTGCCTTACATTCCCAGAGTGACAAACATAATCGCTTGCATATTGCACAAACACGGAGGAAAGACTATTTACAAGCCGACAAAGAAGATCAAAGAGTGTCTCAGATCGGCAAAGGAGAAAAGGGACCCACTTGCAAATTCGGGAATATACCGCATACCGGCCACATGGTGAAAAGTTTATGTTGGAATGACTGGACGATCAATCATCACCAGTATCACAGAACATCAGTGACACTGCAGGTTGGTGCAGGTGGAGAAATCTGCCGTGGCCGAGCACGCACTGTGTGAGACCGAACACGTAGTGACTTCGCCGACACGGAAGTTCTGGCTGTGGAGAAGAACTATCACACCCCCTTGGTTCAGAGAAGCTATAGAGATACTTGAACACGAGATTAGTTTCAACAACAAATAAGAAATCCTCAAGGTAAACGGGCCCTATGCAGCGAACGAAAGTCGCAGGTAGCAAAAGTGCCGCACCGGAAATGACCGCGGGGAAGCCCTTGGACGTTATCTATATACACTCCTGGAAATGGAAAAAAGAACACATTGACACCGGTATGTCAGACCCACCATACTTGCTCCGGACACTGCGAGAGGGCTGTACAAGCAATGATCACACGCACGGCACAGCGGACACACCAGGAACCGCGGTGTTGGCCGTCGAATGGCGCTAGCTGCGCAGCATTTGTGCACCGCCGCCGTCAGTGTCAGCCAGTTTGCCGTGGCATACGGAGCTCCATCGCAGTCTTTAACACTGGTAGCATGCCGCGACAGCGTGGACGTGAACCGTATGTGCAGTTGACGGACTTTGAGCGAGGGCGTATAGTCGGCATGCGGGAGGCCGGGTGGACGTACCGCCGAATTGCTCAACACGCGGGGCGTGAGGTCTCCACAGTACATCGATGTTGTCGCCAGTGGTCGGCGGAAGGTGCACGTGCCCGTCGACCTGGGACCGGACCGCAGCGACGCACGGATGCACGTCAAGACCGTAGGATCCTACGCAGTGCCGTAGGGGACCGCATCGCCACTTCCCAGCAAATTAGGGACACTGTTGCTCCTGGGGTATCGGCGAGGACCATTCGCAACCGTCTCCATGAAGCTGGGCTACGGTCCCGCACACCGTTAGGCCGTCTTCCGCTCACGCCCCAACATCGTGCAGCCCGCCTCCAGTGGTGTCGCGACAGGCGTGAATGGAGGGACGAATGGAGACGTGTCGTCTTCAGCGATGAGAGTCGCATCTGCCTTGGTGCCAATGATGGTCGTATGCGTGTTTGGCGCCGTGCAGGTGAGCGCCACAATCAAGACTGCGTACGACCGAGGCACACAGGGCCAACACCCGGCATCATGGTGTGGGGAGCGATCTCCTACACTGGCTGTACACCTCTGGTGATCGTCGAGGGGACACTGAATAGTGCATGGTACATCCAAACCGTCATCGAACCCATCGTTCTACCATTCCTAGACCGGCAAGGGAACTTGCTGTTCCAACAGGACAATGCACGTCCGCATGTATCCCGTGCCACCCAACGTGCTCTAGAAGGTGTAAGTCAACTACCCTGGCCAGCAAGATCTCCGGGTCTGACCCCCATTGAGCATGTTTGGGAGTGGATGAAGCGTCGTCTCACGCGGTCTGCACGTCCAGCACGAACGCTGGTCCAACTGAGGCGCCAGGTGGAAATGGCACGGCAAGCCGTTCCACAGGACTACATCCAGCATCTCTAGGATCGTCTCCATGGGAGAATAGCAGCCTGCATTGCTGCGAAAGGTGGATATACACTGTACTAGTGCCGACATTGTGCATGCTCTGTTGCCTGTGTTTATGTGCCTGTGGTTCTGTCAGTGTGATCATGTGATGTATCTGACCCCAGGAATGTGTCAATAAAGTTTCCCCTTCCTGGGACAATGAATTCACGGTGTTCTTATTTCAATTTCCAGGAGTGTAGTATGCGGCCGCGAGCTCGGCTCCAGTCCATCACCAGCAATGGAGGGTGAAAGTTTCACAATGCCAGCCACGCCAGAAAAATAATCAAACGAACGTCGGGCGAAGGACTCGAGACATAAGCCAACAGGCAGTTTGTCAGCTTCTGGCCTTGAAAGCTGTAACAATTTTGTACATGTCCACAGCATTTGTCGACTTAGAAAAAGCGTTCGACAATGTGAAATGGTGAAAGATGTTCAAAATTCTGAGGTAAACTGGGATAAGCCGTAGGATGAGGCGGGTAGTGTACGACATGTGCAAAGGCCAATAAGAGTGAAAACCGAAACCGAAGTGCTCGTGTTGGAACGGGTGTAAGAGAGGGTTAGCTGCTGCCGTTCAATCTATATATCGAAGAAGCAATGGTGTAAATAAATGAAAGGTTCAACAGTGGAATTATAATTTAAGGTGAAAGGATCTTTCAGCTTCCCTCTTCTTTAATTGGTACGGGCTTGCCACCTGAGCTCTTAGTATTCATTAAAGTCCTTTTGCTTTCGTGCTTCTACTTTCTGTAAGGGTTTTTATTTTTCCATGGGGTGTGATCTACCTTTCCCTAGTCATGTTCCTACTATAGCATTACATTTGTCGCTGCTTTGAAGTTTAGTCCTTCCATTCAGTATCATTTTTAGACGTCTTTCTGTCCTTTTGCCTGTTTTGTTTGCTGCATTTCTATACTTTGTTCTTACGTTAATTAGAACAATTATATCATGTTTTATTCAAGAATTTAGACTTGAGTTTATGTTTTTGGCTATTTGGTCGTCTATTAACTGCATTTCATCTAACGTAGACATCCATTCATCTTGTATTCTATTCTTTTACCGATTTTCACATGTTTCCTGATGCTCCCACTGAAACTCTTATTTACCAATGGCGGTTTTCCTAAATTTTTTACTATTTTCTTCATAACAAATAAATCAGGGTCAGAAACACATTATTAGTTTACATAATTTGAGCACTACTAGCCTTTTACCGTCGGCTTCGCCCCCTATATTAATTTATCTCCTCCTCCTCGCCACGTCTCCACTGATCTCCTCCCTCCTACTCTCTGTCCATCTCCTCCTCATCCCCTTCTCTCCATCTCCGCTTTCCCCCGCCCCCTTCTCTTCCCAGCTCCACCTTTGCCCTCTCTCTGGCCACGTCTTCCTCCCCCCTCTTCATCTTCTAGCATTCTCTGTTTACTCTCCTTCCTCCCTCCCCTCCCCCTTCTCTCTCTCCATCCCCTCCTCCTTCGATACGTAGCGCTGTATTGAATATGAAAAAAATTCGATATGCTGCGACGTTTCCGAGTTATTCAGCACAGAAGTTAGCCAATCAGGTCCTCGCGCAGCATTAGTTGGGCAACACCGCCCCTAGAAGGCCCCTTGCGTGTGAGCGTGGGATCTCCCCCCCCCCCCCCCTCTCTATTGGCTAATTTTAATGCTAAATAACTTGGAAATGACGCAACATATCGATTTTTTCTTAACATTTATGTCTCAGTACAGTCCGCCTTGCGTCATTAATAAAAGCGTTTCTGACATCTTCTGACCAGTTGTATACAGTTAGAGCATAGCATGGTCGTGTTCATCCAAGTCTGCTGCAATAGCTCTAGGTCTTAAGCCGATTGCAGACTCAGGAAGCATAATAGCTCTTCTTTGGCAAGAGACAAATGGTAATTGGTGTTCTCAATGAGTTGTGCAAGGTGTGGAGACGTTCTTGTGGGACTTGTGGATGGATTTGCGCCTGGTACACTGCTGCCATGGTTATACTGTGTTGGAAATTGTTACCAGAACCTACGCAAAGTGTTATCCCTATTCTTCTGGTTGCTAAGGATGGTAAGAGGAACCGAGAAAGAGAAGTTTGGGGACATTATTTTGGCACTTTACAACGAAAATCCTTGACTCCATAACTGCGTGAACCGTCACTGTGCTAGGGAAAGCCAGATTTCCCGTGTACAGCATAACGACCAAACAGACCGAAGGTATAAAGTGACTACTAAGAACGCAATACTTCCCGTTGCGCCCAGCAACTCTGAATCTGTGGCTTAGTAGTATCATAGGCATTTGGGAAAATCCTTGATAGGTTGGAACTGAATAAATAGCTCTCACATGATGTTAATTATAGGTAAATGGTTATTAATGCTGGAGCACTATTGACGTGGACAAGAGGTTCTTTTGTCACGTTAACTGTAGGAAATTATTACTACTAAAATAGTTATTAATCAATTATAGCTTAGTATTGAATATTATCTGCATTCGCAATGGCTTACATTTATTTACCTTAAATAGAATATGTATCACCTGGATCTAGTAAAGTTTAAACAATTGTAGCTAGTTGCTTACTTTTGATAGCCGTTATTGTAATATGACAAAAACTAGCCTGGGGACCCAGAAACTAATTTAACAGTAGATTCAGATCGTGACTAAACACTTTAGTTATAACATAAAATAGAAAACACTGTTAACTACGTTACACATGAAACAGTAAACACCATTATTTCAGTTGAAAGAATAATTGAAATGAATGCTTTAACTGCCTATCCATGAAAACTATGAGGAGTATTTGAAAACTTCCGCCTACTAAATAATTATCTACTTTACAACTTTACAAAGTTTTGTAACTTTTGTAAAGGAATAAAATTGCTTTCCACTGTCTAGGCAAATGACTAAAGATCAAATACGGTGACGCAACAAGAAGTGAACACAAAAACATTGCTGAACGCAAAAACATATTACTGGTCCATTCAGTTGTAGTATTCAACTGCTTATGTGAGATGAAGATGGTGGGAGCGTCGATCGCCAGTGCTATCAAAAAAGAACGTTAAAAGTATACATGTCTCTTCCTGTGTGTCGAGCTCTGAAAATTCTCTTCTTAGCGTCTGGTTTTCACAGTACAGAGCTGAACAAAGTGTGCCATGAATAATAAGCAGCATTACTTCCACATCCGAGTATGTATTATGCAATTCTTCTCGTCTCTTTCAGTTAACAAGATGAGCACTCATTGCTTGCTAGCCACCGATTGATTCAGGCCACACAGGAGTCTTATAGTTCGATCGCCAGATCCACCTTTTCAATTCCCGCCTTCCCCCCAAGGTATACTTGATTACAAAACCACGTTACCTAGGCACGAACCAGTATTACAATTAAATATTTAGCTTTTACATTATTTCACAGTGCATTACTTTTGAAATTATATTAATAGATTAATTACAATTATATAAATTATCAGAAATAACGAATAAAACATTTACATCGATGTTACATTAAAGAGCGTAGTTATACAGAAGCCACATTAGGCAACAAAATAAAAAGTAATTTAGATAAGACCACTATAGATAAATCGATAAAAAAATGTTCAAATATGTGTGAAATCTTACAGGACTTAACTGCTATGGTCATCAGTCCCTAAGCTTACACACTACTTAACCTAAATTATCCTAAGGACAAACACACACACCCATGCCCGAGGGAGGACTCGAACCTCCGCCGGGACCAGCCGCGCAGTCTATGACAGCACTGCCTTAGACAGCTTTTTTTTTTTAAATTATTATTCCACAAAAACGTTAACAAAAATGGCTACAATGAAATGACATAAATAAGGTGACAGATCATTAAAGTCATAAGTTACAGCATTCAAAGAATGAGTCTTTAGCAGTAGCACATTTTAGCACCTTCACTGTCACCTTTAACTGCTCGGCTAATTCCGCGCGGCACGTAAATCGATAGTTATGCTACAATTTCTCAGACGATGAGAGCGTTCCTGACTAAAGTAAAGGGGTCCGATCTTAGTCCTGAACTGTCAGTTAGTTTAATCTCTGGGAGAAGTTCATAACATCGGGCACAAGGCAATAGGTATAAGGATTATTACCGAAACAACTCTGTTCATACTAGGCACTGTCGTATACTTCAGAAAGAAGCTCTTGAAATTAAACTTGTGGAACGTGGTGTTGAACAGAAGTCAGACGTGGTAGTTGGGAAATAAACGAGTATATAGATGGAGCTGCAATAGCGAGTGATAGAAGTTCAGTGCACAAGTAATGTATACAAAAAAGCAATGTAGTGTTTCTAAAGGACAGGCGATTTCTGGTACTAATTGAAGGCGTCAGCGAAAGAAAGTGCTAATTTTCAAGTTAGTAATGACTAGGCTGAGCATTTTCTTTCATGTATTTCAGAATTTCGAGCTTTCGAATAAAAATGGTACCTTAAACTACGTACCCTCGGACTAAGAGTTGAAATATTAAAAATTTTGGTTGGTTTCGTTGTCCATGGTCTGGGATACGCAGTTGCCGCATTACACGCCAAATACTGCAGAGTCTACAGTATACAATATGAATATACACATGAATCGAATGCTCAAAGGTTCCTATCACTCGACAACTGCGAATTTTGAATGTTACATAGAATACAATTTATTACTGTAAAATACTTATTGGTGTTGATGGTCCAGCAATTAAATGAAATATAAGTTGAATAAAAGAGAAACAATAGATTCCTACTTCACGTAATTAGTTATGAACAACAATATAGCTCGCAAGACATTCACTTCTAAACGCATGCTACGTCTTCACTGCAGAAGCCACGGAAATCTCACAAGTGCCCAAGTCGGCACTACCATCTCCCGCGACAACGCGCAAACTGCTCAACACTCTCCAAGTATTTCCTGCCACTGTCCATCGCGCCTTCCCACCGAGCACTTCCCGTGTGCTGTGTGCACCAAATGCTCCTCCCCCACTTCCAAACAGTCTCTCCACTGACTTCGGTAATCACCTACTGTAGTAACGAGCGCTGTGGTTAGCTAAAGCGCTTCCGCCATGACTCGAAGCCAACTCAAATTCACAAACATTTCTTCTTGAATAGTATATATCGGATATAAACAAAGACATAGACGAATAAATATATTTATAAGCAAGCTGCTACCGTTTCTTTCGTGTAACTGTTGAGTACTTATGGCCTGACGCGATTAATAGTAATGTGCCACACTGACCTCCAATAACTCATGTACTCTTCAAGTTCCATGCCTGTAATTCATACCAATTTACGTTTGCACTAATAGCTTTCTAAAGACATATCAGTCGACAAAATCAGATTAACCATTTAGATTTTGGAAACTCGTTGCTGGGTGTTGCTTGCATAATTTACAGTCAGATACTAAACTTTAAACTAATAAATATATTGAAAATCTGATTACACCATCAGAACCATCGTGCAAATAATGTTAATGTACATGTCTCTTTTTAAGGTATCATGATTCCTCTAGCTATTATTAATTTCCACATGAACTGTGAAATGTCTGCCATTATGGTTTCACAAAGTCCGCCGTCTTTGGCACTCTCGGCATACAAATCCCCTTCACCGACTCAAAGCACAGTCTTCGACACAGTGTTAACATGGAATTCCCAGCCACACGGTTGGCCTGGCCCTCTTCCTCGGGCTAATGTTCGGCACCACGCAGTTGCTGACGAGCCCCGGCTTGCCGAGCGACCTATGCGGTCACGCCAACTCCGAAGTTAGAATATTTTCAGGGCGCCACAACTCGCCCATTACCTCATGGAATGCACTTGCTCGCAATATATAGTTCCACGTGAAGTGTTAGAAAATTCTATTTGTTATATAACTGCTGTATCTAGTTGTATTTATACTCTCGTCTTTAGATTTAATAAAACGTGGAATGCGCTATAATGCAAAATAGACTGTTGTTAGTTACACCTTTCTTTGGCCAAATGCTTCAGTTGTGCTGGGGCCTCAGAACTCGGGAAAGCTGTGATATCCCGCATGTTTTCCGCCTTCCGTCGTCGTTAGAAACTATATCATAATAATTTAATAAGATGTTAAGTGATAATTCGCTAACTGTTCCTGTCGGATTACCAAAGATAAGTGCTGTCGGACTTGGCTATGAGTTGTATCGATGACTGTCAGGGTGTGCCAAGCGCTGTTGGCCAGTGTTGAACACTATGCCCTTGTCTGACCAATTGAGGAGTAGTGGCAAAGTCACGAAAACTGAAATGGGCGGGAGAGCGGTGTGCTGACCTCATGACAGTTCATATCTGCATGCAGTGACACCTTCGTTCTGAGGCTGCTATGGCGGGTCAGTCGGTACAACTGGGACTTAAAAGCCTACTCGGACCAGTGGTTGTTCCGTAAGTAGACTCGAACTTATAATGACACAGCTAAGGATAAAATGCTGCCTACTTTCTTATTCTAATTTGCTCTATTGGTTATGAACTGTAGATTAAAACTGAGGAAATTTCAGAAAGGTGGGAATTTAAGGAGATGGGACCTGGATAAAGTGAAAGAACCAGAGGTTGTACAGAGTCTCAGGGAGAGTATAAGGGAACAATTGACGGGAATGGGGGAAAGAAATACAGTAGAAGAAGAATGGGTAGCTTTGAGGGATAAAATAGTGAAGGATTCAGAAGATCAAATAGGTAAAAAGACGAGGGCCTGTAGAAACCATTGGGTAACAAAAGAAATATTGAATTTAATTGATGAAAGGAGAAAATAAAAAAAATGCAGTAAATGAAGCAGGCAAGAAGGAATACAAACGTCTCAAAAATGAGATCGACAGGAAGTGCAAAATGGCTAAGCAGGGATGGCTAGGGGACAAATGTAAGGATGAAGAGGCTTATCTCACTAGGGGTAAGATAGATACTGCCTACAGGAAAACTAAAGAGACCTTTGGAGACAGGAGAACCACTTGCATGAATATCAAGAGCTTTGATGGAAACCCAGTTCTAAGCAAAGAAGGGAAAGCAGAAAGATGGAAGGAGTATATAGAGTGTCTATACAAGGGCGATGTACTTGAGGACAATATTATGGAAATGGAAGAGGATGTAGATGAAGATGAAATGGGAGATATGATATTGCGTGAAGAGTTTGACAGAGCACTGAAAGACCTGAGTCGAAACAAACCCCTGGGAGTAGACAACATTCCATTAGAACTACTGGCAGCCTTGGGAGAGCCAGTCCTGATAAAACTCTACCATCTGGTGAGCAAGATGTATGAGACAGGCGAAATACCCTCAGACTTCAAGAAGAATATAATAATCCCAATCCCAAAGAAAGCAGGTGATCACAGATGTGACAATAAGTCACGGCTGCAAAATACTAACGCGAATTCTTTACAGACGAATGGAAAAACTGGTAGAAGCCGAACTCGGGGAAGATCAGTTTGGATTCCGTAGAAATATCGGAACACGTGATGCAATACTGACCTTACGACTTATCTTAGAAGCTAGATTGAGAAAAGGCAAACCTACTTTTCTAGCATTTGTAGACTTAGAGAAAGCTTTTGACAATGTTGACCGGAATACTCTCTTTCAAATTCTGAAGGTGGCAGGGGTAAAATACAGGGAGCGAAAAGCTATTTACAATTTGTACAGAAACCAGATAGCAGTTATAAGAAACGAGGGACATCAAAGGGAAGCAGTGGTTGGGAATGGAGTGAGACAGGGTTGTAGCCTATCCACGATGTTATTCAATCAGTATATTGAGCAAGCAGTGACGGAAGCGAAAGAAAATTTCGGAGTAGGTATTAAAATCCATGGAGAAGAAACGAAAACTTTGAGGTTCGCCGATGACATTGTAATTCTGTCAGAGACAGCAAAGGACTTTGTAGAGCAGTTGCTCGGAATGGACAGTGTCTTGAAAGGAGGGTATAAGAGGAACATCAACAAAAGCAAAACGAGGATAATGGAATGTAGTCGAATTGAGTCGGGTGATGCTGCGGGAATTAGATTAGGAAATGAGACACTTAAAGCAATAAAGGAGTTTTGCTATTGGGGGAGCAAAATAACTGATGATGGTCGAAGTAGAGATAATATAAAATGTAGACTGGCAATGAAAGGCAAGGAAAGCGTTTCTGAAAAAGAAAAATTTGTTAACATCGAGTATAGATTTAAATGTCAGTAAATCGTTTCTGAAAGTATTTGTATAGAGTATAGCCATGTATGGAAGTGAAACGTGGACGATAAATAGCTTGGACAAGAAGAGAATAGAAGGTTTCGAAATGTGGTGCTACAGAAGAATGCTTAAGATTAGATGGGTAGATCACATAACTAATGAGGAGATATTGAATTGAATTGGGGAGAAGAGGAGCTTGTGGCACAATTTGATTAGAAGAAGGGATCGCTTGATAGGACATATTCTGAGACATCGAGGGATCACCAATTTAGTATTGGAGGGCAGCGTGGAGGGTAAAATTCGTAGAGGGAGACCAAGAGATGAATACACTAAGCAGATTCAGAAGGATGCAGGCTGCAGTAGGCACTGGGAGATGGAGAAGGTTGCACAGGATAGAGTAGCATGGAGAGTTGCATCAAACCAGCCTCAGGACTGAAGACCACAATAACAACAACAACAACATTGTAGTCACTATCATGGCTGTGACTGCATTATCTTGTTAAAAAAGGAAAACGAACCTTCAGTCACAAATCGTGGTTTTTCTTTCAATATAAGATGCATTTCGTGCTCTTCACTTCCCTGATCAGTCTACATTATTTGAAAACAGGGTAATTATGGTCCTGTTGAAAGAACATAGATATGTTACAAGGTGGCACAATGTAACAACAATTCTTTCAAAAGTAAGACGTAACGGGAATTACTGATTTCAGAAGTGGTTACAAAGTTTCTAGAGACAATATGTGCTATTTGTACAGTCCAAGCTGGCACTTGGTGCGGTGGCAGATGGGAGTGTCTAGAATTAAGAGTTTCCTTCACTGTACTTCCCATCAGCGATAAGTGGCAGCTTGAAGTGTGCAAAGAATACATATAAACACTTTTAGTATGACAGCCATCAATTGTAAGCAAAACTCCGAAAGTCAAAGACTATCCAAATACAAGGTGTTACATCTCCACATATACATCAGTGTTGTGATTTCTTAGATGATACAGATAGGTTACATTATTACTTATGTTTTTCTACTTTCCTAAAGGGAGACAATATGTGTATTTTTTTCAGAGTTCAGTCCCGTCATTACAGAGTAATCCCCACAAATTTTTCGTTGTCAGCAATGTACGTAACTACTCGTACACAATCAAGTTGACAGGTTGTAACTCTACATATTAAAGTTATTTGCATTTAAAAATTCTCATAATATAACTGTAAGGTGCAGAGACAATCTGAAATGTGTGATGTACTTGACGTTAGAGTGCATTTATTTGTAACTTATTAAAGGAAAATATATAATGATTAATTTACTAAATAATATTTTGTCACAGATTAAAAAAATGAAAATGTTTGTATGTGTAATTTGATATATATGTGCAAGTTCTCATTCCCATCAAATGGTACACGCTTAGGAACAATGTGTAGATATGTGATATTCAAAAGATGGAGTCCTTTTGTACTGTGTGGAAGTTACTGCGGGAAGTATAAAAGGTGGCTTATCTTCTTGTTGCGCTATCTGTAGAGTGAGCGAGAACGAGGAGCAGTTGTCTGTAGGCAGCAGTGAAAGAGTCAACAGTCAGACGGAGCTGGCGATGACTTGCCTGTAAATTGCTCCACAATAGCCTCGGATGATGGCTGCTGAATTATTATGGCTTTGGTAAAAGTTTTTGGGCTATGTCACGGACGATAAAACAACGGCAAGAAGAATTAATTAGAACTACTTCAATATACTTGTATGCCATAGCATGGTAAGTGAAGTAGCCATTACTATCCAACACACCCAACACCCACAGCCAACAGGTTATGAATTGTATTATTAGAATTGTAGAAGCGTGAATTATTAATTCAAAATTAACATTTTTGAATAATTATTGAGTTAAACATAAAATTTGGTTTATCCTGTTATTTTATTCCTTATTATTCACATATATAGGGTCCTTTCTTAAAGTTTGGTTACTCTGAGTACACCTTTTGTAAAACCATTTGAAGTGTTTTATTCAGTATCTAAAAGCAAAAATTTTCGTCTTCGAATATATGTCTGGAAATAATTGTTTTGAAGGAACTTTCAAAGTGGATGTAAAAGTACCTTATGATTTATGTAGTAGAAATACTGAAGTGAACTTTTGATTAAGTGCCAAAGTAAATGTTTTCACAGAAATTTAACCATTTAAATATTCTTACACACTTTGTGGCAATAAGTAAAGTGAAAGAAAGTAAATAAGCATCGAGTGAAGTAGAAATAAAACTCTTTCAGTTATAAATGAAGTTCAGAAAAGTACAAAGTGTTACAAAAGAAAATTGCATATATGGTTCAGTAAGGGTTGCATAAAAATGCTGAATGACAATATAAAGTCACTACACCCTATGGTTTGCTTTTGGAAGATAATTTGCTAACAGAAAGATGTGCACAAACTGTTTAGTAAATGTAAATGTCTGTATTTTGCATTTAGAATATTTATGTATTTGATTTGTTGGTCATACAAAAATGCAAACGTAGAAGTCCCCCCTCAAAAATTTATTTTAGCACATATTAATGATTAAGAATTCGTGGAGTTTCTAAATCAAAACTTCATTGGTATATATGCAGATGTAGTAGCTAAAAGATTTTTGTACCTTTCTCAGAACCATGTCCTCAAAGTTATATTTATTTGCTAAGTTATATTAGTGAACAACAGGAAAATAAGCCAAATTTACTTGTTCTGCTTTTCTGAAACTTAATCATTTCTTTGCCTAGATATGCTGGCAACGGTAAGTCCATTAGAAAAACCACTTAATGAACTTGTTACAGAAAGGTTATTCCATTTTTGCTGTGTTGCTTTCTAATAGGTAGAAAACTTTTAGTAAAAGGAACTAATAGTCTTTTAGTCATATCATGGGCAAATCCTGTAAAAGGGGTAACATTATACTATATGCACAATTCCCTGTATGATAGTGCTATATGTGGTTGTCCATTAGCAGGACTATGTATTTCTTGTATCGAAGTATAGTGCTATATGTGGCCACTGTGACATGAAGTTTTACAATAGTAAAGAGTCTAAAAGTAGCTTGATACTGATCAATCATCAGAGATAGGTTGGGTTCTTTGAAAGAAGTACAAGTGTGTCAAAGGAACGAATTTGTTATAGCAGTTAGGAGAAAGATATAGCAGTAATGTATGTGGTTTAAACAATTATTGGAAATCGACAAAGAAAAGTATACGTAGTACAGGGAAGTAAAACAACAGGATAAAAGTGAGGATGCTCCTGTAAACAGTGATAATGAGCAGGACACAGAGGAATCAGTTCCACTATTAGAAAACCAGCTAAGGAATTTGCATCTTGAGGATGAAACTTTTATGCTGTTAAGCCCATCTCAAAGTAGGAAGGAAGAAGTAGATTCAGAGGAGGAAGGCAAAGGAGTAGCAACTAGCACAGAGCAAAACAGGCAACTATCGACATATTTGTATGCATTGCTACACAGTATGGATATGTTGTTAATAGCACATAACAAAAAATAATAAAATTCTGTGTGCATAAATGCAAACACAGTTTTAAAATACTAAGAGTATAAACGAAAAACTTGAAAACCATTTTAAAATTTAACAGTAAACGACCAAAGTTAATAAAAAACTGAGTGAACAAAAGGGAAATAATAACCACAAGTTAGAAGAGGTAAACAATAAAATAGCTTTACTAACGGAGGAACTCTTTAACACAAAGAAAGACATAAAAATTTTAAATGAAACTGTAGGTACATTTCTAGCAGGAATGGTTGACATTAAAGAGAGATTTGAATATGAAAAGGAGAAATTAAAAGAACAGATCGAACATATAGTGGAGTGGAAGGTTGGCGAAAAGGTTTTGAGGTAAAGAAAGTAATGATTCAAGTTAACAAATATGTGATGTCAGATGTCTCAGATGAGAATAACTGTTAAAGAGGTTGGGAAAACTCTAGAGAAGAAAGTAGGACATTGAGAACAGAAGTGCTGTAGCAATACTTCTGGTTTACAGGAGAAAGACAGAGACATAAAAAGAAAGATCAACTGTAATACTATTTATGTTGTAGACACAGCAGCATATAACGAAGTACTTGAGGGAAAAGACAAATTCGACTCTTGTTGAAATCACAGAGGATTATCTCCTGTGCATTTTCTTGTAAACATTATAGATCAGGAAAAAGTAAACATTGTGATTAGTGGTTTAGCAGGAGGTGTTAAGCAATGTGGGCTTGATCTTAGTACTGAAGCAATAACCTTCAGTGAATTTAGGCAAATCTTTTTGGACGAATATTGGTCCGTGAAAATGCAATATGGTCTCTGGCGTGAATTTATATTGGTTAGAACGTTCGAAGGTAAGGCCTAATGAGTATGAAAGTATTTTGCAATTCATGGCATAGGAAGCTGGCTCACTTAAGGAACCGTAGGAGTGATTCCGATATTATGTATGATCTGTGGAAGAAATTACCAAAAGATTCCAAGAGGTATGTGGGCAGTAACCATTCACCTTTTTCTTCATTTTTAGAAAAGGTAACTGGCGAAGACCACAGGTGATAAAATCACAATTTCCGTCAGATTGACAACAGTAGGAAATCGGAATAACAACAACCGCGAGCAGAATTATAACCAATATCAGGTTAATGATGATCAGAGAGATATAGTTAGAGGACGATTTTCCTCTAACAATCGCGGTAGAGGTAGTACGGCGCGATATAATTCCAATACAGAGGAAGAAAACTAATATCAAGAAACATTAAGAGTAGGATGGACGCTGGAGAACTGTGACCGCAATCATCTGACGCAGTAAGTAAGCGAGTGGATAGTGATTCACTCGCTGTAACAAGTTCATAGGCAATAGACAGACAACTTGCAGTAAATATTTATAGGAAGAACATAGTGAAAACCTTTGTCTTACAGAAACTATAATATCAGAAAATGTGAATATGCTGTGCGAAAAGTTACCGAAAAGAGATATCAAACACGAAGAAAGAAAAAAAACTAGGAGACGAGCCGTCTGAAGAAGGAACGAAGGAACAATTTCATTGCAGGATATAGAAGACGTAATGGAGCCAAAGCTAGAGGAACCACAGAACGGTAAAGAAGAAACAACTACCTGACACCGAACGCCATTTATGGGAAGATGCAATGGCAGATAAAGACTTGCTGGGGGAATAACTAGAGGATTCGCAGGTGAAAGTGAAACTAAACAAACCACAGTTCCGACAGAAGTTTATGGCTACAAAATTAGTGTGTTACTTGACACTCGCTCTCAAATTAGTGCTATAGCTCAATCCTTTCATGACGACTGGCTCTCAAATTAGTGCTTTAGCTCAATCCTTTTATGACTACGTTGTTGTTGTTGTTGTCTTCAGTCCTGAGACTGGTTTGATGCAGCTCTCCATGCTACTCTATCCTGTGCAAGCTGCTTCATCTCCCAGTACCTACTGCAACCTACATCCTTCTGAATCTGCTTAGTGTACTCATCTCTCGGTCTCCCTCTACGAATTTTACCCTCCACGCTGCCCTCCAATGCTAAATTTGTGATCCCTTGATGCCTCAAAACATGTCCTACCAACCGATCCCTTCTTCTAGTCAAGTTGTGCCACAAACTTCTCTTCTCCCCAATCCTATTCAATACCTCCTCATTAGTTACGTGATCTATCCACCTTATCTTCAGTATTCTTCTGTAGCACCACATTTCGAAAGCTTCTATTCTCTTCTTGTTCAAACTAGTTATCGTCCATGTTTCACTTCCATACATGGCTACACTCCAAACAAATACTTTCAGAAACGACTTCCTGATACATAAATCTATATTCGACGTTAACAAATTTCTCTTCTTCAGAAACGCTTTCCTTGCCATTGCCAGTCTACATTTTATATCCTCTCTACTTCGACCATCATCAGTTATTTTACTTCCTAAATAGCAAAACTCCTTTACTACTTTAAGTGTCTCATTTCCTAATCTAATTCCCTCAGCATCACCCGATTTAATTTGACTACATTCCATTATCCTCGTTTTGCTTTTGTTAATGTTCATCTTATATCCTCCTTTCAAGACACTGTCCATTCCGTTCAACTGCTCTTCCAAGTCCTTTGCCGTCTCTGACAGAATTACAATGTCATCGGCGAACCTCAAAGTTTTTACTTCGTCTCCATGAATTTTAATACCTACTCCAAATTTTTCTTTTGTTTCCTTTACTGCTTGCTCAATATACAGATTGAATAACATCGGGGAGAGGCTACAACCCTGTCTCACTCCTTTCCCAACCACTGCTTCCCTTTCATGCCCCTCGACTCTTATTACTGCCATCTGGTTTCTGTACAAATTATAAATAGCCTTTCGCTCCCTGTATTTTACCCCTGCCACCTTTAGAATTTGAAAAAGAGTATTCCAGTCAACATTGTCAAAAGCTTTCTCTAAGTCTACAAATGCTAGAAACGTAGGTTTGCCTTTTCTTAATCTTTCTTCTAAGATAAGTCGTAAGGTCAGTATTGCCTCACGTGTTCCAACATTTCGACGGAATCCAAACTGATCCTCCCCGAGGTCTGCATCTACCAGTTTTTCCATGCGTCTGTAAAGAATTCGCGTTAGTATTTTGCAGCCGTGGCTTATTAAACTGATAGTTCGGTAATTTTCACATCTGTCAGCACCTGCTTTCTTTGGGATTGGAATTATTATATTCTTCTTGAAGTCTGAGGGTATTTCGCCTGTCTCATACATCTTGCTCACCAGCTGGTAGAGTTTTGTCATGACTGGCTCTCCCAAGGCCGTCAGTAGTTCTAATGGAATGTTGTCTACTCCGGGGGCCTTGTTTCGACTCCGGTCTTTCAGTGCTCTGTCAAACTCTTCACGCAGTATCGTATCTCCCATTTCGTCTTCATCTACATCCCCTTCTATTTCCATAATATTGCCCTCAAGTACATCGCCCTTGTATAAACCTTCCATATACTCCTTCCACCTTTCTGCCTTCCCTTCTTTGCTTAGAACTGGGCTGCCATCTGAGCTCTTGATATTCATACACGTGGTTCTCTTCTCTCCAAAGGTCTCTTTAATTTTCCTGTAGGCAGTATCTATCTTACCCCTAGTGAGATAAGCTTCTACATCCTTACATTTGTCCTCTAGCCATCCCTGTTTAGCCATTTTGCACTTCCTGTCGATCTCATTTTTGAGACGTTTGTATTCCTTTTTGCCTGCTTCATTTACTGCATTTTTATATTTTCTCCTTTCATCAATTAAATTCAATATTTCTTCTGTTACCCAAGGATTTCTAGCAGCCCTCGTCTTTGTACCTACTTTATCCTCTGCTGCCTTCACTACTACATCCCTCAGAGCTACCCATTCTTCTTCTACTGTATTTCTTTCCCCTATTCCTGTCAATTGTTCCCTTATGCTCTTTCTGAAACTCTGTACAACCTCTGGTTCTTTCAGTTTATCCAGGTTCCATCTCCTTAATTTCCCACAGTTTTGCAGTTTCTTCAGTTTTAATCTACAGGTCAGAACCAACAAATTGTGGTCAGAGTCCACATCTGCCCCTGGAAATGTCTTACAACTTAAAACCTGGTTCCTAAATCTCTGTCTTACCATTATATAATCTATCTGATACCTTTTAGTATCTCCAGGGTTCTTCCACGTATACAACCTCCTTTCATGATTCTTAAACCAAGTGTTAGCTATGATTAAGTTGTGCTCTGTGCAAAATTCTACTAGGCGGCTTCCTCTTTCATTTCTTAGCCCCAATCCATATTCACCTACTATGTTTCCTTCTCTCCCTTTTCCTACACTCGAATTCCAGTCACCCATTACTATTAAATTTTCGTCTCCCTTCACTATCTGAATAATTTCTTTTATTTCATCGTACATTTCTTCAATTTCTTCATCATCTGCAGAGCTAGTTGGCATATAAACTTGTACTACTGTAGTAGGTGTGGGCTTCGTATCTATCTTGGCCACAATAATGCGTTCACTATGCTGTTTGTAGTAGCTTACCCGCATTCCTATTTGCCTATTCATTATTAAACCTACTCCTGCATTACCCCTATTTGATTTTGTGTTTATAACCCTATAGCCACCTGACCAGAAGTCTTGTTCCTCCTGCCACCGAACTTCACTAATTCCCACTATTTCTAACTTTAACCTATCCGTTTCCCTTTTTAAATTTTCTAACCTACCTGCCCGATTAAGGGATCTGACATTCCACGCTCCGATCCGTAGAACGGCAGTTTTCTTTCTCCTGATAACGACGTAAAAGACAGTATTTATGTCCGTGCAAGGAATCAGAACTGTGGGCGCGACTGGAAGAGAATCTAACCCATATATAAACACAAGTTTTGATAGAATTTGTAATAAAAGCTCTTGTTTTTACACACTGTTTCCTGGTGATAAACTTAGCGCTGAATAATTATGGGCATAGTACTTGGGGAAAATTTATTCCATACTTTTAAGTAATCTTGAATTCATTACAACATGAATCCACTGGCTTTATTCTTGAAGGTATTCTGCTAGGTTACAAAAGTAAGAGTTTACTAGAGGAAATGTTAGAAGTTAGAATACCCACCCATCAAAGAGACAGATCTATAGACAAAAGGAGTCGGTAAAGGAGCTAAGTATCAGAGAAAGCCAAAAGGCACGATGAAAAATTAAAATTTAATATTGATGAAATTCAGTATATATATATATATATATATATATATATATATATATATATATATATATATATATATGTGTGTGTGTGTGTGTGTGTGTGTGTGTGTGTGTGTATGTGTGTGTGTGTGTGTGCCACCTAGAGGACTGTTAAGTGAAATAATGCAGCCTAAGGGGCCTAGGAACATATAATTTTGACACCAAGAGATGTCACAAATATGTCATTGTAAACAGGCAGTCAACAAAGTTATAAAGAATGTAATTAAGTAAAGTGGAAAATGGATTGCTTGTAATCTTATTAATTGGCAGTTAAGTTTATGCAATATGGTTTAGAGGAGCCAAAAGGACTGCCATAGCAAGTGTTTTCAATAATATGTAAAATTTAGTATAATTTATGTAAACGTGTTTTCTGGATAAAGTATGGGTTTATGATAAATTTTGTAAAGGAATTTCAGTGTATAATGTCTGTATAATTTGTATAAGAGGTAGAAATATTTTTCATGATAATGATTGAAAGTAGATGAACTGAAGAACAAAGCTTTCTTGTATATTTCAATTATGCTTAATTGTTTGGACACACAATTGAAATGAGGGTATATATAAAACGATTGTTCAGTCATCTAAATATGCTTTTTACTGTGACATGGAAAGACTATTTGAAAAGTACGATGTATGTGATGTTAGAGTGCTTTGCTCATGTAGTTTGTAACTTATATAAAGAATGTATTGAATAATATCTTGTAAGCGCTTAATGAAATGAAAATATTTATGTGTATCTATTTTTTATATTTGCACAAGTTTTCATTTGGATAAAAAGGTGCTTGCTTAGGGACAATGTCTAAGATATGTGTTATGTAAAAGATGGAGTGCTTTTTTACTGTACGGAAGTTATTGTAGGAAGTGTTAAAGGTGGCTTGGGTTCTTGGCGCACTACCTGTAGAGCGAATGGGAAAGAGAAGATGCAGTCCATAGGCAGCAGTGAAAGAGCCAATACTCTGAGGGAGCAGGTGATGACTTGCCTAGAAATTGCACAGTACCCACGGATGACGACTCCTGATTTATTATGGCTTTGGTACAAGCTGTGGGCTATGTTACGGATGTTGAAACGACGACAAAAAGATTTAATCAGCCCATACTTAAAAAAACGCCACGCCATGAGTAGTGTAGCAGCCATTACTATCTGCCACACCTAACGCCCACAGCCACGTATACAGACTGTATAATTAGAACTGTAGAAGTGAAAACTATCAATTCAAAACTAACTATTCTGAATAATTATTGTGTTAAACATAATATTTGGTTCACCCTGTCATTTTATTCATAATCATTAATATATACAGGGTCCTTTTTGGGTACTGGTTATTCCGAGTAAGACTTTTATAAAAACATTTGAAGTGCTATTATTGCGAGTAAACCTTTTATAAAAACATTTTAATTGTTTTATTTAGCACCTACAAGCACCAATTTTCGTCTTTGAATAAATGTCTAAAAATAATTGTTGTGGAGAAACTTCTAAAGTGGAGGTAGAAATACTGTATGATTCATGTAGTATAATGCTGAAGTGAAATTTTGCTTAAGTGCTCAAGTAAATGTTCTCAACCATATTTAGTGATTTTAATACTTTTACTATCTTTGTCGCTCGCAATAAGTAAAGTGAAAGTGAATAAAAATTTTTGGAGTAAAGTAAAAATAAAACTGTATCAGTTATAAGTTCTAAGAGTTATTAAAGTTTTAAGCACGGCTGCGTTGTCAGTGGCCGATACGAAGTAAAATTAATGGAATAAGAGCCCTCGATAGCAAAAATTTTTGGCCTAGAGTTCAGCCACTACTAAGAGTGCCTTCATCAGAAACAAAAAAAACATTTAAACTGGCATGTCATGTATGAAAGTAAATATCAAGCGATAAAGCTTTAGTCACAACATTTTAATATAGAAAACACAGAAGGCTATTTTAAAATTTTGTGACTAAAGCTTTATCGCCTTATATTTATTTTATACGTGGCATGCCAGTTTAAATGTTTTATTTCTTATGAAGGCAATCCTAGTAGTGGCCGAAACCCAGGTCAAAAAGACTTCATTTTTGCGACCGATGGCTGTTATTTCTTTAATTTTACAAAGAGCGATTTATTGGATATTTATATTATATCATCAATTAAATTCAGTATCTTTTGTGTTGCCCATGGATTTCTATTGGTCAACGTCTTTGCACCTATTTGATCCTCTTCTGCGTTCACTATTTCGTCTCTCAAAGCTACCTGTATTTCTTCTACTGTATTCCTTTCGCCTGTTCTTATAAATCGTTCTCTATTAATCCCTCTAAAACTCTATTCAATTTCTGGTTCTATCAGTTTATCCAGGTCTCATCTCCTTAAAATACTATCTTTTCGCAGTTTCTTCTGTTTTAATCTACAGTACATAACCAAAATATATAAAAATGTAGTAAATGAAACAGGCGAAAGGGAATACAAACGTTTCAAAAATGAGATCAACAGGAAGTGGAAAATGGCTAAGCAGGAATGGTCAGAGGACATCTGCAAGGATGTATGATAGATGCCATCTACAGGAATACACCCTTGGAGAAAACGGAAGCAGCTGTATGGATATCACGAGCTAGATGGAAAAGCAGTCCTAAGCAAAGTACGGAGAGCAGAAAGGTAGAAGAAATATGTACAGTGTCTGTAGAAGGGAGACGTACATGAGGGCAATAATATGGAAATGAAAGAGGACGTAGATAAAGATGAGAGGGGAGATATGGTACCAAGTAAAGAATTAGCCAAAGCACTGAAAGACCTATGACGAAACAAGGCCCTGGGAGTAGATAACATTCCGCTGGCACTGCTAAAAGCCGTGGGAGAGCCTGTTATGAAAAACTCTTCCGTCTGGTGAGCAAGATGTATGAGACTGGCGAAATACCCTCAGGATAATATAATTACAATTCCAAAGCAAGCAGGTTCTGACAGGTATAAAAATCACCGAACTATCAGTTTAATAACCAAAACAGTAACATGAATTCTTTACAGCAGAAGTGAAAAACTAGTAGAAGCCTACCTCAGTGAAGATCAGTTTGAATTCAGGAGAAATTTAGGAACACACGAGGCAATACTGGCCGTATGGCTTCTCGTAGAAGATAGACTACCGTTTGTAGACTTAGAGAAAGCTTTTGACAATGTTGACTGGAATACTCTCTTTCAAATTCTAAAAGTGGCAGGGGTAAAATACAGGGAGCGAAAGGCTATTTACAATATGTACAGAAACCAGATGGCATTTATAAGAGTCGAGGGGCATGAAAGGGAAGCAGTGGTTGGGAAGGGAGTAAGACAGGGTTGTAGCCTCTCCCCGATGTTATTCAATCTGTATATTTAGCAAGCATTAAAGGAAACAAAAGGAAAATTTGGAGTAGGTATTAAATGCATGGAGAAGAAATAAAAAATTTGAGGCTCGCCAATGACATTACAATTCTGTCAGAGACAGCAAAGGACTTGGACGAGCAGGGTATAAGATGAACATCAACAAAAGCAGAACGAGGATAATTGAATGTAGTCGAATTAAGTCTGGTGATGCAGAGGGAATTATATTAGGAAATGAGACTCTTAAAGTAGTAGATGAGTTTTGATATTTGGAGAGCAAAGTAACTGATGAACGTCGAAGTAGAGATGATATAAAATTTAGACTGGCAATGGCAAAAAATGCGTTTCTGAAGAAGAGAAATTTGTTAACATCGAGTACAGATTTCAATGTTAGGAAATATTTCCTGAAAGTATTTGTATGGAGTGTTGCCAAATACGGAAGTGAAACATGGACGATAAATAGTTTAGACAAGAAGAGAATAAACGCTTTTAAAACGTCGCGCTACAAAAGAATGCTGAAGATTAGGTGGATAGATTCAGTAACTAACGAGTAGGTTCTGAATAGAATTGGTGAGATTAAAAATTTGTGGCACAACCTGACTAGAAGAAGGGTGCGGTTTGTAGGTCACGTTCTGAGGCATGAAGGGATCACCAGTTGAGAACTGGAGGGAAGCGCGTGGGCTAAAAATCGTAGAGGGAGACCAAGAGATGAATACAGTTATTCTGAGATAAAGAGGCTTGCATAGAATACAGTAGCATGGAGAACTGTGGACTGAAGACAACAACAATAAGGAGTTATAAAAGGAAATTCCTTATGTGGCTCTGTAAACTGAAGTAGGGTTACATAAAGATACTGAATGACAGTACAGAGTGACCACACCCTACCTTTAGCTTTTGAAAGATCATTTGTTAAGAGAAAAATGTAAACAAAATGTTTAATAAATGTTAATGTATTATGAATTTACAATTTTTTAGTCGATTGTACAAAAACGCAAACATAGAATTCCCCCACAACAATTCTTTTTAGCACTTGATACTGATTAAAAATTCGTGGTCTTTCTAAATCAAAATTTCATAGATACTTATGTGGGTGTAGTACCTAAAAGATTTTTGTATCTTTCTCAGTACTATGTCCTCAAAGTTGTATTTATTTGTGAAGTTATATTAGCAAACAGTAGGAAAGTATCTCAAATTTACTTCTTCTGCTTTTCTCAAACTTAACCTTTTCTTTGCCTAGATAAGTTGGCGACCTTAAATTAGACAACTCACTTAATGAACGTGGTGCAGAAAGGTCCTATATTCAAAGTTATTCCTCTTTTTATTGCGTTTCTTTCTAACAGCTAGAAAACTCTTGGGAAAAGTAATTAATAGTCTGATTCCCATACCCATTAGTCACACATCACGGTCAGATCCTGTACAAGGGGTAGCGTTATACATATGCACAATTCCCCTTATAATAGTGATATATGTGGCTTTTCCATTAGCAAGGCTATTTATTTGTGGTATTGATGTTTAGTGCTACATGTGGCAACTGTGACACGACCTTTTACAATACTAAACAGTCTAAAAGTAGCTTAATAGTGTTGCAAGCTTAGAAAGGAAGTAAATGGTACCTTAAACAAAATCTCTCTGTTACTCCAATTTATTTTACCTGGTTTATTAAATGGAGGGTGCCACTGATGTTTACCCAAAAATGCATCAGCAACGTAGAAATATTTGTCTGAAAATAATAATTTTGATTTATTTTACAATGATATAAAACGCTTATCGGTAATGTGTAGTGACTGGCATGTACACAGATGCAAATACGCAAATGAAGTACTTCTCTACTGCAACACACGCTCTTTTCGTGAATAGGCAATAATGTTGTCCTGTTAATTCTTGTGTATGCATTATCAATTGCCTACATGTGATTATAATTCACTCAACATAACTGACAATGGCGGTCATTGCTCGTTGGCTTCATATGACTCATAAGACTACAGTGCTACAGCACAACAATTTCCTTGAAATATATTAGATGTGAACGCCTCTTTAAACTGCCACATGTAAATGTAGGACTGATGAAGTGTTTCCAGATAATTAAATTTTCTTCCTGTCTTTTACAGATTTCTTTGAGTCAACAGAAAAGTTCGTTTCAACCAAATTTGGGATTATTTCGTTGTATTTCTTTACTTAATTTTGGATTTTGTGGTTGCTTTACTAGTCTTTGACTTCACAGAGATAGTGGTAATAGGCAATAATATTTTTTGTACTTTTTTCGTTATGCAGTTTCTCATATTTCATTTACTTTGTTATACATATCACTGAGTGTTGTCTGTTAATGTAACAGAAGAAAAGGTAATTCCCTGGTTTCCTATCATTTTGGATACGGCTCTAAATGCAAATAACTATGCCTGTCTCCCAAAGAATTCAATACATACGATCAGTTGTTACTTTGTTCCTTAGAGTTGTTAGAGAAAAAAACAGTCCAGTTCGAAAGCGAACCAACTTTTAAAAATTCTTTTGTGGGAAATGAATTGATGCACACTTCATTTTGGCGAATATTTGACGTGCCGTGCTAATTCTGCTTAATCATTGTTCTGCCTCTATCACAGAAAATGTGTAGATTATTAGATATCATTATATGGAATTCCCGGAGAAAATTTGCGAACACTGGCTTTTATTTCCATGAAGTATTTCCTGAATTTTAGTACTGTCACTTCGCTTTCTGTTTTAATCTGTATGAAAGAAAAGTGATTAAAAAGATATATTACAAAGCAATCTATACTCTTGGACAGTGTTAAACTCATATTTACACTATTCAAAGAATAAACTCACGGGGAGCATATGTATAAGTGAAAGAAAATAAGCTGTATAAAGTGACAGTACGTTCTAAGACTTTAACAGACGGTTCAGATAAGTTACTAGAAATCAAAAAACATATGATCTATTATTAAATGACCAAACATATTTTTCTTTTTCTCCTCCGTTACATTAAGTTATAGTTTCAAATGCTAGAAATGTGATTCATTTTTAATTAAAGTAACTATTTCTGCGTCACAAAAAGTACAATGCTTTCTTAAGTGAACACACTACATGTCGTAATTTTTATATCTTCTGTGTAAATAGCATCTGTGAAAGCTGAACGTCATTTTATATGTGTTTTCCACATTCAGTTTTTCATCTGCATATAGTCTATGTACCCAGTTAGTAACCAAATAAATACAACATAACATTAGGAAGCGTTTCCTATTTAATTTTATCATTGTTCTGCCAAGCACTGTCAGAAAATTCAGTTAACGCTATAAATAATAGTTCGTTTTAGAACAGTACAAAACCTTTTTAACAATAGTTACGTTTAATATAGAGAAAAAAAAACATTTGTTGAACAGTTCATCATTTCATACGTTACTTTACCTGGCATCACTTGTACCTACTTCTCTTATACTATTTCGCAATTTACAAATCGGCTTCCCGTCACATCATATTTCATAGTATCATCTGCGGCCTTATTTCATGACTTCGTATACACGGGTGGTATTGTCAACAGCGCTGGAGGGTTGATGATTAAGCACAGTAGCACTGGCGTGATGTGTTCTGGAAAGTAAGGATTATCTACCAACTACGGTAACGAACGACCCTAGCAAAACACAGTTCACTTTAATAGCTTCGCGTGACTTCCCGCATCGCCCCAAGTTTTATAGTACTGCGCAGATTCCGACCATTGCCCTCGCTTATACCTCTGCCACGCCCACATCAGCTTTATTGCACCCTGCTTGGGATTTATTCTGATTCTTGTAAATGTTATGAGAATGGGAGACGCTGTTTCGTAACGCGAGCGCAGGAACCGAGATACTAAACCAGTATCTACGAAACTAAGATAGACGCTGTTATGGTTTTGCTGGTTTAAACATTTTATATCTGAAATCCTCTGCTCTGGTTTAAAGAAAACGAGAAGCGCTCGTAACAGAATTTGATTTATGGACATTTGTTTTACGTATGTTTTAAGTCGTCCACTGGTACTATTTAAAAACCCTAGACTCCCTTTGAGTTTCTTACATATCCTCGTAATACGTCTCCCAAATTTAAGTTACGGGAACTTCAGAATGTAATACAGAATTTGATTTCGGATGTATTTAACGTCGTGCGAGGGGACAAGTCAATTTATTTTCGTTGCCTATATTAGTTTTGTTTTCAGACTCTTTATTTGGAACTAGAAGGTCCACAAATACAATTTAATTTCTTAACTAATTTATTTATTTCTATTCTTTTCGTTTGCTCGTAGTTTCAGGCTATCAGCCCTACTTTGAGGGGATGGCTCTTGTGATCACCTGGATAGTGTGTCGCATTTAAAGAGTGAGTAGGTGAGTGAATGAAGCCGTAACACCAAAACTAGTCACAAACGAAGAATTTAAAATAAATAAAATAAAAAATAATATGTAGCTTTTAAACGTCTATTCCAAAAACTAATACTTCAACACTTCATCATCGACTGACCTGCAAGCAGAATTCTCCATAACAAAATAATGGAGATAATCGTGATCTGAGATTCACTTAAATGAAAGTAAAATTTTTCAGTTAACTTTGTATTTCTACAACTCGGAATTCTACTTTTTTTATTTTACTTAATTAATTTTGACAGATGATTTCGTATTATGTGGACATATGAGGGACATACAATTAGAAATGCAACATATTTTTTACCAGCCAATTTCGGTTGAAAGAAAATGCGGAAATTTTTGTGGGGCACCATGGAATATTTCCGCTTTAGCTCCTATAGTTGCAGGAGTTCGAATAGGTGCTATACAATGAAGATGCATTCCAAGTAGTGAGTTGTCATTGAGTTCATTTTGGTAGAAACCAGAGCATCACGGATATTGATAGGCGCTTGAAGAATGTTTACGGAGACGTTTCAGTGAACAAAAGCACGGTGCGCCATCGGCTGAAGCGTCTGTCATCATCGCAGTAAGTTCACTACGACATAACGAAGTAACGACTTTAGTGCGTTCGTCGCCACAAAACTGCAAACGCACTTCTCTTTGTCCATGAGAACGCGAAGTGTCATACATGTCTGCGCACCCGAGAGTATCTCACAAAACTTCAATGGACTGTTCTTCCTCATCTACCCTATAGCTCGGATCTCGCACCTTCCGACTTCCACTTGTTTGGCTCAATGAAGGATGCATTCCCCGGGAAGTGGTACGTGGATGGTGTGGATGTTATTGATACAGTAAGACGTTGGCTCTAACGTGGACCAGTAGAACTGTATCATTCAGGCATCCAGGCCCTCCCAGCAAGCTTGTGTAAGGCCGTCGTACTGAAGGGAGATTCAGTCGAAAACTGGGGTTTTGTATACAGAAGAGTGGGGAATAATGCAGTGTATTGGAATCCTGAATAAATCCAACTTGCTTTCAGAATAAAAATGTGTTGCATCACTTATTGAACTCCTCTCGCATTTTGAGTATTGACTTAGTGACAAGAGCATTTGTATATATTTTTATCAAATCTTGACTTCAAAACATTCTAATTAATTGTCATGTCAATGACGAATTTTTGGATGTGAAGAACATGGTTAACTGCAATAAGCGTGTTGTAACTGTAAGCACCTGCAGTTAGCCACATCGTATAAAATTAGAAAGGTGAAAGAGTGTTTAATTTACTTCCAAAACTACACAGTCATAAAATACTATAACTTACAAGCACAACTGATATACCTCAGGAATCCTGAGCTTGTGTCCCTTCCAAAGTAAAATGTAGATACTCATATCTTGAACAGGTCTATCTGAACCGTTTCATAACAGAAGGGCTGTCTGAGGCATTATCTGGAACTGACACCATGTGTCATTATCGAAAGATCTAGTGTCAGATGTAGGAGAGACACGAGTGACTACTTACGAAGTGCTTAAACCAAAAGTGCTTCAAATACTACATCACTGACACTGGGGCATCATCGTCCCTATCAAAAGTGTTGACTGGGAGCATTGACACAGGAAAAATATACACAGAGAAAACTACAAGTCAGCTTCTCCGCGACAACATTTTCCGTGACCCAAGGCATCAAAACATTGGTTACATTTACACTTTGCTGGACAATTTTTAGGAAACTAATGTCCCATTGTTATCGATGCACTTTCAGAATTTCCATATCTGACACAAATGTAAGCGATTTCTTCTACAAAACAGTTCAGGTTGCCAAGGATTTTCTCCATTGAAGTATTGCTGCAATCAACAGTTGCAGACAGGAGCATTCAACTTTCATCTCCGGAGTTCAAATATTTTGTGAAATAAATGATGTTTTACTTCACAATCCCTTACCATTTCATGTTGCAGCTAACGGACATGCTGAGCGATTTGTACAGACATTCAAGTCGCACATGCATTGCTAATATTTCTTTCTCAGTACAGAGCAACTTTACATTGTACAAAATATACAGCTGAAAAATTGCCTGGGACATGGCATCGACTTAATATCAGTTTTAAAGCCATTCAAGCATCCAGAAACTGAGCATCAGCAGCAGTAGAGGCGATTTTTTAAGTTACTGATAATAAGCCCTTGAAAAAGATTGGAAAGAAATCTTGGTTTCCAGGCAAAGTTATACAGCTTTGCGAGCTCCTAATCGTATTACGAAGTGCCACAGAAAAAAGGCTGCAACGTGCTCAGGCACCTACAGTGAGAACTCTTAAGCAGTTCTGTGTTTCAGGCTCTAATGACTTCATTGCTACCCGCGATCTTCGGGATTTGCAATTGCAGACAGCAGTCAATCCTGACTTCACCTCTGGCAGAAAGGCCCAGAGCCGATGCTCAGATAGAGACGGCAAATAGGCCTCATATCACAAACGAGTCTATAGAAATAGATGCGACAAGTGGCTCGACAGACTACCAGATCAACGCGGTTTTAGATGGGATTTTATCCAGTGCCGTGGGTAAATGCCAAGGCGAATTGCTTGTGTTCACCGACCACATATGCACGTCAGCAAGCACAGAGGCTTTCAGGCTAATGAAGCCATGCTTCATCAGCCCCCAGCACCCCCACCCCCACCCCGCCAGTCGGAGGGTACATAGCCACGGTACATAGCTGTAACCACAGAGGACGCCATTAACCAGGCAGTTTCCAGAGTGACACCACACATTGTGATCAGTCGCTTTACATGCACATATAATAGAAACCTATTCATAGAGGCTCTACACAACTAACAAGTACTCCACTGCTGCCACCAGTAGTCAGCTGCCACAGAGCGCACTAATAGTAGGTGCTACTTGCTTCAGCCGCTAAATACTTCCCTCGAGGGGAACTCCCCATCGCTCTCCCTCAGATTCAGAGGCAAAATGACCCAGTGGACTGTCCGTCAAAAACTAACAGGAAGAGGGTGTACCGAACTGTGATAAGAAAAGCAAAATAGAAACAGTGAACCGTCCAACTCAAGATGTGCAGCATTGAGTGAATTTGCATAGCGATCGCGTCGTGGTTGTGTGGTCACGGTCTTGGACTTTAAAGAGGGAGATCAGTGTTCAAAGTTCCCTCGTGACCCATTTGTTTCACATAATTATGAACTTTCCGTAGGGTCATTGCCACGTTTGTTCTCCCTCCGTAGTCTTGACAACTGTCATACTACACATTGGCTATAGAATGAGCCACGTGGTAAAGACATGTGGATATGTAAAATTTATTGGTGATTGTACTGTATATTTCCATAAATAAAGATCTGTAGCGTCAGCCACTAACCGGACAAGGGTACATCTAGAACCGGAGGCTCAAGGATGCAACAGTTTTGTTATGTAAACACTCTTATCGCTTGGTGCAACTGTTTTCAACACGTGTCGAAATCAGGGAGAAGCCACGTCCAAAACGTCGTGGGGTTGGGCGGCCCCCGCTCATTACAGACATCGGATGTTGTATGCTGGGCGGACTTGTAGAACAGGACAGGCGGTGAACTGTGGCAAAACTAACATCAGACTTTAATGCTGGGCAAAGCACAAGTATGTCTGATCACATAACGCAGCGAAGACTCCCAACCATGGGCCTCTGCAGCCGACAACCCATTACATGTGCCAATGTCCACATCACGACATATGCAACTGCGACTGAAATGGGCATATGACCATCGGGACTGGACGTGGACGCAGTGGCAGTAAGTTGCACTGTCTGATAAATCCCGACAGCTTCTTCATATGCAGATGGGTGGGCGCGAATCCGTCGTCTTCCAGGGGAACAATTCCTTGATACCTGTGTTGCAGAATGGAGGCAAGCTGACGACGGCTTCATTATACTCTAGGGAACATTCACGCGAGCTTCCATGGATCAAGTGGAGTTCATGAAAGGCACCATGACGGCAAAGGAATATCGTACACCGGTTGCAGACCACGTGCACCCCACCACGACGATCATGTTTCAAGACGGCAGTAACAGTTTTCAACAAGATAATGCGCCATGCCGCAATGGCAGAAGTGTGATGAAATGGTTCGAGGAACACAGTGGCTAGTTCTAGTTGATGTTCTGGCCCCCAGCTCGTCAAATCTGTGCCTGATCGAACACATCTGGTACGTGACTGAATGTGGCATCAGAGCTCATGCACCTCCCCCCCTCCCCGGAATTTAAGGGATGTAGGCGACTTGTATGTGTGCAGATGTGGGGCCAACTCCCTCCAGCGATCTACCAAGGCCTCAGTGCTTCCATGTCACGACGTGTCACTGCTGTTATCCGTGCCAAAGGTCAACATAACGGCTATTATTTAGATGGTCCTCCGTGTACTGATGTAATTTTTATCGGCTCACTGTAGTGAGTCACCAATAAAAATATCCATAGTTGTACCCTTAACGCCATGAACAGTGTGTATTCTACAGATAATCTTGTCTGAACCATCAGATCTGGAGAAGTAGCTGTTTTTGTGATTGGATTCGCACGTGCCCTATGCCTCTCCAGCAAACCATTCAAATCCTGTGCGATTCATAATATTTGTTCTTGCCATAATCATTAAGAATGTTAGTTCCCCTTATTTCTGTCTGATTCGCTTTAAACTGTTCTATGGTAAAAACTTGATTCTTTGTTTAGTGACGTACCATGTGATGTTGAGTAAGATCTAAGCTACCTGCCTGCTCAAAAATCTAAGTTTTATGTACCTTCAGCAGCTAGTTCACAAAGCATTCACGCACAGTTTTTAGTGGAATCTTCTCGAAAGATGATTATTCTTCCTCATGGACACGTCGTGAGACTCGCTTTTATCCTAAGATTGAGACACCAGGCGTGTCTCCTTGTGCTAGACTAAAACAAAGTTAACGAACCACTGAGGCTGATTCTAATATCATAATTCCCTTCTCACATGTGCAGTCACTATGGGGAGAGGACCACGTATTTCTGTTTCGCCAGTACTCATCTAAATCTGTCCATTCGGCGAATTTTGTTGACGCCGACCTAGACAGGGACAAATGATCATCATTATAAAATAAGCTTGCTCGGACAGATAGAGGTGTTTGTTTACTCTGCGCGCTGTTCGAGACTGGAATAACAGAGCATTATTTGAAGGTTCTTCGATGGATTCTCTGCTAGGAAATTGCGTAAGATTTGTAGAGTATCGATGTAGATGTAGATGTAGATGTAGATGTAGAATAATATGCGGCCTTCCACTCTGCACGTATGTCCATAAAACTTGCGGCCATCTGTCCAAAATCCGTGCTAAAAAACTTAAGAAGTTTTTGCAAACTCGTGGTCACACACGGTATAATGCTCCGAAGGAGGTAAGGCTATAGTCAGTCTGATTTGCAATGAGTACTCCCGCTCAGAGGGCACGTCCATCACTACGACCAGGTACATTACTGGTTGTGAATTCAAATGGACGGCTCTTACTACATTCTGAATTATGCGGATGACGTTTCTGTGTAAGTCTGATGGTATATCGCCAGTCTCACACATCTTCCGTACCAACGTGAATAATCGAACAGTCTCCACTTCCAACAACGACTTTAAAAATTCTACTGGAAATTTGTCTAGCCCTTCTGCCTTACTTGATCTCTATATATCTATTTGATTCATTTATATCATTTATTAATACGTACTTAGATCACGATTATTTGACTCACTGAATGTTATAACGAGGATTACAATAAACTTCTATCTTAGTCTCAGTGCTAATTTATGTCATGTCCACTTAAGAAACGCATGTTGTCATGTTTATTTTAGAACCTGTACACCCAGTTTTAGTTTAACCTTGTATGACCAACCTTGTCTGTAATCCGTAGTGTGCCGCAGTGAAGACCAAATACACTCTGACAGAAGTCATCGCATAGCGATATGCATGCCTCTGCAGATCCCGGTAGCATGGAATACAGAAGGTATACACTCCTGGAAATTGAAATAAGAACACCGTGAATTCATTGTCCCAGGAAGGGGAAACTTTATTGACACATTCCTGGGGTCAGATACATCACATGAACACACTGACAGAACCACAGGCACATAGACACAGGCAACAGAGCATGCACATTGTCGGCACTAGTACAGTGTATATCCACCTTTCGCAGCAATACAGGCTGCTATTCTCCCATGGAGACGATCGTAGAGATGCTGGATGTAGTCCTGTGGAACGGCTTGCCATGCCATTTCCACCTGGCGCCTCAGTTGAACCAGCTTTCGTGCTGGACGTGCAGACCGCGTAAGACGACGTTTCATCCAGTCCCAAACATGCTCAATGGGGGACAGATCCGAAGATCTTGCTGGCCAGGGTAGTTGACTTACACCTTCTAGAGCACGTTGGGTGGCACGGGATACATGCAGACGTGCATTGTCCTGTTGGAACAGCAAGTTCCCTTGCCGGTCTAGGAATGGTAGAACGATGGGTTAGATGACGGTTTGGATGTACCGTGCACTATTCAGTGTCCCCTCGACGATCACCAGAGGTGTACGGCTAGTGTAGGAGATCGTTCCCCACACCATGATGCCGGGTGTTGGCCCTGTGTGCCTCGGTCGTATGCAGTGCTGATTGTGGCGCTCACCTGCACGGCGCCAAACACGCATACGATCATCATTGGCACCAAGGCAGAAGCGACTCTCATCGCTGAAGGCGACACGTCTCCATTCGTCCCTCCATTCACGCCTGTCGCGACACCACTGGAGGCCGTCTGAACGATGTTGGGGCGTGAGCGGAAGACGGCCTAACGGTGTGCGGGACCGTAGCCCAGCTTCATGGAGACGGTTGCGAATGGTCCTCGCCGATACCCCAGGAGCAACAGTGTCCCTAATTTTCTGGGAAGTGGCGGTGTGGTCCCCTACGGTACTGCGTAGGATCCTACGGTCTTGGCGTGCCTTGGCGTGCATCCGTGCGTCGCTGCGGTCCGGTCCCAGGTCGACGGGCACGTGCACCTTCCGCCGACCACTGGCGACAACATCGATGTACTGTGGAGACCTCACGCCCCACGTGTTGAGCAATTAGGCGATACGTCCACCCGGCCTCCCGCATGCCCACTATACGCCCTCGCTCAAAGTCCGTCAACTGCACATACGGTTCACGTCCACGCTGTCGCGGCATGCTACCAGTGTTAAAGACTGCGATGGAGCTCCGTATGCCACGGCAAACTAGCTGACACTGACGGCGGTGGTGCACAAATGCTGCGCAGCTAGCGCCATTCGACGGCCAACACCGCGGATCCTGGTGTGTCCGCTGTGCCGTGCGTGTGATCATTGCTTGTACAGCCCTCTCGCAGTGTCCGGAGCAAGTATGGTGGGTCTGACACACCGGTGTCAATGTGTTCTTTTTTCCATTTCCAGGAGTGTAAAAGGACATTGCACTGGCGCAACTGTCATTTGTACTCAGGTGGTTCACGTGAAAAGATGTCGGACATAATTATCGCAGCATGAGTGCAATGAACAGACTTCGAAGGCGGAATCATTGAGTTAGACGCATGGTACATTCCATTTCGGAAATCCTTAATGAATTCAGTATTCCAGGACCCCAGTGTCAAGAGTGTGCTGAGAATACCATATTTCAGGCATTAACTCCCACCATTGACAACGCAGTGTCTGACGGCCTGCTCTTAACCTCCGAGAGCAACGGAGTTTGCGAACAGTTGTCAGTGCTAACACACAAGCAACACTGCGTGAAATAACCCTGTGGTGTGGCGTACAATGAAAGTATCCGTTAGGACAGTGCGGCGAAATCTGGCGTTAATTGTCTATGGCAGGAGATGACCGACGCTATTGCTTTTGCTAACAGCATGACATCGTCTGCAGCGTCTCCTGGGCTTGTGAGTACAGCATGTAGGATGAAACGTACACGACTGGAAAACCGTGTCCTGGTCAGGTGAGTCCCGAGTTCATTGAGTTGCGGATGATAGGATTCGAGGGTGGCTCAATGGACCAAAGTTGTCATCAAGGCCCCATAATAGTGTGGGCTGGTCCAGCTGAACCAATAACTGACTGGAAATGCTTATTTTTATGAATGACAATGCGCCATGCGCCATGCAGGTCTCAATTGTTCGCATTTTGGTTGAATAACATTATAGACAATTAGAGCGAATTATTTACCCTACCCATGGAATATTTACGGGGCATAATCGAGAAATCATATCCTGCACAAAATCATGCACCGGCAACACTTTATCAATTATGGACGACTGTAGAGGAAGCATGGCTAAATACTTCTGCAGGAGACTTCTGACGACTTGTTGAATCCATGCCGCGTCGAGTTGCTGCCCTTCTGTCACCTCAATGTACGAGCAAGTAGGAGGTTCGTCTACAGTATAAAAGGGATTGTCAAGAAGAAATTATCTTAAGCCAGATTCATTCTTAACTTTACTACACGTTAGTCATTTGGGAAGTTATGGAAGATTTTTGAAAATGCGTTCTAAACTCGTTTCTGATCCATTGACAGCTTAAGTAATTTTTTTTCTAGTGCTTTGGCTGGGGGAAACTATTATTCTCGAATTGAAACGAATTGTTTGTGACGAATTCCATTAGCGAATATACATTTTGTGAAGGGTTGGTTAAAATACTTAATGTTTTGAATATGCATCCGCAAGATATTAGTGTGTGGAAACTGCTGGTTTGTGTGCACTCTGTACTTGCGTTATATATTATCTGTCAGCCAGCATATTATGACTTAAGCTTGTAATAAGTCATAATACATCTGTTTGTTCTCAAGAAACCAGGAATTTCATGATGAGCAACAGTTGCCGATCTTAGGTCTTCAGCTGTGAGTAATTTATTAAGATATCAGTTCCATTTACTGAATAATTTAGGCACACTAGATGCATCATTTCATATTTTCGGGGACGTAGTCAATTTGCAAAACGTAAACTCCGTTTACCAGTTACAATATATCAATAGCGGAGTGAGGATACGAGGCGTAACGTATTGACTATAACTCAACACAGAAGTGGCAGCAGTAATATGCCGTGAGATGGCACTCTTCCTCCATACCATATGTGTTAAATTCAAAAACGCTTTCAACACTATCGGGTTTTGTCAACAAAGTAAGCAATTACTGACATGCTTCATGTCACATACCTGTTCATCAATTACTAATCTGTGTTTGTAGCCGTTTTGACTATTTTTCGACCGGTTGTGACTGATAGCGGTAATTTAAAAGAATTCTTTACTAATCAGTGTACTCTGTAGCCTTATGTACAGCTACGACAGATTATTCCTCTTATGTCTGATTAAAACAGGTCGCTGTGGTCAGCACCTTAGTTTGCAGGCAGGAAATATTCTTGGACGACTTCCTAAAAGAATGTTGGAACGAAGTCCTTTCACGGTGAACCTACTGGTTGATATTTAGTATATGGCGTGTCAGTAGCTAGGAATAATTTAAAAGCAATAAGAAAAAGTTTTATTGGACTTTCATTTTGAGCACTAAGTTACGAAGACCACTTATGGTCAGATTTGCTACGCCGTCGGGATCCTCCATTATTTTTTCACATTTTAACACCCTTAGTTATGATATTCACAGCGGTTCTGCAAAGCAGAAGTACGTCAGCCGACACGAACGGATGAATATGTTGTGCGCGCGTATCACATTCTCTTTTTTGTTATGGCTGTCGGCTGCTCACAATGCAACCCCGTGAGATGGTCTGACGTCTCCTCTTCATGTCAGACGCTCGCCATTCAATTCGTATTATCTGCGGCGAAAAAGTGTTTTTTTCTGTTTCTGAGTGAGGCGTTTTGTTACATAGAACTATAATTGGGGATTGTATTGTGAACTGAAACATCATCTGTCGTGTTGCATCTGTTGGATGTTTTCCTATCTTTACCTCAATATTTCAGTTGGCACTTAAAGTATCATACGATAATAAGCACTAATGACCAAAGCGCTCTCGGTTAATTCGCTGCACGTATTTTTATATAATAATTAACATTCTGTAACCTAATATTTTACATTAGATACGGTACAACAAAAGTTTTAGTGAAATTGTAAGAGAAAGAGAAATTAGGTGGGAAAGTTAAACTTCTAAAGCAATCCATTTTAGTAATTTATTCAGGACAAGAAATTATTCAGAATATAGAACGCACAGGACGTCCGTAATAGATGGCTGAAGAAGTACAAGAAGGTTATGAAGAGTTTGCAGTGAAAAGATAACTAAGTCACTGACCTTTTAGTTACCAGAATTTTGAAGAACGTGAAACACAGACTACCAGGTTAAAATATCAGTTCCCACTTCCCTGTCATGAGAAGCGCACAAAATGAAACCACGTGTGCTGTATTTTGAAGTATTCTACCTCAGCTGTTTTTTTCCTAAGTATTTTATTATACCTCCCACTGGTGGCCAATTTGGTCCTTACAGGCTATTTTCAAGCGACGTCTACATAGGAACATACCAAAGATACAAATATACGAGTATGTTTGCTTTACTTACAAAAACAATATTTTACTATGAACAGTCTGAAATTGTACCTATAGGTATCAATGTGTTATACAATTATTATTCTGTAAATAACCGGCGATATAGCCGAACTGAAAATGTTCAAGCGTCGGAATCAAAACTGGAGAGCTTAGTGCGTGTATTAGTCTTGTTTATAGATAATACTGCGTTATTTTCGTTGTCGAACACGAACTGTCACTTAAGTCCACCTAGGAAACAGTTACAGAAAAGATACCGAAATTTGAATGAGTGTGATCACAGATCGATACTTGGATGAAAGCTGTAACGTACGTTTTGCTATTATAAGCACATATTAAAAGGTCAAAAGCGTAAAATCAAATGTAGGCCGAATAGTGTGACAAGACATCACATACGTCTGCCGAGTGCGATGAAATCCAGGACAGAAAGAGGGCAAGTATTTATTAAGTTACGAACCAAAAAAAAAAAAAAAAAAGAAGAAACTTAGAAATACACTCTGCCATACGGTACATCATTAGAAATACAGCCTTTGTTACAATAAATACACATAAATGTAACACACATTTATAAATGTAAATGAAGGCGACATTCATGACTGATTTGTGACTGCTGGGAATTTCGGTGAAGGACTGGACCAGAGGTTTACAAACTTTTATCCACCTTTTTATTACACAGTTTTAGTGACCATTAAAGTGAGCAATATACTCAGTCATTAAATATCTCTGGCAAAATGGTCACCAAAACAATTTTGAATATTAACAAACATGAACAGAGATTTTGTGTGACGTAAATTACGAAACAATCAGTTAATGTGGAAGGCACTTAAATCCCAAAGAAAGCAAACTCCATTAATTAACTGTAATCATAACATTAATTTAACCTTTGGTAAGAACCTGGAGCAAAATTTTATCATAAAAAGAATACCTTCAGACTTCAACCCCATTTCAGAACAAAGCAAGGCCTAAACTTAATATAGCATAAGCAGAAACACGGAACAATTTCCTCTATACAAACATTCAGCAGAACATGAATATTATATTGCCATTAACGAAGAGGGTAATGAGATCGCCAATGCCGTTCCCACAAAGTGGACTTTAACACAGCAAGAGCAACGTAAATAATGGCCCCAATATAGGTACACAAAATAATATCCAAGTTACTTACTGATCTGTTGATACATTAGGAGTAGCGGACCCTTGGGTAGCTTGGACTCTAGTGGCTGATGCCTAAATAACTTGAAAAGATCTGGCACGTAACTTAACTTCTGTCCCGGAACTGCCGAACGATACGGCTTGGCTTAGTTCCTCAACTGAACACAGGACCAAGGAACCTCTAGAATGGTCACAAATCGTCCACGTCGTAGTCAGATTCCATTCGGTCGGCTAAGAAAGACCAAACAGGAACGGGAGTGCATAGAGGAAGTTGGTCACGCGGTGCACAGCAACCAGTCCGGACTGGGACAAATAAAATCTTGAGAATGCTACCTGGCATACAAACCACAGATCAGTACATTGAAGTAACAAGGTTAAACATACCACACAAAGATCAGGCGTAACAAACATGAAGTCACAACACAATTTATCATAGTATTCAGCACTTCCAACTACCCTGACCCACTGGCTTATAACGGACCACAAATTTAAACCGAAACCTGAGAAAAATATGTGCTTACGCATGAACTCAGAACCATATTATAATGAATAACAAGGCCCACTTCCGCATTAACGTGAACGGCATAAAAAAATTATATACAGCGCCAGGTGAGATTACTTGACCTACAAATTATGAGTTATTTAAAAATACAAATACAAATTTAAAACCAAACTTTGAAAACGAGCAAATGACGACGTTGGATTATTATCCCAGCTTACTACAGAGCCACATGAATGTCAAGATTTATGAATTTGCAGTAACTGAATGCATAAAGTGCTTAACCTGGTACATTAGATGTTACTAATATAATTTTACACAACGAGAGAAACGTTAGTCAAATATTTTAAGCCTCTGAACAGAAGAAACAGATTAACAACTATATCACCTACTTCCCGAAGCACAAAAGTATCCAGCAATAGATTAATTCAAGACTTTAGAAGAAATTGTGCTGACAAACAAATTCGTAAAATACTGCATATAAATGACAGTATTAACAAGCAGAAATTTAATAGCTTACAAATCACTTGACATCACAGCTCGGGACAGGCTATCGAACCAATCACTTCCTTCATCCGTCCAACATGCAATTAACGGTCCATTCAGAATGTTGCGGTTGCGTTAGAGACAAGTCCACTGTGGTTGAAAGTACAGAAGCGAAACCATGTGTCACTAAAAACGAAAGCGGTCACATGTGGCAATCTTATTCAAATCAACAGTAGTCCTTCAGTGACTTAAGGTGTCAACTGCATAAGCTACCTTGTTGGACTCGCGTCAAAGAAGCAGCTCCCCTTCCTCTCTCTCCTATTTCAGCCAGGAAGGATCCGCTTCCACTCTGTGCTGACTGCCACCTCTCGTCTCCAGCCGTCAGAGAGCGTCAACACTCGTCTACCACGCCCCCGTGGACAAACCGAGCACTTAGGTGAAGAATGGATAACCGCAATAGCTAAATGATTGGCGATAGCTTACATTCAGAATCAGAACTGTTATTCTTATACATGGCTCACCAAACGACAAAAAGATGGTTTTCACGTTACAAAATGCAAACCTAGAGATGGATTCTGAAAAAGTGACAAGAATTGCTTAGGTTAGCAAAAGAAGGACAACTTGAGAAAAAAAGATTCGTTCTATGATTTGGCATCATGACCAAAGGTCATCTTGCGGAAATGGGGCCACCAGCAACTAATATGGCAAATCATGCATGTTTGCTGGAGTCAAATAAGTGCCAGGGTATTATGACACATGACAGTAAAATATATAATCCGTAAAACAATAGTTTACTCTCGTATCATGACCTAGGAATGTCTTATTTAAAGTGTTACTTGCAGCTAACAAGGAGGAATGAAAGGTGGGAGTGGTATATCTTCCGTCTATGAAAAAGCATAGCAAGCTAAAACATTAGGTCGTAAAAATAAAAAGATTTGATGTGACAAACAAAGTGACGGTGATCATCTTGAAGTTGAAGCTCTTCTGTCTGCATTTGCTGACAAATCGATATGTTTTTGGAGAGGCTCCGCCTTGAGCAAAACACAATGATTCTTTTTCGTTTTATTCCCCAGACACATTTAACTGTAGTTTCAGCATCATCAGTGGGTCTTTTGCTATCTCATGTAAAACAAGGAAAATGCTTTATACTACTTGTAAACATGTGAATTTGAGTTTTTAAAACAATATTCTCATGTTTGAAAATGGACACCATTTTGTATATATACCTTAAAACCACATGCAGTGCATTTCTTGGATTTCTATTTAATTTAATGCAGTAGGTTCGTTCCACAGTTTGTCATCAGCAACCATGTAGAACCAAATGTAGACCAGAAATTTACTTGCAAAATTTATCACTGGCCATTTTATGTTACGCCTACCATTAACTAATACTACTTGGAATATTCTTTGTATTTGTGTTTGCGTTTGGAAGGGGAGTTTATGTGTTTGTGTTGTGTGACCGTTCTTTGAGGACAGAGAGTTCTATTGCTGGCCAGCAGAAACTTTGACACAAAGTACACAGAACCCAAAAGAACATTAAAAAGTAACAGCTGACAGTCTAAATTTGCAGAGAACTGTGTGAACTTTTATTGCTTGTTTCCCTTCAGTTATGGGTTTTTGTATTTGATAGTTTTCTTCAATTATTAGTTTTTGTGAGGGGCTGCTTTTGCGTTTGAGAATTTTGAAGTCAGTGTTGATGTTTGTTGTGGTGTGTTTCATGTCCATAAGGTGTTCAGCAAATGTAGAACGACAGCAGTTATTTTTTAATGCTTTTATGTGTTGTGTGTATCTGTTATTAAAGTTTCTGCTCGTCTGTAATATATAAAATGATTTGGGGTCCCAGGATGTCGGTTAATACCAGATGTGTTTTGTTTTTCTGTGCTTCTTCTGGGTGCTCCTAGGTTTCAGTGAAATGATTTGTCTGTTCTGTAGGCTATTTTTAGACCTTGTTTTTTTAATATGTAGCCTGTTTCATGAGGGTGTGTTTTTGTTGTTGTTGTTGTTGTAAGTGAGAGTGTATCATTTGCTTATTGTTATAGGTGTTTCTTGTTCATGTGTTCATGTGTGTGTGTTTTCTATGTATTTGTGTTTGTGTGATTATGTTACATGTGGCTGTGTTCGTAAATTGGTGACGGGTTGTTTGTTTTCATCTGCTGCTTGTCCACTTTATTTTTGTATCAGTTTGATGATCAGTTTCTCTATATTTTTTGTATTATAGCCATTCTGTATAGCTATTTGTGTGATTCACTGTAATTAATTTTTGTAGCTGTCTTCACTGAGTGGAGTTTCGTTTAGTCTGTGCAGCATATATTGCAAACCAGTCAGTCTGTGCGCAATTGGATGGTTAGAGTATTTGTGTACAGCTGTTGTACTGATGATGGTGACTTTCCTGAATATGGAGAACTAGTGTTGGTTCTTGTTTCTGTCTACTGTGAGGTCAAGAGAGTTTAACATTTTGTCATTTTCTGTTTCTATTAAAATATGTAAAAGACAACAACATAACAAAGCTAATCAGTTACAAAGACACCATACAAATATACAGACACTTCTGAAGTACATCTCACCCATATCCACTAAACTGATAGTGAAATTAAAACAACAGAAATCCAAGGCAACTACACTGAACACCCTACTATAGCTCCACAAGAAGGAATCTCCAATATGTCCAGTGGTAAATTTCAGAAGTGCACCCACGTATCACATAGTGAGAGATATACACACTTACTTACAGAAACATTATGTATACTCAAAAAACCAGCAGCGTAAACAACACTGAAGAGCAGACAGAAAAATATCAAATACCCACAACAACATTACTCACATCCATTTACATAAATATTTCTACCACTGAAAGCTCCAACATCACCAAACAATAATTAGGACAGAAGAGTGTCATTCCCAAAACCCACATAAAAGAAATACCTAGCATTCTAAAACTAATCACAGAGCAAAACCATTTCTCATTTGGCCACCAGTTCTACCCACAGTAGGATTGACATCCCACGAGATCACCGATCACTGGACTCCCAGCCAACATCTCCCTTAATCACCTTAAAAAATATTTGAAACAATATTAAGACCTAGACAAGGATAGTATATTGATATCGCTATTTAGGAGACATCATATGCCGAGAGCAGCGTAGCTTTTCTCACCTGATGATGGCGGCCAAGTGGACTGCTGAAATATTGTGCTAGGATGACAGTTTGATCCGGCTGGAAACCCGACAAGAATTTGACAAACAAATAACTATTAAGAATGGACATGATACAAAAACTATAGGCAAAGCTGAATCACAGATTTAAAAAAAATGTGGTCACACAGCATACAAAAACAAACAATCTGTCTCCAGCTTCCTAACACAGCCACACAGAACACAAACACACATAATGCAAACACACAGAACATACACATACGCACACATGAACAAGAGGCACCCATAATGACGAGCAGATGATATACTCTCTCTTACTTTAATAAACGCTCCCATAAAATAGGCAGCATATTCAAAAAACAAGAATTACAAATAGCCTACAGGGCATACAATACAGTTCACACAAAACAAAGAGCAACCAACACAGGCACAGAAAAGCACATCACATCTGGTATTTACCAACCGATATGCCAAGACAACAAATCGATTAATATAGGTTAGACAAGCAGAAACTTAAACACCAGATACACAGAGCATAGCTCTCATTCGATGTTTGCTGAACACCTTTTGGACTTGAAACACAGACCAACAAACATCAAAGCTGACTTGAAAATTTTCAAATGCAGCAGTGTACCCACACAGTAACGAATCACTGAAGAAAACTATCAAATACGAAAAGCAATAACTGAAGGAAAACAAATATTAAATGAATACACAGTTCTTTGCAATAGAACTCTGTTCTTTACCCTCAAAGAACTATCGGACAACCCCAGCCCACAAGTACCCCAAACCCCCATTCGGAAAACGCACTTACACACACACACACGCACACACACACACACCACACACACACACACACACACACACACACACACACACACACACACACACACACACATACATACACACAATTGCAGATAAACCCTTCAAAGTTTGGAAACCCCCACCCTGAAAACATTTAACTGTTCAGCTGTCTGCCATCTTCTTTCTGTAGTTTGTAAAGAGTGACCTGATAAGCTACTTAGTGCAGGTCTTGAAAGTGAAGATAATGGGAAACTAGCAAAAGTAAGTGAAACATATTGCAAAACACACACACACACACACACATCTTCCACATAATATTGGTTAATTGTAGGCTTAACACAACATGCCCACTGAGAAATTTTCGAAGTACATAACTATTCTACATTAATTTATGTACGGTTCCAGATAACAAACTGTGAAACAAAACAACTGTGTTAAATTCTACAAAAGTCCAGGAAATGTATATACAAAATAGTGTATGTTTTTCAATGTGTAAATATTGTCATAAAAACTCAAGTTCATGTGTAAAAGTAGTTTTATAGAAGATAACAAAAAAGCCACAGATGACACTGAAATTTCAGCGAAATATGTCTGGGGAATAAAAATAAAAATTGTTTTGCTCAGAACGGACCCTCTCTAAAAACAAATGTGACAGTGCTGAATTGTAGCATAGAGGTAGAATGCACAATAAAATATAAAGCAAAATGATATTATTTAGGCTTTTAAAATTCATCTATTATCACATAGGCTGCATTTTGATAGTGAAAAGTGATAGACTAATGACAAAGCTATGCAGTCAGTTGCAAATGGACTAAAGGGAAAAAAAGTAACGAGTTCATTGTTAACGTAGTGTTAAAGAATTCTGGAAGAAATTCATACCATGCATTAATGTAGTAAAATACCACACTATTTCATACAGATCGCAGTTATTAATGTTCCGCGCATATCGAGTCGGCTGAATGCTGCGGGAATTGCTCAGTGTATCCACGGCAAACCACACATTTTTCAATAGAATCGAAATGTATCAACTGAATAACATTGCGTCCTTACCTTATAATATTAATCAGCATGACCAGAACCTTTAATCGATGTTCATGCATATCAATAACTCATACAGTTTGTTTTCGGATTAATTATGAAAACTAAACGAACTCTCAGTAGTGACTGTATCAGTCTTAAGAATTATTAAGCAAAAACACTAGAACAGTACGTTAACAATAGTATTTCCTAACAAATTTCGCGAGATTAAGCATTATTCACGTTTTGTAAAAGTAAATGTTAACGGATGGTTTAATTTCCATTCTCCGCAATTAAATTATGACAACGGTCTTCCTTTAGTCCATTTTCAGGTTCAATATACAGTAAATAAACATTAATGAAATGGATTGTTTTCTTGCAATCAAAATGTCGTCATTATCTTCCCCTCTCGACGGCAAACAACACACTTCCCATTTGCCCACATTTCCATCCATTCTAATAGCAGCACTAAGGCAAAAATTAGTTCAATCCAGTGATAATTTGCTCGTCAGCCGATATCTCTAACGTTCCATGACTACAAAGTTGCCGCGACCGTCAGCTGCCCGTAGTCACAGGCTCGGTCAAACTGGTAGCGAGCAACTCGCGCGGACAAAACGCGTTGTTGTCGCTGCAGGCGGCAACAGTCAAACAGACCGCGAGCAGGGCTTAATGATCCAGCTCTCAAACGAAGTTCGTTCCGGATGAACGGCTGCTGCGTTACTTTACCACTGAAAGCGAACCGACGCTTTGCTGTTTAACACTGACATCGTAGGTCAGTTCGCGCATGATGATGACACTTACCTGCAATGTGTACAGTGGTAACTGTTACGTGCAGCTGAGCCCTTAGGACGAAATGCTGGAATAGACTGGTTGAGTGTTGGTTACCAGTTATTACGGTATAAGTGTATATTTTTATTTTTATAATTATGTATTTTATGATTTTGGTTGGGGTGGCTTTGAATATTGAGGGCTAGCATTAGACTTTTAATCAACTTATACCGCGATAACACTCGTACGGACATCGGCTCCCTCAAAGTACGTACGATATAATATTTCTTAAACACAGCACGCGACTCAGCGCCTTCTAATAAATAGTTTGCGTGAGCACTGCTATTTAGATAAGAAAATATGCGTATTCTTACGCAAACTGTAATTATAAATATGGGTCTCAGGGGCTACTGGTTATTTGTGTACAAAATTATAGAAAGATTAACTGAGATATTGCAGAATGTAATGATTTTCAATATTTCTTGTTCATTATTTGCAAGGCAAAACTGGAGAGAATCTCGTCTGCCGTTAGGCGGCCAAAATGAAACATACTGAACTCATTCAGTGCTGTGTATTTTGGTAACTGAAAATTAATTTTAACTTCGAAATTAATGAAAGATCAAAATTGAGAAGTCTCTCGCATTTACATTTAATAACGTGAATCGTCAGCATAATGGCTGACCAAATCCTGCTAGGGGAGGTGAACTCACTGCACTACGAAGTCCTGTAAAAACTTCGTTAATTATAATTAATGGTTGCGATTATGAGAGGTAACAACTAAGTCAATAATACACACATTCTAATTACAATTTCTATTACGTTTTTCAAAATACAGATAAAACTTACGTTAATTATCAGGCAGCACTACAATGACGCCCTACCGCTATACGAAACAAAACAGGATAATTCAATGAAAGCATTGTCTCTGATCTTCATGGCCTACGTTACACAGAGATTATACCAAAGAAACTGTGTTTTGTTAATTACGTTGATATTTGTGTTTTGATACTAATATCTTACGTTCTTTATTATTTGTTATACATCACGTACACGTACACAGTCTTGAAATAATTTATAATTCACACGTCTCATAACAAAAACTTCCTTTCCGTTTCTCCAAATGTCCTTTATGTGACGTACCGTCACACAGTGCAATGTTTATATATTTAGTGATAAAATAACATCATTCAGATATAGATATGATTCGACTGCAGCAACTGGCTACAACCACCAGATTCATACACAATATATTTCCAAGACCAAATATTGATTAAGCAATATATTATTAACAAAAACTGAGATTAAACAAAATTTACATGAAGAACCGGCTATGACCACCGGAATCATAACCGAACTACAACGAAAATAAAATATTAACAACAGCAACAAATTATTCAAAACAGACTCAGGTTAAATGAAACTGAAATGAATCTACGCTACAGCTTACGAAAATGAGCCAGTGCAAGGCATCTTAAGAAAAATACTGCGTCTAAAAGATCAAATGTTTACCATATATGCTATAATTATTAAAATAATAGCATCCGTTTTAAAGACCCATAGAATTTCTACCATTTGAATTCACTGCCATAAACTTGCACCTTAGTACATAAAGTTCAGTCCACATGTGAACATAAAAGGCACAATAAAATAACACAGACCAACATGAAACATCTCAGTATTAGAAACAGAAAACAACCTTGGCTTATTCTAATATTAACATGAGCTATTCACCATGCTCACGACCAGAATAGCAGCGCCGTTGCTCATAAAATATAATATTTAAAAACATCTAGCAAACTGTTTACCTGACTGTTAGCATACTATCAGTGTATAGTATGTATCCTATATAGCCAACATAACACGCTCTAGGCCACCTCACACCATCACTTATTAACACAGTCCATTGCTCACCACCTACGCATTAAGGAGAAAGATGAACATTACCTGAAAAGAATGCAATCTAAATCACTGTGCCCAGCCTAAAAATCTAGGGTCAAAGTCATACCGTGCTTTAACCTACGAACAACAGTGTAAAACATTAGACAGAAGGTATGCACCAGGAACACTCTTATCCGCGAGCTGACAAACTCTATATGGGGAGTGCAGCCCAGCGTTCTTCACTCATCTGCACTTGCATCGTGTCTCTCTGCTGCAGAGTCTACCGCACCAGTCTGCTAACCAAGTGGATGTGCGTCTTTATGAGACAGGCTGCATAATCACAAGCTGCTTAAGACCAATCCCAATCAACAACATCTTTGCATTCATGGGAGTATTACCGCCAGAAGTAAGAAGACAGTTAGCAGCAGAGAATGAAAAGAAGGACCAAGAAACAGATTCCAGGCATCTTTAGTTTTGGAAACTACACGTACCCATTATGACTGAAATCCAGAAGAAGTTTTCTACTTACAAGAGCACCAATTACAAGCTCAGCAAAAGCCAACCAAACTGGGCTGTGGAGAACAACGTCTGCTGGGAAATTAGGGACAGCAAAAGAGAAGCTACTATGAGGCTGCCATATCCAATACGGAACCTGGAAAACCATCAAAAGTTTGAGAAGACGGGTGACAAGGTACAAGACTTATTTGATGATACATGTTGTTAATGCGGTGCTAGGCAGGGCTATGAACATTTTATGGTCTGCAGTGACCTAAGCGAAACCTGTCACAAGGAAGAACTGTTGGCAGCGAATGATCGTGCCTTTCCGGGGCTGCATACCTGATTCATAAAACGCGGAATTCTCTGTAGTTAATTAGATTGCAGTTTTATTATGTTGTACGGTACTTTAAGTGTTCTTTGGACTCCTATAATTACATAAAGTGAAACAGTAGAACGACACACTGTCTTTGGCCAATTATTAGATAATGCCGGTTATAGTTAATGCGACGCTACTATACCTGTTAAGTATACCGAGTTGCTTAACACAGGTATCTGTCTGCACATCATGTACATCGCGTAATTCCCCTGGTCTGACAAATAAAGAACAGTGACAAGCTACAACCAATATCCATAAGCCATGTTGGTGTTGTTGTGGTCTTCAGTCCTGAGACTATTTTCATGCAGCTCTCTATGCTACTCTATCGTATGCAAGCTTCTTTATCTCCCAGTACCTACTGCAACCTACATCCTTCTGAATCTGCTTAGTGTATTCATCTCTTGGTCTCCCTCTACGATTTTTACCCTCCACGCTGCCCTCCAATACTAAATTGGTGATCCCTTGATGCCTCAGAACATGTCCTACCAACCGATCCCTTCTTCTGGTCAAGTTGTGCGACAAACTTCTCTATTTCCCAATCCTATTCAACGCTTCCTCATTAGTTATGTGATCTACCCATCTAATCTTCAGCATTCTTCTGTAGCCCCACATTTCGTAAGCTTCTATTCTCTTCTAGTCCAAACTATTTTTCGTCCACGTTTCACTTCCATACATGGCTACACTCCATACAAATACTTTCAGAAATGACTTCCTGACACTTAAATGTATACTCGATGTTAACAAATTTCTCTTCTTCAGAAAAGCTTTCCTTGCCATTGCCAGTCTACATCTACATCTACATCTACATCTACATCCGTACTCCGCAAGCCACCTGACGGTGTGTGGCGGAGGGTACCCTGAGTACCTCTATCGGTTCTCCCTTCTATTCCAGTCTCGTATTGTACGTGGAAAGAAGGACTGTCGGTATGCTTCTGTGTGGGCTCTAATCTCTCTGATTTTATCCTCATGGTCTCTTCGCGAGATATACGTAGGAGGGAGCAATATACTGCTTGACTCTTCGGTGAAGGTATGTTCTCGAAACTTCAACAAAAGCCCGTACCGAGCTACTGAGCGTCTCTCCTGCAGAGTCTTCCACTGGAGTTTATCTATCATCTCCGTAACGCTTTCGCAATTACTAAATGATCCTGTAACGAAGCGCGCTGCTCTCCGTTGGATCTTCTCTATCTCTTCTATCAACCCTACCTGGTGCGGATCCCACACTGCTGAGCAGTATTCAAGCATTGGGCGAACAAGCGTACTGTAACCTACTTCCTTTGTTGTCGGATTGCATTTCCTTAGGATTCTTCCAATGAATCTCAGTCTGGCATCTGCTTTACCGACGATCAACTTTATATGATCATTCCATTTTAAATCACTCCTAATGCGTACTCCCAGATAATTTATGGAATTAACTGCTTCCAGTTGCTGACCTGCTATTTTGTAGCTAAATGATAAGGGACCTATCTTTCTATGTATTCGCATCACATTACACTTCGCTACATTGAGATTCAATTGCCATTCCGTGCACCATGCGTCAATTCGCTGCAGATCCTCCTGCATTTCAGTACAATTTTCCATTGTTGCAACCTCTCGATACACCACAGCATCATCTGCAAAAAGCCTCAGTGAACTTCCGATGTCATCCACCAGGTCATTTATGTATATTGTGAATAGCAACGGTCCTATGACACTCCCCTGCGGCACACCTGAAATCACTCTTACTTCGGAAGACTTCTCTCCATTGAGAATGACGTGCTGCGTTCTGTTATCTAGGAACTCCTCAATCCAATCACACAATTGATCTGATAGTCCGTATGCTCTTACTTTGTTCATTAAACGACTATGGGGAACTGTGTCAAACGCCTTGCGGAAGTCAAGATACACGGCATCTACCTGTGAACCCGTGTCTACATTTTATATCGTCTCTACTTCGACCATCTTCAGTTATTTTGCTCCCCAAATAGCAAAACTCATTTACTACTATAAGTTGAAGCAAAGCAAGCGCTGTATCATGTATAAGATACAGAGGCGAGCGAGTGCACGGGACTTACCCTAGTTCACTGCTAGTAGCGTCACGTCATCGTAACGCGCCTGCATATAGTATTGCACCACATTTAACATAAAAGTAAAAATTAAGATTTGTGTGTAAAACTTTGTTAAAGTATAGTTCTATGTAATAATGTTTCAGGTAACAAATCTTAATGTTATAAAATTAGTAGTTTACGTAAAATTCACGTTTTGAAAGAAAAATAGGAGGCGCTAAATAATGACGCTAGGAAGCCAAAATTTGGTGAGAAGGTGCAGTAAGAAGTCATTAATGAGTGGTACTGGTTTCCAAAACCATAAAACTAAAATTGACTCCAGAATCCGTGTTTTTCGGAAAAATCAGAGGCGCGAAATAATAGAGCTACAATATTGAAAATTGGTAGGATGCTTCAGTTCACCCTAATAATAATAATGGAAATACCACAATCAGTTACCTCTTCTAGTTTTTTAGTAATTTAGTAAAAACTACTTTTGTGAGTAAAATGTACATAAGCATTATAGATTAAGTACTTTAAATTTTAATGATAAAACAAATTCTTTAAGACCAATGATCAGATAGGACAATTAACAAAGCTACACCAAGTTTTAGTCTTGTAGCATAATTAACAGCTGATACAAGTCTTGATAAAGCTATGGTTCAGAGGTAACAATCTACCGTTAGTTCCATTGTAAAAATTCTAGAGAGTAAAGTTTTAATTTTAGCGGGCTGAGATTTTCTACGTGCTTCTGTACTGCTCAGATGTATGTATACAAAAATTGAGAAGTTTGTAAAGCTATTATTAAATGTGATATTTAAGATTATGTGCCTGAGATAGCGATCATTTGGAGGCTGCAGGCATCTGCATAGGAACGGAAAGAACAGATGCTCTCTTGGCGGTACGCGCCGGAGCTATATAAAAAGAGCGGCAGAGGCAGTAGTAAGCTCACTCCGCATTAGACCAACGCCTAGTCCACGCGAGCTTAACGTCCGATCGCGCCTCGCCTCGGGTGACGTCATAGCGGGCTGTGACATGCGCGTACTTAGCAATGTAAACGGACATTGAAAATCGCGAGGACTGTACACCGTCCTGGATCGTTTAGACTTCGGTAACAAACTGTTATTGTGCCGTCCGTATGAAGTATAATTCCGCGTGGCAAGTGGTGACTAACTCCACTTTTAAGGCGAGCATTAATCTTTTTTTTTTAACATTATTGCGAACTATTAATAGAGCACCGTTAGTTAGAGTAATGAACTATTCGGGAGGAACTTGCTGTAGAAGTCGCCTCTGAACTATTAAACGATTGGCTGAATTAACAATATTTAATGTCTTTAGCATTTTCAGAAGTTTCGAGTAATTTGTGTGAGCCTTTAAGATAATAAAATCTTGTTTGGAACTTTAAATTTTATTGAAGCAGCCCTAATCTCGTGAAGAACTATGGATATTTTTCGTTTAGCTGGGCTGTACAGGAATGTGGCCGTGCAGACTGGGAACTAAGGTCAGTAAGTTTCCCTTCGCTTTCTGACTGGCCACCAAATTAGTTGCCAGGCTCGCGTGATTTAAGGTGGCAATGTTCAACTTTCATTCAACATTAAACAACGACTTCTTCGCCGTCCCACATATGTTGCATCGGCAATAGTCTGTTACGTGAAATGAACATTCAAACAACTCATTCGACAACTTCTTCGCCGCCCCACATATGGTGCTTATCGGCCGGGAAAACTGAATTAAAAGCAAATAAAAGTGCTCGATGTGTGAAAGCGATTGGTATAAATTAACGAACTCGGTAGGCAATAACAGGACACTGAATTGAACTAGTGTGGGAACAGTGTTACCAGTAAAGGCGGGTGTGGTGTATAAACAATAAGTGTCTACCGCTGTACGTTGGTTAGTGACGATGGTGAGGAAGGCGACGATGCTGGATCGCGGCTGCCGACGGCGCTGAGACTAAAGGAAGACGGTGCGTCATCGCGGAGCTGCGCTGATCTGCGAGACAGCTGCCGGCTGCGCCGAGCGGTCAACGGTGCCTTGCTGCCCCCCCCCCCCCCCCCCCCCTGGAGCTATTGCAGTAGGCGATTCCTGTGGCGGTACTCGACGCTACAGCTGCTGCTGCTGCCTTCAATACGTCGCGACGCGTCGCATCACGATTGCTGGTACACCGCGACGACATCATTCGTCGAAATCAAGCATTTAAGTTAAGCCAAAGACTTTTAAAATATTTATTAACTGCTGCTAACAAACTAAAAGATATGGAAAGTAGTGTACATTTCAGAAGGGAACCGGTCTCTGACCAAGAATCCTCAGGATCAGGAATTGAGTTTAATGAGGATGGTTCCATTAATTCCTCAAATATTGAACTAGAACGTAATTTGTCACCAGTAAATTATGACTTTAATTTAAATGAGAGTGCAGGGATGCAATCAATAAGTGAAATAAAAGTCAAAAGGGAGCCAGTAGAGTTGCTAACTTTGTCAGGTAGTGAAACTGAGCTCAATATATCTCCAGCTCAGTCAAGTCAAGAGATACAAAGTATCAAGGTAGAAGCTCCGGATTGGATGCAAATACTGTTTGCCAAACTCGGATCAAACCAAAATAAAATTGAGGCTAAAATTGAGGATAGTAATAAAGAACTAAAAGAAGAACTGCAATCAAAATGGAATAGTTTGAATTATAAGATAGATGCTATTCATCATGACATTCAAGTAAAAGTAGGGCAACAGTTAACTAAAATGCATAGTACTTTCAAATGTGAAATAGATCAAATTCAAAAAAATTATCAAGAGGCAGATGAACTTTTGGAAGTGAGGTTGTCCGAAAGATTGAGCAACGAGTCCAAACTTTGCTCTGACAAAGTTAAAGAGGTACAAATTAAAGTAGATACTTGTCAGAAAAACATTGAGAAAGTAAAAGAAACCTGTACCGAAATTCGTGGTGCAGTGGAACAAAGATGTTCTGCCAGGATAGAAGCAGTAGAGTCACAAGTAGAGGAATTAAATACTAACATTGCTAACCTAGAAAATAGAGTAACCTCTGTTAATTCTAGTCATTCTACTGTACAGCATGTGACTTCAGTTGACGCCGCTTTTATAGGGTGTCGACAGTTTTTGCGCTTTGATCCTGATAAGTACATTCACCCTCTTGAATTTTGGAATGACTTTGAGGATGTTCTCCCCAACACTTGGTCAGAAAGAGAAAAAATTTCATTTATAAGAAGTCATTTGTCAGGTGATGCTTTGCGATGGTCAGCGGATGTAATGATCAAATGTAAAACTTTATCTGAATTTAAGTCTGCATTTCTCAACGAATACTGGTCACATAACAAACAAAATGATGTGTTAAGGGAATTCTGGAGTGGTAAGAAGTTTTTCCCAAGGCGTGAATCAGTAAAGGATTTCGCTAGGAAGTGGGTTTCAAGACTGTCACATTTGACAGAAAAGATGAAGCCAGATATGATCATTATGGGTTTAGAAGGTAAGCTGCCGTGGTACTGGCAGAAAAGGATCATTTCCGCCCCTAGAGATAATATAGACAAATTTATTGAATATCTGGAAAGAGTGGAAAGAGTAGCTGCTGCTGAGGAGCAGGTGCAGCAGAATAACAAATCTTCTAACAATCACGTACAAAATAATGGAAACGTGAACGTTAGAAATATGGAAGTTAGGCACACCAAAACAAACTATCGAAACCAAAGCCGTGGCAGAGGAAGAGGGGGTAGATACTCACCACGCTTTCGTAACAACTACTATGACGAAAGTGGAGAAGTAAATACTATGCCATTAAGACAAGAAGGGAGTCATGATGCTACTATATCTAGTGGTGTCACAGATGAACACAACAGGCCGCGTGTGGGAAACTAAATCCCGTCTATGAGGAAACTGGCGCTCACCAGGCGGTAACAGTAACACAGCCAGTAACGGAAACACAGACAATCAGCCAACATACACAGACAGACAACATGGATGACGAAATAAATACAGATAATACCAGTGATGTGTTAAGCCACTCTCACAAAATAGTGGATAATATTTTGGATACACTAGAAAAATGGGTCAAGGAAGAACAGGAACTCAAGGTAGATAATGGGGAAGAAATAGATAATGGGTTTGAGTCTGATGGGAATAATGATGAAGTAAAAGCTTACATCTTCGATGAAAATGGCAATCTAAAAGCTGAAGTAGAAGTAGCAGAAGTAGAATCAGTACTGCAAAACTTTAGAGAGGAGGAAATGATGAATGAAGGGGGTAGAAATAGTAACGAGGTGAAAGAATCTAGTAGCTGTGTAAACGTGCCACAAATGGTTGAAGGTGACGACATTCTTATGAACAGCAATATTGCGCAGGGACGCAGTTGCTCAGAGGTAGAGGATAGTTTGGCTGATGTGCAGCAAACAAAAGTAGAAAAAGTCGTCAGATGCTTCGATTTAAAGTTAGTGGACAGATTAGAGAAAGCAGCTAAGATTATAGAGCATGATGAGCCCCAGGATGTAAATGTAAATGTAATTGCAACTGATCAGAATTACTTTAGCTGGAAGAACATAGAACGAGATTTATTAGACGAGGTGTGTGAGCAACCTGTTCAATGTAAAATAACTCACCCTGTTATCAAAGTAAACATATCAGGAGTCACTGTGCGTTGTCTGCTTGACAGTGGCAGTGAAGCAAGTGCTTTATCACAAACATTTTTTGACACCATACCCAATAAAGAGAAGTTAACAGTTATGAAAGTAAGTGGCTTAAAGATTATAGGTGCTACTGGAAAAGTCTCTAGACCAGTTCAACACGAAGCTTTGATACCCATTGGTATAAATGACGTAGTAATAGATCATCCTTGTTTGATTGTGCTAGGCTTAAGTGTTGATATGTTGATTGGTACTGATTTCTTATCAAAGTACCAGGGAAAGGTCAATTTTGATCAGAACAACTTAATTTTAACTTTACCTGACTCTAAAGTGATAAGAGAGTCTTTTATAGGAAGTCATATAGGCGGTAGTAATGAAACTTGGGAACTGCCTATTAGAAATATTGTGGATCTAAAGGAATTTAAAATTAACAGTAATTAATTACTGTAGGGAGTCTGCCACTCTTTGACGGATACACGGTTTGGCGTACCGTGCAGTCCCAGCTGGGTGAAACTTTATTTCCTTTTCAAGTTTCATTCCCTTCTTCTGGTCTATCATAACAGGTAAGAATCACATATGTCTTCATGTTGTATATATGCTATTAGGTTTTAAGTATTCTTAGTAAGGATCTACCTAGTGAATGGCAAAACAAAAGTCTGAGTACCAATAAGAGGCAAACATGGCTAAAATAAATAAATTAAAATATTTCATGTAATTGTAAAGGGTTAGAAACTACAACTAAGAGAGACACTTTGCAGTATACGAAGTACGGTATGAATATGAATAATCCATGAGATTATGCAGAAGGTAGTGTGTGGCTAGAAATAAGGTTGTCTGAAGGAAAACAGCGTAAGAAGGTAATGCTCATAGAGGCAAGCAATGGCGTTTTAGAATTAAATAAATGGAGATGTGTGGAAGTGGTGTGAGGATCGCACCAAATATATAGAAACAGGACGTCAATAGGCTGACAAAAGGAAAAGGGAGAAAGAAGTGGAGAAATGAAGTATTTTGAATCTGGAAGAAAAGGGAGAAAATGAATAAGGTGAAGAAGTGAAGTAAGTAAATTGAAGTAAATGATGTAGGCTTAAAGAATAATTCCCTCACGTCTCGTGAAATGGTGAAAAACGCTAAATCTTGCTTGAGGCAAATAAATAGTTAAACAGACAACAGAAACACACAAATATTGGAAAATGCAGAAATTTGGAATCGGTATACTGAAAATAACTAATTTATTTAGTAATTCATACAATAAAGCAAAGTGCTGGTCAGCAAATGACTTCTTTGATGAACTAATCCATATGATAATTAAGCCAGAGTACATTAAAACTAAAAGGTTACTCAATTTTCTAAGTTGAAGCAAGATCTTAATATATTAATTTGCTAAAAGAATTTTCACTATTTAGGAACCTAAAAGATTATTTATGAAAGAAGAAAGTAGGAGCTATTGTATCAGATACGACTTAGTGCTAAATGTCTTTCTGACAACTTCACAATTAGTAAAATAGTGCCAGAATATAAACTATAAAATGTACTTTGTCCTACCTTGGATATAAGTTGAAAACAGAAACTTAGACTGTATTGTCTGTTTCTCAGGGACATGCAGGCTGCATGAATGACTGACAACAAGCGGTAGGGAGATTGGAAGTAGAGACGCAAACCACAGTGAATACAATTTCCTCCCACAATTTTGTCAATCAGTGAAATTAAATGAGTGTTACAATAGGACACCCACCACAGTGCCGAGTATTATAGTAAAAGAAAAATGTGAGTGCGTTGCAGTGATAAAAGTCGTGTGTATTTTCTTTTTCAGGAAGAGACTGATTTTAAAGAAAAAAAAATAACTATTTTGTAACCATTGAAAAATTTATATTTCCATGTAAATGTATGTAAATAATTTGTGAATGTCTTCTGTACTAGGTTTTCTATGTGTATATGAGTATGGTTATTTTGTGTATGTAGTAATAAGGAATTTCCTAAGAAGAAGCAACTTAAGTTGAAAGAGGTATACTAAAGTAATCCATCGCTTGTTTGTTCTTTTAGAAATTTAATTTTGTTCAAAAATAGATTTTCACGAAAATTAAAAAGGGGGTGATGAAGCAAAGCAAGCGCTGTATCATGTATAAGATACAGAGGCGAGCGAGTGCACGGGACTTACCCTAGTTCACTGCTAGTAGCGTCACGTCATCGTAACGCGCCTGCATATAGTATTGCACCACATTTAACATAAAAGTAAAAATTAAGATTTGTGTGTAAAACTTTGTTAAAGTATAGTTCTATGTAATAATGTTTCAGGTAACAAATCTTAACGTTATAAAATTAGTAGTTTACGTAAAATTCACGTTTTGAAAGAAAAATAGGAGGCGCTAAATAATGACGCTAGGAAGCCAAAATTTGGTGAGAAGGTGCAGTAAGAAGTCATTAATGAGTGGTGCTGGTTTCCAAAACCATAAAACTAAAATTGACTCCAGAATCCGCGTTTTTCGGAAAAATCAGAGGCGCGAAATAATAGAGCTACAATATTGAAAATTGGTAGGATGCTTCAGTTCACCCTAATAATAATAATGGAAATACCACAATCAGTTACCTCTTCTAGTTTTTTAGTAATTTAGTAAAAACTACTTTTGTGAGTAAAATGTACATAAGCATTATAGATTAAGTACTTTAAATTTTAATGATAAAACAAATTCTTTAAGACCAATGATCAGATAGGACAATTAACAAAGCTACACCAAGTTTTAGTCTTGTAGCATAATTAACAGCTGATACAAGTCTTGATAAAGCTATGGTTCAGAGGTAACAATCTACCGTTAGTTCCATTGTAAAAATTCTAGAGAGTAAAGTTTTAATTTTAGCGGGCTGAGATTTTCTACGTGCTTCTGTACTGCTCAGATGTATGTATACAAAAATTGAGAAGTTTGTAAAGCTATTATTAAATGTGATATTTAAGATTATGTGCCTGAGATAGCGATCATTTGGAGGCTGCAGGCATCTGCATAGGAACGGAAAGAACAGATGCTCTCTTGGCGGTACGCGCCGGAGCTATATAAAAAGAGCGGCAGAGGCAGTAGTAAGCTCACTCCGCATTAGACCAACGCCTAGTCCACGCGAGCTTAACGTCCGATCGCGCCTCGCCTCGGGTGACGTCATAGCGGGCTGTGACATGCGCGTACTTAGCAATGTAAACGGACATTGAAAATCGCGAGGACTGTACACCGTCCTGGATCGTTTAGACTTCGGTAACAAACTGTTATTGTGCCGTCCGTGTGAAGTATAATTCCGCGTGGCAAGTGGTGACTAACTCCACTTTTAAGGCGAGCATTAATCTTTTTTTTTTAACATTATTGCGAACTATTAATAGAGCACCGTTAGTTAGAGTAATGAACTATTCGGGAGGAACTTGCTGTAGAAGTCGCCTCTGAACTATTAAACGATTGGCTGAATTAACAATATTTAATGTCTTTAGCATTTTCAGAAGTTTCGAGTAATTTGTGTGAGCCTTTAAGATAATAAAATCTTGTTTGGAACTTTAAATTTTATTGAAGCAGCCCTAATCTCGTGAAGAACTATGGATATTTTTCGTTTAGCTGGGCTGTACAGGAATGTGGCCGTGCAGACTGGGAACTAAGGTCAGTAAGTTTCCCTTCGCTTTCTGACTGGCCACCAAATTAGTTGCCAGGCTCGCGTGATTTAAGGTGGCAATGTTCAACTTTCATTCAACATTAAACAACGACTTCTTCGCCGTCCCACATATGTTGCATCGGCAATAGTCTGTTACGTGAAATGAACATTCAAACAACTCATTCGACAACTTCTTCGCCGCCCCACAAAGTGTCTCATTTCCTAATCTAATTCCCTCAGAATCACCCGACTTAATTCGACTACATTCCATTATCCTCGTTTTGCTTTTGTTGATGTTCATCTTATATCCTCCTTTCAAGACACTGTCCATTCCATTCAACTGCTCTTCCAAGTCTTTTGCTGTCTCTGACAGAATTACAATGTCATCGGCGAACTTCAAAATTTTATTTCTTCTCCATGGATTTTAATACCTAGTCTGAACTTTTCTTTTGTTTCCTTTACTGCTTGCTCAATATACAGATTGAATAACATCGGGGAGAGGCTACAACCCTGTCTCACTCCCTTTCCCAACCAATGCTTCCCTTTCATGCCCCTCGACTCTTATGACTGCCATCTGGTTTCTGTGCAAATTGTAAATAGTCTTTCGCTCCCTGTATTTTGGCCCTGACACTTTTAGAATTTGAAACAGAGTATTCCAGTCAACATTGTCAAAAGCTTTCTTTAAGTCTACAAATGCTAGAAATGCAGGTTTGCCTTTCCTTAATCTTTCTTCTAAGATAAGTCGTAAGGTCAGTATTGCCTCACGTGTTCCAGTATTTTTACGAAATCCAAACTGATCTTCCCCGAGGTCGGCTTCTACTAGTTTTTCCATTCGTCTGTAAAGAATTCGTGTTAGTATTTTGCAGCTGTGGCTTATTAATCTGATTGTTCGGTAATTCTCTCATCTGTGAACACCTGCTTTCTTTGGGATTGGAATTATTATATTCTTCTTGAAGTCTGAGGGTATTTCACCTGTCTCATACATCTTGCTCACCAGATGGTAGAGTTTTGTCAGGACTGGCTCTCCCACGGCCGTCAGTAGTTCCAATGGAATGTTGTCTACTCCTGGGGCCTTGTTTCGACTCAGGTCTTTCAATGCTCTGTCAAACTCTTCACGCATTATCGTATCTCCCATTTTATCTTCATCTACATCCTCTTCCATTTCCATAATGTTGTCCTCTGAATACTCCTTCCACCTTTCTACTTCCCCTTCTTTGCTTAGAACTGTGTTTCCATCTGAGCTCTTGATGTTCGTACAAGTAATTCTCTTCTCTCCAAAGGTCTCTTTAATTTTCCTGTAGGCAGTATCTGTCTTACCCCTAGCGAGATAAGCCTCTACATCCTTACATTTGTCCTCTAGCCATCCCTGCTTAGCCATTTTGCACTTCCTGTAGATCTCATTTTTGAGACGTTTGTATTCCTTTTTGTCTGCTTCATTTACTGTATTTTTATATTTTCTCCTTTCATCAATTAAATTCAATATTTATTCTGTTACCCAAGGATTTCTACTAGCCCTCGTCCTTTTACCTGCTTGATCCTCTGCTGCCTTCACTACTTCATCCCTCAAAGCTACCCATGCTCTTCTACTGTATTTCTTTCCCCCATTCCTCTCAATTGTTCCCTTATGGTCTCCCTGAAACTCTGTACAACCTCTGGTTCTTTCAGTTTACCCAGGTCCCATCTCCTTAAATTCCCACCTTTTTGCAGTTTCTTCACTTTTAATCTACAGTTCATAACCAATAGATTGTGGTAAGAGTCCACATCTGCCGTTGGAAATGTCTTACAATTTAAAACCTGGTTCTGTCCTACAATTATATAATATATCTGCTACGTTTTAGTATCTCCAGGGTTCTTCCATGTTTACAACCTTCCTTCATGGTTCTTAAACCAAGTGTTACCTATGATTAAGTTGTGCAAAATTCTACCAGGCGGCTTCCTCTTTCATTTCTCTCCCCCAATCCATATTCACCCACTCTGTTTCCTTCTCTCCCTTTTCCTACACTCGAATTCCAGTCACCCATGACTATTAAATTTTCGTCTCGCTTCACTATCTGAATAGTTTCTTTTATTTCATCATATATTTCTTCAATTTCTTCATGATCTGCTGAGCTAGTTGGCATATAAACTTGTACTACTGTAGTAGGCGTGGGCTTCGTATCTATCTTGGCCACAATAATGCCTTCAGTATGCTGTTTGTAGCAGCTTACCCGCATTCCTATTTTCCTATTCATTATTAAACCTACTCTTTGTGTTTATAACCCTGTACTCACCTGACCAGAAGTCTTGTTCCTCCTGCCAGCGAACTTCACTAATTCCCACTACATCTAACTTTAACCTATCCATTTCCCTTTTTAAATTTTCTAACCTACCTGCCCGATTAAGTGATCTGACATCCGCTCCGATCCGTAGAACGCCAGTTTTCTTTCTCCTGATAACGACATCCTCTTGAGTAGTCCCCGCCCGGAGATCTGAATGGCGGACTATTTTACCTCCGGAATATTTTACCCAAGAGGACGCCATCATTATTTAATCATACGGTAAAGCTGCTTGCCCTCGGGAAAAATTACGGCTGTAGTTTCCCCTTGCTTTCAGCCGTTCGCAAGCCAACACAACAAGGCCGTTTTAGTTATTGTTACAAGGACAGATCAGTCAATCATCCAGCTGTTGCCCTTGCAATTACTGAAAAGGCTGCTGCCCCTCTTCAGGAACCACACGTTTGTCTGGCCTCTCAACAGATACCCCTCCGTTGTGGTTGTACCTACGGTACGGCTATCTGTATCGCTGACGCACCCAAGCCTCCCCACCAACGGCAAGGCCCATGGTTAGAGGGGGGCTATAAGCCATAGGTTCTAGCATACCACATCTGGTCAGCTCAGTGGGCCCAAAATACCTGCCAAGCTTGCTCTAGACGTGCAGCCAAACTTCCGCCAGCGGCCAAATGGCACCGTCGATGCTCGTGTCTGATAACAGTCCACTCCCTCTGCCCTCAGCGCCAGCCGACAGGCATTTCCTCTGCCAGACCGAGCGAGGTGGCGCAGTGGTTAACACACTGGACTCACATTCGGGAGGACGACGGCTCAATCCCGTGTCAGACCATCCTGATTTAGGCTTTCCTTGATTTACCTAAATCGCTCCAGGCAAATTTCGGGATGGTTCCTGTGAAAGGGCACGGCCGACTTCCTTCCCCGTCCTTCCCTAATCCGATGAGACCGATGACCTCGCTGTTTGGTCTGTTCCCCCAAACAACGCAACCCAACCTCTGCCAGAGAGACACGCCACAAGCCAGCGACAACCCACAGGAAGTAATGCCAAACTAGGAAACGTAGGCAAAATATTGCCACACTTGGCACGCAATTTACAAGCAACTTTAGCAAAACTGTAACTGTAATGCATGTTTTCAAAGTCTGTAACTGTCACAGTGTTGCAATGGTACACAAGACGACACAAACGGTTATCTAAATTGGTCAAACAAAATTCCATTTTAATGTTATCATAATGGCCCAGAAATTTTGCGACAACCTTCGAGTGCTTCTAGAGCGTGTGTTGAGGAAAAAATCGTGGATAGGAACCCACGTTCGGAAACTAAATCTAACGACGCTACGGAACACCGAAATCACAGGCGCCGGCTCCCTCAGTATGCTATCCCTTCGCCAGCAAACGGGAATTTGGACGCTGACAGACCCTAGGCGGAATGTCTCGCAATGTTTTTTGTTATTCAGTGTTCGCGACTGATTTTCATGATCACCAGTGGAGAAAGAGCCTCGTCTCCTATGAGTGCGACACTTTTTTGCCTCGGAAGATGACGGTTTGTCAGGTAGGTTTCCAACGGCAGTTTATTTTTCTACTGGTACCCTCTAAAATCCAATGGTTTTCGGTTTACAGCAAAAAAATAAATTGCAGATGGAAACTTATGCCTGAAACGGTCATCCACGGAGGCAACAGAGCATGACATTCATAGGAGACAAGGCCTGTGTACGCAGCAGCTAACTCGATCTTCTCTAATGGCGATCGTGGCATTCATTCACGATCACTGAATAACAAACAACATTGTGAGATGTTGCACCTACAGTCCGTCAGTGTACAATGTCACGTTTGCTGCCGAAGCGGTGGCCTTGTCACCAGTGTTGCCAATAGTTAAAGCGAGCTCCCCACCCGTTTCAAGTGCAAAATTACCAGAAAACCACTAACAAAATTGTCCCTACTCTCAAAATCGCCATGATTTCCACTACGATTTTTAAAAATTATCATGAAAGAAAACAATAAGTATATTAGTAATAGTTTCTTTTATAATTGAGTAATAAAATATTCACGATAATTCAAACAACATACAATAAATAAATCAGCAAGTCAATGTCAGGAACACACAATAAGTTCTACAACAATAGCTAATTATTTCAATGATATCGTCCTTCAGATGAATCGTTTTTGTCTGCATCATCATCATCGTCGGATACAGATTAATACGATTCTTCGGTACAGATTTGTTTTACAACGTTTAGTTGAATTTCATATTCGTTGCAGATTTTTCCTTCCAACCTCAAACCACAGCGTATTCTTAATACAGCAGTTAAAAGACTTAACTTCATTCTGTTCCTCTTCTTGTTCTTTATTACATTCATACTGCTAAATAGGCTCTCAACATTGGCATTGGAATGATACAGTATTACGAGAGGAATCGCGAAAGTCGCTAATTCGTCAAATCTCGATTCCCCTTGAGTATCTTTGAAATGCAATTCTTCATTGCTAAATTTTTTTGTATCTTTGCTCTCGTTCCTAATTGTCGTCGCCAATCATCCACTATTGATAAAAATTCTACGCTTGTATTGAACTGAGCCATTATATTAATTAGATTATCTTTGTTGTGATTAAGTGCTTGTATAACACTTATTTTGGAAACTTCTTCATCAACGACAAATTGTATGGTAATCTATTTTTTTATTTTTTCAATCAAACTTACTATAAATGTTATCCAGCGATTACGCAACATTTATTCGTCTTCCCATGGTAATCCTCAAAGCGGAGTCCCAGATAACATTTTCAACCGAAGAAAACACAAATATTTTGAGTAAAAATGTTCTCTTTATGTGCAGTGACGTATCTATGCTGGCAAGCATATCTATCACGTTGGTCAACTCATCAAAGAGTTTGGTGTGATCTGTATCTTTCTACTCGAACATTTTGTTGACTCAATTTATTTCAGTTAATATTGGATATAAAAATGAAATACATGTGTAACTAATATCGTTCGCGTACAAAGCGTACAACAGCTCTGCCCTGTGACACCTTTCGCGCATTTTAGCTACGGAAAAATGTGTTTTTAGCTTTGACCATTGCAAGTGTATTCTTGATACAGTGGATTCTATTGATAACCACCTTTTCCGGCAAGCTTGAAATATTTTTAACGGTTTCTGTCCATAGTTGATGGTTTTGTATAGCTCTTAATAAAGAGAATGTCTGGAAGAGGAACAACTCAGACAACAATATGTTTCTTTAATTAAAAACTTCAAATTTCTCGGTAAAAATCATTTTGCAGCAGGCGAAACAGCCAGTTGCAAGGAATGACGCAAGCAACGTACCAAAAGCAGGTGTGGTACCTCTTCTTTCAATTTCGTAAATAGGCCGTTATTTAGTCCAACCATGACATAGGCATTATCCGTACCAATGCCCATTAAGTTTTCAAGTCGCGATTCGAATCGTCGAAATTTCTTCTTTATATCAGAAACAATAGCTGCAGCATTACACTCGGGCAGTTTAGCAAGGTCAAGGTATGTATACACTATTATTTGGTGTAATTTACTGTAATTAACCATAATGAAGCCAAAGTATTTATGTACAGCAATATCAGTAGATTCACCAATTTATAAGCTCTAAATTGGTGACCTTCGCGGTATTGTTTTAGAACATCAGTGAAATATGGTGCTAACACGTTTCCTTCTTTTTTTTTAATTGAGGTACACTTAGTACGGTGTAGCTGAGCTTTTTCGATATCTTTTCCATGACAGTGATTAATTACCTCTCCCAAACGGTCGACGACACTTATACTAGTATGCATGGTGGTGAATAATGGAAATCATGCTTTTTCCTTTTTTTTATTCCCAATGGACTCTGACTTACACGCAATTTTAGGCTGCATAGTTACAACCATCAACAATTTACTTAGTCAAAGAGTGGTCAAAGATGTACAACCTATCGATGAATGACTAATGAATTTAAAAAATGGTTGCTTACCTTCCTATTTTGTATATGCTCCTTTGACATCCTATCGGACTACAAATCTCCATAGTGACTCATTAAAACTGTACCACCAAATTTGCACTTCGCTACCTGACCTATCAGTAACTTGAAGCCTATCTTTCAAATGTGAGTTTTGAAGGCAAGAATCCCGAAACTGTTTGCGTATATTGAGGTTTCGGCATAGTTATAAACGCTTGAAGTCGTGAAATAATACCATACACTGAGAATCACAAATGTATAGTGCACACCACGAACGACAGTCGAGTTACTTCTTCTGCACCTCCCTAGGCCCGACAAGACGCCTCCTGAGACGCGGCAAGGTAGGAGGAGGCAAAAATGCAACAGGGAATAACAATATTAATGTGCTAATAGTAAACTGCAGGAGCGTCTATAGAAAGGTCCCAGAACTGCTCTCATTAATAAACGGTCACAACGCCCATATAGTACTAGGGACAGAAAGTTGGCTGAAACCACATGTAAACAGTAATGAAATCCTAAACCCAGATTGGAATGTATACCGCAGAGACAGGCTGGATAGTGAAGGGGGAGGCGTATTTATAGCGATAAGAAGTGCAATAGTATCGAAGGAAATTGACGGAGATTCGAATTGTGAAATGATTTGGGTGAAGGTCACCGTTAAAGCAGGCTCAGACATGGTTATTGGATGTCTCTATAGGCCCCCGGGCTCAGCAGCTGTTGTGGCTCAGCACCTGAAGAATAATTTGTAAAATATTTCGAGTAGATTTCCCCACCATGTTATAGTTCTGGGTGGAGAGTTTAATTTGCCGGATATAGACTGGGAGACTCAAACGTTCATAACGGGTGGCAGGGACAAAGAATCCAGTGAAATATTTTTAAGTGCTTTATCTGAAAACTACCTTGAGCAGTTAAACAGAGAACCGACTCGTGGCGATAACATATTAGACCTTCTGGTGACAAACAGACTCGAATTATTTGAATCAGTTAATGCAGAACAGGGAAACAGCGATCATAAAGCAGTTACTGCATCGATGATTTCAGCCGTAAATAGAAATATTAAAAAAGGTAGGAAGATTTTTCTGTTTAGCAAAAGTGACAAAAAGCAGATTACAGAGTACCTGACAGCTCAACACAAAAGTTTTGTCTCAAATACAGATAGTGTTGAGGATCAGTGGACCAAGTTCAAAACCATCGTACTACATGCGTTAGATGAGTATGTGCCAAGCAAGATCGGAAGAGATGGAAAAGAGCCACCGTGGTACAACAACCGAGTTAGAAAACTGCTGCGGAAGCAAAGGGAAGTTCACAGCAAACTTAAACATAGCCAAAGCCTTGCAGACAAACAAAAATTACGCGAAGCGAAATGTAGTGTGAGGAGGGCTATGCGAGAAGCTTTCAATGAATTCGAAAGTAAAGTTCTATGTACTGACTTGGCAGAAAATCCTAAGAAATTTTGGTCCTATGTCAAAGCGGTAGGTGGATCAAAACAAAATGTCCAGACACTCTGTGACCAAAATGGTACTGAAACAGAGGATGACAGACTAAAGGCCGAAATACTAAATGTCTTCTTCCAAAGCTGTTTCACAGAGGAAGACGGCACTGTGCTTCCTTCTCTAGATTGTCGCACAGTTGACAAAATGGTAGATATCGAAATAGACGACAGAGGAATAGAGAAACAATTAAAATCGCTCAATAGAGGAAAGGCCGCTGGTCCTGATGGAATACCAGTTCGATTTTACACAGAGTACTCGAAGGAACTTGCGCACCTTCTTGCAGCGGTGTACCGTAGGTCTCTAGAAGAGCGAAGCGTTCCAAAGGATTGGAAAAGGGCACAGGTCATCCCCGTTTTCAAGAAGGGACGTCGAACAGATGTGCAGAACTATAGACCTATATCTTTAACGTCGATCAGTTGTAGAATTTTGGAACACGTATTATGTTCGAGTATAATGTCTTTTCTGGAGACTAGAAATCTACTCTGTAGGAATTAGCATGGGTTTCGAAAAAGACGATCGTGTGAAACCCAGCTCGCGCTATTCGTCCACGAGACTCAGAGGGCCATAGACACGAGTTCACAGGTGGATGCCGTGTTTCTTGACTTCCGCACGGCGTTTGACACAGTTCACCACAGTCGTTTAATGAACAAAGTAAGAGCATACGAAATATCAGATCAATTGTGTGATTGGATTGAGGAGTTCCTAGATAAAAGAACGCAGCATGTCATTCTCAATAGAGAGAAGTCTTCCGAAGTAAGAGTGATTTCAGGTGTGCCGCAGGGGAGTGTCATAGGACCGTTGCTATTCACAATATACATAAATGACCTGGTGGATAACATCGGAAATTCACTGAGGCTTTTTGCAGATGATGCTGTGGTGTATCGAGAGGTTGCAACAATGGAAAATTGTACTGTATGCAGGAGGATCTGCAGCGAATTGACGCATGGTGCACGGAATGGCAATTCAAAATGGTTCAAATGGCTCTGAGCACTATGGGACTTAACATCTGTGGTCATCAGTCCCCTAGAACTTAGAACTACTTAAACCTAACTAACCTAAGGACATCACACACATCCATGCCCGAGGCAGGATTCGAACCTGCGACCGTAGCAGTCCCGCGGTTCCGGACTGAGCGCCTGAACCGCTAGACCACCGCGGCCGGCGGAATGGCAATTGAATCTCAATGTAGACAAGTGTAATGTGATGCGAATACATAGAAAGATAGGTCCCTTATCATTTAGCTACAAAATAGCAGGTCAGCAACTGGAAGCAGTTAATTCTATGAATTATCTGGGAGTACGCATTAGGAGTGATTTAAAATGGAATGATCATATAAAGTTGATCGTCGGTAAAGCAGATGCCAGACTGAGATTCATTGGAAGAATCCTAAGGAAATGCAATCCGACAACAAAGGAAGTAGGTTACAGTACGCTTGTTCGCCCACTGCTTGAGTGCTGCTCAGCGGTGTGGGATCCGCACCAGATAGGGTTGATAGAAGAGACAGAGAAGATCCAACGGAGAGCAGCGCGCTTCGTTACAGGATCATTTAGTAATCGCGAAAGCGTTACGGAGATGATAGATAAACTCCAGTGGAAGACTCTGCAGGAGAGACGCTCAGTAGCTCGGTACGGGCTTTTGTTAAAGTTTCATGAACATACCTTCACCGAAGAGTCAAGCAGTATATTGCTCCCTCCTACGTATATCTCGCGGAGAGACCATGAGGATAAAATCAGAGAGATTAGAGCCCACACAGAAGCATACCGACAATCCTTCTTTCCACGTACAATACGAGACTGGAATAGAAGGGAGAACCGGTAGAGGTACTCAGGGTACCCTACGCCACATACCGTGAGGTAGCTTGCGGAGTATGGATGTAGATGTAGATGTAGATGTGACGCACCCTGCATGAGCCAACAATCGCTAGGTGCACATTCGTGACAATGAAAAAAGTGAGCACCCATTTTTTGAAACCGATTATTGCACTCGCTGCATCTGTGCAAGCCGCCTTCGCATGTGAAATAATGTACAAATTGTTGCTACTACATACTGTTCATTATACAGGGAATCCCGCATGCGAATGTGAGGATTCGTTTGATGTGACATTGTAATGCACTAGTGTTGTCTTCGCAGTAGAAGTTAAATACTCCTGAAATCAAATAAAGTAGAAAGAACATGTTTCGAAACATATCAATAGTTTTGTGGTTGAGAGATCACATTTTCAATAACTGAAAATGGATTGTACTAAACTACTATGCAATCCACCAGCTACTAGAAGCATTATTTCGCCCCTAAATGAGGGTAGAAACGGCCAGTTTTAGTGGAAAATCCACTAAGTTGGCAACACTGCTTGTGACAGACTCCATTGCCTACAAATTCAATGCTCTGTAGCGTCGTTGAATGATGTTGCTATACAAGGGTTCCCATTCTCGATTTCTTCAAGATATTGACACCCTCTAAAAACCCTCGAAGTCACATAAAACATCTCTGGGAAACAACACATAAAATTTTGATACGTGTTTGCATCTGGCATAGCACATGAGATGGTCCAGCAGATGCAGTGAGGCTGTCATAAGTGATTCCCTCTTATCTGTAACCTGTTCGTTAAAGTCAAATAATTGCCATACTCAGGCATGAGCGTAGGGGAGCAGATGCAGGAATCCTGCATCGCAATTGTAGGCAGGGTACTTTATAACATCAAGGACGTAACCGTGACTGTGATAGGAGATTGTACATTGTAGTGTCGAGGTTGTGTTGTTATGGGTGAAGACAAGGAAGAGGGCGCTACCCGGTGCCGGCACATTGCCTACTTCTCTCGATTAGCGTCTCCATTCGATGGACATAACATAACACTGGCAGCGAAAATTTTCCTGCATCAGGATTCGAATCACCATAATTCCGTGTAGCACATGTACCCTCCACGGGATAGTTAAATTTCGAGACAAGGCCACTTCAGCTGCAAGTATTTAATTTATAATTACGACCAGTTTTGCAGCATCATCATGTGCAACCTGTACAAATTAAAAGGCACAAGCTCGTGTAAGGCAAGAAAACAAGCCGGCCAGTGTGGCCGAGCAGTTCTAGGCGCTTCAGTCTGGAACCGCACGACCACTATTGTCGCAGGTTCGAATCCTGCCTCGGGTATGGACGTGTGTGATATCCTTAGGTTAGATAGGTTTAAGTAGTTCTAAGTTCTATGGGACTGATGACTTCAGATGTTAAGTCCCATAGTGCTCAGAGCAATTTGAACCAAGAAAACACAACTAAAGTGGAAAGATATACAGTGTAGCAGCACCACCGTTTAAGGTTAGTTTCGGTGCAAAATTTGGGAGCGCAGAAGTTACTGGCAGGTGCTGGCCTGTTGACAGGAAGTTATGCTACCAGCGGTTGCGAAGTAGAATGGAGGCCACAGGGCCGTAGACCCACTGAAAAGAGAGAACGCAGTGGTTTGCATGGCGCAAGGTACAGGCAGAAGGGGTTCACTTGCCCAGCCCAGGTGTTATGAGTACATGACTCGGAACTGTGCCCTTAGCAAAACAGAGGCGCACAGCATCATATAAATAGACGCTGGTTCACTGACAAGGCTTTCAAGTGTGACAGCTCTCCTGGACGGCAGGGCATGTCACACCACTGGCTACCCACAGCAGCAGATGACGCGCCATCTCTCCAGTACACGGCAGGTCTCTGGTTTGACCCTCTGAGGCCAGCGCATGGTCCACAGCCAGCCAGCAGTGGGCCACGCTACGGCTGGCCACTACGGGCAGTGCTGTATGCTCCCAACACATGCCATAGGCATGCCGAAATGAGGGCCGCAGATTCGGATACCGGATCACGGGCGTCTGGTTTCGCCGCTATCTTAGCCATGCTGGCGAGGAAGCACGCCACCGGTCCGGGCCGCCTTACTGCTTCCCAGCGAGCACCGCTGAGGTGGCAGGGGCGAAGACCGCTGAGCTCTGAGTCGACTGCTGACGCATTCTGATGTCGCCGTGACTCCACAGCCATACAAGGCTGACACACAGCAGTGAGCTGCATGGGTCGCTGAGGCAGTCATTCTATGACAAACCGTTATGCAGACAGCAAAGTGGTGTCCTCAGCATTGTGGGACCCAGTGATGCAGGCCGAGAGGAAGAGGGGCACTGTAGCTGGAAATAATAACCACTTGTGAAACTCAGACGAGTTTTAATAAAGCGCATCCAGACAGTTTCCACCCTCGTCCAACATCCCATCTACAACAGGATCAACATATTGACTAAATAAAGTCATTTTCTGATCGAGAAAATAGAATGAAACGATCGAGAGATGAAAGTCAGCAATTTTTTGCTAAGTAGCGGACGTCAAATATGAAATAGCATAAAACAGCATAGAACACTCCCATGGTATATTCTTGTGATTTCTAGAAAAGCCAAAAGCCACCATACTGAACCAATCCTGGACACATATTTGAATCAGCATTAAGTTCATCCTGCACAATTCTGGTTACATAATACGGAACATTAAACTCAAAACCTCATGAATTGAAAAATACCATCTGGCCATGCTGGACATTTGGAACATGTATACGAGTATACCTATTGATCATGTACAGGATGTAATCGATTACAATCTCAGGACGCGTAGCGGTCGTCCGACGAACGAGATTAACGATGTGCTGGATTTACTCGGGCTAGTTCTGAGGTTTAATTATTTTAAATATGGGAACTACGCTTGTTTACAAGAAAAGGGTTAGCTACGGGATCTCCTCTTGCCTAGTGCCTTGCGAATATCAATGGCTCTGAGCACTATGGGACTTAACAGATGAGGTCATCAGTCCCCCAGAACTTAGAACTACTTAAACCTACCTAACCTAAGGACATCACACACACACATGCCCGAGGCAGGATTCGAACCTGCGACCGTAGCAGTCGCGCGGTTCCGGACTGAGCGCCTAGAACCGCTAGGCCACCGCGGCCGGCCTTGCGCGTATCATCATGACCACTTTCGTTCACGATGTCATTCAGGCTTTAGGGAGCTAGTACACAATACAAATTTATCAAACAAACTCGGTATCTCGGCAAATTACAGAGCTCCGTTATCAAACAATTTTGCATGACACACGACTCGTAGCCAATCAATATCTTAACAAAATTTAATTGTTCTTACTGCTCTAAGGTCATCAAGCCTAGATTACTCATACTTCAAAGATCAGCAGTTGTGGCTGCTTTAAACTTTACGCCAATATAGATATTCAATGAAATTCAAATAGGGTGAAAGTGTACGTCAAATAAATGGGAGTTTATTCAAGTGAAATTAAACCAAGCTAAGAAAATTTAAAAGAATTCAGAAATACACACTTGATGGCTCCACCAAAATTTACATGAGGCTTATAGACGAAGAAATTCTTAACGCAGTAACCAATAGCAAAAGATTTACTAGATGAAAAACCTTAAAAATCAAAATGTTTTAATCAACAATATGGGGACGCTCTATACACGTAGCTCTTGGATGCAACAGCTGCTGCTGGGCTAACAGCTCACAACGACAGCGCCCTTATCCTCACAGCTCACGTCGTCTAAGAGTGACACTGTGAGATCTGGAATGAACAATCGCATCTTACCTGGCCATTAGGCACCAGATACCAACATTATTGAGAGTTTGTGGCCTAAGAGGACGGTGAATATTCGCTAACTGTGACTATTGATACCTGAACGTACCATTATTTTGCAGGAAGAATGGAAAAAAAATTTAATCTTTCATTCCATCTCTGAAGCAGATAGTGTGCTGCAGGAGAGCATAGACTTTTTCAGGCAATTGTTGTAGTTTGTGATAATTGTGATACCATTTATTTATGACAATTGGGCGTTTACTTAATGTTGTGGGATTTTTAACTGCTTATGGATGGCAGCTGAGAGGCAGATGTTCTTCATTATGTTTCCTTCATTCCCAATCCCGACATTTGCTTTACGGCTGAGAGAAAATCTCACGGTCGAGAAAATCCCAGCTGGGACTGGTTGCCCGTTGTTTGGTTAATACATCTTCACATTATCTCAGCGGTCTTGATGATGTTGTACTGTGATCCTGGAATTTTGTAGAAAATTTCTGTTAAATTTTTTATAAATTGAAAAACTTGAAAATCTAGTCTGAGTAAAAACATATTGTCTTGTTCTACAGGAGTTGAATGAAGTGATTCTGCTCAATAAGTTGCTCTTTCTATATATGTTGCTTAATCATCCCAATCCTTGTAGGTGTAATTGGTCTGTTGACAGATTCATTCATTTCTCTTTTTTCCAGAGGATTCTGTTGGTATGAATTCGATACTGCTTCGAGAATAATGCAGGGAAGAAATGCATATTTGAACTGTGGAAAACTGATTTTGTCAGCCCAGAAGTGGCGATTTGTTGTTTCAGTCTATCTCGTATGTTTTTTTGTTTTCAATGTTTCATAAAGAGAATGTGTTGGGAAATCATGAGTAGATCTTCAGCTATTCGGAGTGTCCTCTAGTCACTAGGCAGATTTTTTTTTCCGTTGGGTTATATTACGTAATCCATGCTTGATATTCATGTTCGAGAATGAGTTGGACAAATATTATGTATGTAAGAAGGGTAACTGGTTTCAGGTTTGTTCCACTCCACGTCTTTGGTATTTTGTAAGACGAACTAACTTTCTGCCAGTTTAAGAGTTCATCTAGATAGATTCCAAGAGATTTTACGTTTGATTGCGAGTAATTTCTTGTCTCCAAAGTCGGATGTTGAGTTTGTGGCGTCTTGTTATTGCCTATTAGTAAGATTTTTGGTTGCATTAGGTCTGATTCCCCATTTACTGAGCCAATTTCATGTTTGCTGATGGAACTGTTGGCTTGTTCATTGAGTGCATTGTAGATGCCCACATGACACCAGTAAGTGGTGACATCTGCGTACAGAGTTATATCCTCATTCGGCCCCCTGGGTCTGAGGATGTCAAATATATGTCGTATATAGTAATTGAGAGATGTCAGCAGCCTGACGGACTCACTCTTCTGGTGTGAAGTAGGACGATTTTTGATCCCCAACTCGTACTTTTCTATTTCCTATGTGGTTTTCTCTTAATTGTACTGTTTCAGGTGCAAAGCAGTATTTTAGCATTTTTTGAAGACGCCCCGTACGCTATGCGTTATCGAAGGGGGGCCTGTGTTCAGAAAACGGGCAACCGTTACATCTGTTAAGTTGCAAGCTTCTGCTGCTTTACAAAATTGTCAAGGCATTCGTGGCCACTTGTTGACAAACTGCCTGTTGGCTTCTGTCACGGGTTCTTCGGCCGACGTTCGTCTGATGATTTTACTGACGTTTCGCCAGCACGAGTGGCTGGCAGTTTCAAAGCTTCACCCTCCGTTGCTAGCTCACCACCGGCAGCGGAGGGTGAAGCTTTGACAATATCAGCCACTCGTGCTGGCGAAACGTCAGTAAAATCATCAGACGAACGTCGGCCGAAACAGAAGCCAAAAGGTAGTTTGTTCTGCTACTTCACAAGTTCAGAGTTAATAATGGATCAGCGTACTGTGACCGTTTCTGAAACCAGCTTGTTCATGTGGTACAATGCTGTAGGCTTCTGCAAATTGTTGTGAATTGTTACTTCAAAGATTTTGACAGTTATTGGAAGTAATCTGATGGTCTGTATGAGTTACGGTTGCTTTTGGGTTTTCCAGGTTTCGGAATAATAATATGTGCGTGTTTCCATTATGATTGTACAGTTTTTTTGAGTTAAGTCTGCAATAAATGAAGGTTTTAGTTTTTGAACAAGTCCCTGTGGTAGAAGTGTAATGGGTCATTTCCATGAGTGGTATTTTTGCCGGTCAGTATGACAGAAACTCATACTCTGATATTTTCTTTCAATAGTCGATGGTCGGCTGCTATGGTACTTTTGTATAGAAGTGAATGAAGTTCTCTAGTAATAATTTGCTCGTGGTTATCGCCAAATTTGAGATCCTGTGGATGATCGTGTATTTTTTCGAGTAAATGGCGTAATATTTTGAGCCTTCTAACTTTCGTCCGCCGTGATGTGATCATCGATTCGCGAAGATAGTTCTTCGGTGACGGTTTTGCCCATGATACTCTCGAATTTATTCCGGAAGAGAGTGGGGTTGCGTGGGTCAAGTTCTTGTCACTCACTTTCCCATCTGTTTTTCTCTGAACTGGCGAATCTCTGATCTAGGAGAGTGGGGTTACGTGGGTCAAGTCCTTGGCACTCACATTCCCATATGTTTTCTCTGAACTGGCGAATCTCTTATGTTAAGGCAGTTCATTCCGTTTCAGCTTTTTCTTTAGGTTAAAGACTGATAGGGGCTGTGATTGTCCAATATGTGACACATCAAAAGCAATTGCTACATACAACATACTTCGATCACAAGCTGTAACTACCTACATCGCCAGTTCTTTGCCTGCTCCGATTGCACACATGAAAATATAGCTACATTAAATATATTTCGAACACAAGATGAAGCTATTTCGATCGCCAGTTCTCGCTTGCCGTCATTAGGAAACCCATCACAAAACCAGCAAACATATAACCAAATATATACGAAAGCTGTCCATTATTTGACTGCGAGTGAAAGTACAATGCTTGTGTACTCAACTACAGTTACGCTGGCTACAGAAAACTTGGTTTGGCATTGAATATTCTATTTAACTATTAGTATTTAATTCTTTCCTGTAGAGGAATATTTCAATATTTTAATAATTTACTGAACTGCATTGATTTAACGATGACTGCTGCACTGCGTGATGTCTTAAAAAATTGTTACGATTATGTTGGTGATCGCAGATGTCTCTCTGCGGTGTACTTACCACAGACTGGGGACAACTCCTGGTAGCGGGAAACTGGGAGATGTGTCTCTAGACCTGACAGTCCTTGCTGATCTAAGATGGCTGTCCCGCTTCGAATTTGAATAATACTCTTAAAATTATATTGTCAAACACGCAACTCTAGAAAACTTATCCAACGGCAACGTGTGGATGAGATTCAGATGACGTATTTGTGCGAAAACAATGGCTACAATACGCAGTCTCGCTATTTCACATATTTGTATTAGTGGGGTACACTTTTATCCAAAACTTAATTTTTTCAGATCTTTAACAGATAGCTAAAGCAGTTCTAAATTATCCGCCGAACACGAGAAGAGTCTATGTAACACTCAACAAATATTACAAAATAACAAAAAAAAATTAAAAGAAATTTCGTTCATTTGACACAGCCCGTCTGCACTACACAATCCGTAGCTGACACTACAGCTTTCCAGTTTTCTTTTTTTGTTTTTTTTTTTTTTCACGCTTTGTAACCATAGTTCATTCTCCTCTCCTGCTCACCAGATATACCTTACAGTCCTTTTCGCTACTCCGTCCTTTACATAGAATGAATCTCCGTCTGTTATTAATCTGCTACTCCTCTCTTGTAAAGCTTCCTCAGAAAATTAATGCCAGTCCTTTTCTATTTCCAAATCGCCTTCTCTGCTTTTCATGACACACCTCTACAGTGCATTAAATAATTCTTGTGTATGAGATGCCTCAGTTTACAATTCGTCGACCCTTTCTAGCGCAGCTTCACTACTGTTCGCTGCACCGCACTTCATTAGTTTGAAAAGTATTCAAAATAGCTTCGTTTTAACTCCTTTCCACTACAGTACTTCGTCCTGAATAATTCTACGTAAGTCACAATATGAATACTGCTTCTAAATACTTCTTTGAATGTTACTTGAACCTTTTTTCATTAACGTGTGCTTCATCAGACTATGCTCACAGTTAACTTCTTTCAACTGTCTTCCTCTTCATTTACCTAAAGTAGATAATAATTAGAACATTATCGGCTTAGTACTAAATTACATAAGCCACATAATTTATGTTAATATTACAGAAAAGTACAAAAACGAATACTGTAGCAAGTACAATTTGAAACATTCCAAAATAGATATGTATGTTTAGTCTTTGTATTAAGAAAATAAAAAGTGTACAACTCACCATTGAAAGCATACACAACTAAGAAAGGAGAATGTACTGTTAAACTGACACATATTAATTACATAGGACGAAACTCTGCGTCATTACGTGCCCTCTCTCAATTGGAAGCAAGCCTCTTCGACTGCTGGAAGTCGTAATTTAAAATCTTTTGCACAATGAAAACAATTTTGTACTTATTTTGTATTTGACTTAACGTGTTCGCATGGTGTTGTGTAATGACCCCCACTGCAGACTTGTTTGTCCCGTAAAATTACTCTTTATGAGCTGAATGAATTACTAACAAATATTGTGTTTGTATAACTCGTTTATTCCGACATATCCTTTGCTTTTCTTTCACCACTTGCTTAATTGCAGTCATGACCTGCAATAAGCACCCATTCTTCATTTAACTTTGTCAGCCACTACAAATGTTTCACACAACGAGCAGCGCCACTGCTTTCTCCTGTCTCATATTAAGTGAATTCCGTCAGTAAAAGGCGAGTTGTGGAATTATAAAAACTGTAGCAACAGCAGCACTACAATCAGCCCTGTTTCCAGATTTTCTCTCATTAAATATTTAATATAACAGCCCAAAATCTGTAAACAGGAACCTATTCTACCTGTGCGCTTAAGAAATTCTCATGCATTTGGCAAATTATACAAACGGCATTCACACGTTCATGGCACAGAAGATTCCTGTAAGGCAGACTCCAGTGGTACTAAAAGTTCTTAGATGCATATTTTAGAATTTATTTTTCTGTGCTAAGTGATCATTCTTGTACTCAGTCATTTAAGATGGTACCTGGCAGAATATGTGCCATTGCGCTTTACACTGAGGTGAAAAAAGGAGTGGAATACCTCCGAATATCGTGTAGACTTCCGGCGTCCGGCTTAGTGGAACAATCTACGTGGCTCGGACTCAGCAAGTAGTTTGAAGTCCGCCGAAGAAATAGTGAGCGATGCTGCCTCTATTGCCGTCCATAATTGCGAACGTGTAGCCGGTGTAGAAATTTGTGACTTTTAAATTACATCCCACAGTTGTTCGACGGAATTCATGTAGATCTGAGTGGCCAACTCATTCGCTCGAATTGTCCAGAAAGTTCTTGTAACCAATCGCAAACAATTGTGGCCCGGTAACATGGAACATTGTCATAAATAAAAATTACATAGTTGTTTGGGAACATGAAATCTTTGGATGGCTGCAAATGGTCCCAGATAATTCACGACAACCATTTCCAGTCAATGACTGGTTCAGTTGGACCAGAGGACCCAGTCCCTTGCAAGTAAATACAATGCACACTATTATAGGGCGACCACCAACTTGCACAGTGGCTTGTTGACGATCTTGCCCCAAGGCTTCGTGGTGTCTGCGCCACACTTAAACCCTGCCATCAGCACTTACCAACTGAAACTGGCACTCATCTGCCAGGCTAGCCCACGAGGAACGCTGCTATCGATGTGGTGGTGCTTGCAGAAGCATTCCTCTGCTGCCATAGCCCTTTTACGCCAAATTTCACCTCACTGTCCTAACAGATACGTTCACCGTAAGTCCCACGTTGATTTCTGCTGTTATTTCACGCAATGTTGCTTGTCTGTTAGCACTGAAAACGGCTACTTTCGGTCGTTAAGTCTCTTGCCACTATGGATCTCGGAACATTGAAGTCCCTAACGATTTTCGAAGTGAAATGTCCACGTGTCTTGTCCCAACAAACATTCCGCATTCAGAGTTTGCTGATTCCCATAGTGGGGCCGTAACCACGTCAGACTCATTTTCACACGAATCTCTCCAGTACAAATGACAGCTCCGCCAATGTATTGACCTTTTATACGTTGTGTACGCAACACTACAGCCTTCACTATACAGGGTGTTACAAAAAGGTACGCCAAACTTTCAGGAAACATTCCTCACACAAAAATAAAGAAAAGGTGTTATGTGGACATGTGTTATAGCTCATTGTAGTTTCGTCAGTATGTACTGTACGTCCTCGATTCACCGCCAGTTGGCCCAATTGAAGGAAGGTCATGTTGACTTCGGTGCTTGTGTTGACATGCGACTCATTGCTCTACAGTACTAGCATCAAGCACATCAGTACGTAGCATCAACAGGTTGGTGTGCATCACGAACGTGGTTTCGCAGTCAAAGCAATGTTTACAAATGCCGAGTTGGCAGATGCCCATTTTATGTATGGATTAGCACGGGGCAATAGCCGCGGCGCGGTACGTTTGTATCGAGACAGATTTCCAGAACGAAGGTGTCCCGACAGGAAGACGTTCGAAGCAATTGATCGGCGTCTTAGGGAGCACGGAACATTCCAGCCTATGACTCGCGACTGGGGAAGACCTAGAACGACGAGGACACGTGCAATGGACGAGCCAATTCTTCATGCAGTTGACGATAACCCTAATGTCAGCGTCAGAGAAGTTTCTGCTGTACAAGGTAACGTTGACCACGTCATTGTATGGAGAGTGCTACGGGAGAACCAGTTGTTTCCGTACCACGTACAGCGTGTGCAGGCACTATCAGCAGCTGATTGTCCTCTACGGGTACACTTCTGCGAATGGTTCATTCAACAATGTGTCAATCCTCATTTTAGTCCAAATGTTCTCTTTACGGATGAGGCTTCACTACAATGCGATCAAATTGTAGATTTTGACAATCCACATGTGTGGGCTGACGAGGATCCGCACACAATTGTGCAATCACGTCATCAACACAGATTTTCTGTGAACGTTTGGGCAGGCATTCCACCTACGCTCAATGGAGCGCGTTATCATGATTTCATACGGGATACTGTACCTGTGCTGCTAGAACATGTGTCTTTACAAGTACGACACAACATGTGGTTCATGCGCGATGGAGCTCCTGCACATTTCAGTCGAAGTGTTCGTACGGTTCTCAACAACAGATTCGGTGACCGATGGATTGGTAGAGGCGGACCAATTCCGTGGCCTCCACCCTCTCCTGACCTCAACCCTCTTGACTTTCATTTATGGGGGCATTTGAAAGCTCTTGTCTACGCAACCCCGGTACCAAATGTAGAGACTCTTCGTGCTCGTATTGCGGACGGCAGTGATGCAATAAGCCATTCTGCATCAGCGCATCAGGGATTCCATGCGACGGAGGGTGGATGTATGTATCCTCGCTAACGAAGGACATTTTGAATATTTCCTGTAACAAAGTGTTTGAAGTCACCCTGGTACGTTCCATTCCATGATTAATATGATTTGAAGAGAAGTAATAAAATGAGCTCTAACATGGAAAGTAAGCGTTTCCGGACACATGTCCACATAACATATTTTCTTTCTTTGTGTGTGAGGAATGTTTCCTGAAAGTTTGACCATCGCTAGAGCTGACTGCTCACCTTCTGCCCTCCCGAGGCATACCTCCATTTTACCCGAGACGTTCCTCTCCTGGTTTGTAACCTCTTGTCTACTGGCACACTCGCAGAGATGTAGTCCGCGATACCGGCTGCTGCACATTGACAAGTGCCTGTGATGCGACTGAGTGTTCAGATGTGTGTGAAAGATTATGGGACTTAACTGCTAACGTCATCAGTCCCTAAGCTTACAAACTACTTAACCTAAATTATCCTAAGGACAAACACACACATCCATGCCCGAGGGAGAACTCCAACCTCTGCCGGGCCCAGCCGCACAGTCCACGACTGCAGCGCCAAAGACCGCTCGGCTAATCCCGCGCGGCTGCGACAGAGTGTCTTCAGTAAGTAGCTGGGACGTGGACCATGTCCTAACCATTAGTATACAGGGTGTCTCAAACCTTTTAGGTCAGGTTTTCACGGGTGATAGAGGGACCACGAACGATTATATTCAGGTAGGGAACTAATTGTCGGAAACGCATGCAATGCGTGCAATGCATAACAACAACGTAGCTCATATAACTAGTCAAAGCGATGACCTCCAGTCTCAGTGCATGCGTTGCATCGACGCCCGCAGTTCTGCCGCACTCTCGCAAAGATCTCTGGTGATAAACAGCACATACGCCTGACCAGTTTGTACCTCATTCACCCATGATGATGTTTTCAGCAGTTGTAACAGCATGTGTGGATGGAGGACAATTCCCACTCCACCAACATCGGTGACCACTGGCAACGATTCTCTGTCAACGTACGATTGGTCGTCGTCAATAGGACCTTAGTCGCTGCTCTCCTTTTTAATCGTTCCACATTACCTGCTGTTTCTGTGAAATGCGCTACTCTTGGAGACCGTATCGCTTTATGTCTGTGAAATGATTTGGTTTCAATAAGACACTGCACCAGCCGACTTCGATGTTAATCTCCACTAGCATCTGAACAACACGCAACCGCATCGTTGGTTGGCAAGTTGATGTCCTGTCCCATGACAGCTGGCCTCGGTGGCCGAGCGGTTCTAGACGCTACAGTCTGGAAACGCGTGACCGCTACGGTCGCACGTACCAATCCTGCTTTGGGCATGGCTGTGTGTAATGTCCTTAGGTTACTTAGGTTTAAGTAGTTCTAAGTTCTAGGAGACTGATGACCTATGAAGTTAAGTCCCATAGTGCTCAGAGCCATTTTTTGTCCCATGACCAGCGCGATCGCCGGATCTCGCGTCTCGGCTTTTTCAAAAACGGTGCAAATGTCTCTAAGCGTTATGGGACTTAACATCTGAGGTCAGCAGTCCCCTAGACTTGAACCACTTAAACCTAACTAACGTAAGGACATCACACACATTCATGCCCATGACAGTATTCGAACCTGCGACCGTAGCAGCAGGTCGTTTCCGGACTGAAGCGCCTGGAACCACTCGTCCACAGCGGCCGGCCTTGACTTTTTCCACTTCGGTTACTTCAAGACGTCGGTATATGAAACCCTCTGAAGAAACAAATGAAGACATGATTGATAGGTTCCAAGCTCTCTGCCTCGTGGTACAACAGACATCACAGACCTGTGAGAGAGTGTGGCAGAATTTCATGCTCCGATACCAAGTGTGAACTGAAACTGGCGGACTTCACTCTGAATAATTACTATGAACTACGTTGTTTTTATACGGAGTACGCTGCTTATATCCACAATACAATAACTATGCATTTCCGGCCATTGATTCCGTACCTCGTAATATTTCTGGCTTTACAGCTATCATATTCAGCTTCAACAAGCTCTTCTTAAAGCAGTTGAGAAGGCAGCAGCGGGAAGATGACGTAATGTGATGTGAGGTACCGATGACAGATGGTTTGTGCGGCACGGGTACCAGCTAAATTGTCGTGCTCCTCCGCGACTGGCTGCTGGGTTAGAAAAACTAAACAGTGAAATACTTGCATTTCATGCAAAAGGTCTCTCAATAGCAGGCTAACATTTCATTATTTCAAAATTGTTAATTACCAGCAGAATAATAAACAATTACTAAACGAAAAGGCAGACGAAGCACTTCTGGGATCTTCGGATGGCACCTATCGTGGATGGCGGACAAAGTGGTTCGGCTATAAGATCAGAGCCGGTTCGGGGATATCGGTGGATAGACGTGTTGTCTGCCTTGATCGATATCGGCTTCGATCTTAATTAGCAATCTCTGATTATTTGGATTTGCAATTGAGAACAGCTTAATAGAAATTACCCAAATACGCAGTTCGTTGTTTTATTTTCTGTGAAAGTGTGAAAAATGGAAATTATTTGTGATTCATAAAGTGGAATATAATTGTGCAGTTTTTCGTATTCTGCTAATAAAAAGCTAATGGCGTCCCGTATAAACAAATTAATCGAAAATTTAATTATTTATACAATATCAGTTAATGTCTAAGAGTTTATTACAGCCTCAAGATAATAGATTCATGACCAACGTTCTGTTTTATGCGCAGAGGACAACAACTATAGAAGATTGCATGTTGGCGAACATTAATTAGAACTCATGTACTCCCCAGGGCAGTGGAATCAAATAGGCACCTCGGATGTACTGCAGTCTTAGTACAAACGCCATCAGTGACACACAGGGGGTATGACGGAGAGAAATTTTCGAAGGAAGGGATTCATCATAGCCACATAAGTCTCTCTATGTCATTATTCTGGTTTTCGCACCCGCCACGCGGAGTAGCCCTGTGGTCTGAGGCGTCTAGTCACGGTTCGCGCAGCTCTCCCCCAACCTCCCCCCCCCCCCCCGCCCCCGCCCCCCCCCCCTCCCCCCGTTGTAGGTTCGAGTCCTCCCCCGGGGATGGGTGTGCGTGTTGTCCTTAGAGTAAGGTAGTTTAAGGAAAGCCTAGGGACCGATACGATGACCTCAGCAGTTTGATCCCATAGGAAATTACCACCACTAAAAATCTTTTCCATTATACCGTGGCGGCCGGTGTGGCCGAGCGGTTCTAGGTGCTTCAGTCTGGAACCGCGAGACAGTTATGGTCGCAGGTTCGAATCCTGCCTCGGGCATGGGTGTGTGTGATGTCCTTAGGTTATTTCCGTTTAAGTAGCTCTAACTTCTACGGGACTGATGACCTCAGATGTTAAGTCCCATGGTGCTCAGAGCCATTTTTGAACCACTATACCGTAAGCTCAGTATAATCGGTAGTGGACCCATTATCGCTTGTTTCAATTTGAAACAGGAGATCTGAAACGACGTGTATAGCTCACTTAGCTCCCTTACTCCGTATGCATATGACACTTCTTATCTTTCTTTTATGTTACGAGCTGGTACGGTTTACTCCTTGCTCCCCCCCCCCCCCCCCTTCCCTCCCGATCCCGTCACACCAGATTTCTTGTCATTCTTTGTCAAAGAATATGGTTTTTGTGCCCGGTATCTTCTTCATCATATTATTCATGTTCTTTAAGCCAATATGCTGTACCTCTTATTTCTTATGGCTGTATACATTAGTAGAAAGCTATGGTAGAGTCAGTGGAAGAACTTCGCTGACAGGTACAGTGGAGGACTCAGCGTGGACGCTTCGTGCGTCTGATACGACCAGCCACACAAAGGCGCGTACACACTAGGTCAACGAAGGCGAATGTACGGCAGCCAACCGCTTCGTTAGCCGTGATTTTCTTAATGTGTACGGACTGCAAATCGGAGTCAATAAAGCCGTTGGTTGCCGTTCGGTCTGCTGACGGTAACATCTAAGCGTTGGCGGTAGGTTAGCGTTGGAGCCCAGTGTGGACGTCGGGTAGAATGCTTCGTCGTCCAGTGACGATTTGGTGTGTTTCTGGAACAAGTGCGTATATTTTCAGGAAAGCCACAAATCACACTTGGTATGTGTTATCGGTTTCGCTCTTTAATTTCGCAGGAGGTTCGTCAGAAACCATGGAATTTACTGTAATTGGATGTTAAATTATGTAACGAAATCAGCGAATAAACCATAATGATTGTGATTTGTGGAGGTCTTGAAAAACTTAATTTCAACAATCGCTGTTTCCTTTGCAGGCAACACCTGCTCTCGCTGTGTATTTATTGTGTTTAAAAATACTGGAATTTGGTATGTGGTACGGAGAGAGATTTAAAGCTAATAAGGAGTTTTATCGTGAATGGGAATGCTTATGGGCCCTTAAGGACTGCGGTTATGAAAAGAAATGAAAAGACTAGGCATCTGGAGGAAAATAACTCAGTTATTGGAGAGTGATATGCACGAGTGAAAAAGAAAATGGTGTCTTTATTACATCATTTCACTGTGAACGACAAAGAGAAACAAAACTGGGAGTGACTCTTAATATTTCGCGGCAGGTGCAGCTCTTCTAAAAGAAGTGTTTTCCTTGGATATCTTAGGACCTACCCAATTCAATAACAGGTCGAAACCTTTAGCTTTTATTCACAAAAATAAAAAAATAAAAAATTAATAGCCCATATTCCAATTCAACTTTCAGGTAAACGTTAATTTTGTCCCAACACACTTCCCCCTCTTTTCAAGAGAGGGTTGTCCACCAGCTTCATTTCTTCTTCTTCATTTTCTGGAGATTACGTTTTTACAGTACAATAAATGCTGCACTTGTGTAATGTTCTACCTCCCTCCCAATATCGACCGGTGAAACTGTGATTAAAACACTATTTTAAATAATAACAAAACGGGAGCAAAGTCAACATGTTATCAGAGCCAACTGCGAATTCCATGTAGCCGAATTCCTTTGGCCCTAAGCCCTTCGTTTGGCGCGAATGAGAAGTCGAACGTAAATGCATTCGCGACTAACGTTCGGCCGAATCCAGTTTCTGTCGTCCGTGGCCTTCTTTAGTCAGACGTATACACGCCACAATGCGATCTTGAATACGTCCGTTCGGCAACGCCGCAGTGCTGTCACACCTCTGTACAGAACCATCGTTTCCTTCAGAGAACTTCTTTCGCCGTCCCTACAGTTGGTGTTGTACATTTCTCTGTGCTCGCCCAAGAGCCTGTATTGTCTTTATCTTTCTTGCTATAAGAGCTCATAGGCACGACCCGCAGCCCACAATAGCGATTAAGATTCTATCTTATTGCACTTAGAGGCAGTTGAAAGGTTCATTGGTCAACTGTTGATACTTTGTTCAGAACTTTAGTGCCTCTTACGCTAACTGTTTCGACGTGTTTATGAAAGTTTTTTTTTTTATCAATGTTTACATCAAGGCACCTATATACATCTTTTCTCTTCAGAGGTGAGTTGTTTATTCTGATTGTGTGATTTCTTGCTCTTGATAACGTTCCTTTTCTTCGCATATAACGTGTTGTACCGCTTGCCCCCTGCAGCAGACACTTGCGCGTTAACCTTTCGTGAAAGTGAACATTATTTACCACGAAAAACTTCGTTACGAGCTATAAAGTGACAAAAACTGATGAAGACGTACTTTCTTTACACAAATATTACGAAAAATATTAGTTAAATGTGGCATGACCTACAAAGAACTGTTATGATCACTGTCATTCTTAGAACAAATAATCTGATGAATTTTTTCGTTCTCACTTCTTCTTCTTCTTCGATTTCTGATTTCATATATTGAGTGTGCTAGAGGCCAGATGCGATTGCTGTTAAACGTAATTTCAAGCAACAGATGAAATTTTACTTACTTTTGTACTCTCTTATTGTAGTATTTGCTAACCGCACCAGCCTACGCTTTAAGAAGTGTCTGTGGATATTTTAAATAACGCGCGAGAGGCGCGAGAGGATATTCATATTGTTGTAGGCCATCTTAAGATCTATAACGTTATTTCACTATATTTCTGAACTGATTAATAATACTCAACCCAGACTTGGTTAAAAAATATTAATAATAATCCTTCAGAGTGTCTAGGTATTTTGCTTAATTTGAAGGACTTTTACGTGAAAACATCGTGCTTGTGTGTGCTGATAGAACCTGTGGCAAAGACGATGTTTCATCAATTAAGAAAACACAAATATTTATCGAGAGAAGTTTCAAATATTACGAGATGGTACACACAGTTGTTCATGCTAGGACGTTACCCATGATACTGGTTATTTTATTAAACAACTATATTGATTCCAGAATGAGATTTTCACTCTGCAGCGGAGTGTGCGCCGATATGAAACTTCCTGGCAGATTAAAACTGTGTGCCCGACCGAGACTCGAACTGAGCTACCGGCGCACACTCCGCTGCAGAGTGAAAATCTCATTCTGGAAACATCCCCCAGGCTGTGGCTAAGCCATGTCTCCGCAGTATCCTTTCTTTCAGGAGTGCTAGTTCTGCAAGGTTCGCAGAAGAGCTTCTGTAAAGTTTGGAAGGTAGGAGACGGATACTGGCAGAAGTAAAGCTGTGAGTACCGGGCGTGAGTCGTGCTTCGGTAGCTCAGTTGGTAGAGCACTTGCCCGCGAAAGGCAAAGGTCCCGAGTTCGAGTCTCGGTCGGGCACACAGTTTTAATCTGCCAGGAAGTTTCAACTATATTGATATTTAATAAAAAGATAGCCCTGAGACCTTACTAGTATGAACTTATAGCACTACCAACGAAAGGCAGTTTAATACCATGCGGTTGTAGGGGTTGGGTTGGGTTGTTTCGGGGAGGAGACCAAACAGCTAAGTCATCGGTCTCATCGGCTTAGGGAAGGATTGGAAAGTAAGTCGGCCGTGCCACTTCAAAGGAACCATCCTGGCATTTGCCTGGAGCGATTAAGAGAAATCCCGGAAAACCTAAATCAGGATGGCCGGACGCGGGTTGAACCGTCGTTCTCCCGAATGCGAGTCCGGTGTGCTAACGACTGCGCCGCCTCACTCGGTGTGGTTGTAGTTTGTGGGTATAGGTGAGATGTATTTTCTGATAAAGCAGATGAACAGTTAACAGAATCTTACCATCAAAGAGAACTGCTATTACGTATTCGCATGCTGCTTCAATTTAAAGGATGTTTCAGAGATAAAACTAGATACCTGCATTTTAATACATTCAAGATACTCGCAGATTGTTTTCAGTTTGTAAGATTCGTACGGTCGAAGTAGAGATGATATAAAATGTAGACTGGCAATGGCAAGAAAAGCGTTTCTGAAGAAGAGAAGTTTGTTAACATCGAGTATAGATTTAAGTGTCAGGAAGTCATTTCTGAAAGTATTTGTATGTAGTGTAGCCATGTATGGAAGTGAAACGTGCACGATAAATAGTTTGGACTAGAAGAGAATAGAAGCTTACGAAATGTGGTGCTACAGAAGAATGCTGAAGATTAGATGGGTAGATCACATAACTAATGAGGAAGTGTTGAATAGGATTGGGAAATAGAGACGTTTGTGGCACAACTTGACCAGAAGAAGGGATCGGTTGGTAGGACATGTTCTGAGGCATCAAGGGATCACCAATTTAGTATTGGAGGGCAGCGTGGAGGGTAAAAATCGTAGAGGGAGACCAAGAGATGACTACACTAAGCAGATGCAGAAGGATGTAGGTTGCAGTAGGTACTGGGAGATGAAGAAGCTTGCACAGGACAGAGTAGCATGGAGAGCTGCATGTGACCAGTTTCAGGACTGAAGACCACAACAACAACAACAAGATTCGTACGATAGATTTCACAGCGTATGTATGTCTTTACACTGCATTAATACAATAACACGATTCATACAAACAGACATTACACGACACGACACGCTACGAACCACAGTGTTTTGTGTGCTGCTATTATTAACTTTATTTTCTAAGTACTTCAATGGATATGTGGCAACGTCATTGACCAATTCCAACTCTGGGCCATTAACAGACCGCTGTGGCTAGTCTTTAGTGACGTTTTACACAATTTTACTTCCGGAACATTCCACGTTCACCTCTATAACCTCGTAGGCTATTATGAAACGCCAGTCTGTTAGATAATGGGGAATGAGGAGCTTGCCAGCTGCAAGCCGACATCGCCAGGAGACAACTAAAAAGGGGCCATACATCATGACAAAGAGACGCAACACGACAGATCAGCACACAACGGCTCTCCAGAAGCAGCTAGGCAATGAGCTCGTACAGAACTTGGATGGACCGGTACCAAACCCCATAATAATATGGGACACTTACTTTATACAGCGTGCAAAAATAATTACAACTTTCTTTCAAACCCATGCTGTTGCTGTTTGACGTCTAACACGTAATAAATACGTTTTACAAATACTTTTCCCGCGACACATTTAATTTCGGTTTCCTGATACACAAGAACCACGTTCAAACGGTCGTCATGAATCCAGATTTCCGGTTTATCTGTATTCATTTTTTGTTTTATTTTCCCTTTTTTAACGCGAAAATGTGTTATACGGTTGGTGCGGAGCGTATGCTAATAGTTGTCATGTTGGCAGCGCAGATACAACAGAGATCGCCGGTCTGAAGCTTCCAGTTACCGTTACTAACGAAGGTTTGTTCCTCGCAGATTTAGGAAGGTGTACTGGAATTGTACTTTTGGTTCCGTGTTTTGAGTGCGCGTGAGTGAAGGAACTTCCACACAAAAGAAAATGATTGTTCCGATGGATAAAAAATTGGAAGCGCTTAAAATAGACAACGAGAACTGTATGAAAACATAGCCGGTGTAGGAACATCAATGTTGTGAAATTGGAGGAAAACCCGGAAATAACCTGAAAACTTCAAAATGATGACTATAGAAAGTTTACAGAACCACGGTGCAATATAGAAAGCAAGAAATGAAACACTGGATGAAGCACTGTTCTTTTATTTCAGCGAGAAAAAGAGCATGGTTTTCCATTACCCGGTCCAGTTCTGCAGGGAAAGGCGCTAAAGTTAATATAACAAGCTATACGATGATGTTCCTAAGTTCACGACCAGCCAAGGTTCGATGGAAAGATGGAAAGCTCGTCATGACATATGCCAGCTTTCAGTGACAAGTGAAAGCATCTCGAGGGATACGATGGCTGCATAAAATTTCAAACAAGAATTTGATGAAGTAATTTCCTCCCTAAAAGTTAATCCCACACCAGATTTATGATGATAATGTATGTGGACTTCTTTATCGAATGCTGTCCAGTAAGGCAGTAGCCTACTGATTAGATAAGGGGTTGTAAGAGGTGAAAAGATCGAGTTACAATTATGCCTTGTAGTAATGCATCCGGAAAACACAAATCCCCTGTTAGGAAAATCAAAACATCCGCGTGCGTTGAAATATGTTAATCGGCGCTCTTTAGCAGTTGTCTACAAGTAAAATATTTTCGGATTGTCCAGATCTTCTCTAAGTCGGATTACATCTGACCCCATTTAGTACAAATAAATTAGGTTCTCGTGGATCTATCAATTCACTAGTGTTCGTACTGTACCAAGACTCCCAAATAATGACTGCGAAACAGGCCTTGTCGATTGACTTTGGCATCGTACAATGGACATCGGTGTGACCTCGTGCGCCAGTAAAAACTGGAAACCAGCAACGCAAACTCCAAAGTAGGACGGTCTAGGTGCCTACGTACAGGGTGAGTGGGAAAGAACATTACGACCGTGGAATGAAATAGAAATTTATTACTAAAAGAATCGGTAGATGTATCATTATGTAGCAAACAATCCAAGTTTGATTCACGTAGTGCATCAGTACCTCGTTCCGCCACCAGGAGCGCCAGCATAGCGGACAGTTGAAGTATCTACTTTCACTGGTGTGGAGCGTGCTCGCTGTGTGTTATTCCACAGAAGATTGGAGAGTACTGCTTAGACGTTTACACTTGAAATCACACAGATCGACAACGCCACAGCACGTCAGTGATGCAGATAAGGTCGCTCGTGGGGAATTCTGTGCAGAAATATTGCATCGGACACAGGACGACGAGACATTCCTGAACACAATAATCATCATCGATGAGCCAGCATTTCATATCCAAAATACAGGGGAACGAAAATCCGCATGCAACCCTGGAACACGCTCTTGACAGCCCCAAAATTAACATGTTTTGTGTCCTTGGCAAGCTGAAAGTGTACGACCCATTCTTCTTCATAGAGAAAGCTGTCACTGATATTGCGTTGTCTGGATATGTTCGAAAACTTTATAATTCCACAGATGGATGACGATGATCCTGATGGGATGGCTCACTACCAGCAAGAACGCGTACTGCCTCATTTCCTCACGGAAGTTCGAGGTCTCCTCGGTAATCGCTTCCCAGGTCGGTGGATTGGAAGTAAAGAGCCAGTCGCAGAGCCACCTCTGTCCCCACACTTGGAACCACTATATGTCTTTCTCTAGGATTTCATTAAAAATCGTGTGTATGCTCCTCCCATACCAAGCAATTTAATCGAATCAGCGCTCTCTTTGCACAAATTACACAAGATTTGCAGCAAGGAGTGTGGGAATAAATTGATACCCATGAGATGTTTACCGCATCAAAAACTGTCATCAAATGGAACCAAAATAACACCACACCTTTGTGACAAACTTGAGGTTGTTTGCTATAAAATGACATATCTACTTATTCTCGTGCGGTAGCGTTCTCGCTTCCCACGCCCGGGTTCCCGGATTCGATTCCCGAAGGGGTCAGGGACTTTCTCTGCCTCGTGATGACTGGGTGTTGTGTGATGTCCTTAGGTTAGTTAGGTTTAAGTAGTTCTAAGTTCTAGGGGACTGATGACCATAGATGGTGACTCCCATAGTGCTCAGAGCCATTTGAACCATTTTTATGTTAATAATTTTCTCTATCATATCAAAGTCCGCTTTGACTCACCCTATATTTACATCCGCTGGATAAAATTTAGGCGCCTCGCGAAGATGGTGCTATCGGCACATTGGGCACGACGCATGCGCACGGAGCTCCTCAGCCGGCACTTTTCGTCTGAGCTGTGGCGTTGAAGACTGCGCGGCGAGTCGGCAAGTGCGCGCGCATTAATGCAACGCGGGCGCATCACGCAACTTGATTCATTAGCAGCGCGAGAATACCGCCGCACTCGCTTTAATTAGCTGCTCACTGGGGCAGATAACTCGAGCAGCAGCAGCAGCAGTGGAAGGGGAGGGGATTCCCACCACTCGGCGCTCCGGGGGTTACTCGTGTACCGAATGCCGCTCTCGGCCCCGAGTTATTTCCGGCGCGAACCGAGTTCCGTCCTTCAGTACGAAGAAGGTGATTGCGACACACTATCTGCTCATGCTCAAATGTGAGTTGGTGATACATATCGCCATGAGTATCTCCTTTGTGTGACCGGAATAGCAAGGCTACCCAGCTTTACATAGCCAAGACCCTGGCGCACCACAGGCACACAAGCTCTCACACATACAGTATTACACACCACAGCTAAGCACAGTGAGAGGGTTTATCGAACCTCTTAAGCAGTGAGGGAAGCACCACACACCAATGCCTTGCGCAGAACCAAGGTGGCTATAGTCGCCGTCACGAAACAAGACAGATCAAGATCATTTCACCTTCTTAGAGTATTGCCAGTTAGTGACAATTTCAAGTACCAATAAAAATTCCGATAAGAATAACGCTTCTCTATTTTTAATGTAGAATACGATGGAGTATTTTCCAAAAGAAAATTCTTTCCAGTCGTCACGAAAAAATAAATAAATAAACACTAACGCAACAAGAATTTTTTTTGAACCTGTGGAAAAAAAGAAAACATAAGCAGTAGCACATATGAACTGAAAAATGCATGAACATTCTTAGCGTTTATAGACGCATGTGACATACTTGATGGTGAAAACGTAAAAGTGTTTCAAGATGAAAAATAAATGCCGAAAATCTATGAAACTTTTTCGCATGCGTGAAACAGAATATCGTCACTGATCAATTTGCATTCTGTTAGACCTCGTAGAAATTCCCAGCAAAAAAGTTGGTACGAAAATTATAAAATTAATTTTGATAACACCTGAACTATCATTGTATCGTGTCACCTACAACACATTTTATTTACAAGAGACTTCACGCGCGACAGAGCGCAATACTTGTATGCCGCTACTACGGTTTTTTTTCCAGTACAAAAGTAGCTTTAGGTGCTGTCAGATATTATTTCCGTTGAAGTAGAGCAAAATATTTGTTCGTAAGGTTTTGTGAAACCGAAGTATTATCGTATTATACTACAAAACTACTGCCCTCAGTCTGCAATAACAGCATTTTCAACTAAAACTTCGCTCTTACTGCTGTAGTGTGATTCCATTCGATTAAAAAATTTCACCGCCCATCACTCTTACTGAATCAAAAACCAAATGAGAGGAGAAGAAGAACAGCGGGTATATCCGAGCCAGAATAATTAATTTTTTTCATGGAGATCACTCTGTATTTTTCTTGCTGTTGTGTACTCTGCTCTGTCATAGTAACCTAGTTATAACATTTTGCTGAAATCATCAAATTCTCTAGCTTTTCGCCTTGTTCTAAACTCCGTTCGTGGAGAATCAAAACGCGTGCTCATGTATCTGGGGATTCCGCCAATGTTACTGCACTATTAGTGTAGAGTAGATTTGGAAATACTACACAATTTTACTGTCAATTTATGAAATTGCGGTAAATTTATATTACTTTGGATTCTTCACTGTTGCCCAGTTCAGAAAAAATATCTGTACATTTGATACGGTAGTTTGTAATTGTTAGTCTCAGTAAAATTCACCATCAGCGGTGCACTTTTAGATATTATTTTATTTTATTGTGAAGGCAACCAGTTTCGGCATTTCATTATGCCATCTTCTGGCCGCATACATATCTATCCTAATTCTCAAATTTGTCATATACCGCCATAAATCACTGGATATCGTGGATTCAATCGTTATAGAAATGCTTCGTTAGAAGAGGTGATAGAAACTGTGCGACGCCGCACCTGACGACCTGACGTGTGCCAAGGAGGACACTACTACTGTTGTACCTGAGCACCAAAAGTTTGTTTTTCGTACTCATCCACATTACCTTACGTTTTTCTACATTTGGAGCTAGCTGCCATTCATCAGACCAAATAGAAATCATGTCTAGGTCATCTTGTATCCTTTTACAGTCACTCAACTTCGACACCTTCCCATTCACCACTGTATAATCAGCACACAACCTCAGATTGCTGCCTATCTTGTCCGCCAGGTCATTTTTGTCTATAGAAAATATCAGCGGTCTTGCCATATGTGCTATGGCATTCATTTTGACTAATTACCATAGGATAATAATTAATTCCGATGGTAATTAATTAATGGCTAAAGAGCCGCAGCTGCAATTGTGTGAAAATGAATGTGAAATGACAGTCACATGGCCGAAGTGTTATCATTTAGACTTTCAATTGTAGTAAACATTAACCGACAAGTGTTAATCCTTTGCAGCTTTTCTAGAATTTCCTTACAATTATCTGGCGTTGTGACTTTCCTTTAAATAAAAGCATCGTAAATTCAAGCATTTTGTATCGAAATTAAATTCGTTGGAACCATCAAGCACAAACATGCTTTCAATGTATCTTGATGAATACGTTTGACGACCTGTTATATTGAATTTGGTATCACAGAAATAATACGCTTGTTTATTGTGGGTGGTTTGTAGATCCAGAACTAAAAGCTGTTGGCACTGAAAGAAATATCTACGTACATCTTTGTAAGTTTATAGTGTCTTAGTATTTCGATCTCGACTCCAGGTTTCTGAATATCTCTTGTGGGCGTTAATGAACCACTTTTACATGATAATCATTCCACTTCATATCAGGGTGAAGGATATATCGTTACGATAAAATTCAGCAATAATAACAAGACAGCAAGGATCACAGTCTTAACGCATATCACAGCGAAGCACCAGCTGGGACTCAAGACGAATCGGAATTGGCCGCGACTTCTTAAAGGAAGTAAGGTGGCTCTTTAAACGATTTAAAGAAATCATGGAAAATTTATGTCATGGAGACTGAACAGCGATAAGAACTACGTTTCTTGCTAATGAGGGTCAATAAATTAACAGAAGTTCATTAACAGTTATGACACCTCACTCTGTATAGGAAGGGACCCGCTTATGTCAGTAATTGTTTGTGTGTGAAGTGTGAAGGGCAGGGAGTAGACAATGATCCCTTCAAATGTTAGTCCTAATTCCTTAGTTTAAACACACTAAACCGGTTTTGAACCACGTACATTGTTCATTCTCATTGTTATGACCACAAACACGTCACATTAAGACTGAAAGTGTCTCATAATGATGATGGTAGCTGTCTGGAGCTCTGTTGTTTCCAGGTGTTCCCACTGTTTTTGGAACGTGTTATTCCACATTACGAACAAAGAGTTCCTATCGATATTCAGGTAGACTACGATTGTGGGAGTGAGGATGCACCTTCAGTTAATTAGTGACTGTTTATAGCAGGTTTTTCAGGTGCTTAAGGTCGTGCAAAAGTCACATTCATTTGCTGCAGGATGCTATTCAATCGCCCTTCAATATATACCGTCTCCTTGTTCACCTAACAGGAGAAAATCTTTGTGAGGATATCAACATGAGTTGGATTACTAGGCAACTGTGTTTAGCGTGTGTCCACCTGGAGCTTGGTACTGAGTAATATCACGATAATATTCCTTCGGAATGGCACAACCAGTGGATGGTAGAGAATGTTCCTGTAGCAGGCTCCGCTTCTAGAAGGTATTCGTAACAATGTGAGGTGACAGTGTATTGTAAAGTGATATAAGTGGGCAGCTGAGGACCTGTGAGTGCAGCGGCGCTCTGGAGAGCGTAGTAGGTAACTCCTGAGGGGCGACCCTAGAAGTAACTGCAATATGTGTCTCCCCAAGGCGAGTAACACGAGACACCTGAGGTAACGAAGCACAGCGGCGGAGTGGGCTACAGAGCCCTTAACACGATTGCCTTACGAAGGTCTGTACATCACGGAACACATCTGCAGGTTGCGTGGCAGTATACTGAAGGTATTATCCGAGAGTCGTTCCCAGTTAAAAACATCGAGATCAAGTAGTTAGCAACGAAGTGAATTTGGAACGGAATGTTACAGGGGGCGGGGGAAAACGTGTACGGAGATCTCTTACTCTGCTCAAGAGATATATTTGAAGTCCTCTCACAGTTACAGTTTATTTTTATTGTTCCTTGAATCAGTCCGTAAAAGCGGAATTCTTATAGGATTGTTTTGTTATCCATCTGTCTGTTCGTCTGTTAAGAACCCTTAGTGGCAGGAAGGAGTAGAAGTATCAATTTCAGATTTGTGTTACATACTAAGGTTTGTGGTCTCTTGGAGGAAAAAAATTGTAAACACTCAAGTGATACGGCCATTTACGTCACATATTTTGGTACTGGATTTAGTAGATTAAAATGGCTCTGAGCACTATGGGACTCAACTGCTGTGGTCATGAGTCCCCTAGAACTTAGAACTACTTAAACCTAACTAACCTAAGGACATCACACATCCATGCCCGAGGCAGGATTCGAACCTGCGACCGCAGCAGTCGCACGGTTCCGAACTGCGCGCCTAGAACCGCGGCTTTGGTACTGGAAAACTCACTCATGGAAACCTGTAGGTTTCTTTCTGTTGACTTAGAATAACAAAATCTGTCAAGAAGCAAGGCTTCGCAGTACAAGTAAAGAAAAAAATGGAAAATTTCTAATTTGTAATTATATGACACGAAAAAAATATTTGTTATCCATCTGTCTGTCTGTTCGTCTGTTAAGAACCTCCTTCTCTGGAAGTTTGGCGTATCAAGTTCAAATTCATGTAACACACTAAGATTTATGGTCCCTTTATCCGTCTATTCGTGTTTTACGACCACTTTTTTTTCTAGAACGGGTTGGCGTATCTAGATCAAATTTATGTCACATACTAAAGTCTATCGTCCCTTGGCGGTGTGAAAACTTTAAGCTTCGAAGTAAGTAGAATAAAAGGTTCGGTCGTTTACGTTGATACTCGAAAATTCATTAATGAACACCTATATGGTATTTCCAGTTGACCTAGAGTCACGGAATTCAGTAAGAAGTAAAGTGCCACAGTGTAAGCAAAGTAAAAATTCTGTAGCTCTTTGAATTTTAAGTATATCACATTTGAACATACACTGCATTCATCATCTGTCAAAAGCATTACAGACGAAAATTATTGCATGCAAACATGAAATGTTTTATTAAATCTTCTCTTCCTCCATATATAAACTGAATTTCGCTGCTCGCTTCTTTTTGTGTGTCCGGCCTTGTCTGAGCAATTACGGTAGAATTTTTGACACAGTCATGGTATTCTCGGGGCAAATTCTCGCCATCACCGATATCGATAACCGGCAAAATCATAGAGACTCTGGATTCTCAGGATAGTTATTGTGTAGAGAACCCTCAGCGCGCGTGTCCTACCCGCACTTGGCCAATCTTTTGCTTTGAGGGGAGCCGCCATAATTTCCAGTCTCGTGCCAGTCGCTTCAGAGTAGCATGTAGACCAATGTTCCAGATGTGTTTGATATATTCCGATTTCTGTCTTCCCCTACAAGTTTTATTCTCTACTGCCTCCTATACTAACACTGAATCTAATCCCTGATACCTTAACATACAGAGTGATATTTTGTTCTTCCTTCAGGTCAGTGTTTTCTACATGTTCCTATTCTCATTGATTATACGAGGTGCCTCCTTGCTCTAATTTCGTCAGTCCACTTAATTTTAGGCATCCTGCTGTCGCACACCTCAAACGATTCCAATCTTTTATTTCCTGATTTATCCACAGTCCATGTTTCAGTCCCATACAAACTTATACTCCAGTCATCATACCATTTGCTCAAGGTTCTATAAATTTTTAAATATTTTAGTTGTGACAGACCTTTTATAACGTGCTGATTTTTATCCACGAGACAACATGGCGAGAGGCCCAACGTAAAATGAACACGCTTCACAACAAAAAGATTTTTAAGACCTGAAGATGACAGCAAAGTCTTAAATATGGAAAGATTTGTGCGATATAGGCTGAGGCTGTCGAATGTTTTTAGCAAATAAAACAGATTCTCAAAATGAGAAAATTCAGCTAGGTTGTGGTTTAACGTCTCGTCGACGCAGATGTTAGTTGAGTGGCAACATTAACTCAATGAGAGGGAATTGGAGGGCGGGAGGAGGAATTAAAAAAATTGCTGTACGATAGGCATCACCCAGAACATTTATGGAAACTAAGATTCCTTGATCTTTTCACTCAACATCATCGTCTTCTACATCATCTTCATCCACCTCCTTCTCTTCCTCCCCTCCTCTTCTCTGCTTCTCATAGCATTTGTAACAGTAATAATAATATTATTCACTAAGGGAATAAGCTAAGTAGCCTGTTACAGTAGGCTTACGTGGTATCCTCCAAAGTCGTTAACGCCTCCAAGCGTCCATCGACAAAAGCTCCCGGCTAGGCACCAAGTTCGAGATGGTTCAGTCTCGTGCTTTCTTTACTTATTTCGTTTACCTGTTACACAATCTTTCTTTCTTTTCGTATTTTTTCCTTTTGTATTGTGGTTATTTCTTTCCATTCTCTGCTATAGGTCACAAAGACCTGTTAATGCAACAATGATGACGATTATTAATAACTATCACTCGTTATCTGAAATACCCTTCAAAAGTGGAATTACTACGCCCCCGAGATTTCTGAATTAGTAAGCGTCACGTTTTCGTTTCTTTTGTAGAAAAAATGGGGCAGGTATTGCCCTGAAGAACCATAACATGAATTGATAGTTAGTCAGGAATATCTGAGTGGTTCGTCGTATCTGTCAGCAGTTATAGGTTCTTGTCATGGCATAAGTATCTCTATTGACACGTACATTGCATCTAGTGTAAGTGAAGTCTGATGCATATTCAAGGTTACGATTTAGGCTCTGTTTCAGAATATACTGAATGCTAGCGTAGGATAATCTGGTTACCTCTGTAGATATTACCAGACCGCATTCATCCCCAACGGGTCGCTCAGGGTATATTAAAAAGTGTAGCAGAAGGACCATCATTTTCGTAACACATTCCTGCATACTGAGTTCAAATAACGCGACCTACCTCAAACTAGGCTATCTCAACAGGATTAATCCCGAACTGATTGATAATTCTAAAAGAGAGAAAGATCTTCGCAGGTGATGAAAGTTTTATACAAAGATTTAAAAAATGAATTTCTATACTCTTGTAATTTCATTTTGCTTTTAGGACAACAATGACAACTTCTAAAACAATTTAATTCAGGATAGTTGGGAAGAATTTTGAATGGACTACTTACTTCCTGTTAGGCGGACAGCGGTGGATGGGGAATAATACACAGACGCCAACGTAATATTGACGCACCCAAGATCTGTCTCGTAGCTATTCGTTAATGAACTCCACAACATATAAATTTCGTAGTTCTTTGAAGTTTTACGAATGAGTACTTCAGTACTGTCTATGTTTGAAAGAAGGGATATGACAGAAAACTTGCTAGAAGATACATTCAATGTGTTTAGAGTTTACTAGTTTTCGTAAGTGGTGCTTTATATTTAACGATGGCTGAAAAGTATCCACTAAAAGATTAGTGACCACGAATACATAGCCCTGATTCGCAATCTCCTCATCCGAAAGTAAGGAGAATTGTATTAGGTAGTAATATTGAGCCGCGCGCGGCTCGTGTTCATGTCGTTCCTTCCTTGAGAGCTTCTCTTTACGGAACTGTCGCCTCGCTTCTTATTCAATTTACTAGCGTCACTATGTTGCTGGCTCGCTTGCCCGTGAGTGCCAGCAGCAGCGCGTATCTATAAGACCACTGTCGTATGATCCTTGAAGCGACCGCTAATATTTCCGGCTCGTCGTGTTTCGAGGGTTCAGTCGGGACGCAGCGCCAGTGGGGTCCGGGCAGCCAGTACTCGCCGACTGCTTGCGCACACATGCACTGTCCGACACAAGGAGACTGGAGAGGGAACGACCGCTGGTTGGTCGTTGGGTTCGTCTCCTATCGAGCGACACGTACTTGGTCTTTTGACCATTTATGGGCCTCGTCAGTTGGTCATCTTGCGGGACGTGGGTCGGTTCCTTCCTTGTGCTGGAGAGGGAATGACCGCTGGTTGGTCGTTGGGTTCGTCTCTTATCGGGCGCCACGTACTTGGTCTTTGGACCGTTTATGGGCCTCATCAGTTGGTCATCTTGCGGGACGTGGGTCGGTTCCTTCCTTGTGCAGAGGTGTTCGATGGCCAGTGGGCAAGAGTTACCTCTGCGTGGTTGGGTCCGAGCCAGTGTGACTGGGTCGCCGTGTCTCCGAGTTCGGAACGGACATGGCGTTGAGTCGGAATGGAGCTGCAGTGAGGTCCGGACAGCCAAGACTCGCCCGACCGTTGCTGATACACATGACCTCTGTGGGGCCAACCGTGGTTGGTCGTTCGGTGGGTCATCTCATCGAACGCCGTATCTTTGGTCGCCGACCGCTTCGGTTCTCTGTGTGTGTCGACTTGTCATTTGTCCTGGTTGTTCCACAGTGATTGCTTTTGCGGTTGTTCGATTTCTTTTGGAAGTGTTATCGTGGAACTATGTCTAATTCGTGTAATTTCGACTGAGCAGTTATGTTAATGCTATCTGCGTACTGGAGTAGGCAGTTGGTCGGTTGGGACAGTGCAGCGAGGAAGTCTCCGCGGCGAGGGCAATTAGCGTAGTGTTCCACAGTGTGTTTTTTGTCGCCGTGTTGATGCTGTCCTTACGGCGTGTTGTTCGACAGCCTTGGTGTTGTTCATTTTTTTTTTTTTTTTAGTGGCTATTGTGCCTTGACTGTGTTTACACGCCAGTTATCAAGACGCAGTGATGCTGGTATCTTAGTCCTCGCTGATATTGTAGGATGTTGTGCCGTTGGCCGGGTGGAAGGGAACTGATTAGGTTGTTAGTTGTTTCTTCAGCTGTCGTGTTGGTCGGGTGGAAGGGAATTTATAAAGTTGTTGGCTGGTTCTTCAGATGCCCCTAGGTCGTGTTGCCATACGATTATTTAGTATTACGCTTGGCTGCCTGTCTAGCCTAAACTTATATTAGAGTTTCCTCCCCAGGCCGACCCTTGGAACACTTCTGAGCACCACTGTTCTGTAGTTTTGGATTGTGATTTTCTTTTAGTGTCAAGTACTGTGCGAGGCCTTCAGCCGTGTATTAATTTAGTTTGTTTTAATGTTAAGTATGTGGCCTTCAGCCGAACCTCTACGTGAAATATTTTAAGATAAGGCCTTCAGCCGTCTTAAATCAAAATTTGAAAAATCATTTGAAAATTTTCCTTTCTATCTTAATTTTGCTATCCAGGCCTTAAGCCTTGAGTTGTTCTATGTTCAGTATACAGCCTTCAGTCGAACTTGATGTGAAATTTTTTAAGATAAGGCCTTCAGCCGTGTGTATTCCTTCAGGAAATATTAATATCTTGTGTTGTGGCCTTCAGCCGTATTGTTTCTGAATTCCTTTAAGGGCATGTCTGATTAAGTGTTTTAACAAAATAAAGTTTGTATGTTTGTGCAACTAACTGCAACTGATTTGGGCCCCTTTCCACAACCTGATTCGATCTGTCCTGCGAAACCAGACTTCAAATATGTATGCGACTGCTATCATAAACAGCTTAGATGCTGGAACACAGTCGTATATAGTGCTACTGTTTGCTCTATGGTTAACAATCAAAATGGTTCAAATGGCTCTGCTCACTATGGGACTTAACATCTATGGTCATCAGTCCCCTAGAACTGAGAACTACTTAAACCTAACTAACCTAAGGACATCACACAACACCCAGCCATCCCGAGGCAGAAAAAATCCCTGACCCCGCCGGGAATCGAACCCGGGAACCCGGGCGTGGGAAGCGAGAACGCTACCGCACGACCACGAGATGCGGGCAAGGTTAACAATCATAACGTTTCAGTATACTGATACCCTATTACTTTATTTAACAATTTAACAATATTCTAAGGATCTAGTAAAGAATAATACGGAGAATTAGATTTTTTTGCGTATGACAAATCCGCATCAAAGGCTTTGAAGATTTTCACTGGAATGTAGTATAGTTCCATGTCTATCTCTCTGAGTGTCGATGGCTACAGATGTCAAACTGCAACCGGGTGGCTTATCACTGCCTAACCATACGGCATTTTATTGAAAAGTAATGCCACGTTTCGGTAACGATGATGGAGGTGAACAGCGATCACGCACCGTTGTCCAAAGATTACCACAAAGGCTGAATTGTATTGAGATATGGTGACTGTGGTGGTCAGGAGAGATTCGGCAGTTCATCCTCGTGCTCACAAAACCAGTCCTGGACGGTGCGAACTTTTCGAACAGGGGTCTTGTCGCCTTGGAACACAGCATCACACTTGGGGAACAGACGTTCTACCATGGGATGCTCCTAATCAGCCAAAATAGTCAAATACTTTTTGTCAGTAATGCTAACTTGCATAATAACAATGGGTTGCCCAAACCACCGCCGAACCACCGTCGTGATTCACTCTTGGATCTGAGCTCGGCCAGAAGTGCAACAACACTCAGCCTACCAAATGATATTCTTCCTTTGCTCCGCAATCCAGGGTTTATGGCTTGAGTACCACGTTTTTCCGTTCCGAGCATTTGCACCACAGAAGAGTGAGTTTTGGAGTCCAGCTGGCCCTGCGTATGGAGCTTCCTTCATGCTGCATTTATACTGACTTGGTTTGTGAATGCTACATACCGTTCTACAATTTTTGCAGCTGTTGTCCTCTTATTTTTCGTCACAGTCCTGTTGAATGACCTTCTGTCACGAACAATCAACACATACTTTCGTCCTCATTATGGCTTTACGAGTCATGTTTTTGCGCGTTCCCTGTACGGGATGTAAATCTTCATCGGTACGATTCCCCTTTAAACATCAAGCACTTAGGCTACCTTGGTTACGGAAGCACCCACCTCGATGACATAATCCACTCACAACTACACAGAACACTGTTATGAACGATATTTGCATTTTACTGAGGATTTTGCACAGATGCCTTTCGTTGTCATATACAATGGTGCAATCTCCAGGCTTGGCTAGCATCTAAATTTATGTTAAAGTGTGCATTCCTAGCGGTGTTTCCATATTTTATGCAATTCCTGTCTCTGCATAGCATCCTTTAGTTCCTCTGGACTTACTGCTACATCCACATGACGGATGTAGGTTTATCTCAGTACTATAAAATGTTTATTGCTTAATCGAATCATTGTTCACTTGCTGTTGACTTACAGTTTCAGTTATATTTTACAACTATGGTCAGATATTATTAATAAAAAGGCAGTAAGTAAGTTTACGACATATTTCATGGAACAGTTACATCGACAAGACCAATATTTAGTTAGATACGTAAAACACACTGTTACTATTTGAAAACGCAAGTGAATACCTTCATTCTGTGTTCTTTCCTGTACATTGGTTAATCACACGAAGCGTGTTGATATCTCACTACAGCATGTCTTGTACTGGAAAAATTTATCCAGCATGAGTGACTAAGTTAATTAAATTCAGTATGTCTAGAATTTATTGAAAATACCGAGAAAGCATTATTTTGCCTCTAAAGCATTTCGTAAATGAATTATTAGTACAATCTTCCAGTAAGTTTCAATTTTGGTGATATTGGCCAATAATACTATAATGTTGTTTTTGGCAGCCTGAATCTTCTGTATGTCTACCATATTGAAGACCAGCTTCTTATAATGCTGTCGAGATACTATAAATGCATCAGCGTTCAATACATCATGATCAGAAATATACATATTTTTCAGATGATGTTTTTCGATTTTAGAAACATAAAATATAGTTCATGAAATCCTACCGTTATTAAAAATTAGCAAAAGGTTTCAGGTTTTGTAAATTCCGTATTTGAGTCAAATTTTATATGGCATCTCAAGATCCTTCTCATTGTTAGTGATGGGAAAAGTGAGTAGCTGCATGAACCAAGGAAGTGTTCTAGGATCGTCACCGTACACAATATACATTGACGGAGAAAAATCTCAGCACAAAGAAGGAATTGTGTGACGTAAATTGAAGTTGGTAGGTGTGTTTCTACATCTTAAAGATGATCTCTATTCAGATTTCACGCCAGTCGCACAAGAGCAGCGCTAGGAGCACCATTATGGGGATGCAAATCAGGCTGTAACGGTCGTGAGCGATAGTTGCTTTCGAAATCAACGTGGTGAGTTGATGTTAGTCAAGAATGCCTTTAAGGGGGAAAAAATACCATTATCAACACCTCTCTGTGACCAAGGTGGTGTAATAGGGCTGCGAGAAGCTGGATGTTTCTTCTGCGATAGACAGCCGCTGTGACCGAGCGGTTATAGGCGCTTCAGTCCGGAACCACCTATCTGCTACGGTCACAGGTTCGAATTCTGCTCGGGCATGGGTGTGTGTGTTGTTCTTAGGTTAGTTAGGTTTAAGTAGTTCTAAGTTCTAGGGTACTGATGACCTCAGATGTTAAGTGCCATAGTGCTCAGAGCAATTTGAACCATTCTTTTCTTCTGCGATATCGTAGAAAGGCACGGCGGGAATGTAGCCATTGACTGCTGGCAGCGATGGTCACGAGAATGCACCGTCCCAATAACACTGGACTCTGGACTCTGGTGTGCCACTACAGAGAGGGAAGACCATTGTGTTCGGTGCATGGATCTGGCGCTTCGTACTGCGTCTGCAACAGCAATTTAAGCAGCAGTTGGCACCCCAGTGACGTAACGAACTCTTACAACTGGATTGCTTCAAGGACAGCTCCGAGCCAGACAGCCTGTACCGTGCATTCCATTGACCCCAAACCACCGCATTCGTGACTTGAGTGGTGCCAAGCGAGAGCTCATTGGAGGGCAGGATGGAGGTCTGTTAGTTTTTTCTGATGAAAGTTGGTTTTGACTCGGTGCCAGTGACGGCTGCGTTGGTTAGACGAAGGCCATTTGAGGGTCTACAACCACCGGTCTATGCGCTAGACGCACTGACCCTGTACCTGGAGTTATGGTCTGGGCTGTGATTTCGTATGACAGCTGGTGCACTCTCGTGCAGATTTGTATGTCGGTCTCTGGTGATTCGACCTGTTGTGCTCCTATTCATAAACAACATTCCAGGGAGGGTTTTTCAACAGGATAACGGTCACCCACATAGCACTGCTGTAAAGCATCGTGCTCTACAGAGTGTCAGTCACCAGATCCGTCTAAATCCGAGGACATATGGGACATCATCGGACGACAGCTCCAGCTTCATCAACAAACAGCATTAACCGACCTTGTATTGGCTGACAAAGTTAAACAGGCACGAAATGACACCGGCATCTGTACTATATAATGCATGCACCTTTGCAGGCCTGAGTTCAACATTCTGGCAGTTCCGCCGGTTATTAATGCAAGAGTATTCCAAATTTGCAAAAAAAAGAAAAAAAAAATGGCTGAAATGGCTCTGAGCACTATGCACTATGGGACTTAACATCTGAGGCCATCAGTCCCCTAGAACTTAGAACTACTTAAACGTAACTAACCTAATCTTCGTATATCCATAGTTACTAACTGCCTATCTCACAACTGACTACTAGTGTTAGACATATACGGTTACTGTCAACAAGTATCGGCATGAAGATGATGTAAGAACATCGAAACTAGTTACCAATAAAACCAACACCTTAATACAGCTGGAGGACTTACTTTATTTTTTAACATAACTACAACACACGCATCCATGCCGAAGACAGAATTCGAACCTGCGACCGTAGAGATCACGTGGTTCCAAACTGAAGCGTCTAGAACCGCTCGGCCACACCGGCCGGCTCACATTCGCAATGGCTTATCTAGCGCTTTCAGTAACCTGTTATTCCGCAATGTTAATCAATTAAATATTTTACATAGACAAATGTACTCGCGAAATTTCATTACTGTGTAATAACTAATTTTGGTGTTGCGTTTTTTTTCCGTCAGTGTCCAAATGACCTGATGGACGAGATCGAAAACTCATTGAGGCTGTTCGTGGGTAATGATATTATACGGAGTAGTCACAACTTTAAAATGTTGCTGGAAAATAGAATGGAACCTGCGGAGCGTCGATGCTTGGTGCCGCGATTTATAGTTCATCCTTATCATAAACAAATATAGCGTACTGCACATAAAGAAACGGTCATATCCGTTATCGTTTGAATACATTATTGCAGAGGAATCTCTGGAAGCAGTTACATCCACAAAATGGGTAAGAGTATGCTTGCAGATGGATTTAAAGTGGGACGAACGTGATAACTAATCACACTGAGGCAGATACCAGATAGATATCTACTGAAAGAATCTTAAGGAAAAGCAGTTCACCTATAAAGGAGGTACTTATAATATCCTCGCTCCTCCAATAGTTGAATATTGCTCGTTAGTCTGGAATCGGTGCTAGATAGAACTGAAAGGGAAAACAGAGAAGATTCAAAAGAGAGCAGCACGTTTCGTTGCATGTTCATTTAGGAAGCGCGGAAGGGTCACGGACATGCTCAGTCAACTACAGTCCTCCAAAAGAGGCGTTCTGAATGACGGTGAGATTTACTGTTAAAAAGCGAATGTTCCTACAAGAGTCAACCAATATATTCCTTCCTCCCAAGAACATCTCGCGGAAAAGAAACAAAAGTAACATCAAAGAAATTCGTAACCAAACTGAGGATTACGAAAAAATCGTTGTTCTCCGGAATCATTCGAGACTGGAGACATATAAGGAGGACGAGAAGTACACAAAGTACTCTCCCCCTCACACCGTAAGGCGGCTTGCGAAATAAACGAGGGCTGCTTTTTATTTTAGTCTCCGATAGCTCGCGAAATCTAAAACCCCGGGAAAGTAAAAATGTGTTTCATTTGCAACATTTTGCTACATCTACCAGCTAGTTCTCTACATAGTCGCTTAGACAGGATTCGTCTCAACATCCCAAAGTCCACCGCCTCCCCATACTTTCGTCTGTCTGAATGTACCCACGATCACACACACTCCCAAAATGGCTCTGAAATGTTGTGATATCGCTGGTGTCTGTCGGGGTACCTGTTCTGGTATAGCCGTCCCACCTTTCGACCGTTTCTGCATGGCCGTACACAAACATCATCTCGGCTTGTTCCCGACTAGAAGAACGGACGATTCTGCTCCTTACTACACAGCCTGCAACACACAAGCAACAGACGGAACGTCGCTAGAGGAACATTTATTCTAGGGCACCATCTATCGTGGAAATGATGCATTTCTGGACACATGTTCATAACACCTTTTTTCCCCCATCTCCAGCTAGAAATCAAACCGTGCAGTTTGCCGGTGTTATTAATGTTCACCCTGTATATGTGGTGTCAGGTTTTTGGAACATTTCCGAAAGAACAGACACCTTTTTGACTCTGCAGCCACTATGAATCAACACAAGGGAATTAAAGTCATTAGCTGCCAGTGGTCATTATTTATATCAATGGGGCAAGTTGAAAATTTGTGTTGGACTGGGATACGAACCAGCGTCTTTTGCTTGGTAGGCAGTTTCACTGACCACAATACCACCCGGACACAGTGATCACCACAGTCGCATGGATATCCAAGAGCACCTCTCCTACTCATTAGCCTCATTACACACAGCATCTCGCCGATTTCTGTAAGAGTTAGAGTTTGGTGAGCATCTCAACTGAAGGGATCACTGGCCTCCATCGCCTTAATAACGGTATATGTTCTTTCGGTCTGTACGTAAGAAGAGACACCTCTTTGATCCTGCACCTTATGAATCAAGACGCAAGGAAATGAAAGACATTAGCCGCCAGTGGGCATTAATTTATAGCAATCGGAGGAGTTGAAAGCATGAGACCCGAGTTCGAATCCCATCCGGCACAATTTTTCAATTTTCCCCAGTGATATAAATCAATGCCCACTGACAGCTACATCTACATTTACATCTACATCCATACTCCGCAAGCCACCTGACGGTGTGTGGCGGAGGGTACCCTGAGTACCTCTCCCTTCTATTCCAGTCTCGTATTGTCCGTGGACAGAAGGATTGTCGTTATATGTGGGCTCTAATCTCTCTGATATTATCCTCATGGTCTCTTCGCGAGATATACGTAGGAGGGAGCAATATACTGCTTGACTCTTCGGTGAAGGTATGTGCTCGAAACTTTAACAAAAGCCCGTACCGAGCTACTGAGCGTCTCTCCTGCAGAGTCTTCCACTGGAGTTTATCTATCATCTCCGTAACGCTTTCGCGATTACTAAATGATCCTGTAACAAAGCGCGCTGCTCTCCGTTGGATCTTCTCTATCTCTTCTGTCAACCCTATCTGGTGCGGATCCCACACTGCTGAGCAGTATTCAAGCAGTGGGCGAACAAGCTTACTGTAACCTACTTCCTTTGTTGTCGGATTGCATTTCCTTAGGATTCTTCCAATGAATCTCAATCTGGCATCAGCTTTACCGACGATCAACTTTATATGATAATGACTTTAATAAATTTGTGTAGGGAAAATCTTGTATCCTAGATCTGAATTTACTAGGACTGTTTGACGGTTTTATGGTCCTCTACCTGCCAGCTTCTTTTCAACTTGTAACAACAATGTTCAAAAATCAAATGGCTTCGAGCACTATGGGACTTAACATCTGAGGTCATCAGTCCCCTGGACTTAGAACTGCTTAAACCTAACTAACCTAAGGACATCACACACATCCACGCCAGCGGCAGGGATCGACCTGCGACCGTAGCAGACGCGCGGTTTCAGACTGAAGCGCCTAGAACCTCTCGGCCACAGCGGCCGGCAACGACCTTGTAGTTGAGTGCTGTCTAGTGAACGATTTCGTTTATAGCTCCACAAAAAGGAACATTACAAGCATTAATTCCTTTCTGAGGTATAAGAGGGAACTACTTCGGATGGTGGAATAGCGTTTTACGTGTTGATGAGTGCAGTCTCGGCTGTAAGTAATTTACGGCGATGGCTTGCCGTGTTTCTTTTACAGCTGTACGCATTGCCACTGAGTGCTGTCCCCGTGCAGCGCGCAGCGACACGCGAAGGTGTCCGCGGTCGTAGCGCAGGGCGGCGCATCAATGATGCACGCCACCGCTTTGCCCGGAGCGCCGTTCGCCGGTCGACCAGAGGCTTGTGGCCTTTGTCGTGCCACTCCGCAAGCAGCGTGCCCCTACACTGCTCTGCGACACACAACTTAAATAAATTGCGGGACCGCTTTCCCGGTATTGGATGGTGGTCCCCACACAAAAGAAACGGGGCTGGTGACCCCGAAACCGAAAACGTGCTCTGGGTACAGAGGAACAGCGGAGAGCCACCGCCTAAGTTTGTGTTTTGAAATCGTCGAAGTGAACTTTTACATATTCATTGTCAGCATCAGATCGACACCCTCTCTTCGATAACGACCTCCACCTGAATTTTCCATGCATAGCAACTTGCAGCAGTACGCACCTAAATTGCTATTGTATTTCCTTCTTACTCATCCTTTTCATTCATTACGTAATCATCTTGATGTGCGACAATAACTTAGTATCGCCTTATTAAAACTGCCAGTCTTGATCAAGCAAAAACCTGTCCTCAGGTATCTATTAGATTGGTGTGTAAGTTCGTAGCGTTTTAATTTTGTCTGTGGGTATGCCAGTTGCTTTCGGTTTATGTATCGATTGTCGTTTTTATTCGTAATTTACTGTTGCTATTGAAGTTTACATATTGTCATTTTACGAATTAGGGATAGTGAGTGGAGCTAAGAACGCTAGGTAATGGAGTGACAAGCGGAGAAATAGAAACATTTGCTACAAATTCTTTTGCTCGATTTCAGTAGAAAGGTGGCAGTAACGGATGCAGCGACAAACATTGCGTTGTGTATAAGGATACGAGTACGGCAAAAAATTATTTTCTCGTTTTAAGGAGGACCGTTTTAACGTTAGTTACTCTCCATAGTCAGGAAGAACTTAGGGATTTGATGCAAATCAAACCACAATGATCCAAGGCGGTGTACTCGAGAACTGGCAGATTTGATGAACTGTGATCATTCCACCGCCGTGCGACACTTGTATACAGTAGGGAAGATTCACAATAGCGTGTATAGATACCGCATACTCTAAGCCTAAATCACAAAAACAGCCTGAGGCCGTATGTGCATCTGTGCTTGCTCGTCATCAATTGGCTCGTGACCAGCATCGACCATGGTGCCGAGAAATTATGTCTTTATGCTAACATATGGAAAAGAAAGGAATGGTTGAGCTCAAACAAACCAACAACTCCTCATACTAACAAGAGAACCTCCCCATCGCACCTCCCTCAGATTTAGTTACAAGTTGGCACAGTGGATAGGCCTTGAAAAACTGAACAGAGGTCAATCGAGAAAACAGGAAGAAGTTGTATGGAACTACGAAAAAAATAAGCAAAATACACAAACAGAGTAGTCCATGGCAACATAGGCACCATCAAGAGTAGTGTGAGCACAAGAGCGCAGTGGTCCCGTGGTAAGTGTGAGCAGCTCTGGAACGAGAGGTCCTTGGTTCAAAGTTTACTTTTTTATTTTCGCAAAGTTATGATCTGTCCGTTCGTTCACTGGCGTCTCTGTTCACTGTGATAAGTTTAGTGTCTGTGTTTCGCGACCGCAGCGCTAAACCGTGCGATTAGTAGACGAAAGGACGTGCCTCTCCAATGGGAACCGAAAACATTTGGTCGCAAGGTCATAGGTCAACCGATTCCTCCACACGTCTGATACATTCTATACGACACTGGTCACGGAATGTGCGTCACATGACAGGAATATGTTGTCGATCCACCTAACCTGTACACATGGCGAATGGGTGAAAAGATTCTTCTACTTTGCCTGTTTTAGGTTTTCTTGTGGATGTGATAATCACTCCCAAAAAAGGGATGAAAACATAAGATAATAATTTTCTGAAAATAAAAAATAAAACTGGTCACTCAAGGTGAGACTTGAACCATGGACCGATCATTCCACAGCTGCTCACGCTAACCACTTTTTTTTTTTTTTTTTTTTGGGGAAAAAATCTTCGGCTCAGTCCGGAATCGAACCCGGGTCGTAAGGTATGACATTTCGTCGCGCTGACCACTTTTTTTTTTTTTTGTAAATCGCTTCCTATACTTTACACAAATATATATACATTACACAATATATTATCCCTCATTTTAAAGGCTTGTAAAGATCGCAAATTAATCTGTTGAAACTGACAAAGTGAAATAAAAATATCTACGCATTTGTCGAATGAATTTTTTTCTGGAAGAAAGGAAAATAACTCACACTAAATGTAAAGCAAGGTTTGCACCACTAAGTGTACAGAAAATTGACAATGATCTGGTTTCGATATCTAGCACCGACTGTAAAGTTCCACAGATGTCTCCTCTTCTTATTCACTCTAGCTGTACGACTTGTGGTCCATTGCAGCTATTCGTCTCATTTGCTGGATGTACTTTGACAACATTTTTCCTTCCGCTCGTAAGAAAAAGAAATGTCCTTTTGTGTTATGTAAATTGAAAGTGGATGTAGGGGGGAGAGAGAGAAAGGAAACGAAAGGAATTCATGGTGTCACCTGCATAGGGACTTTCTGCGGAATCAGTGGCGACGAGTGAAAATTTTTGTCGGACCTGGATTCGAACTTGTGATCTTGTGCTTACTAGGCAGTAATATTAACCACTTTTTTTTTATAACATTGTAAATTTACTAAAAGTTCATCCGATTGCATTTTCCCATTATATCAGTTGTAATACAAACAGTAAAGAAAATGACTGTGTTGAAAATAAATAAAAAACAAACTGACGAAGGGGACCACATCCAGCGATCCACCGCTTATGGGGCCTCAACGCTAACCACTTTTCTTTTTTTTCTTTTTTTTTAGAATGCATAAAAAAAACAAGGCAGCCATGCGCAAAAAGTTGCCAACAAAGTGAACTAAAAAGGGCCATCTTGCTCGCCGCGGTCACAATGCTAGGCGGGCGGTCAGGAACGGGCGGTCGTCATTACATTGGACATCACCAGCCACCAATCGTTGGAGCGCCCGGGGCCGCTGCACACAGTCAGAGACTGTTTCTGTTACCATAGGGGAATCGTGGAAAGATCACATCTACAAGTTAATGTCTTCTCACACCCTGCACACGCCAGCTGGGTGGTGGGTCCATGAATGACGAACCCAAATAGTTCGCAAAAAGGTTCCGGTAATCCTGTCTGTTCGTTAAGACCAGAAACTCGTCGATCATATAGTACCATAAATCGAGGACGTCTTTGTCTCCATCGCGGTATATGTAGTGTATCGCCATTCCTCGTACCCAATTAACCGCATTCATCCGGGTCATAGGGAAATAGACAGCGTCGGGATGAAAGAGTTCTTGGGGTAAAATCGAATCGTAGGGGCGGCGGAGCAGGAAAGCCAGGATCTGGCGGATCAGTTTCCAGCACTCACGCGCGGGGCCACAGTTCAGTCTATGTTCGTCCGTGTCTAACGTCGTGCAACGGGGGCACACAGGGTCGTCAATTAGGTGAATGGCATGCAGCCGTTGTCGGGTTGGAAGTTTCTCGTTAACGACCACATACCACGTCGACCGCACGAAAGTAGACAGGAACGGCGCGTGGATGGCTCGCCATACCCGTGGCCAGTCGACCGTAGGGTGGCGCCGTACAATGTCGTTATCCGGAGTCCAGTGCTGGAGAGCACTATAATAAGTCTTCGCTGTCGGATTCCGTGTCTCCGATATAACCCGCAACACATAGCTATGCTCTATAAAAAACGTTCTAATATGTGACAGCGAGGGCGATAAATGTCCAACTGGTACCGGTGGGTACAGCGTACGTGGGGCCACTTCTTCAATCAGTAGGCCGGGGAGACTGGCTGTTGGTGAAAGCCAGAGTCGCCTCATGGAACGGAGATACAGTGCCAGCGCTCTGTGCTTGACGTAAGTGAGTCCAACACCGCCTTTGTCGAAGGGTAAAGTAAGCGTAACAAAACGGATCTTGAAAACAGCACCATCGTTCACCACGTGTCCAAACACTGCCTGTATCCTGGAAGCCATCGTGTCCGTTATCGGCAGTACATGGGCGTAATGGTTAAGGTGAGAAGCCATGTACACATTGACGTATTGGGCGCGTTGCAAAATGTTCAATGATCTGAATTTATTGAGACGAGCCTCTAAACGGTCGTAAGACCATACGATACGTAAAGGCCGCCGTGCGTTGTATTTGTCGATGGAGTGATATCCCTAAACACTTGAGCATCGGGACCTTTGTCAGAGGTGCGGCCAGACCTGCAGGCATTCCTCGTCCTACCTCCATGTAGCGTGATTTCCGAAGGTTGAGCACACTGCCTGCCACCGCCCCATACTGGTGGAGCCAGGAAAACGCCGTGTGTATTTCGTCACCAGACCGTGCTAAGAACATCACATCGTCGGCGTATGCACCACATCGAAAGGTTACGGAACGGAGGGTAAGTCCTTCTAAGCGTCGCCGTAGTCCGTGAAGAGCTGGTTCGAGGGCAACGGCGAAGAGCATGGCAGAAAGAGGACAACCCTGCCGGACGGACCTGTTGACACAGACGGGGGCGGACCGACAGCCGTTGATCATAATCCTCGTGACAGCCCCATGGATCAATCGAAGCACAACAGACGTCGTCAGACGCGGGACACCGATGTGTTCCATAACAGCACGCAGGAAACCATGGTTAACGCGGTCGAAAGCATGGTCGAAGTCCAGCGCAACAAGAGTGCCTTGGAGGCGGCAAGTTTGCATGAGCGCCACCACGTCTCTATAGGTGCTTAAAGTCGTAAACACATTAGTGTCGCCACCGAGGCAGGTTTGATCAGTGTGAATGGCTGCCATTACCGTAGGTTTGAGCCTCTCACGGAGCATGCGTGTCAACAGCTTATAGTCAGTGTTTAGCATTGTCAACGGGCGAAAATCAAGAGGGCGACGGCCTCCGCCGGGTTTGGGCACAGGGATCAAGAGACCCTCAGTAAAGTCAGATGGTACCTGAAAATCGGCGTCCAGGAGTTCACTGTACATCCTGACCCACATTGGGCCCATGAGATCAAAGAACCGCTTGTAAAATTCAAGAGGGAGGCCGTCAGGGCCAGGCGTTTTGTTGGGAGAGCCACGCAACAGAGCCTCTCGCAGTTCTTCCAAAGTCACCGCCGACAAGAGCGTAGCATCATCTTGTAGGTTCCGAGAGACTGGTAGGTCAGATAGGACTTCCCTGACCCCTACATTCATGTGGGACTCCCTCTCGTAAAGAAGTTTATATGACTGTGTGAACGCTCGGACGATATCCATTTGTGCGTCAACGCGTCGCCCATCCTCCGTCTCAACCTCGGTAATGAGCTGCCTTTTGCGTCTTCGGCGTTCTTGAATGATATGGTGGAGGGAAGGTCGTTCACCACGAACATCATCAGTCGTCCTCGCTCGCACCCGCACACCCGCAAGACGTACGGCGTTGATACGAAGCAATTGTGCCTTGACGCGTTGTACTGCTGATTGTCGCTCTGGCGACGGCGGTTGTACAGCCAGTTCGCGGAGCGCAGTATAGTAAAAATCAGTAGTCGCAGTATACCAGCGCGCTCGGTCGCGTCCATAGCTGACTAACGTTCGGCACAGTGCGGGTTTTGCACACCGTAACCACCATTGAAGTACAGAACGGTAGGCGGGTAAACGCCGGTGGCAATTGCTCCATGTGGACTCGACTGCGCGTCTGCAATTTATCTCGTCAAGAAGGGCCACATTGAGGCGCCACGGACCCCTACTTCGGCGGACGCGCTGGCGGGGAAGGGTGAGAGTACACACATATGCGAGGTGATCCGTGAACGCTGCCGGCCACATCTCAGCGTCGACAACGGCCGATCGTAGGCCGCGGGTGACGTAGACTCGATCCAAACGGCTCGCGGAGTGACTAGTAAAGTAGGTGTGTGCTCGACGGTCGCCGTGTTGGATGATCCAGGTGTCCAACAAGGCCAAGTCCTGTACAAGTGCCTGGAGTGCCGGGCAGGTGGTATAGTGTGGCTCCTGGTCGGATGGGCGGAGCACACAATTAAAATCGCCGCCTACTACCAAGTGGTCGGTATTGCCCTGGAAGAGCGGGGCTATATCTTCGGCAAAAAAGGTGCGCCGTTCTCTCCTTTTGCCGGTGCCTGAAGGAGCATATAAGTTCACCAGACGTACTGTACCAATCGTGATCGCGACCCCCCGGGCCGACGGTAAATAGGAGACATCAGTGGCCATTATCCCTTCCCGCAGTAGAATAGCCGTACCTCCGCCGCCCACATCTGCAGGCATAGTGTAGGCGTCATATCCGTAGGCATCGAGACAGAGTCCTGATCGGACTTCTTGAAGGAAAACAACGTCCAGATCCGCAGCGCGTAACGTATCCTTCAGCATACGGGTCTTGACATCAGATGTAATGCCATTGACGTTGATCGTGGCGAGGCGGTATGCCTGGTCCATCAAGTCTCGGGAGGTGACCATGGTATGACAGGAGGGCAGTAGTCGTGACGTGGAGCGCCGGTCTTGCGAAGTGCTAGGCAGCGACGAGAGGTGCCCATGCCGCCCTAGGCGTCTGTCGCCGGCCGCGTAGACGCTGCCATCGGCATCGGTGCATCGTCGTGGTCCTGAAACGCATCCTGCAACTCCATCTCCTGCACCCAGTCGCCCAGGGACGTTGACACCACTGGATCTCGAGAGGCAGACGGAGGCAAGGGTGCATCCCCGGTGTCGGAGCTGCGGTGATCTCCCGCATCCTCATGTGGTCCAGACCCAGCGGTAGTGGGAGAAGACGTCGAACCGTGTGAGACGGTAGGGTCGCCTGTGTCGGCGCGGTGGAGCGGTTGAGGCACCTCGTCATCCAGCGGTGTCGCCTCGGGCTGTTCTACGTCGTCGGTTGTCTTGCGCCGCTTCTTATGACGCTTGGGTGATTTCTGCTTACGCTGCCGCGCCTCTGTTTCCGACGTAGGGCAAGGGGAGGACGCTGCATCCTGTGCTTCAACTTCCATCGCACCGTCGGCGAGCCGTTGTGACGGTGCGCCGGGGTCCGACGAAAGGACATCAGTAGCATCAGCACTGAAAGACGCTTGGGGCTCCGTGGAAGCTACTGCAGGGTCCTCCAAAGCTCGCACCAATACAGTGGGGTCGTCATATACAGCTGGCGTCTCCCGTCTCGCCGCCGCAACATACGTAATCGGCAGAGAGGTCGGTGTCGACGGACGAATCTGGTCGGTCGAGGGTGTCTGCACGAGACGGCGTTGCAGGCATTCGGTACGCATGTGTCCCGTCTGGCCACAACCGGAGCAGGTTCTCGGCTGACCGTCGTAAATAATTATTGCCCTGCAACCAGCGATCGTGAGATACGAAGGAATATGGCGATGCAGGTCAATACGGACTTGTCGCACCCCGTTAAGGACAGGGTAGGTGTCGAAGGTCTTCCATTTTTCGGCCGTGTGGCCGAGAACTGTTCCATAGGGTCGAAGAGCATGGGTGACCAAATCCGCTGGAGCTTCAAAAGGGAGCTCAAACACGCGCACATTTTGGATTCCCAATCCAGCACGTTCAAGCGTCACCACACCCACGTTTCCGTCTGAGTGGCAGAACCGATAACCTGCCGTCGAGCGTCTGAGAAGTTTGTCACATGCTTCGTCGTCAGTGAACTTAAGATATACGACGCTGGAGACAATAGATAAGTGGATACCGATCAGCTCGTTAGGATCAACATGTACCACATCGCGTAAAAAACGCTCTACTTCGTGGGCCTTGGGTCTAGAGTACGTAGTGTCGAACTGCAGCTTGATCGTGGCTTTCCGATACGAAAGAGCCATCGTGTGTCAGGAACGTGACGGCAATACGTAACTCTAGCGCGCCGGCGCGGTAAACAGCAACGCACCCGGAAACGCGACACGGAGCGGCCGGGACGTACCGCACCGTTCCACAGCCAAAGGCCGACTGTCACTGGACCACGGCGCTCCTGAACTAACACTACCCTTGATGTTGCTTATCTTGCAACGGACTACTCAGTTTGTATATTTTGCTTATTTTTTTCATAGTTCCACACAACTTTTCCTGTTTCCTCGATTGATCTGTGTTCAGTTTTTCAAGGCCTATCCACTGTGCCAACGTATAGCTAAATCTGAGGGGGGTGCGATGGGGAGGTTCCCATGTAAGACCTGCGCGCATCCACAAACGCTTATGTTGTGGCAAAAGCAGATGTTATGCATCTGGTGAAACTGCGACGGTGTGGTGTAATACAAATTGCTTCCCCGAGGTGTAACCATCACCATCAACAGCTGAGACGTCCTGCTGACGCAATCCAGGAACAACGACCAGGAAGACTGCGTGTGGTGATGCTCCTCCACGATAACGCATTTTCGCATTCTGCTCGACTGACAGAAAACGCTATACAGCAGGTGGGTTGGTAAGTCATTCGGCGCCCACCTTATTCACTCGATTTTGCATCGTCGGATTTTCACCTTTTCCGCTCTCTATCGAACGACCTTCGAGGAACTTCCTTTTCGTATGAAAGTAAGCTACAAACATGGATCGACAAGTTCTTTTCCTCCACAGTCGCAGAATCGAATAGTAACTCCAGCGTTGGCGGACTGTCGTAAATAGAGAAGGAGAAAATATATTGATGACTAAAGTCTCTAATATGTGTATCTGTTGTGTTTATTAAAAGTAGGCAGAAACGATTTGAAATCTGCAGCAACCCTATACATTATCTCACGGAAGACAAATGAAGCATGCAGATAACATGGCGGTTGTCAATGCAACCTCATAAACGTCCACACAGCTGGCGGTTATATAAACAATGTGAGGTGTAATTCTCAGTGACTGCCAGAATAGCCACTAAGTGTGCATTACAGATGATCATGTTGTGTTGTTATGAGGCCTGGCATACATTAGCGACCGCAGAAATTTTTCCAGGAGGGGACAAGATTCATAACTCAGGGTTTTTATATAATTGACAAGTTTGTCAACATGTAGGGGTCCTAAAACTAAATTTCAATACAAGTACACGAAGCTTGTTCTACGTCAAAAGTCTGAAAGTCACATGTTGTCTTCTTTGCCTTTCGTCCAGCTGTAGACATACAAGTTGTATAGGTTAACTACCGTCTCCTGCAACTGTAATGAAAGTTTTATCAAGACCGGATGCGTTTCGCTTTGTTCTAAATCATCTTCAGGATCAGTTGCTTTGGTTGTTTGTTCCGTTCTTCTTGTTCTTCCACATCTATATGTTGGATTTTCATCACATAGCACTTTCATTGCACTAAATACACTCCTGGAAATGGAAAAATGAACACATTGACACCGGTGTGTCAGACCCACCATACTTGCTCCGGACACTGCGAGAGGGCTGTACAAGCAATGATCACACGCACGGCACAGCGGACACACCAGGAACCGCGGTGTTGGCCGTCGAATGGCGCTAGCTGCGCAGCATTTGTGCACCGCCGCCGTCAGTGTCAGCCAGTTTGCCGTGGCATACGGAGCTCCATCGCAGTCTTTAACACTGGTAGCATGCCACGACAGCGTGGACGTGAACCGTATGTGCAGTTGACGGACTTTGAGCGAGGGCGTATAGTGGGCATGCGGGAGGCCGGGTGGACGTACCGCCGAATTGCTCAACACGTGGGGCGTGAAGTCTCCACAGTACATCGATGTTGTCGCCAGTGGTCGGCGGAAGGTGCACGTGCCCGTCGACCTGGGACCGGACCGCAGCGACGCACGGATGCACGCCAAGACCGTAGGATCCTACGCAGTGCCGTAGGGGACCGCACCGCCACTTCCCAGCAAATTAGGGACACTGTTGCTCCTGGGGTATCGGCGAGGACCATTCGCAACCGTCTCCATGAAGCTGGGCTACGGTCCCACACACCGTTAGGCCGTCTTCCGCTCATGCTCCAACATCGTGCAGCCGGCCTCCAGTGGTGTCGCGACAGGCATGAATGGAGGGACGAATGGAGACGTGTCGTCTTCAGTGATGAGAGTCGCTTCTGCCTTGGTGCCAATGATGGTCGTATGCGTGTTTGGCGCCGTGCAGGTGAGCGCCACAATCAGGACTGCATACGACCGAGGCACACAGGGCCAACACCCGGCATCATGGTGTGGGGAGCGATCTCCTACACTGGCCGTACACCTCTCGTGATCGTCGAGGGGGCACTGAATAGTGCACGGTACATCCAAACCGTCATCGAACCCATCGTTCTACCATTCCTAGACCGGCAAGGGAACTTGCTGTTCCAACAGGACAATGCAGGTCCGCATGTACCCCGTGCCACCCACCGTGCTCTAGAAGGTGTAAGTCAACTACCCTGGCCAGCAAGATCTCCGCATCTGTCCCCCATTGAGCATGTTTGGGACTGAATGAAGCGTCGTCTCACGCGGTCTGCACGTCCAGCACGAACGCTGGTCCAACTGAGGCGCCAGGTGGAAAGGGCATGGCAAGCCGTTCCACAGGACTACATCCAGCATCTCTGCGATCGTCTCCATGGGAGAATAGCAGCCTGCATTGCTGCGAAAGGTGGACATACACTGCACTAGTGCTGGTATTTTGCATGCTCTGTTGCCTGTGTCTATGTGCCTGTGGTTCTGTCAGTGTGATCATGTGATGTATATGACCCCTGGAATGTGTCAATAAAGTTTCCCCTTCCTGGGACAATGAATTCACGGTGTTCTTATTTCAATTTCCAGGAGTGTACATCCACGTTTCTGTCTTGAGACGAACCACTGTCATCTCGCTGTTTCTATCGCAGTGGTTCGTCTCAACTCAGAAACGTGAATATATTTAGTGCAATGAAAGTGCTGTATACTAAAAACCTAACACATACACGTGGAGGAACAAGAAGAAAACCTGACCTCTGAAGATGCTTTAAAATAAAGCGAAAGGCCTCTGGTCTTAATAAAAGTTTCATTATAATTGCAAAACAATGTAATTCACCTGTAGAACTTGTCTGAAAGTATTCCCTCAATATTTTTAAAGCTGATTACTTCTTACCTAACGGTAAGCGTATTTCATTAGTATATGCAAAGTATATTTTTTCATTTCAATAATATTACATCCTCATATGATTACATTCACGATATCCAACGAATTTTGAAAAAAAGCTGGAAAATATTCTCCAAATATTTTTTTTTACATGCTCCCATAATGTGAGGCTGAAATTGAAAATTAAAAATGAGAAAAAGGAAAAACGGCAGTATCACTTAGAAAATGTTGCCAGATATCAACAAAAATGTCATGTTAAGTTGAGAAACAGTAAATAAATAATAAAAATGTCTAATTCAACTTTGACGCCCTCTATAACACTTCGTTTTCTTATAAAATTTCACATTTGTTCACATTAATGAATTTTATTTTGCCTTACTTTCCAGATTTATAATTTTTAGTGTTGACAGGTATAAACGAAGGTTCTCAAAATGTGTTTCGAAAGCTGCATTTCTTTAGCCTGGTTAGATAAAGTGTAGCCCAGAACCGATATACAACTAAATGACAGTCGGAACCCTTTGAAAACCACCATAAAATGTTTTTATTTTGGCTGGAGCCCTGTCACGGTAAATTTTTGGAATGATGCTCAGGCCATTTTCAAATACAAATACTTATTTATATGCCAATAGACATCAGAGTGGTATGAAATACGAATCCCTGTCGAAGAAGCATGTCGGGTCATATAGGTAATATCTGTCATTAGTGTAAGTGTGAATGCCTGTAAAACGCCTAAATATATTGCAGACTTTCTTTATACGAAATTGCTAACGAATAAACAGTTATGCACAACAATATTGTACCTGAACAGTCAAACTATTGTAGTATAAAAAAAAGAGTAGGTGGTAGTCTCAACTTCAGGCAGCCTGGGACTCCACCAAGGGAATCGTCGTTTCTGTAGTTAAGTCTTATTGCGTAGCATGCCAACAGGAATGCAAAATTCGTAGCTCTGTGACTGTATGTTGTGCACTGTTGCGCCCATAGACTTTGAGAAGTTCCTAATCCTGGAGAGCACATTTTTCGAGGTGTATATTTCACATTTTTCTTCTTTTCGAGTCATGTTAGAGATGTACACTTATAAAATTTAAAATGACTGTGTCGTTGCGAGCGTACTGCAGTAGTTGTGTCATGTAAAGCTGAGTGCAGAATCCATAACACATTATGGATTTTCTTTTTCTACAGACAAATGTTAAAATCCAGCTGTGATTCCGCTGTGCGTCAAAGGGCGCACATTTTTCGAGGTGTATATTTCACATTTTTCTTCTTTTCGAGTCATGTTAGAGATGTACACTTATAAAATTTAAAATGACTGTGTCGTTGCGAGCGTACTGCAGTAGTTGTGTCATGTAAAGCTGAGTGCAGAATCCATAACACATTATGGATTTTCTTTTTCTACAGACAAATGTTAAAATCCAGCTGTGATTCCGCTGTGCGTCAAAGGGCGTCGTTATAGAACTTGAGAAGGGGTAATTGGTATGTTTACTGCTGTAATATTTACTGTGTTGGGTATCGACGACGGAATCCTTGTTCCAGGATGACAGATTGGTTTCTTCATGCATTTCACTGAGGTATGGACGAGGAAACGATAGGTAATAGATTGAAGACCTCATTTCATGAACGCATCCATCTTGATTGCAGATCAGCGCCGAAGGCGCAGCCGCACCAAGGAATCGGGATAATTTTCTTGAACGTAGTGACAACTGAGAAAACTCAAGATATATATAGTGATTGCTAAAGTGTCAGTATTCGTCGTCGCTGTTGGCAATGTTAATGATCCGGGCCGCCTATTGCCCTATCGATTCACGTCCAGAGATCGTAACCTTTCGGCGCACGTGATGCGGTCGTGAGGTGGTGCGCACGAGAGAAGTGATCGCCCGAGCGAACGTGCGGAGTGAGGGGTAGTTAGCGTATGGCTGGTAGTGGACACGAGGGCTAATCTTGGCGGCGAAAGTTGTAGGGATGAAAACATTCGTTCTGCTCGGTGCTGGCTGTATTGGGCGCGTTTAGAGATGGTCTGCGTAGGGAAGACGTTTGGTGGTCGTTAGTCGATTATATACACTCCTGGAAATTGAAATAAGAACACCGTGAATTCATTGTCCCAGGAAGGGGAAACTTTATTGACACATTCCTGGGGTCATATACATCACATGATCACACTGACAGAACCACAGGCACATAGACACAGGCAACAGAGCATGCACAATGTCGGCACTAGTACAGTGTATATCCATCTTTTGCAGCAATGCAGGCTGCTATTCTCCCATGGAGACGATCGTAGAGATGCTGGATGTAGTCCTGTGGAACGGCTTGCCATGCCCTTTCCACCTGGCGCCTCAGTTGGACCAGCGTTCGTGCTGGACGTGCAGACCGCGTGAGACGACGCTTCATCCAGTCCCAAACATGCTCAATGGGGGACAGATGCGGAGATCTTGCTGGTCAGGGTAGTTGACTTACACCTTCTAGAGCACGTTGGGTGACACGAGATACATGCGGACGTGAATTGTCCTGTTGGAACAGCAAGTTCCCTTGCCGGTCTAGGAATGGTAGAACGATGGGTTCGATGACGGTTTGGATGTACCGTGCGCTATTCAGTGTCCCCTCGACGATCACCAGAGGTGTCCGGCCAGTGTAGGAGATCGCTCCCCACACCATGATGCCAGGTGTTGGCCCTGTGTGCCTCGGTCGTATGCAGTCCTGATTGTGGCGCTCACCTGCACGGCGCCAAACACGCATACGACCATCATTGACACTAAGGCAGAAGCGACTCTCATCGCTGAAGACGACACGTCTCCATTCGTCCCACCATTCACGCCTGTCGCGACACCACTGGAGGCGGGCTGCACGATGTTGGGGCGTGAGCGGAAGAAGGCCTAACGGTGTGCGGGACCGTAGCCCAGCTTCATGGAGACGGTTGCGAATGGTCCTCGCCGATACCCCAGGAGCAACACTGTCCCTAATTTGCTGGGAAGTGGCGGTGCGGTCCCCTACGGCACTGCGTAGGATCCTACGGTCTTGGCGTGCATCCGTGCGTCGCTGCGGTCCGGTCCCAGGTCGACGGGCACGTGCACCTTCCGCCGACCACAGGCGACAACATCGGTGTACTGTGGAGACCTCACGCCCCACGTGTTGAGCAATTCGGCGGTACGTCCACCCGGCCTCCCGCATGCCCACTATACGCCCTCGCTCAAAGTCTGTCAACTGCACATACGGTTCACGTCCACGCTGTCGCGGCATGCTACCAGTGTTAGAGACTGCGATGGAGCTCCGTATGCCACGGCAAACTGGCTGACACTGACGGCGGCGGTGCACAAATGCTGCGTAGCTAGTGCCATTTGACGGCCAACACCGCGGTTCCTGATGTGTCCGCCGTGCCGTGCGTGTGATCATTGCTTGTGCAGCCCTCTCGCAGTGTCCGTAGCAAGTATGGTGGGTCTGACACACCGGTGTCAATGTGTTCTTTTTTCCATTTCCAGGAGTGTATTTTGAGGGTTCTGAGTCGTGACCTTCCTTTCCGATGTTGTTGGACACGGACAATCATCTGACGTAATAAGGTGATATCACGGTATTTACGTCATTCGTTGGAAGCACAGTTTCTGCCCTCCGCTTTGCAAGTGTGATGAACCAGGGACAGATTGTCGTTGATTCTCAATCATGAAACTCTGTGTACGATTTATCTCGTGGTTCGCCGCTACGAAACTTGTTGTGCCATTCTGATTGTAGTAATTCGTGTTAGCGTCTGATGGCGTCGATATTGTGATTTACCGTTTAAACCTTTGGGCTTACTGTGCATTATTTCGTAATCTTAGCGTTTAGTCTGTTTCAGAAAGCAATGTGTGACATTGAACAGATGTGTAGTCATTCCGCCAGATCTCTCCTCGGAGTCTTGAATGTTTGGGTCCATCAAGGCTAATTTATCACTTTATGCCTTTCCTTGAGGTAATCTAATGTTAGTGCGATTTGAATTGCTTGTTTAAAATACATCAGGTTTGAGTGTAATTCGGTTACTTGTTGGAGGCAGTGACAATTTACTTAACGTGTTTTGGTGCTAAGTTAATGCTGTTTTATATAGTATTGTTCTAAATGCACAGCCTTAGGTTCGTTAGTGTAGGATTATTCATTTAAGGTGCTTACGCTGTAACGTATTCGCTATCGTATTGGGACGCACAGTTTATTGGATCATAATTTCTTACGATTTGTCGTTTCTCTGAGCCTGGGCTGTGGCTCTGACCTACGCTTTCGGGACCCTTCCGTGTCTGTCTTATTTACTAGATTGTAATGTTCCGTTTATGCTCCAGGTATACCCTGTAACAGTTGCCTGTCCTGACACTGACGGCGGCGGTGCACAAATGCTGCGCAGCTAGCGCCATTCGACGGCCAACACCGCGGTTCCTGGTGTGTCCGCTGTGCCGTGCGTGTGATCATTGCTTGTACAGCCCTCTCGCAGTGTCCGGAGCAAATATGGTGGGTCTGACACACCGGTGTCAATGTGTTCTTTTTTCCATTTCCAGGAGTGTATTTGAAAGACGCGTATCATCACTGATCCGAGATTCACAAACTAAAACGAAATTTCTGTATATGTAAGTATTATCTGCCTTTTCAGGCGTTAGCTAGTTGTGTTTCAGATGAAATACTTGAATTTTTAAAGTTGCTTATTCTATTTATTCAGTTACGGATGCATTTGTGACGCGTGGCATTTATGTTCTGTTCAGTTTGTCTCTGGTCTAGTCCTCGAGATACTTATCATCGAATGCATTTCATTGTAATCGCATTACTGTAATGCTAAGACATTTACATTAACGTAAATTGGTTTCTGGCGTTTGATCTGTAACGATTGATCCCTATCATTCTACTGTTAATCATGGTACAATAATCCCATGGAAGCTGCATTAGCGTAAATCGGCTGTGCCATCTGATGTGCAACTGCACTGAAGCGGCAGAGGAACTGGTATAAGCATGCGTATTCAAATACAGAGATATGTAAACAATCATAATACGCCGCTGCGTTCAGCAAACCCCATATAAGACAACAAGTGTCTGGCAGAGTTATTAGATCGGTAATTGCTACCACAGCGGCAGGTTATCAACGTGGTGCTATAGTCGGCGCACGAATGATGGGCCACAGATTCTCCGAGGTAGCGATTAAAAGAGGATTTTCCAGTACGACCATTTCACGAGTGTGCCGTGAATATCAGGAATCCGGTAAAACATCTAATCTCCGAATCGCTGCGGCCGGGAAAAGATCCCGCAAGAACGGGACGAACGACTACTGGTGCGAATGTTCTAACTTGACATAAGTGCAACCCTTCCGCAAATTGCTGCAGATTTCAATGCTGGGTCATCAACTAGTGTCAGTGTGCGAACCATTCAACGAAACGTCAGAACCGAAGGGCCCATCGTGTACCGTTGATGACTGTACGACACTAGGCTTTACGCCTCGCCTGGGCCCGTCAACAGCGACGTTGGACTGTTAACTACTTGAAACATGTTGCCTGATCGGATGGACATGTAAGGGTATGGAGACAACCTCATGGATCCTTGGATCCTGCACGTCAGCAGGGGACTGTTAAAGCTGGTGGAGGCTCTGTACTGGCGTGGGACGTGTACAGTCGGGGTGATATGGGACCCCGGATACGTCTAGATACGACTGTGGCAGGTGACACGTACTTAAGCATTCTGTCTGATCACCTGCATCCATTCATGTCCATTGTGCATTCCGACGGACTTGGGAAATTCCAGCAGGACAATGCGACAATCCACATGTGCAGAATTGCTACAGAGTGGCTCCAGGAACACTCTTCTGAGTTTAAACACTTCCGCTGGCCACCAAACTCTCCAGACACTAACATTATTGACCATATCTGGGATGCCTTCCAACGTGCTGATATCCACCCCTCGTACTCTTACGAATTAATGGACAGCTCTGCAGGATTCATGGTGTCAATTCCCTCCAGCACTACTCAAGACATTAATCGAATCCATGGCACCTCATGTTGCGGTACTTCTGCGGAGACCTACACGACTTTAGGCAAGTGTACCAGTTTCTTTGGCTCTTCAGTGCAGTAATCACTGTAACAACAAAGAGAGCTGTTACGTAATTCCAATTCGACAAACAAATGCACATCTTTATGATGTTATAAATTCATCACATTAATGGAGGGTGGGATCTAACATATAACACAGTAACCTTTGTGTATACACTTCAAAACATTTATTTGACATGAGAAATTACAGAAAATTGACAAACAATGAGCCACTGCCTTGTAATGCAAATCAATTTTTTCTCTTGTATTGTGAATTTTTCTTCTCTCGAATAATATTCCAGCAATAATCTGCTAACATATAAAGGTACCCACTTCCCTTCATAGCGCTTTTCTATGGAGAAATATCTTTATGGAAGTAGTCCAGATGAGAGTCCATCATGTGTACCTTCAAAGACATATTGCACCCCAAATCCTGATATGCTTTGATCATATCCTTTACCATTGCTTTGTAGTTAGTAGCTCTTCTTCTTCCGAGGAAGTTTTCCGACACCATCTTGAAACAGTCCCATGCGGTTTTTTCTTTATCAGTTAAACATGCTTCAAAATTTGCATCTTTCTGCGGCTCCCTGATTTGTTGGCCCACAAATACACCTTCCTTTATTTTTGCAGCTGAAAGACGGGGGAATTTGGTAGCTAGATATGCAAACACACAGCCTGTTGGATCTTTGGCCTTCACGAATTGTTTCATCAGGCTAAGTTTGATGTGAAGCGGTGGAAGTAGTATATATTCAGGAGCTACCAGACTTTCACGTTGTATATTCTTTTCTCGAACTTTCCACCTTCGCCTAGGCCATTTCTTCTTCACGTAGTGAGAATTTCGGTCTCGACTATCCCACGTGCAAAGAAAACAGGCATCCTTTATGTAGCCTTGTTGCATTCCCTGTACCGTAGCAATTACCTTGAAATCTGCACATATTTTCCATTTGTGTTCACTGTATTTTAATGAATTTCGCATCCTTTGTACGAATTCGTAATTCTCCTTTGTGAAACTAGTGTAAGCTACTGGAACAGAGGGTATTTTATTTCCGTTATGGAGCAAAACACCCTTCAGACTTGTTTTCGAGGCATCTATGAAAAGTCTCCACTCCTGTGGAATATTAGTGAAATTCAGCACTTTCATCAGGCCAGCAACGTCATTGCAAAATGTCAGTGCTTCGTCAGTTGAAAAATAAGAAATAAAGGCACGTTCTCTGTGCCTGAACACACTGATTTTAGTACTTTGGTGCAGCAGATTATACCCTTGTAATCTTGAATCAAGCAGCTGCGCTTTTGTTTACTTAGTCCTAGATCACGTACTAAATCATTCAAGTCTGCCTGTGTTAACAAATGTGTCGATGACTCACTTGTGCAGTGATATAAAGAATCATCATCTGTGATTTCTTCAGTACTACTTATTTCACTGTCACTCGGTATTTGACCTCGAGCTCTTGAAGGTACTGGAAGGTTGTCGGAATGCTGCACTGGCATTCTCGCTGAAGGCAGATCTGGGTAAACAATGTGCCTCTTTGACTTTTTGTTTGTAAAACCCTAAATTTTTGTTAGACAGAAATAACAATCAGTAACATGGTCTTTAGGCTCCCTCCACACCATGGGAACAACAAACAACGCCACATTCTCTTTACCTTTCCACCACTGAATTACTTTGCAGTAACATGTAGCACAACAGAAATGTGGTGCCCATTCTTTATCTTGGTCTCCTACCTCTGCAGCAAAGTAATGCTTGTATGCTTTCTTTATGACTGAAGAAATTTTCTTCCTATTTCTAGCAAAAGTGAACTTCCCACAGATGTAGCAGAAGCTGTCCACCTTATATCGACATCCATGACGACGTGGCATTTCTGCAAATTTAAAAATACCACTTTGGTAATACACGTGTATTAAATTAATAGTAGGGAACTAGAGATACACTGATGTGTAAAAACAAGCAGTAGTTTTACCTTTAGCACTAGGCTCAATCAGTTTACACACAGGAACAAAAAAATTCTACCGTGCTCGGAAATATGACAGTTACTTGTCAGCCAAAACACCCACTCGTTAAGACTGTCACAAATTGCAGCTAATACCGCTGTTGTATACTCGGTGCACCTGCCCCTAGGAGGCGTGAAGCTTTACTGCCGAGACAGCGACCGGCTGTCGCCGTTCGAGTTAATGAGATGTTTCAGGTGGTCTTAATGACATAGGTGTGGCGGGGGATAACGTAATGATGTCTGATTCTTCAAACCTGCTGTTGCACAAGAAATTATCAAGTTCTTTCACTACTGGATGCGGCAACATACCCGTATTTCTCTATAACGTCTCTGTGTTTGCCATGAATTGTGAATATACATATATATATACATATTACATAAAAAGTATCCCTGACAGCGATATTTTGTTTACATATTTGAATTTCCCACGGTAAAATGGTGTAGAAGCACATACTTTAATATCAGAAATAGAACCCATGTCGAACAGTGTTATCTCAAAGGAATTCTTATGCCTATTTAGATATCTGGTAACCACTCACGTGGCAAAATTTTTCATTACAATTGTTATTTCAATTAATTGTTTACATGAATAAAACTCTGTGTGCATTATAAGGTGAATGAGGTACTGACTCTCCCAAGGTTCAGTCCTTTCACTTAGTCCTTTATGGGCGTTTTTATGAGGTGCCGACGAATCCCCTTGTCTGTTAAGTCAGCAGCTTAACGAAGTCGCAGGCAATCATAACTAGAAATGTAGGAAAATAATGAACAGAAGGGCTGAACCCACATTCTAGGAGGAAAAATGTGTCTACGCTTGCAGGGTGTGAAAGGGGCGTGAAGTGCGTAACATGTTGAGTGAGCATCGTGAAGGATACTGCGACGCTGCATAATCACATGAGACAGCGTTATCTGCACTTAACAGAATTTGAAAGCAGCTTAATTGTGGGTCTCCATTTGGTCGCCTTGTCAAATAGTGCAGTATCCAGATTAAAGCGACATTTAGAAAAGATAGTGCTCTGATGACGGACTCCACGAAAATGTAAGGGCAGCCGCGCTTCTCGTCAAGGTTCTAATCAGTGACATCTGTCTACCACATAGGTGGATCTCCGTATTGTTCACCAAGAACGCTTCACATCTGCGCTTCCGATCCGGAAACAAGCAATGGACTCCATGAAATAATCTTTCACCCTGCACCATTTGACGGAGAGTAGCAGTAACAAGACTATGATATTACCTACCCACTTGTAAGCTGCCGTTAACACACAACAGATACGGTAACATTGAAAATGACAACACGACATTAAATTCAAGTTCAGCCACTTTCTCATAATAAATTAGGACACTCGTAATCAGATTCACTAGGATAGTATTCCTGTCCAGGTTTGTGATTTGGGATAATCACGGGTATAAGATAGAGCTTTTAGCAACACCACAATTATCATTATAAACTCAACCAAATTTTGCAAATAGCTGGTCCAATTACAGAGTGCCAAATATAAACAATTTAGTGGAAGGCTGGTGGTACTGATGCCGTAATTAGCAGTGGCTATCAGCTAGGCTGCGATGCAGTCATAAGAATACTGTTGGCCTCTCCCTGTTATATACCTTCTTGGCGTCGGCATCACATTTATAAGGCCAAAAACCATTCCCTGATAATGGTATCACCAAATGCAGCATCTGAGTCCCGTAAATACTGCCCTTAAACTCTTATGGCATAAAAACTCTAGGAATATGAGCCACAATGATCCGCTACTGCTAACGAGGTGTTAAGCACAGCACTGCTCAGCCAAGACTCCTTGCCTGTCACAAAGGACGAGTTGCCACTTGCGCGCCAACCACCCTTTTTCCACTCTGCCAGGCTACTTCCATAGCTGCGGGGCTTGCCCACATCTTTTACATTCAACCTTACGTTCTCTAACTATGGACCAAGTAATTTGCACTACATTACATAACAGTCATTTCAGTAGTTATTTAAATTCACATGCATAATTTAAACGACATCGTTCAAAAGTTAACACAACTGAAATATGTATACAAAGTCAAAGAATTCCTATGACAGATATAAAACTATACATAAGCAATAGTGCATAGAAATATCGATACAGATATAAAATAGGTCAAAAATAGGTGCTACAAACTGAGTCATTATGCTGTCTTCAAAATGAAAACCACTGTAGTAACCAATGAGGTAAACAAATTATTATCATCATATAAAACATTTTTTATGTATTTTACCATTATTAATTTATGTACTAGGCATCCTGGCACGTTAATATGACGCTCGCAAATAACTATATTCTATTTGTATGGGCAAGGAGGAAGGCGGGGAGACCACATGGCTGAACAGTTCATGAGAGTTTTATACTGTTGGAAGCCTCTGAGGCAAATTTCTATTAATTAAGTTCAAAACCCCAACATCAGGTATCAACGTGAAAAAAAACAGGCTCTTTCTTTTTTGTGTGGACTTGGTCATGCGGATGCAGCAGTCAGCAACTATAAATTTATTCAATAATAGTTCAATTAATGTCATTAAAGAATGCAGATTGAAGACAACTAGTGAGTGTAGATGACAGAAAAGACTGATGAATTGTCTCTAGCACTTTTTGACACAATATTCGAAATATCGTTACACATGGAACACTTCTGGATTTGTTGCAGATCTCGGATTTTTTTTTTTTTTGATTTGTAGCAAATGTTTCTATGACATAACTACGTAGTTGCATCTATGGCCGCTCCACCTCTAAGATTGTAGATATCTGATAGCACAGCATTTAGAGTCATGAATTACAATAAGCAAACAAAAGCTGTCTCACTGCTTAGGGCGGTTTGAATACTCCATTACCTTACTGGGTTTTCACACATTGTAAGTCGATTGCCATTGCCTTTCTCTAACTTTTCGACTGATTGATTCAGTCGGTTAAAAGGGTGACCTTCAGCTTAGTTTTACTCTGAACAATGGTAACGAATTTAATATCTAGCCCTATTTACATTTATTGCAGAATAAAATGCAGCAGTAGCACAGGTGCAGACCACAACGGCCGTGGTCTTCGCATTGTTGATCGAAAACAAAATAGCAAAAGTTTGCGACCTGTATCAAGGTATGACATTTTCTCTTACATATCTCTAATGCGGCTCTAGCAATTTCTTCCATTTGAATGGTGATAGCCTAATTTTCTGTGCATGGTGGGGAATTATTTTCTCTTAATAACAAGTATTATACAGTATGTTTCCAAATTCGTTAGTTCAAACGAGATAATTCTGTGTTTACTGGGAAAGCATTCATTGGGGTTCTCCGAATGGCCGCTATATTTAGGGTATAAAAAACTTAAAACTGCTCAATCCGCTTCCATTATTGCATGCTCTGCAGATAATTGATAAAGTAAATGGACTGAAACGTAGAAGGTCTGTGTGAGTGAAGGGATTTCTCCAAATGGCAGCCTGGTTAAAGCAGTTTGAGCCATCATTTACAAGATGAACTGTGGCGGAGGTTGCATACCGCATTGGAAATCCAAATATTCCTAGAATACTGTTGTCTATTACGCAGTACGTGGAGGAATGGAAGAGGAGGGAAGAGAACGTGGAAAATGAGAATCTTGTGATCGTAGAGAGAGATGTAATGAAGTAATGAAACTCAGTAGTTCAATAATTTGAAAGGAATACGTACAAAGAGAAAGCTGCAGACATTGTTTTTTTTAAAAAAATTACTGCCGTTTAATGAGAAATTATTTGTAAATAGGAGGGAGGAGAGGGCTGGTAGGAGGGTGTCTCAGTTGTCCAGCTGATTTCAATTTCTTGCCTCTTAATACGAGAAGAAGTTCGAAATGCCAGAAAGTTGGAAATGCCAACTTTTCGAAGCTTCAATCTTCCTGGGTTATGTACTAGAAATAAAACTAATTACTTTACTACATTTGGGTCGCCTATTTAAAAATATTGTATTCAATCATCGAGATTGAATGACGTTGCGTAGTCCTAATCACTATATACCTACTGAAGGTTATGAGCAGCTATTTATTGTTGAGTGACATCGACTGTGTGACACGATCGAAGTGGAATGGACTTTTAACTGTCCAATGGTAGCAGTAAGTCCTTTAGCCAACATTCTTCTCCTTAAATGCATGTGGTTCTTATAAATGCTTTACTCTCGTACTTTCATGGCTTCTAATAATTTAGAAATGGCAAAATTTTTAAAGGAATACTTTATATTCATAATTTTGATGTCTTTGTTTTACAATACTTTAACAGGCCCTGCGAGCTTGCTGAAACCAGGGTACCGCAAGAGCTGTAGTGGTTTACTGCGGAACCAATTTACGCTGGAGAAAATTAGTTCCAAATTTGGCCGCTAGGTGTAAGTGGCAGTTAGTAATAAAATCAGCATTATACCCTTCTCGCTTATTTGACCTTTCCTGCACACGTCAAGTGCCTGATTGATTACACACGGAAACATCTATACGTCTTACTTGAATTCACAGCACTACATTTTCACCTGGTGGCAAAAATTGGAACTAATGGTTTTCCAGTATAAATCGGCTCCGCGTTAACGCATCAGAATATCTACCAAGTTTTTTTGCCATACGATAATTAAAGTGCAGACTGGACCTCTGTGAGTAGCAGCACTAGAGTTATAATCACCTCAAAACAACTCCAGGTTGAGAACAACGATATTAGTATTTCGTAATGAGTCATTTATAATAGTAAGTATATACAGAGCACCTTTAGGAACATTTTACCTCTTTATAAAAAACCTGGAAGCTCTGTTGTCCCATCTCACTGTAAAAACCAAGGAAATAGTGGTTGAAGGTGATTTTAATGTGGATTTATCGAAAATCCCTGTCAGTGAAAAATTATTGCAATCAGTAAAACTATCATTCAGTTTAATGCCTGCTGTGAAGTTGGCAACTAGGGCATGTAAATGCTCTAAGACTGCTATTAATAATATCTTTGTAGACAAATTTAGGAAATAGTAATATGATGAAACCGATAGTAAATGGGCTATCTGATGATGACATGCAGCACCTTGTGTTAAATGTTGAAACTCGTCAGGATGAAAAATCTATCAAATCTGAATACAGGAGTGCAATAAATCGGTCAAAAATTGAGTATTTTAGGAGATGACATGAAGTGATACAAGTTTACAGAACTCAAATGGAAAATGCAAAGCATTCATTAATAAAGATACTTCCCCTTTTCAAAATTATTTTTCCCTAAAGGTAAATCAAATCAAACTAAAGTCTAAAATAAAATCGTGGATTACACAAGGAATAAAGATACCTTGTGGGACAAAAGGGAGACTGTATTTACTATCTAGAAACAGCTCTGTTGTTAGAAATTTAATGTATCACAAAGAATACTGCAAAACATTGAAACAAGTAATTCAGAAATCCAAGAAGCTTTATTATGAGAAAAGATAATTACATGGGCAAAAAATAAACTTTATGGGATATAGTGAAGACAGAGACAGGTGTAGCCGAAAGGGAAGATGGACAGATAGCTCAAAAATAAATAAAACATATCCAACAAGTTCATCTCGTGCTGGAAACCTCTGAAACAAGTACTTTGTCTTTGTTACTTAAAGCTTGGGGAAATCACATTTGGTAAACAGTGCAATGAAGTATCTCAGACCAGTCTTTACTAATAACTTCAGTAAAACGGAAATAGCACTCAGGTCTGCCGAAGAAGTAGCATTCATCACAAAATCCTTAAAATCTAAGTATTTTAGTGTTTATGATAACATATCAACGAAGTTAATCAAAGAGTTCTCATGTGAGCTGAGTTCTGTCTCAAGTTATTTGCATAATCAATCTCTTGTCAGTGGTACATTTCCAGACTGGCTAAAATAGGCTGAAGTTAAGCCTCTTTACAAAATGGGGGATAAAGAGATACTATCAAACTATCGAACGATTTCACTTTCGCCACCTTTTTAAAAGTTATTTGAAAAAGTTTGCTCGTGTGTCTCCTAAAGCATCTGACTGCAACAATATATTGTACAAGTCACAGTTTGAATTTCTTAAGCGTTCTGATACAGTGAAAGTAATTTACACATACAGTGAGAATATGCTTGATTCATTAGATAACAAATTAGATGCTACTGTCATTTTCTGTGACCTGTCAAAACCCTTTGACTGCGTAGATCACAGCATTTCTAACCAAGAAGATACAAAGGGTGTCGTTGCGAAATACCTGTGTAGTAAGCAGTCAGTCTTCAACTGACTGGGAATTTATTATATGTGGTGTTACGCAAGTTTCCATCTTGGGTCCGCGGCTTTTTCTTATGTACATTAATTAACTCTCATCTGTTACATTGCCAGATGCTAAGTTTGTTTTGTTCGCAGATGATAAAAAAACATTGAAACAAGTAGCAAGTCAAGTGCAGATTTAGAACTGGCTGTAAATCAAATTTTCACTGATCTTAATAAAGAGTTTAAAGTTAATTCAGTATCATTCAACTTTAGAAAGACCCACTACATGCAGTTCAGAAGCTGGGAGAGTTTTCCTTCCAACATGTAAATAACACATGAAGACATGCAGATCGAAGAGGTTGACAGTGTTACGTTTCTGGGATTACAACCCGATAATAAATTCAGTAGCGAAGAGCATACCATAGTATTGCTGAGGCGCAAAAAAAGTATGTACTTGCAGTGAGAATGATGTCAGATGTAGGGGCTATAAATATAAAAAAATTGCATGCTTCGCTTACTTTCATTCTATTATGTCATATGGGATCATATTATGGGGTCACTCATCAAACTGAGCAAAAGTTTTTAGCGTGAAAATGCGTGTAAAAAGAATCATTTATGTTGTAAATTAAAGAACCTGTTCCAGGAACTTTTTATTCTAGCCACATCTTCTCAGTATATTTATTTCTTAACAAAAATTTTTTCAAGTAATATATCCCAACCTAGAGATCAACATGTAGTATCAATACTAGGAATAAGAACAGTCTACATGAAGAGTTAATAGGGGTCCAATATTCAGGAACACAGATTTTAAATAAATTGCTAGCAATTATTTAAAACTTGGTTTCACATTAAGCACAGTTTAAACTGAGTTTGAAAGATTTTTTGATAGGCAACTCCTACTCTGTAGATGGATATCTTAACAGGAACCGTTAGAACAGCTTTATTAAAAATGTGTGTTACATTTCAGTTGTTGGAGGTGCTTGGTCACAACAGTCAAGATTACGTATTTTGTGTACGACAAATTTATTAAAAATGCATAAATGGGTTTCATACCGATATGTGTTAATTCTGTAAATATTAGTAGTTACAGTTTACTGTAATCTGTTAACCTATTTTGTCGATCTCCTGACAAATGATCAGTGTAGTGAGTATTACATTCAAATGTGTCTTATTTTTTGGGTCTATTGAACGGAAACTGGTTCAAATCTAATCTAATCTAAAAATATTATTGGGTTGGGATAGTTCAAGCCTAGCACATGATCAACATATACAGATATTCAATGACTGTTAGCAGCTAGTGTCAGAGCATGATCCTTGAGACCTGGTCGTAGGGCGTCACTCAGCAGCAGTGAGTAGTCGTGAGCCAGTTCCATTTTCATCATTTTTATCAGGAGGAAGAATTTCAACAACGGCTTTGGAGAGCTGCAGCCAGCGAGCTGTAAGAATACTTCATTATGTATTTATTATTTACGAAGAAGAACTCGACAAGTTTGTCTAATCACGTGAATTTCTCTAGTTATTCCAAATGCCAGGCAACACACTCGACGTAAAACGATTTGTTTTTCATGAGCCAGAAGATTCCAAAATACTCCACTGCATGAATAGTCGTTTAGTTACCAAATCAAAATTAAGAGTTTTTCAGCTTCATGTAAGAAAAAGACTAGCTATGGCTTTGTAAAGGAATTGCCTGCACATGCACCAAGTGATTTATGAACACGGACGTCCAAACAGAGTATGAGCCCCCATCCTACCGATTCTGTGGCCAGTGTCTTGAAAAATGTGCTGCCATAAAGGGATTTGTCTAACGTACTTTCTTCTGGTGTTTGTACTCACTTGGAGCAAGTTAACTTAATAAGAGAAAAGACATTTGTACTCTGCTCATTTAGTTTTTCACTGCCCAAAACCACGCACACCTGTAGATGTAGTCAGGCTCTCGATTCTCTCTTAAAACGGAAATTATAAGTCAGGTATTTAACTACGCAGTACCCTTAAATTCACGGCATGATGTCAGAATACGCTTTACCCAACATTAGAAAACATGGTGGAGAATTAGTACGTTTTACAGAAACATTGTGAAATTCCTACTATCCTCCAACAAACTCCATTCTCTGGAAATAGTATGCCTAATTAGAAATGACAGCCGGACCATAGTAAAGTATATGCGTCTCTACAAATGATGGTTGACGCTGGAAGGCAACAGGACAACGTTTGAAACAGTCTTCAAACCAAACACTAGGTTGCTTACTCCTTTACACAGTACAGTGTCTACAGTGTAGTCCAGAGGTCTTCAAATATTTTTGTATCGTAGATCACATGCCATTTTTTTCTCAACTTTACGTTACGATCGCAGCATGTCTACAGAATCGAAGGAACTACACCAGAAAATTTGAAAAAATAACTTATCTCTGCCATTCCCAAACATGACATTATTTCACTTTAACTTGTATGACACCTAACTTCAGCCTGTTCGAGTCGCGGTCTGGTACACACTTTTAATTATGCCCGAAAGTTTCTGATCAGCGCACACTTCGCTGAAGAGTGAGCATTTCGTTCTGGAATCATCCCCCATGCCGTAGCTAAGCCCTGTCTCCGGAATATCGTTTCTACAGGAGGGCTAGTCTTGCAGGTTCCTCAAGACGCGTGGAAGGTAGGAGATGAGGACGAGTTGTGAGTTGTGCTTGGCTAGTTCACTCGGTAGAGTGCTTGCCCCTGAAAGGCAAAAGTTCCGAGTTCGAGTCTCTGTCGAATACTCAGTTTCAATCTGCCAGAAAGTTATAATCTGTTCACAAAGAGATGGGCCGATCGTAGTAGCCGAGCGGTTCTAGGCGCTTCAGTCTGGAATCGCGAGTCAGGTTCGAATCCTGCTTCGAGCATGATTGTGTGCGATATTAGTTAGGTTTAAGTAGTTCTAAGTTCTAGGGAACCGATGACCTCAGATGTTAAGTCCCATAGTGCTCAAAACCATTTGAACAAAGAGATGAACGAGGATTTCCTGATTCATGATCGGCAGAAGTCGGTAGAAGTCCATCGACTTCGCCGTGCTCTTGTTTTGTCAGGTCACACCAATATTCCAGACAGGAAATAGGACTAACCCATTGAGTTACAGACCCATATCTAATGGCTCTGAGCCCTGTGGGACTTAACTTGTGAGGTCATCAGTCACCTAGAACTTAGAACTACTTAAACGTAACTAACCTAAGGACAGCAGGCACATCCATGCCCGAGGCAGGATTCGGTCGCGCGGTTCAAGACTGTAGCGCCTAGAACCGCTCGGCCACTCCGGCCGGCGACTATTAATCAAATTGCGTGCGTGTGTAGTATCGTCTCAGCTGTGTGACTGGATTCGCGATTTCCTCTCAGTTCGTTGTGAGAGACGGTAAAACATCGAGTACAAAAGAAGTGATATCTGGCGTTCCGCTAGATAGTGTCATAGGCCCTCAGCTGTTCCTGATTTATGTATATTATCTAGGTGATAATCTGAGCTGCCTGCTTGGATTGTTAGCAGATGACTCTGCAATTTACTATCTACTAAAATCATCAAACGATCAATTCCAATTACAAAATGATCTAGAGAGAATTTCTGTATGGTGGCAATTACAACTAAACAAAGAAAAGTCCTAGGTCATCCACATGGGTACTAGTAGACATCCGAAAATTTTGGGTATACGATAAATCGTACAAACCTACGGGCTGTCATTTCGACTAAATACCTAGGAATTACAATTACGACTAACTTAAATTTTAAAGATGATGATGTGGGGAAGGAGTAACGAAGACTGCGCATTGTTGCCAGAACACGTAGTAGATGCGACAAACCCACTAAGGACAGCCTACATTATACTTGTCCGTTCTGTATTGGAATATTGCGTCGCAATGTGGGGTCCTCACCAGGTAGGATTGACAGAAGACATCGAAAAAGTGCAAAGAAGGGCAGCTCGTTTCGCATTATCGCGCAACAGGGGTGTCACTGATATGATACGCGAGTTGGGGTGGCAGTCACTGAAACAAAGGCGGTTTTCTTTGCGGCGAGATCTATTTACGAAATTTCAATCACCAACTTTCTCTTCCGAATGCGAAAGTATTTTGTTGACACCCACCTACGTAGGGAGAAATGATCATCATAATAAAATAAGAGAAATCAGAGCTCGAACGGAAAGATATAGGTGTTCCTTTTTCCCACGCGCCATTCGAGATTGGAATGGTAGAGAAGTAGTATGAAAATGGTTCAATGAACAATCTGCTAGGCATTTAAGTGTGAATTGCAGAGTAACCATGTAGATGCAGATGTAGTAGAGGAGGGCGACGGGAAATGAGTGTCCGGGAGGTACGGGAATCAAACTTCTACGGGCTGTATGTTCAGAAAATGGACGTTGTAAATATTCAAGAAATGCTCAGAAGAAACCAATAACTCGCACCAGGAACACACGCTGAAAAACGGTTCATCTTAGGGATCATAAAGGTTCGGACCATCAAGATCGATGGCGAACCTCTTGTATGTTACAAACAGTGCTAGATGTTCAGATAGGTATCCACTCTTACAGAATATAGAATATAGAATGGAATGGTGAGAACTGATGGAATGTGATGGCATGCAACGAATGCAAACAATTCGTCATGGAACTTCCTGGCAGATTAAAACTGTGTGCCCGACCGAGACTCGAACTGACTGAGCTACCGGTTGCTCAGATGGTAGAGCACTTGCCCGCGAAAGGCAAAGGTCCCGAGTTCGAGCTTCGGTCGGGCACACAGTTTTAATCTGCCAGGAAGTTTCATATCAGCGCACATTCCGCTGCAGAGTGAAAATCACATTCTGGAAACATCCCCCAGGCTGTGCTAAGTCATGTCTCCGCAGTATCCTTTCTTTCAGGAGTGCAAGGTTCGCAGGAGAGCTTCTGTACAGTTTGGAAGGTAGGAGTCGAGATACTGGCAGAAGTAAAGCTGTGAGTACCAGCTGTGAGTCGTGCTTCGGTAGCTCAGATGGTAGAGCACTTGCCCGCGAAAGGCAAAGGTCCCGAGTTTGAGTCTCGGTCGGGCACACAGTTTTAATCTGCCAGGAAGTTTCATATCAGCGCACACTCCGCTGCAGAGTGAAAATCTCATACTAGTTCTTCATGGACCTTATCGGGAAACTGACGTATCATTCAAAGTGTATATATATAATAGGCACGTAGAAAACAAAAATGCAGAGGCTGAATTTGTCCTGTAGTTCCAGGTGGCACGAACTGTGACGTCACATAATTTTCAGGAGGGGTAGTTTGCTCTGAATGAGTATGATTTATGTACGCAGACCAGGAATCAAGCACAAGCAAGTTATTTTGACCAACTAATAGCCAAAATCGTTCTTCATACCATAGTTGTAGTATTATGCCTGTTTTCCCACTATTCCTTGCTAGCCATCCGTTGTGGCTGAGAGGTTCTAGGTGCTTCAGTCCGGAACTGCACTGCTGGTACGGTCGCAGGTTCTAATCTTGCCTCGGGCATGTATGTGTGATGTCCTTAGGTTAGTTAGGTCTAAGTAGTTCTAAGTCGAGGGGACTGAAGACCTGAGATGTTAAGACACAAAGTGCTGAGAGCCATTTCAACAATTTCTTTCTTGCTTGCTATGACGTAAATATTCACTACAACGCTTGCAAGATCACCCACGCGAGAAGGAACTGAGGCAGAGCGTCTCCAGCTCCTCGCAGCACAATAATTAACTGTCCAGCCAGTTTACCATCCAGATTAACGGCCGACATAATGCTATGCGGATGCGTTAAGGCATTGACGTTAGTTGATCTTGATACAAACTCTTGGTACTCGTAATTCCTAGGGTTCCTTTCACACACATTTCCTCTGCGAATCCTGACTAGTCGGAGTTACAAAAAGAGTCCTTACTGAAGGATGGGAAAAGTCTGTTTATCTCAGTTAGAAATTTTCTGGCCGATTCTGCAGTTCTGCTGCGCATCCTCAAGTTGATGCTTCGTTTGAAATTTCATAATTGTACCTCTCCCAATTATGTAACATTGTTCAAAGTTAAGCAACCATCAACTTCTACCCTTGAAATTACTGTAATCTATGTTGCGCGTAATTTCACGTGCATAACGTAGAAGGTCACTATCACGTCCATCCTGTATATTGTTTGGAGCGTCCTTGAAAAGTACAAACAGCAGCTTTTGTACAAGTGCGCCTTGTCCTCCCTTGAATATCGGTAGTTTTCATTATGGACTACACCCTCGTATTGCTGCGGATTTATTCGAAATCTGTTCATAATAATTTTACTGTGCTGTGAATGGTCGTAATAATGTTTAGCAGCCGCTCTTCTAATAACGATTGTTCTTTGCCGGCCGGCCGAAGTGGCCGAACGGTTCTAGGTGCTTATGTCTGGAACCGCGCGACCGCAACGGTCGCAGGCTCAATCCTGTCTCGGGCCTGGATGAGTGTGATGTCCTTAGGTTAGTTATGTTTAAGTAGTTCTAAGTTCTAGAGGACTGATGTCCTTAGGAGTGAAGTCCCATAGTGCTCAGAGCCATTTGAACCATTTTTGTTCTTTACCATATTTCAGAGGAGTCAGGATCTCTGGCTCCCTGTTGGAAAAGGATGATTAACTACATGGCTCAAAACGTTTCTATATCACTTTCATTTGTTAAGCACGTATCGTCATCATTGTACTACTCACCTACATCCTCGTCACAGTCGAGTGTTTACGACACCACACGTTCCACTGACTCATTTTACAGAAAAGCTAATATTATATCTGCCACTTCTTTGCAAACTGCGATATTCCTTGGGTTCCTTTCGGACGAGATGTCAAATTCGGCTACTGTTGTTGCTGGTATAATGCAATGTTTGCTTTGTTTACCGTTACCATTTCTCTGTTTAGTATCAACACCACTAGCACTGTAGCACTGTTTTAAGTTACTTGTCGGCTATGCTGTTCAACTACGGTTCGTAGACTAATGCTGTGCTCACCACTGTATCCTTCCAGCCCTGAACCCTTTTACCGTTAGTCGGCCGAGGTGACTTCAGTCTGGAACCGCGCGATCGCTACTGTCGCAGGGTCGAATCCTGCCCCGGGCATGGATGTGTGTGATGTCCTTAGGTTAGTTAGGTTTAAGTAGTTCTAATTTCTAGGGGATTGATGACCTCAGATGTTAAGTCCCATAGTGCTCAGAGCCACTTCAACCATTTTTGAAGTACTCTGCTGATCAGTCTCTAGTTTAGCAAGAAGCCCCATCCGTATTACCGAAGATGCGATTTCAAAGTAGACCGTCTATCAGACGCGTCCTATCTGCAGCCGGAGCGTGTGTCGGCCACGTGGGCAGCGCGCGACAAGTGAGCCGTGACGAGGCCGGCCTCTGCGGTCTGTTGGCTCTGACGCTGGTCTCCTTCCTGAGACACAGCGCAAAAGCCGGGCAGCTGAGGGGGAACATACAGTCTGAAAGGGAGACGAGGCACGGCCGGTGCCTTTGAAGGGTCCTGGCGCGATCAAAGGCTGGTGCGCGGCGGCTACTGGCCATCGCGGCCAGCAGCGGCAGTATTGGCTGGGCAGGGGCTGCAGCCGTTCTCGGGCGGGGCTCAAGTAATGGGGTCGCGGCGCTGTGGCGGACTGGTGGTGTGGAGTTGTGAGGGGGTGGGAAGGCGCGGCGCGGAGCAAACCGTGATAAGCGGTAATGGCGCTCTGAATTATCGCCGCCGCGCGTCGCCCCTGCAGTCCTCGCAGTCTCGTTACAGCTCTGCTCCCGCTCTGGCGGCTTGAAACTTCGAGACAACAAGCCACGCCATTTGAGGTCATTAATCTCCATCTATGCGAACAGTTGTAACTAAATGCAAGAAAAGAACATTAAAAGAAATGGCGGTAATTGTTGAAAGAAAGAAGTCCAATAAAAATAACTGAGAATCGACCGGGATGGCCGAGCGGTTCTAGGCGCTACAGTCTGGAACCGCGCCACTGCAACAGTCGCAGGTTCGAATCCTGCCTCAGGCATGGATGTGTGTGGTGTCCTTAGGTTAGTTAGGTTTAATTAGTTCTAAGTTCTAGGGGACTGATGACCACATCAGTTGAGTCCCATAGTGCTCAGAGCCATCTTTTAAGCTACGGGACTCATGACTTCAGAAGTTGAGTCCCATAGTGCTCAGAGCCATTTGAACCATTTTTGTGAAATTGCTTGTTAGGACATCGCCTTTAAAAACTAATCTATATTCCTTGAATTCTGACTCACAGTGACCGATGACCAAGCCGTTTGGTCCCTTCCCCCCCTTCTGAATCACAAATACATTGCAAAGATGATGTGTACCAAATGTGTACACAAGGTAGCAAAGTCTTCGACTACCCGAGTTGTAAAATTTGTGTGAAATCTTATGGGACTGAACTGCTAAGGTCATCAGTCCCGTAAGATTTCTTGGAGAATGTGGCTGCGAACCACTTTTCGGCTCATGTAGCAGAGTGGTCTCTGTGTCAGCCACGTTTGAATGACGCTAAGCATTCTAGTATATTCCTGCCTGCGTTCCCGGGCAGCTTTCTACGAACTGCTTTTATTTATTTATTTATTTATTTAAATGTCAAGTTCCGTTGGACCAAATTGAGGAGCAAATGTCCAAGGTCATGGAACGTGTCAGTACATGAACTTACAACATAAAAAGTAATAACAGATAAAAATAAACATGAACCTGAAAGAAAATCAGTCCATACGTTTAAGCAAACGCTTTCAGCAATACAATGAGAATCATCTTAATTTTTCAAGGAACTCCTTGACAGAATAGAAGCAGTGACCCATGAGAAAACTCTTCAGTTTCAATTTGAAAGCCCGTGGATTACTGCTAAGATTACTGCTGGCGATATTCTTGGCTGAGCTTCCGGAATTTTTTTTAATTTTTTTTTTTTTATGGACGACTGTTGTGACTTGCTTTAATATTACTTTCCGAGAGCCACTGTCGAACGGTGAGTTACAAAAGTGTGGTGAGGTTGCGCCTTGCATTTTGCAGCTGAGCGTAAGATTTGCTGGCAACAGTTCGAGATCCTTAATGTTTCTTCGCTTGTCTTCTGACTTTCGTCCGTCCTGCAGTGAAGTAGTTAACTTTCGATGCACAAGGTGCAATATCGGGTTTTCATTAGGTCATCCTGAGCCAACGGCCTTACCGCAGTGGTAACACTGGTGCCCGTCAGATCACAAAAGTTAAGCGCTGTCAGCCGGCCGGAGTGGCCGTGCGGTTCTAGGCGCTACAGTCTGGAGCCGAGCGACCGCTACGGTCGCAGGTTCGAATCCTGCTTCGGGCATGGATGTATGTGATGTCCTTAGGTTAGTTAGGTTTAATTAGTTCTAAGTTGTAGGCGACTGATGACCTGAGAAGTTAAGGCGCATAGTGCTCAGAGCCATCGTTTAAGCGCTGTCGGGCTGGGCTAGCACTTGCATGGGTGACCATCCGGTCTGCCGACAGCTGTTGACAAGCGGGGTGCACTCAGCCTTTGTGAGGAAAATTGAGGAGCTACTTGATTAAGAAGTAGCGGCCGAGAGAGCGGTATGCTAACCACATGCCCCTCCACATTCACATCCAGTGACGCCTGTGGGCTGAGAATGACAAGACGGCCGGTCGTTACCGTTGGACCTTCCAAGGCCTGTTCGAACGGAAATTTTTTTTTCAGGTCGTCCTCATTCTAGGCATGTGTCTTTTATTACACTCGAAGTTAACTGAATGTATGAAGGATTTCCTAATGAAAGTAGAATTTTCTTTGTTCAAGTCTGTCACGTGTTTTCCTGTACACCATGTGATCTGTGTATGGAGAATTGTACTACTTCCTGTATCAATGATTGAGTATTGAGTCGTAAGAGTCATATATTATCTGAAGCTTGTACAATTTCAAGTACTAACTTTCACTCTGTAACCGAATGTCCGCAGATATGAAACTTTCTACCAGATTAAAATTGAGTGTCGGACGAAGACTCGAACCCAGGGTCTCGCCATTTTGCGGACAAGTGGTCTACCGACTGAACTACCTGAGCACGACTCATACACCCTCCTCACAGCCTTACTTCTACCATCACATCATCTTCTACTACAAACTACACAGCTCTCCGGCGAAACTTGCCAGGAAGTTTCTTACCAGCGCACACTCCACTGCAGAGTGAAAATTCATTTTGGAAACAATCTCCCTGGATGTCAAATGTTCATATATGTGAGAATTCCTAAGCGACCAAACTGCTTAGGTCTTGGGTCCCTAGACTTAAACACTACTTAAACTAACTTAAATTAACAACACACATACCCATGCCCGAGGATGGACTCGAACATCCGCCGGGAGGGGAAGCTCAGTCCGTGGCATGAGGCCTCAGACCGCGCGGCCACTCCGCGTGGCCCCTGGCTGTCGCTAAACCATGCCTCGGAATACCCTTTTTCCAGGTTGCAGGGCCATTATTTTTACAATGGTCAACGACGTGTATGCTCTGGTTGGTGGAAAGAGTGGTGTCACCGCCAGACACCACACTTGCTAGGTGGTAGCCTTTAAATCGGCCGCGGTCCGTTAGTATACGTCGGACCCGCGTGTCGCCACTACCAGTGATTTCAGACCGAGCGACGCCACACGGCAGGTCTAGAGAGACTTCCTAACAATCTCCCAGTTGTACAGCCGACTTTGCAAGCGATGGTTCACTGACAAAATACGCTCTCATTTGCCGATACGATAGTTAGCATAGCCTTCAGCTACGTTATTTGCTACGACCTAGCAAGGCGCCATTGTTGTTGTTGTGGTCTTCAGTCCCCAGACTGGTTTGATGCAGCTCTCCATGCTACTCTATCCTGTGCAAGCTTCTTCATCTCCCAGTACTTACTGCAACCTACATCCTTCTGAATCTGCTTAGTGTATTCATCTCTTGCTCTCCTTCTATGATTTTTGCCCTCCACGCTGCCCTCCAATGCTAAATTTGTGATCCCTTGATGCCTCAGAACATGTCCTACCAACCGGTCCCTTCTTTTTGTCAAGTTGTGCCACAAACTCCTCTTCTCCCCAATTCTATTTAATACCTCCTCATTAGTTATGTGATCTACCCATCTAATCTTCAGCATTCTTCTGTAGCACTACATTTCGAAAGGCGCCATTATCTGTTACTATTGATACTGTGAATCATGTAATGTCAAGAGCGACGTTCGTCATTAACGGATTAAAGTCAAGTGTTCCACCAACTACGTCCGCTTTTTCAATTCTAATTCCATTGCCATGTTCCAGACCTCACGCCAGCCTGCGTGAGCTAAAACGCGTGCATTTCGGCCTCCTTTAATAACACAGTGTTGGATCTCCTGCCAACCACAACAGAAAGAGGGACACCAAGTCCGCCCCATAGCCACCTTGGCCAGCTACACACGTCTCTCCACCACCGCTCTGACGTCGTTACAGCCGCTAACTATGAGGAGGTCGCCTTACCGCCGTCTTTGCTTGCCCACAACTGAAGGAGTGACTGGATCCTATGACCGTTCGGCGCAGTTATTGTGCCTACGGCAGTCTTCGAGTCGGGAGGTCACACCTCGTTGCCTCTTCTGAAAAGAAATGAAACATTCATAAGCAACAATCAAGAACATGCTGGTAAACAACGATCAACACACCGACACAAACGTCACCATCGGTCATACGTGAGCCCCCGCGACCTTCCTCCAAACAAAAACGCTAATTCCACCTCGCCAAAAGTCACTCATATCTTGATGTCAGCCGACGGCGACAGCGACGGAAAGCTTTGAGCGACGGTTGAATGGTTCAAATTGCTCTGAGCACTATGGGACTTAACATCTGAGGTCATCAGTCCCCTAGGACTTAAAACTACTTAAACCTAAGTAACCTAAGGACCTTACACACATCCATGCCCGAGGCAGGATTCGAACCTGCTACCGTACTAGTCGCGAGGTTCCTGGTTGAAGCGCCTAGAACCGCTCGGCCACCGCGGCTGGCAGAAACGGGTGACTTGGCGCCAACGAATACTATGGATGGGTCCGTGTAGGACGCGCTGGTTGAAACCACCGTGTTCCCACAGTCGCCACACGACTTCCCTCCCTTCAGAGAAGATCATGTGGATACAGCACAGTCACCCCACATAGGAGTAGGGGGTGACGATTTTGAGGACAAGCCAAGGTTGTTGCGACCGTCCTGTGCCGATACCCATCAGAGATCCCGTCAAGTTGTGGAACAGCGCCACCACCCTCCGCCGCTTCCGACGATAGCAGACCTGCTCCCAGTAACACAACGCCACAGTAGAAGTTTGGAATGCTTCATAACAATATGGACAGCAACACAGCGAAGTGGCAACTCCAGCACGACGTGCTCAGGGCGTCAGAAGTAGACGTCACCCACTTACAAGAGGTGCATCTTGCTGCCATTCCGACTCTATATAGATTCGTGGACGCGTTTGCTATGTTGGCAGTAACACGGCTTAACACAGCGGAGAGGAATCAGGGCCACAATGTGGTTGTTCTCCCATCTGGACGGGGTTTGGACCTCACACCATTTGATATATAGGACTGAAGCAAGTGTACTATCTGTCTCCCACACTCATTAAGATTTATGCGCACAATCCGTGATGTAGAAAGGGCATGGAGATGGGGATTGAAGTAGGGAACCAGGATATGAACTCTTTTCTATGATGATGATTCGGTCGTTGCAGCAAACAATGAAGAGGATGTACTTTTTCATGCTCAGGAAGATGTTGCAAGAGTATAAAAAATCGGGCTTGAAAATTAAGTTTGAGGGAGTACCCATGGAGAAGAGAGAAGTAAGCTGGACATTGTCGGACAACTTATCGAAGTGTGTTGAGAGTTTAAGTACCTGCGTTGTATCCTATCACTTGATGGAACATGTGACAGGGCTATCGAACTATCAGGCAGGCAAGAGCGACTATCCAGAGATTAAACCCCGTACTATGGTCCTCAAAAATGAGTTTAACGGTTAAAATTCATTTATACAAATCCATCGTGGAACCAAAAACACGTGGGAATGAGCACTGGGAACTTACAGAAATAAATAAAAGGAGACTTGTAGCTTTAGAAATAGACCTCTTGAGAAGAGCCTGTAGAATTTCCCGACTTAATCACGTAATAAGTGATGAAATAAGAGAAACTACACAGACTCATTATAGTATTACGTATAAAATAGAAGAAAGACAGCTATGATGATCTGGGCATGTCAAAAGAATGAACGAAGGGATGAGAGTAATTTCATGGCATCCTCGTGGGAGGAGAAGACGAGGAAGACCACGGAAATTGTAGCTGTGTCCAAGAAGTGATGGAGAGAAGAGGAATGGAAGAGGATGAGGAAGAATTGCGAGATCGGGGCGTTTGGCGACAGAGATGCGGGAAGCAACGACAGCTGGAGGACCCCCACAACAAGGAAGTCATGAGGCTCGACAAATCAACGAACTACGTTATACACAGATTAAAGAGTGCCATTAATTGTGTGGCAATACGACGTTACGTCGAAGGAGGTGACATCAACTGTGTCCTCCATCCGAAGAACTAGAATACCGGCTACTCAACATGTCCGGCCTTACATAAATTGATGGATTATTTTCATCTCTTTGGCGCATGGGAAATCATATACGGTGACTCCTCGATAAAGCCACCATACAAAGCATTCAGCAAGCCAACTCATTCGGATTTACGTTTTTGCAACGCTTCGGGAGCGTGTGGTGTCCTCCACGGAAATTTGGTCTCTGGCATTTTCCGACCATTGCCCGTTCGTCTGCGCTCTACTCCTGCCGTCGCAAGAAGTTCGGTGCGGTCGAGAACCTTGGAAGCTCAATTCCTCTCTCCTTCACGACCCTGTTTGTCAACAACGCATCGCTGCTACGAGATCATCCTGCGAGCAACGTCTAAGGTGGATCTCTCGTGTGACGACAGCGACGAGAAACAGTTTATCCAATGCAGCGGAGATGCGGTGGCGTCGCACTGGTAACCTGTGCCTTGTTATTGCACTGTGTTATGCGAATATGAAGAGCGCCCACCGTCGTCGCCAACGAATCAGAGCCAAACTTCTGTCCCTTGACCACAACAAAATACGAGGTTTAGTGCCGCGGTAACGCCATACAGACACCACCGACGTGGAGCGTCCATCCATTCTTCATGTCACATCCGACCTCATTCGTCGTTGACGTAATATCTTTGTTGCATGCTCTGTAAGCAAACGGTGTAAGTAGTGATTTGCGTGTATGTGATGTTCTATATAATGGAGGAGGAACAATAACTTCCATAGCAAAAAAGACGCAAGAGAGGCACAAAAATCACACATGCAGACATCACCAAATATATTCATGCAAACAGATCAGCAAATAAACTAGAAAATGAGAATAAATGCTAGAAACGCGTTGTTCTAAGCATCAAAACTTAAGTAACTGGTTAAGTTTTCATTATTTAAAACATTACGTTTTGGCTCAATCCATATGCTACTCTTTGTAAGTTCTGTTTCCTGTGGAATTATCTGACTGTCAACATCTGAATCAGTTTTTAATTATGTTATCAACACTACTTTAATACCTCATATTGCCACTTCATAAGTGGATCTTCAATATACAAGGCGCGGCAGAAACAATGAGGTGTTTGAATCATTTTATTTGAACAAAATGTACACATTATTAGTGTGCACTGTTCAGAAGAACACTTCTGACAATTTTGTTATACTTGTCACCCTTTGCAAATTACTGTAATGTTGTAAAAGATATGGGATAGCGAAATGCACATAACCAGATGACGGTAGCATCGCCTACACAAGATACAAAAGGGCAGTGCAAAGGCAGAGCTCTCATTTTGTATCGTAGTGATTCAAATGAAAAAGGTTCAGACACCATTATGACCGTAAGGCGGGAATTAAGACTCTGAACACGGAATAGTAGTAGCAGCTAGACGCATGGGACATTCCACTTAGGAAGTCGTTAGGTAATTCAATATTCCGAGATCCACAGTATGAAGAGTGTGCCGAAATACCAAATTTCAGGCATTAACTCCCACCACTGACAACGCAGTGGCCGACCGCAGCGGCGTTGAATTAGAGTTTTCAGTGCTAACAGACAAGCAATACTGCGTGGAATAACCGAAAAAATAAATGTGGGACATAGACGAACGTATTTGTTACTTCAGTGCTGCGAAATCTGACGTTAATGAGCTGTGGCAGCAGATGACCGACGCGGTTGCCTTTGCTAACAACACGACATCGCCTCCGGCATCTCTCCAGGACACGTGACCATATCGGTTGGACCCTAGACAGGTGGAAAATTGTGGTCTGATCTCCTGAGTCCTGATTTCAGTTGATAACAGCTGATGGTAGGGTTCGGTTGTGGCGAAGACCCCACGAAGCCATGAACCCAAGTTGTCATCAAGACGCTTTCCAAGCTGGTGGTGGCTCCATAGTAGCGTGGACTGTGTTAGACCGAATGAACTGTGTCCTCTGGTTCAACTAAATCGATCATTGACTGGAAATGGTTATGTTAAGCTATTTGGAGACCGTTTGCACCAAAAAACCAATGAAATTTTTATGGACGAATAAACACTACGTCACCGTTCCACAGTTGTTCGAGATTGTTTTGAAGAACTTTAGAAACAGTTCGAGCAAATGATATGGCCACCCACATAGGCCGAAACGAGTCCCGTCGCAGATTTGTGAGTCATAACTGAGAGGTCAGCTCGAGCACAAAATGCTGCACCGATGACACTTTCGCAATTATGGATAGCTGCAGAGTCAGCATAGCTCAATATTTCTGCAGAGGACTTCCAGCTACTTGTTGAGTCCATGCCATGTCGAGTTTCTGCACAACCGCGGGAAAAGGAGATCTACGACATTGGGAGGTAACCCACGACTTGTCAGCTCAATGCATGTCCCAAACGTGTCCACGATTGCTGGTGGTGCAATTTTCAGCTCGAATATGCACAGTCGCCTTAACATTTGAAGAGTATCTATTGTTATGGCTTCAATTTCGGCGTCGCGCAGAGTGTCGGAGCGGTTTGAGTCTCCATTCACGGATTGCGAGGCCCCACTCGCCGGAGGTTCGAGTCCTCCCTCGGGCATGGTTATGTATGTTGTTCTTAGCATAAGTTAGTTTATGTTGTGTGTGTATGTCTAGGGACCGATGACCTCAGCAGTTTGGTCCATTAGGAATTCACACACACAATCAATTTCGACGTGAGTGTTGTCCTCAGTAGTTGCCAGCGTGGTAGTACACTGCTTGTATTTCAGAAAACCTTACAGAATAAATTTACAATTCGTTAAATCGGGAGAATGATGTGACGTCAGACATCAACAACGAGGAAACGTAGGGTCTCTGAGACATTGAACTTAACGATGCTTTTGCTGCTGATCTCTGGGCAGTAACCGTTACACCACTTGAAGCGCGTTGGGATGGAAATGAATATCCAGAAGGAACATTCGTCGTAGATTTCTGTCTGAGATGTTAAGGACATGCAAATGACAACGAATTGATTACACTGGATCTCTCTGAAAAGCAGATTTTACTGTTGTAATGTTTTCCGGACTGAAAACCGTTTGTGTTCTTCTGGATGCAGATGTATTTCTTGCAGGTGGTGTTGCTCTGAACTGCTGAACCCATTTAGTAATCATCTTCTGGGACAAAACTTGATAATTATGACCAATGCCAAATGGTTACTGCAACAAAATGTTGTGATCGTGCGACACTATCACCACATTTAGAAAACATTTCTAAAACGAACTCGCAGTCATACTGACACATGATGCTTTGAACAGTACTATGCACTGGTACCAACATCAGCTCTCTGAGAAGCTGTCTGCAGCAATGGCGGGCAGTTTAAACAGATCACAGTTTCTCAATCACCCAGTACAATTTAAATAAAGTTGGTTATGTACTACACCTTTGTCGAAGAACATGGTTTGTCAGAATGTCGTCTGACATTTTCTTGTCTTTTTAGCTTTTTTCGTATTGACTTACAGACTCATTTTGGTATTAAAGACATGTTTCGGAAGACTTTTCATTTTTCATGTTTTCCATGAAAGGGGCCTTTTTACCTTATCTGTAAATGCTAAATGCGTTTCTAAGCCTAATTTCCCTCGTTTTTCAGTAATTTGTCTTATTTAAAATATATTACGATTACGCGAGGGTACACTCAGCCCTTGCGTGGCAAACTTAGGAGCTACTTGATCGGGAAGTTGCGGCTCCAGTCTCGTAAACTGTCATACGGCCTGGAGAGTGGTGTGCTGACCATATGCCCTCCATATCCTCATCCAGTAACGCCTATGGGGTGAGGATAATACGGCGGCAGTTCGGTAACGTTGGGCCTTCTTGGCCTGTTCGGGCGGAGTTTAATTTAGTTTTTTATCACTACGTGAACGTCACTTCCTGTAGCCTGATTGTTCTTTTGAAACTGTAGCGTCAGTGTTGGTTTTCAGTCCTTGATTAACAATTTTCCCATACATTTTATGCCCAGCATTTAGTAAACTTATTCCTCTATAATGTGCTGTGTCTTTCCTATCGCCTTTTTGTAGAAATAACTTAAGCTGTGTTCAATTTTTCAGGTGTTCTCCCAACACATATCAAAAAATTGCGAAGGCAGTATTCTGAAATGATTCATCCGTTTTAGATTAATTCAGCGCTGATTCCATCTAAGCCAGAAGTTTTTCTATTTTTTCTTTTGTTACAGGCAGGGCTGCATTTAATTCTTTCATATTAGTTTTCATTTAGTGAGTTTCTTCCCTATCTTCATTATACCATAAATACTTGTAAAGTTTTACCCAATGATTTTCTGTCATTATTTTAATGTCTGTAGTATCTTTGTTCGCTTTATTCATAAACATCATAAGTTTAAATTATGTATTCTGTCATATTCAACATTAGAAATGAATCTTCCCGTGGATTCACCACAGTACATTTCTATTAAATTTTTTGTTTTATGTATTTTCTGTTTATATGTTTCTGAAGAATAGTTCTTCTGCGTTTGAGCAGGCATTATTACATTTTGTTTTTCTTTAATACTGCTGGCTGTTTCTATATTCTGTATTGTCAAACTCCTTTTCCTGTTTGGTCTTTACTTTTCTTTAATATCTAATCAACTATTTTCAAAAGTACCGATTGTAATCTTTCCCATTCTTCTTTAATATATCATTAGTTTCAGCCATTTGCAGTAGGAGATGAATTTTAAATTTCAAGTGTTCACTTCGGGTTTACATTTGTCTGTTTCCTCTATCTTTCGTATATGTTATTCTCTGAAGTAAATGAAAGTGGTCGGAGACTATATCCTTACCTCTAAATACATGAGTATCTCGAATTTAAGCGCTTAGTTTCTTATTATCTATAACATATTCAATTACTGAGAGAGTACCTCTTGCGTTACACTTGTATTTATTTTCTAAAGAAAGCGTCTGTAATTTTTAATTGATTAATTATAGCGAAATCTTTGAATGTCTAATCGTTCTCATTTAATTATATTTCACCAAATGTATCTACTATTGATATGCTTCCTATGTCTGCACTGAAGTCTCCTAATACTAAAAAATTATCAGTTTTATTACATTTACTAGTTTTTGCTGTTCTTCACAAAATATTTGAGAATCTTCTCGTTTTCTTTCTTAAGGTGCATATACTCCTTTCACACATAAATGTCTTCTGTCAGTTCTAAATACAGCATTACTTACTTTTCCAGTCATAAAAATCTGTCTTTGTTTTCCATCTATAAGAGAGCTTATTTCACCCACTCCACAGAAAGTTAATATTATATGTAATTATTTAAATCTTTTGTTCCTCTCACTTTCTTCTTACGGCAGTATTTCCATTCCTTTGTGTCAAATTTTCCATAGCATCTGATTCCTTTCCATAAAAACCTCCTCTGATACTCGAAGCATCTTCACAGAAAATGTCCTTAACGCTATTCATTTATTATGTACTTTTCGTTGTCTTTGCGAATTATCCAATGTATTCCATACATACTACTGAGCTGCAGTGGATGGATAACCAGCCCATCACATCACCCCAGTTTGGGTAACTGGTTTCAAATCAGAGTAACTTCTCGTAGCAACATCCGGCCGGCCTTAAGAGATCTATCTCCCCTCTTGATTTGTTTTCCGTTGAGGCTTTAGACATCTACATCCCCATTCCCCCCCCCCCCCCCTCCTCCTTTCGGTATGTCTTCTATTGGGATTGTCTCCCTTAAGGAAGCCGGCCTTATCACTCCTCTAGTGTGCTCCCTACCATGCTTTGTGTGACTCCTTTGTCGAGACCTCTCTGGTTTGGGTGACCACCAGTAGCTGTGCTACCGCTGGCACAGCTCCCGACTTCATCGAAGCTTTGATAAGGCGGCCCAGTTTTTGTAGGGAGTTATGGAATTCAGTTGGAAATACAAATTATTGTAAGAAGTCACATTTATTGAATTATGTTCTCCACTATCCCTTTTCGAGAAGTTAACTGCCATTAGCTCATTAGCACATGTATTCACATCACATCTAATCAGATTTGGGGGTTAGGAGGTCACTAGTCGAAATAATATACGAAATCATATTAATACTATCAACATTGAAAACATTGTATAATAGCTTTATTTATTATTACCTTAAATTGATAGCTGACAGAGAAGTAATCTTTTACGCAAAACCTTTTGTGAAAAGTCCTGTGACGCTTTTAATAACCACATGCAGCCATGTTCGACATTTTGTGTACTTAAATGATGATTGGTGGTTACCGTTTTGATAATGCTAATGTGGGGATATAATTAGGAGTCCTGCTAAAGTTAGTGGGTCAAATCAGTGATCGCCTTAAAACATACGCGTATTACGTTATAAAACTGAGACATTGCTAAGGGACCCCGTGGATTATGGAACATAATGACACAGTCAAGTGCAAAATTTGTGCACAGTGTATAACTTTCAGTAGTGAAATCTGCCATATCCGAAAGTATACTATAATATAAGCAAGAACTTTCCTGCAAACTTGGGTCCTCTAAGGAGCCGTTGAAGAGACAGTATCAGTAATTTTCTTAGCTCGTTCAAATGTCTCTGAAATGTAAACTTTCGATGAAATCTCCATTTAATTTGACCTAGTTGATTTAACGTCTTAAAAACTGCCTTTTATATAGCAGAAAGAATGAGGTGCCTTACACGTAACTTATTGACTGGCAACAGCCAAGAGGTATATGAAATAAGCAATGATAAACGACAGACTCTTGTAGAAAGAAGCGCTTTTCAAGTAAGGTGATAACTTTCCTGCTGATAAGATACATACAAAACTTACTCCAGCGAACTAAATAAGAAAATTTTCGAACTGTGAGGAAAAACCCATACACAGTGGCTTGTTTATTCTGTTTCAAAGATGAGATTTTTTTTCTATTTGCTACAAAGTTTTCATTCCTGGAAACATCCCGCTTGCAGGTAGGTAAGTGTTTTAGGACTGGAAAAATTCCAGCCATAGTACGAATTAATATTACGCTGTCCTCTAGGCAAAATGTTGGATGAAGAAAATCACAGCCTCATTCAGCCTGAGACTGAACATTGGTACAAGGTAGTATAACGGGTGCTCTGCTTTATCACGTTTGATGTCGTGTTTGAAACATATTTGCAATGCGTATGTTCTCATGAATCCAGTGTTCACTATCTAAGTGAAGAAATAAGTAACGAATTCATCACGCTGTCGTCAATATGTTTTGAAGGTAATATATAAGAGAGAGATTCAGGCTTACAAGACGTTATAATAAAACTTTAAAGCTTACCCGTGGTCTAGGGGTCGCCGGCACGGTAGCTCAGCGTGTTCGGTCAGAGGGTTAGCTGCCCTCTGTAATAAAAAAATAAAATAAAAAAAACGGATTAACAACGAACTTAAACGGATGTCTTACGACGTCCGCCACGAGCAGATACAACGAGCAAAAGTGAACAAAAAGAGATTTAAAAAAAGGGGTAGCGTCTTTGATGCATAATCAAAATGTCTTCGGTCCCGAGTTCGATCCCGGCCACTGCCTAAATTTTGATAAATAGTCAGCACTGGCGGCCGAAGACTTCCGGCATAAGAAGTCAGCCTCATTCAGCCAACGGCCCTGTCAAAGAGGGCGGAGGAGTGGATAGAGGTTCAGGGCACTCTCTTGTCCTAGAGGTGGGAAATTGCCCCTAAAGGCGGAAGAATCAGCAATGATCAACGACATGAGCATGCAGAAGGCAATGGAAACCACTCCATTAAAGACACGTAACGTGTATCCGCAGGACATGTGGCCTGTAGTTGAAGAAGTGTCATGATGATCTCTCCATTGGCAAAAGATTCCGGAATAGTCCCCCATTCGGATCTCCGGGAGGGGACTGCCGAGGGGGAGGTTACCATGAGAAAAGATTGAATAATCAACGAAAGGATAATGTTCTACGAGTCGGGGCGTGGAATGTCAGAAGTTTGAACGTGGTAGGGAAACTAGAAAATCTGAAAAGGGAAATGCAAAGGCTCAATCTAGATATAGTAGGGGTCAGTGAAGTGAAGTGGAAGGAAGACAAGGATTTCTCGTCAGATGAGTATCGGGTAATATCAACAGCAGCAGAAAATGGTATAACAGGTGTAGGATTCGTTATGAATAGGAAGGTAGGGCAGAGGGTCTGTTACTGTGAACACTTCAGTGACCGGGTTGTTCTAATCAGAATCGACAGCAGACCAACACCGACAACGATACTTCAGGTATACAAGCCGTCGTCGCAAGCTGAAGATGAACAGATAGAGAAAGTGTATGAGGATATTGAAAGGGTAATGCAGTATGTAAAGGGGGACGATAATCTAATAGTCATGGGCGACTGGAATGCAGTTGTAGGGGAAGGAGTAGAAGAAAAGGTTACAGGAGAATATGGGCTTGGTACAAGGAATGAAAGAGGAGAAAGACTAATTGAGTTCTGTAACAAGTTTCAGCTAGTAATAGCGAATACCCTGGTCAAGAATAACAAGAGGAGGAGGTATACTTGGAAAGGGCTGGGAGATACGGGAAGATTTCAATTAGATTACATCATGGTCAGACAGAGATTCCGAAATCAGACACTGGATTGTAAGGCGTACCCAGGATCAGATATAGACTCAGATCACAATATAGTAGTGATGAAGAGTAGGCTGAAGTTCAAGACATTAGCCAAGAAGAATCAATACGCAAATAAGTGGGATACGGAAGTTCTAAGGAATGACGAGATAAATTTGAAGTTCTCTAACGCTATAGATACAGCAATAAGGAATAGCGCAGTAGGCAGCACAGTTGAAGAGGAATGGACATCTCTAAAAAGGGCCATCACAGAAGTTGGGAAGGAAACCATAGGTACAAAGAAGGTAGCTGCGAATAAACCATGGATAACAGAAGAAATACTTCAGTTGATTGATGAAAGGAGGAAGTACAAACATGTTCCGGAAAAATCAGGAATACAGAAATACAAGTCACTGAGGAATGAAATAAAAAGGAAGTGCAGGGAAGCTAAGAATAAATGGCTGAAGGAAAAATGTGAAGACATCGAAAAAGGTATGATTGTCGGAAGGACAGACTCAGCATACAGGAAAGTCAAAACAACCTTTGGTGACATTAAAAGCAACGGTGGTAACATTAAGAGTGCAGCGGGAATTACACTGTTAAATGCAGAGGAGAGAGCAGATAGGTCGAAAGAATACATTGAAAGCCTCTATGAGGGTGAAGATTTGTCTGATGTGATAGTAGAGGAACAGGAGTCGATTTAGAAGCGATTGGGGATCCAGTATTAGAATCGGAATTTAAAAGTGCTTTGGAGGACTTACGGTCAAATAAGGCAGAAGGGATAGATAACATTCCATCAGAACTTCTAAAATCATTAGGGGAAGTGGCAACAAAACGACTATTCACGTTGGTGTGTAGAATATATGAGTCTGGCGACATACCATCTGACTTTCGGAAAAGCATCATCCACACAATTCCGAAGACGGCAAGAGCTGACATGTGCGAGAATCAATCAGCTTAACAGCTAATGCATCGAAGCTGCTTACAAGAATAATATACAGAAGAATGGAAAAGAAAATTGATAATGCGCTAGGTGACGATCAGTTTGGCTTTAGGAAAAGTAAAGGGACGAGAGAGGCAATTCTGACGCAATAATGGAAGCAAGGCTAAAGAAAAATCAAGACACGTTCATAGTATTTGTCGACCTGGAAAAAGCGTTCGACAATATAAAATGGTGCAAGCTGTTCGAGATTCTGAAAAAAGTAGGGGTAAGCTATAGGGAGAGACGGGTCATATACAGTATGTACAACAACCAAGAGGGAATAATTAGAGTGGACGATCAAGAACGAAGTGCTCGTATTAAGAAGGGATAAGACAAGGCTGTAAACTTTCGCCCCTACTCTTCAATCTGTACATCGAGGAAGCAATAATGGAAATAAAAGAAAGATTCTGGAGTGGAATTAAAATACAAGGTGAAAGGATATCAATGATACGATTCGCTGACGACATTGCTATCCTGAGTGAAAGTGAAGAAGAATTAAATGACCTGCTGAACGGAATGAACAGTACAATGAGTACACAATATGGTTTGAGAGTAAATCGGAGAAAGACGAAGGTAATGAGAAGTAGTAGAAATGAGAACAGCGAGAAACTTAACATCGGTATTGATGGTCACGAAGTCAATGAAGTTAAGGAATTCTGATACCTAGGCAGTAAAATAACCAATGACGGTCGGAGCAAGGAGGACATCAAAAGAAGACTCGCTATGGCAAAAAAGGCATTTCTGGCCAAGAGAAGTCTACTAATGTCAAATACCGGCCTTAATTTGAGGAAGAAATTTCTGAGGATGTACGTCTGGAGTACAGCATTGTATGGTAGTGAAACATGGTCTGTGGGAATACCGGAACAGAAGAGAATCGAAGCATTTGAGCTGTGGTGCTATAGATGAATGTTGAAAATTAGGTGGACTGATAAGGTAAGGAATGAGGAAGTTCTACGCCGAATCGGAGAGGAAAGGAAAATGTGGAAAACACTGATAAGGAGAAGGGACAGGATGATAGGACATCTGCTAAGACATGAGGGAATGACTTCCATGATACTAGAGGGAGCTGTAGAGGGCAAAAACTGTAGAGGAAGACAGAGATTGGAATACGTCAAGCAAATAATTGAGGACGTAGGTTGCAAGTGCTACTCTGAGATGAAGAGGTTAGCACAGGGGAGAAATTCGTGGAGGGCCGCATCTAACCAGTCAGTAGACTGATAACCCAAAAATCTTTCTATGCAATCGTCAACATCTGCAGACATGGAATAGTGGAAAACCAGAAGTTGCATATATGGTTCTTGAGAATGTGTTAAGTGATGGTGAATGTGATTTCAATAGAAAGAAACAAAAGAACAAAAATTTTAATCTTAAAGCACATTCTTCCTAATGAATGATATGCACAAAACTCATTATCTTATACGGTAAAAAGCCATTTATTGACAGTTTCCTCCATACTTTTGTAAATTTACCAATCCTCCTAAATTTTTATATATCTGTAATTAGTGGTGATACGAGTTTTTCAAAACTCAGGTCGATAAAGACATATTTAGTCAAGAACAATTCTGAGGAGCATTCCCTGTGGGAGTCGAAAAGAAAAATACTGGAATCTAATTGACTCAGATTCTGTATGTTTTTTATATTTTTGTAGGAAAAAGTACAATGGAAGACTTGAATTATATCTATAAATTATTTAAATATGTCGATGTGCGCTTAACCTGACTTACGGGTTGAACCTGTTGATGTGTAATTCGATCAGCTGGGTTTTACGAATTGGAGCCGCCTTTCTCTCTCTCTCTATACAGGAGTCATTGACGTATACGCTAGTAATAAAACAAAATGCCACTGAAAATGAGTATTCACAGAAATGCTTAATAATTTCCAAACACAAACTAGTGAACGTTTCTATATAACTGCCAATGTCATTAAATTAACATATCCTTGATCGCAATAAACAAGACTTCTGATTCAATGAATCAAAGTATACAGAGTGTAATGTCTCGGATTAGGCATGAAACCAAACAGTATAGGCTCATACTGATAGAAAAAATTACTTGAGAATTTTGCTTCTAGTCTGATGTACAGTATACGTCAGGAACTATATTTTTTACTAGTTCAGGTAACTTTAAAATTCTGGCATCTTTAAACATTTACAAATGGCTTTTCAAAGTCCATTGCAAACGCGAATATACAGACGCACTTCACATATCGAAAAACCATCTTTCGTTAAAAATATATTGTTCATAAAAATCAATTATTCGCAATAGGATCACGCATAATTTTTTTGAAATCGTGTGAGTCGCATATGCGATTTCCTTTTGGCATTTCGGTCCTGCTACTATTAAATTACTCATACCCTCTGGCGAGCGTGGCGCTCCATTAACCTTTTAATATAAAGGCGTCCAAGTTTTCTCCCCTCATTACCAGCGTCAGGCTATCAATGGACGTTTTAATGTTACAGTTACGCTCATCAAAGAAGGGACGCTCTCATTAACGGCCGAAACTGCTGCGGGAAGCGTTCATTATCCGGGTTACGGGCCCGGCTACAGAGGGGAAAGAGCGCCCGTCGTTTCGTCGTACTCGGCACACGTTGCTGACGATGGGCAATGAGTTTGATCCGTTATACAGTACGACAATGATTAGGATTAAAGCTGTCATTGTCATCATCTTTGTACCGTAAACATTTCAAGTTATTAGACCTAACTTCCGTTACACTTACTGCTTTGTTTTAATTACTTTACTTTTTAGAAATACGCATTGTGAAGGGACAGATCAAGACAAGATGGATAGTTTTTATGAGGCACTCAGTGATGTAGTTGTTAGAGTAAAGGACAAGGGCAGTGTTCTGCTCATGGGTGATTTTAACGCCAGGATTGGAAATCGAACAGAAGGGTATGAAAAGGTTATGGGTAAATTGGGAGAGTATATGGAGGCCAACAGGAACGGGAAACAACTCTTGGATTTCTGTGCCGGTATGGGCTTAGTAATCACAAACTCCTTTTTAAACATAAGATTATTCGCCGGTATACTTGGAAGGCAGGGGAACCAGATCTGTCATTGACTATATAATAACAGATCGAGAATTCAGAAAGACTGTGAGTGACACACTTGTATTCAGGGGATTCTTTGATGACACTGATCATTATTTAATCTGCAGTGAAATTGGGATTGTGAGGCCGAAAGTACACGAGGTCAGGTTCATATGTAGGAGGATAAGAGTGGAGAAACTTCAGGATAAGGAAATCAGGCACAAGTACATAACAGCGATCTCAAACAGGTACCAGTTAGTTGAATGTAGTCAATTACAGTCATTGGAAAAGGAATGGACAAGGTACAGGGACACAGTACTAGAAGTGGCTAAAGAATGTCTTGGAACAGTAGTGTGTAAAAGTAGAATGAAGCAAACAGCTTGGTTGAATGACACAGTTAAGGCAGCCTGTAAAAGGAAAAAGAAGGCGTATCAAAAATGGCTACATACTAGAACTCAGGTAGACAGAGAAAGTTATGTTGAAGAAAGAAACAAAGCCAAACAGATAATTGTAGCATACAAGAAGAAATCTTGGGAAGACTTTGGAAACAGGTTGGAGACTATGGGTCAAGCTGCTGGAAAACCATTCTGGAGTGTAATTAGCTGTCTTCGAAAGGGAGGTAAGAAGGAAAAGACAAGTATTTTGGAAAGGTCAGGAAAACTGCTGGTGAATCCTGTGGATGCCTTGGACAGATGGAGGGAATATTTTGAAGAGTTGCTCAATGTAGGTGGAAATGCGATCAGCAATGTTTCAGATTTCGAGGTAGAATGGGATAGGAATGATAATGGAAATAGGATCACATTTGAGGAAGTGGAAAAAATGGTAAATAGATTGCAGTGCAATAAAGCAGCTGGGGTGGATGAAATTAAGTCAGAACTCATCAAATACAGTGGAACGTCAGGTGTTAAATGGCTGCACAGGATAATTGAAAGGGCCTGGGAGTCGGGACAGGTTCCATCAGACTGGACAAAAGCAGTAATCACACCAATCTTTAAACATGGAAACTGGAAAGATTGTAACAACTACAGAGGTATCTCTTTAATCAGCGTTGTGGGAAAAATCTTCTCAGGTATTGTTGAAAGGAAAGTGCGAGTATTAGTTGAGGACCAATTGGATGAAAATCAGTGTGGGTTTAGGCCTCTTAGAAGTTGTCAGGACCAGATCTTTAGCTTACAGCAAATAATGGAGAAGTGTTATGAATGGAACAGGGAACTGTAGCTATGATTTATAGATCTAGAAAAGGCATATGACCGGGTTCCTAGGAGGATGTTATTGTCTGTCCTACGAGATTATGGAATAGGAGGCAAACTTTTGCAAGAAATGAAAGATCTTTACATGGACAGTCAGGCAGCAGTTAGAGTTGACGGTAAATTGAGTTCATGGTTCAGAGTAGTTTCAGGGGTAAGACAAGGCCGCAACCTGTCTCCACTGTTGTTCATATTATTTATGGATCATATGTTGAAAACAATAGACTGGCTGGGTGAGATCAAGATGTGTGAACACAAAATAAGCAGTCTTGCATATGCGGATGACTTAGTTGTGATGGCAGATTCGATTGAAAGTTTGCAAAGTAATATTTCAGAGCTAGATCAGAAATGTAAGGACTATGGTATGAAGATTAACATCTCCAAAACGAAAGTAATGTCAGTGGGAAAAAATATAAACGGATTGAGTGCCAAATAGAAGGAACAAAGTTAGAACAGGTGGACAGTTTCAAGTACTTAGGATGATTATTCTTACAGGATGGCAAAATAGTGAAAGAACTGGAAACGAGGTGTAGCAAAGCTAATGGAATGAGCGCTCAGCTACGATCTACTATCTTCTGCAAGAAGGAAGTCAGTACTAAGACTAAGTTATCTGTGCACCGCTCAATCTTTCGACCAACTTTGTTGTCTGGGAGTGAAAGCTGGGTGGATTCAGGTTACCTTATCAACAAGGTTGAGGTTACGGATATGAAAGTAGCTAGGATGATTGCAGGTACTAGTAGATGGGAACAATGGCAGGAGGGTGTCCACAATGAGGAAATCAAAGAAAAACTGGGACTGAACTCTATAGATGTAGCAGTCAGGATGAACAGGCTTAGATGGTGGGGTCATGTTACACGCATGGGAGAAGCAAGGTTACCCAAGAGACTCATGGGTTCAGCAGTAGAGGGTGGGAGAAGTCGGGGCAGATCAAGGAGAAGGTACCTGGATTCGGTTAAGAATGATTTTGAAGTAATAGGTTTAACATCAGAAGAGGCACCAATATTAGCACTGAATAGGGGATCATGGAGGAATTTTATAAGCGGGTTACGCTCCACGCTGAACGCTGAAAGGCATAATCAGTCTTAAATGATGATGATAATGATGATGATGATGATTTAGAAATACCTAATAAGAGTTTCAGGACAATTTCATCACGTATTACACGAGTACAGTGTGTTGCTCATTGTTTAAATCAGTTCCTCGGTGGACTTCATGTTAACAAAGCTGAATACATGAAATACCTATGTCAGATGCTATTTCGTAAGCCTTGGGAAAGGTTGTCGCATACTTTTACTTCAGTGCATAACAAAATAGAGACAATAATTATGTACACATAATAAGCTTTATTGAAGGAATGCACCCATAGTGAAGTGACAGGTAATTTGAAATTGTATAAGATATTATATACAACTTCGTGATGAAATACAATTTGTATCAACGTTGGTTAGAATTCACACGAAACGAATTGTAAATAATATTCAATAGATTGAAGGATTTTACTATGGCTTCTACCCTTCACAAGTATTTTTGATTGCAAGAAAAGTTACAAATTTATATTACGGAGCAATTGCACCTGTCGTAAGTAATACCGCTAATCTGTTCTAGTTTATATTCCACACGCTGCTAGAATATAAATCTAACATAAACCCTAAGTATCAGCTCTCCGAGGAACACTTTTAATAAGACTCTTTCACTGGGTAATTGCGGCAGTGCTCTTTAACTCTTAACTTAGTGCAGTTTTTATTACTGCTTGACTTCATAACAGTGGGGAACCGTAAGGTGCACACAAAACGTCTACATCTGTACTATACAAAGTTCTGCCAAATGAGAAGTACAACGCTTTTATTGCGGTAGCACATACAGTCTGGAGAAAAATAATCTGATAAAATCAGAGGAGGGTCTGTGACATCGAATACAGTAAAACCGTCTAGAATATACACATAAATGCAGTTTGCGGCCATAAAACGATTGACAATCACTGACGAGCATAAGACCTTCCGTCTTGACTTACCACAGTCAATCCGTTTCGCGAGGATGATTCCATAAAACCGACTTACAAAACCACGCCACTTCACTGCCAGAATCTGTCTGACCTAAAGTATCCGGACATCTCTTAATTGACGTTGATAATATGCGTGCTCACCATTCAGCAGGTCCATGTAAGGCAAAACCAAAGCCTCTGTGAGGACTTGAACTCTGTTGGGGACGCTTTCAGTGAGGTGTCTTGAATGTCTTTGGGGGAATGGCACTTCATTCCTCTTCAACAGCCGAAATCAGAGGCGGTAGTGATTTTGGATGCTGGGGTATGGAGAGAAGTCGCCATTCTAGCTCATCCGAAAGCGTTCCATTGGGTTCACGTCAGGACTCTGGGAAGCTAGTAAATTTCAGGGATGTTATTGTCCTTAAACCAAGCAAGTGACGCTCGCTCATGGAATACTGGATAAAGGAGATTAAAATAGCATACACGGAAATAAATTAAATAAAAGAGCCAGCTTGATCCATCTTGTCCACAGAGAATTTAAAAATGTCCGCAGCTCGTGGTCGTGCGGTAGCGTTCTCGCTTCCCACGCTCGGCTTCCCAGATTCGATTCCCGGCGGGGTCAGGGATTTTCTCTGCCACTTGATGACTGGGTGTTTGAGTACGTTGAGTTTTGCTCAGCTGTTTGAAAATCAAATAACACAGAAGTTTACCAGCACAGTCATTCATAGTTCGGTCGCAGGTTCGAATCCTGCCTCGGGCATAGATGTGTGTGATGTCCTTAGGTTAGTTAGGTTTAAGTAGTCCTAAGTTCTAGGGACTGATGACGATAGATGTTAAGTCCTATAGTGCTCGGAGCCAGAGAATTTAATGCAGTCTTGTCACGGTGAAACATCCCCTTTGAAAAACTATGAATGGTTCAAATGGCTCTGAGCACTATGGGACTCAACTACTGTGGTCATTAGTCCCCTAGAACTTAGAACTACTTAAACCTAAGTAACCTAAGGACATCACACACATCTATGCCCGAGGCAGGATTCGAACCTGCGACCGAACTATGAATGACTGTGCTGGTAAACTTCTGTGTTATTTGATTTTCAAACAGCTGAGCAAAACTCAACGTACTCAAACAGTTTTCTCTTTACTTATTCTGATTATCACTCAACTGACACAATATTTTTAGCGCAACGCAATCTGACTTTGAATAATCCCTACAAATGAATGGCCCTGGCTAACAATAACCAATACCTTTCATGAATCGCTTACCTCACAAAAATTTTCTTTACTCGAACTACTGCAATACAACGAGCGCCAATACTGCCAGATAAGTAAAAGATTCTAACTACTGAAGGCACTAACTACTGATAGGCATAGTTAGCAAACGAAAGATTTTGATAGAGAACAAGCAATGTATTTACATTAATAATGTTATATAATATCATGCCATCCATCTTCACAAATTTCCTTTTTCTGGCTGACACAAGTCCAGACAGTCTGTTTACAGTAATCGATCAAAAATCTGACATCTCTCTCTCCACATCCACCACTGCTGGCGGCTCACCTCCAAATGCCCAACGCTACGCGCTGTTGACACTCAACCGCCCAACACTACAATAGCGAATATTCCAACAATGAGTCGAACCAGCCACCGACTACACACAGCACAGTCAGTGATTTTCATACAGAGCGCTACGTCGCGTTACCATCAGAAAAACCTAAACTGCCTACTTACAAGGGTAAGAGTTTAGCGCGGCAGGGTCGACTACGGTGCACTAACCCATTACCTCACAGATGCGCTTGATAAAAGGGAGCATTGTCATTTTGACGGAAACGGTCATAGTTTCTTAATTGTTCGTGTACCGTTAGCAGTTTTAATTTGCGTGTGAGTTCCAACCAGCGAAGTCATCGGCCCAATCTGATTAAGGAAGTACGGGGAAAGAAGTCGACCGTGCCCTTTCAAAGGAACCGTACACAGTACACAGTGTTTCGAAATGTGTTCATATCCTTCCGCATTATGTGTTTTCTTGACCGTAGTAAGGAAACAACAACCTAACCGCGAGAATCATTCCCTTCTACATATACATCTAGATCTACGTTAATACTCCGCAAGCCACCCAACGATGTGTGGCGTAGGGCACTTTACGTGCCACTGTCATTACCTCCCTTTCCTGTTCCAGTCGCGTATGGTTCGCGGGAAGAACGACTGTCTGAAAGCCTCCGTGCGCGCTCTAATTTTTCTAATTTTACAATCGTGATCTCCTCGGGATGTATAAGTAGGGGGAAGCAATATATTCGATACCTCATCCAGAAACGCACCCTCTCGAAACCTGGCGAGCAAAGCTACACCGCGATGCACAGCGCCTCTCTTGCAGAGTCTGCCACCCGAGTTTGCTAAACATCTCCGTAACGCTATCACGGTTACCAAATAACCCTGTGACGAAACTCGCCGCTCTTCTTTGGATCTTCTCTATCTCCTCCGTCAACCCGATCTGGTACGGATCCCACACTGATGAACGATACTCAAGTATAGGTCGAACGAGTGTTTTGTGAACCACCTCCTTTGTTGATGGACTACGTTTTCTAACGACTCTCCCAGTGGAACTGAACCTTGTACCTGCACGCATACTCCCAGATATTTTACAGAAGTAGCTGCTACCAGTGTTTGTTCCGCTATCATATAATCATACAATAAAGGATCCTTCTTTCTATGTATTCGCAATACATTACATTTGTTATGTTAAGGGTCAGTTGCCACTCCCTGCACCAAGTGTCTATCCGCTGCAGATCTTCCTCCATTTCACTACAATTTTCTAATGCTGCAACTTCTCTGTATACTACAGCATCATCCGCGAAAAGCCGCATGAAACTTCCGACAGTATCTACTAGGTCATTTATATATATTGTGAAAAACAATGGTGCCATAACACTCCCCTGTGGCACGCCAGACGTTACTTTAACGTCTCTAGACATCTCTCCATTGATAACAACATGCTGTGTTCTGTGTGCTAAAAACTCTTCAATCCAGCCACACAGCTGGTCTGATATTCCGTAGGCTTTTACTTTGTTTATCAGGTGACAGTGCGGAACTGTATCGAACGCCTTCCGGAAGTCAAGGAAAATAGCATCTACCTGGGAGCATGTATCTAATATTTTCTGGGTCTCATGAACAAATAAAGCGAGTTGGGTCTCACACGATCGCTGTTTGCGGAATCCATGCTGATTCCTACAGAGTAGATTCCGGGTTTCCAAAAACGACATGATACTCGAGCAAAAAACATGTTCTAAAATTCTTCAACAGATCGACGTCAGGGATATAGGTCTATAGCTTTGCGCATCTGCTCGACGACCCTTTTTGAAGACTGGGACTACCTGTGCTCTTTTCCAATAAATTGGAACCTTCCGTTCTTCTAGAGACTTGCGATACACGGCTGTCAGTAGGGGGGCAAGTTCTTTCGCGTACTCTGTGTAGAATGGAATTGCTATCCCGCCAGGTCCAGTGGACTTTCCTCTGTTGAGTGATTCCAGTTGCTTTTTTATTCCTTTGACACTTATTTCGGTGACAGCCATTTTTTCCTTTGTGCGAGGATGTAGAGAAGGAACTGCAGTGCGGTCTTCCTCTGTGAAATAGCTTTGGAAAAAGGTGTTTAGTATTTCAGCTTTAAGCGTGTCATCCTCTGTTTCAATGCCATTATCATCCCGGAGTGTCTGGATATGCTGTTTCGAGCCACTTACTGATTTAACGTAGGACCAGAACTTCCTAGGATTTTCTGTCAAGTCGGTACATAGAATTTTACTTTCGAATACACTTAATGCTTCACGCATAGTCCTCCTTACGCTAACTTTGACATTGTTTAGCTTCTGTTTGTCTGAGAGGTTTTGGCTGCGTTTAACTTGCAGTGAAGCTCTCTTTGCTTTCGCAGTAGTTTCCTAACTTTGTTGTTGTACCACGGTGGGTTTTTCCCGTCCCTTACAGTTTTACTTGGCACGCACCTGTCTAAAACGCATTTTACGTTACGCTACATCTCGTCCGCACTTCACTGCTGGCACTGCATATGATGGCAGGTGGTATTCTCCAGACATTCGACTGTCAAAACCTTTCGAGAGGACTGCCGCACGATACAGCACGTTTCATCGCTCCGAATCACTCATTTCCAGCCAAAGGCTGTCCAGTGGCGTCTCTCCTCATACCACGTGAAGTACAGTCGTGGTGCCAGTTGGACTGCTGGTAGCCCTTTGTGACTCACGTGAGATTCTCTCCTCTGATGTCATGGAATTTTTTACATCCATCCTCCGCAATATTCGACTGCTTCTATCCGTCGTTACATGAAGTCTGTTTGGTGTTGTGAAGCTGTGGTTGATCCTCGATAATCACGATCACATCACCAACAGTCAGGCAGCTTTAGAAGGGTTGAAACGTCCCAAATGGATTTGTTCATCAGGTGACATCCAATTACTATTCGAATTCAGTGAGCTCCCCTGACCCAGCCATTCAATTGTTACTGCTTATCTACAGACAACGCAATACTCCCCGCCTCTTCTTATACTGGAAGGTCCGCCTATGGTGATATCTGGTGGTCAACTGAACATTATGTAGCAGCGCCCCGATACATTTGACATAGAGTGTAGGTCAGAGGTGGAGGATCACAGGACACTGGTACCAGTTCACTAACTACAGCGCACTAAACCGACTATTGTCCTCTTTTAAGAGGAAAACTAATAGTTTGTCCTAGAGTGTGTGATCAAATGCAGAAGTGGGTTTTTACAGCAGGTGAAACGTTGTCTTTATAGCACTTTGTTCCAGATTAAGATTCGGTGAGTGCAATACACGTCTGACACATTTTGCTAGAAAAATCAGAATTAGCACTTGGTTGGCAGGTTGTGAAGATTTTGCAGCAAACTGTAGAGAGCCTTTCAGTGAACATCAACGTAAATAACATTGTTTGTTCCAAAGGGCGACTCTAGCTTAACTTTCGTAAATGCTTAAGTGATGTGTCGCGAGGAGAGATCCTGTGTCCAGCATCCCGGAATAAAGGAATGACGCAGTGCTCAGCAGACCTTACTTGCACGTAAGAAATTTGCCTCCAACGAGAAGACTGGCAAGTGACCTCAAGTCGAGACTGTTGGTCGACATCCACAGTTTTGCCGTGGACTGTCCCACGAACATCCGTTTTCGGCAACAATGTAGATGGTAACGTTCATGCCCTCCACACATATTCTTTCAACGTGAAGATCTGATTGCCAGGGTCAAGGATTTGTTGAATTATAACATTGCTTATTCTCATATTCACTGTGCGACACATAGCGGAGTCTGCTGCCTCACCCCCTTCCAGCTGTTTCTAACAGTATCGAAATCCACACCGAAGCGCCAAAGAAACTGATATAGGCATGCGTACTGAAATACAGAGATCTACAAACTGGCAGAATATAGAGCTGTGGCCGGCAACGCCTATTCGTGTATAAGACAACAAGGGTCTGGCGCAATTGTTAGATCGGTTACTGCTGCTACAATGGCAGGTTATCAAATTTAAGTGAGTTTGAACGTGGTGTTGTAGCCGGGGCACCAATGATGGTATACGGCAGCTCCGACGTGGCAATGAACTGGGATTTTCTGTACGACCATTTCACGAGTGTACTGTCAATATCAGGAATCCAGTAAATATCAAATGTCGGACATCGCTGCGGCTTGAAGAAAATCGTGCAAGAAAGGGACCAACGACGACTGAAGACAATAGTTCAACGTTACGAAAGTGCAAACCTTTCGTAAATTGCTGGAGATTTAAATTCTGGGCCATCAACAGATTGTATCGAGTGGATGGACGTGTACGGGAATGGAGACAACCTCATGAATCCATGGAATCTGCATGTCAGCAGGGGACTATTCAAACTGGTGGAGGCTCTGTACGGTGTGGGGCGTGTGCAGTTTGAGTAATATGGGGACCCTGATACATCTAAATACGACTCTCCCAGGTGACACGTACGTGATCACCCTGTCTGATCACTTGCATCCATTCATGTCCATTGTGCATTCCAACGGACTTGAGCAGCTCCAGCAGAACAATGCGACACCCACACTTTCAGAACTGCTACAGAGTGGCTCCAGGAATACTCTTCTGAGTTTAAACACTTCCGCTGGCCACCAAAATCCCCAGACATGAACATTATTGAGCATACCTGGGTCGTCTTGATTCGTGCTGTTCGGAACAAATCTCAACGCCGTCGTACGCTTACGGATTTATGGACAGCCCTGTAGAATTCATAGTGTCAGTTCCCTCCAGCACTACTTCAGACATTAGTCGAGTCCATGCCACGTCGTGATGTGGCACTTATGACTGCTCACGGGGACCCATCTTGATACTAGGCAGGTATAGCAATTTCTTTGGCTCTTCAGTGTATATGCAAAAAGCTCTTTCTCCACCATCTCACACCCCTGACTCTCTGTTTTGCCTTCAGTCAGTTACACATAAATTTATTCTATCTTTAGCGATCTTCATTGTTGTATGGGTCTATTGACCATGCTTCCATTGTATGCGCACGCAGTCCATTGTATGTGTGTGATGCACGTCCACTGAAGTGTCGTTTGTCTTTATTGTCGGCACACGAACTCCACGAATTATGGCACGGTTCCCACGTCGCCATGTATCATCCTGACTTCATGAAACTCCGGAGTTCTGATTCGTCCTGTCACCATATCCTCGGCTCCGAGGAGAATCTTCTCCCGACCATTCCCTACAGTAATCTCTCTCCATACATATTCATCACCTAATTCCCGTAAAAGGTTCTAAAATGAATGAATGTTTTGCTCTCTTCTCCTCGTCAGGACACTTTCCCGTTGCAACTGGTATGGGAAGTTTGTAAGACAAATGTAGATGAACTCTGCCACATCATAATCGTGGACGAGAATTCATTCGTGGAAGCTCTGTGGAATTCGACTTTAGTCTGGCATTAACCAATTAAAATTGGCATTCTCACTGTTCCTTGCTTTCTTAAACGGCTGCATATGACTTTGATTTTTAACAGAGTGCTAATAAATGTTCTAACCAAACCCTCTGCTGTGGTTCATTGGTAGCATCAGGGAACACAGTATATTGTTTTTTTAATTTTGTGTCCATATATGAGAATTTTACCGAGTTGCTCATGAAAACTATGAGAATACTGTGCTCTTTCTCTAGTGAGTCGCTAATTGACGACTCGAGTTTCTGTGTATCAGAGTATGGAGTGTGGATTATTCTTCATGTAAGCTGAATTACAGTGCCTATGTGTGCTCCAATAATCGTATTAAATGTTAATATGATTTCATTGGGGTTTTGCTGGAAACTGTAACGATAATAGTACCTCTTTAATCGATTTTGTGACTTAATTAGATTTCTTTGTGGCTTGCCGCTACATGAAACAAATAACAAGTCGCAAACCTGCATAAAATAGTATAGAGGAAAGCCTCAATAGCAGAACATGGATACGAAAAGCTTGACGATCTGTATGGGATCGACACTCGATACAGTAACTGCCAGTCCCACTAAATATAAGAAATGAAACGTATGGTTCGCAAGTATTACACTCCTGGAAATTGAAATAAGAACACCGTGAATTCATTGTCCCAGGAAGGGGAAACTTTATTGACACATTCCTGGGGTCAGATACATCACATGATCAGATCACACTGACAGAACCACAGGCACATAGACACAGGCAACAGAGCATGCACAATGTCGGCACTAGTACAGTGTATATCCACCTTTCGCAGCAATGCAGGCTGCTATTCTCCCATGGAGACGATCGTAGAGATGCTGGATGTAGTCCTGTGGAACGGCTTGCCGTGCCATTTCCACCTGGCGCCTCAGTTGGACCAGCGTTCGTGCTGGACGTGCAGACCGCGTGAGACGACGCTTCATCCAGTCCCAAACATGCTCAATGGATCGCTCCCCACACCATGATGCCGGGTGTTGGCCCTGTGTGCCTCGGTCGTATGCAGTCCTGATTGTGGCGCTCACCTGCACGGCGCCAAACACTCATACAACCATCATTGGCACCAAGGCAGAAGCGACTCTCATCGCTGAAGACGACACGTCTCCATTCGTCCTTTCATTCACGCCTGTCGCGACACCACTGGAGGCGGGCTGCACGATGTTGGGGCGTGAGCGGAAGACGGCCTAACGGTGTGCGGGACCGTAGCCCAGCTTCATGGAGACGGTTGCGAATGGTCCTCGCCGATACCCCAGGAGCAACAGTGTCCCTAATTTGCTGGGAAGTGGCGGTGCGGTCCCCTACGGCACTGTGTAGGTTCCTACGGTCTTGGCGTGCATCCGTGCGTCGCTGCGGTCCGGTCCCAGGTCGACGGGCACGTGCACCTTCCGCCGACCACTGGCGACAACATCGATGTACTGTGGAGACCGCACCCCCCACGTGTTGAGCAATTCGGCGGTACGTCCACCCGGCCTCCCGCATGCCCACTATACGCCCTCGCTCAAAGTCCGTCAACTGCACATACGGTTCACGTCCACGCTGTCGCAGTGTTAAAGACTGCGATGGAGCTCCGTATGCCACGGCAAACTGGCTGACACTGACGGCGGAGGTGCACAAATGCTGCGCAGCTAGCGCCATTTGACGGCCAACACCGCGGTTCCTGGTGTGTCCGCTGTGCCGTGCGTGTGATCATTGCTTGTGCAGCCCTCTCGCAGTGTCCGGAGCAAGTATGGTGGGTCTGACACACCGATGTCAATGTGTTCTTTTTTCCGTTTCCAGGAGTGTATTTGGGTACAGTGAAAACCTCAAAATATCTACGAGCGTCAGTTCAGAGGTAATCTTAAAGAAAAGCAATCCAAGCACGAAGGATGTATCTTACAAAACCCGGTACCACCGATTCTTGAAAACTGTCTTTAGGGTTGTTGTTTTAACAAGGTAGGATTTAAAAAGACATGTGCGAGCGCAACAGAAAGATGTTTACTTCTATACAGGCTTTGTTCATGACTGAGAGGTTTATTGTGTACGTGAAAAGAAGGATGACGCAACATAATACTTCCCACATACATTTTTAGAAATGCCCTTAGCAAGAGTTAACAGAGCAAGCCGAACTAACATGGAACTATGGATGCTATTTCTCCTCTCCTCAGCGCATTCTCGAATGGAACAAGAATAATAAGGGCCAGCGGAAAGAATCTTCGTCCCGCACCATCAGCTGGGTTGTGTGTGGATTGTAGATGTAGATGGGAACAACACATGTCCGAGCGTAGCGCACGGTAAGATGTGCCGCTTTCTGGCTGGACTTAGAGGGCTAGGCAGCTATCGCACAGCATCAGCCATCAGTTTCGGACACAGGAAGAGGAAACTGCTGGGAATTTACATGTTTAGTGCCGCCCACGTCGCAGGCGGACTCGCGTCGCCTCCGCTTGGAACGGCTTTAGCGAAATTGCGCCTTCACGAATACAGATATCTTTAAATTGAGCCTGACATCATACATATGCATGCCGTCTGCTAAATTACTACTAGCGTCCATCTACCCTGGAAAACCTTTTGAAATTGAGGCGACAATTTTAAACCAGTACCACACTGCTGTGCTTTGTCGTCAGGTGTTTATAAAGCTTGTTTCTTTTTATAGTTAGCACTCCAAACACAAAAAGACAATAAAGAATCGGCGTGGTGTCGGGACTTACTGTATATCGTGAGGCGTAGCGCCGTATAACGATCCTGCCTTGGAGGCGGTTATGTGGGAGATGTTTCTCAGAGCCGGATAGTGACAGATGGTGACGCGAGACTGGACTTGCTCGTAGTTAATGTATCAGCCGATAGAGGACAGCACTGAATAGGGGAACTGTGATTTAGTTTCGATTGTGCCCACAAGAGTGCACTGAAGTAATAGAATGTTTTTCATAAACTATTCTAGTACCTTCATAAAGTGTTTTTATGCCTTTTTGTGTATGTAAAATGTTATAAATGTGTTTTACAAGTATGAATGATGCGTGAGTGTGGTTTAAGATTAATATGAAGATAATTGTTTAACGAGTTATGTAGTGGGATTTAGTGTGGGAACATTTCGAAGTACGGATGTGGACAAAGGGGAATTTCGTTGAATAGATTTGTAAAGTATGTTTATGGTAAAGGGAAAGTTAATTAAGGTATAAATAACAATAATAAATAACTTTATCCATAAAAAAATTCAGCATATTAGATAATTACGTCGGTAAAAAGTGCAGTCGTTAGGTTTACTATTTTGCGATTGGTTATTGATGAAAAGCGGGGACTGACGCGGGAGAGTGTTGTTTTGCTATTGGCTGTTGAGTAAACTGACCAATGGTAAAGCAATATTTTTCGCGCACCTATCTCTGCTGCTAGAGAAGACAGAGTATTCTAGAGAAGAGTGGGAGCCTAGCCATGAAACAGTTCGGATGTGTGTAGTAGTAGTTCCGATGGAAACGATAGGTTGCCGGATCTAGCAGTGCTTCATGCATCAAAAGTGTTGCCGATGGTCGTGTAGAAATTTCCGAATTTTTAAGTGAATTTTGTGACGAGAAGAGACATATAGATTCCGAGTGGCGTATTGATCAGGTCGGTGGCTACAAACTGTGACTGCATTTGGTACCGACAGACATAATATTTGGCGGGCATTATCAATCAATACAATCAGTATTTTTGTAGCTATTACGTTTTCGTGAAATGCAACACCATAAACTTGCTAACCTGAGTGAAAGGGATTGTCAGTGACTGTGTTAAGACTAGCACAGGCTTGGCAGTGATACTTGTTCACCTAAGTTTCAGAGTATATTAATGGTGGACAACATTTTCAACCTTTCATTTCGTGTGAAAACTTTCTCCCCAAACGTAGATTAGTGACTTTAATTGCAGCTTGGCTCACGTCGAAGTACAATAGGTTTCGCTCGGCTTCCCTACTGATGATATGGAGACACTGTTCACAGGTAGGTGCAGCTTCGTCGTAATGGGACGGAAAGAACCGCGCCGCCGTAACCGGAATACTATTCTGATTTAAAGAACTATAAATGGCACTGTGTGTCCAAAGTAACTGTATACGCACACCTGTCTATTCGAACACTTAACTAATGGCTTTGAGAACCAATAGTAACATGTACGTAGGAGTATTTCCTCTGTGTTGTCATATGTTAAGTGTCATTATTTTCTTCTTCTTTGTTTTTTCTTTTTGTTCTTCTTTAAACATGATAAGTATCACAGTCCTTCGTGAGTGTTTAAACGACGCCAACATAAATGTGGGAAATGTATCATACGATATTTCTTATGAAAGTAGTGCTCACTATCTTACTTGAACATGGCATCTCAACATGAAATGCTGGCTCGTTACCTCTAGTCTAGTCCAGCACCATCTGCTGAGTGTATTGTGAACGTGAGGAACCGACCAGCCGGAGCTTTTATTTGTACCTGCCGGTTACAAAAGGCTACGGCCGTGTCCTGCATAAGCGACGAGCGACCGACAGCGAGCGACGACTTCAGACGACGAAACACTAACGCAGGTATGGTTGCGGAAGTGTCCTACGTGGGCGACATCCGTGGCTCTGTCTGTTCTCTGCTACAAGTAGCTACGTTTGAATTCAAACGAGTTTGAATCTTGTCGCTGCAGCACGCGCGACAATGAGAGCGACAGCCATGTGTGTTCTCGGCAAAGCAGTGGAGCGGGCGCAACTGCTGTTATGAAATACTTACTATCCGATTAAAAAAAAGAAAAATTATTCGCTGAAGAAATTTGTGTCTTCCCCATGTTGTAGCTTGATTTCTTTGCTCGATAAAGATCTGAATTTATTTTCGCTATTCGTCATAGTTACTGTGCTGCACGAAACTGAGTACATGGCTGCACGCCGAGGTAAAATAACATTGCGTAGACCTTCTGTATCGTTCAAATAAGGCCATACATTATTGCGTGTGAATTGTAACCAATACATCTGCATTGTATTTAAAGTTTCGACCGCAATGATACCTCTTTTCATTATTGAGAGATTGCTTGCTATATCTGCGAACGGGTCGCTCGCTGCGCGTCCGAATCCTTTCCCGCGCTTTGGGAATCAAGTGGACGCAAAAAACGTATCTCATAAAGGGTGCAAGATATCGAAAGGGCGTTTTTTGGAAATGACAGCACACAGAAAGGACTATTTTATCGTATGATTAACACTCGATACGTTTTTGTAAATGTGTGAGCAGAGAGTAAACAAGACTCCCTACAAATTACACATGAGGTGTTGTCCAAATTTTCACATCTGAAGTCTAATTTTGCATGAAAATATTTAACTGTATGAAAGTAATCAGATTAATTAAAGAAAACGTAATTAATTAATTAATTAAGGAATATTGAAATATTGCACGAAAAGCTGCTGCCAAGCTATGTAACTGGAGTGTCAAAAAGTTCAAAAAAATGGTTCAAATGGCTCTAAGCACTATGGGACTTAACATCTCAGGTCATCAGGCCCCTAGAAATTAGAACTACCTAAACCTAAATAACCTAAGGACATCACACACATCTATGGCCGAAGCAGGATTCCAAACTGCGACCGTAGCAGTCGCTCGGTTCCGGACTGAAGCGCCTAGAACCGCTCGGCTCAAAACGTTCATCTGTTCAAAATTTTCAAAAAGGGCTTCCTTCGAATCAAGTACCAAAGTTAGGATTTTCGAGAGCAGAAGACGTTAGGAAGGAAAATGAGGCCTCAGTAAGATCATGTTTTCTGAATTAAAATTTAAAATAACAGATGAAAGAAATCGAACAAATATTTTGTGAAATGGTTTGTCCAAAAGAAGTAAATAGACCAGAGGAACGTTCTACGTGCTTTTCAAGGATGCTGGAAATCATGAACAGAAAATGAGGTGCGTCAAACGATTCCCTAATATTTTTTATTATATAGCTTCAGAAAATTATTTCACAAAACGTTTGATTTTCTTCTCAAAAATTTTGTAACCTCTACTTTTACAAACTAATTAGATTAATTGAAATGCTTGGCCTTAACACTGGCTGCTGATCAATTACGTTCGCAACACCAATATACCTATAAAATGTCAAGGTTGTTTATTGTAATTTATTAGGAATTCAAGGTACGTTATATACTGGGATACGTATGTATACACTTCAAGATCAACTGCTTCGGCAAGTCCTAAAAATTACACTTAGCTATGCAGAGTAATCAGTATACATAAAACAGAATACAGAAATGTAGGTTCAGGAACCTTGAACGCTACCGTTACACCACTGCTCACTCTTGTTTGTGAGTAGTTATTCTTAGTACATTCCTGGAAATGGAAAAAAGAACACATTGACACCGGTGTGTCAGACCCACCATACTTGCTCCGGACACTGCGAGAGGGCTGTACAAGCAATAATCACACGCACGGCACAGTGGACACACCAGGAACAGCGGTGTTGGCCGTCGAATGGCGCTAGCTGCGCAGCATTTGTGCACCGCCGCCGTCAGTGTCAGCCAGTTTGCCGTGGCATTCGGAGCTCCATCGCAGTCTTTAACACTGGTAGCATGCCGCGACAGCGTGGACTTGAACCGTATGTGCAGTTGACAGACTTTGAGCGAGGGCGTATAGTGGGCATGCGGGAGGCCGGGTGGACGTACCGCCGAATTGCTCAACACGTGGGGCGTGCGGTCTCCACAGTACATCGATGTTGTCGCCAGTGGTCGGCGGAAGGTGCACGTGCCCGTCGACCTGGGACCGGACCGCAGCGACGCACAGATGCACGCCAAGACCGTAGGATCCTACACAGTGCCGTAGGGGACCGCACCGCCACTTCCCAGCAAATTAGGGACACTGTTGCTCCTGGGGTATCGGCGAGGATAATTCGCAACCGTCTCCATGAAGCTGGGCTACGGTCCCGCACACCGTTAGGCCTTCTTCCGCTCACGCCCCAACATCGTGCAGCCCGCCTCCAGTGGTGTCGCGACAGGCGTGAATGGAGGGACGAATGGAGACGTGTTGTCTTCAGCGATGAGAGTCGCTTCTGCCTTGGTGCCAATGATGGTCGTATGAGTGTTTGGCGCCGTGCAGGTGAGCGCCACAATCAGGACTGCATACGACCGAGGCACACAGGGCCAACACTCGGCATCATGGTGTGGGGAGCGATCTCCTACACTGGCCGTACACCTCTGGTGATCGTCGAGGGGACACTGAATAGTGCATGGTACATCCAAACCGTCATCGAACCCATCGTTCTACCATTCCTAGACCGGCAAGGGAACTTGCTGTTCCAACAGGACAATGCACGTCCGCATGTATCCCGAGCCACCCAACGTGCTCTAGAAGGTGTAAGTCAACTACCCTGGCCAGCAAGATCTCCGGATCTGTCCCCCATTGAGCATGTTTGGGACTGGATGAAGCGTCGTCTCACGCGGTCTGCACGTCCAGCACGAACGCTGGTCCAACTGAGGCGCCAGGTGGAAATGGCATGGCAAGCCGTTCCACAGGACTACATCCAGCATCTCTACGATCGTCTCCATGGGAGAATAGCAGCCTGCATTGCTGCGAAAGGTGGATATACACTGTACTAGTGCCGACATTGTGCATGCTCTGTTGCCTGTGTCTATGTGCCTGTGGTTCTGTCAGTGTGATCATGTGATGTATCTGACACCCAGGAGTGTGTCAATACAGTTTCCCCTTCCTGGGACAATGAATTCACGGTGTTCTTATTTCAGTTTCCAGGAGTGTATTTAGAGAAGGCAGCCATTCTTCTGCATTTATCGGCTGTTAAAATTTCTTGATCATGTAAAAGACATTCGTCGTTAAGTTGTTCGTGGTATACTCGAATGCTCCTCAACTCATTCACGTATATTCGAAGAATTGTCTGGTGATCTTATTAGTTGATGATATAAATTATGAAATTCTCCATCAAGATACCTCCATTTGTAAATTTTAATCACAACATTCCGTTTCGCTTTATTTTCCTAGCCGTCCTGTAGCGCGAGGTTGTCGCTCGCACGCAGGACACGCGAGATTTCCGTGCGGTGCTGCTTCTTGTCACTGCAGTGTCGCGCATCCCGACGTTGCTCGCTGTCGGTCGCTACTGACGCGTACGTAGGACACGGCCTAAGCCACGGCTTCCGGTCGGCCAAGTCCTCGTGACCACTCCTGCCGCTGGCCAAGCACCGGCGTCGCTGACTCCTAGCCCACTACGCGACAAGAAGGGGCAGCTGGGACATAGAGTTCTAATTGCAATTCCACCACAGGCATAGGCTCCGCAGACTAAAAAGTCTGCTTTATCCAATCCATACAGGGCGTTCTTGTTCATACCTTCGAATTTCTCACACGAAATGCAGATGCGTTATTTTTAATGACAAGAAATCAGTTCATACACACGTTTTCACATCGTTAAAGAATCGTTACTCGCTGATTCCTAGTGTGAATAACCTGGACAACAATATGGCATGGGTTGTATTTCCTCTATGTATTCATTCATCAACTAAACAAGTCTGTTCTTATCAGTTTAATATCTGTTACGTCCTGCATCATAGGAGTAAAATATGAAACTCTTTTTGGCTCATGAAAGAGTGCTAAGAGCATGATTTACCTTTGTCGCAGGATATCTTCTCACTTTTGAACTCTCTTAAGGTAGTCAAATGCCTTATCAGCTACAAAGTCTCTTAAGGTAGCCAAATACACTAGACATTAAAATTGCTACAGCAAGAAAACAAATGCAGATGACAAACGGGTATTCATTGGACAAATATACTAGAACTGACATGTGATAACATTTTCACTCAATTTGGGTGCATAGATCCTGAGAAATCAGTACCCAGAACAACCAGCTCTGGCCGTAATGACGGCCTTGATACGCATGGGCATTGAGTCAAACTGAGCTTGGATGGCGTGTACAGGTACAGCTGACTGTGCAGCTTCAACACGATACCACAGTTCATTAAGAGTAGTGACTGGCGTATTGTGACGAGCCAGTTACTCGGCCACCTTGAACAGACATTTCAATCAGTGAGAGATCTGGAGAATGTGCTGGACAGAGCAGCAGTCGAACATTTTCTGTATCTAGAAAGGCCCGTACAGGACCTGCAACATGCGGTCGTGCATTATCCTGCTGAAATTTAGGGTTTCGCAGGGATCGAATGAAGGGTAGAGCCACGGGTCGTAGCACACGTGAAATGTAACGTCCATTGTTCAAAGTGTCATCAATTCGAACAAGAGGTGAATGAGACGTGTAACCAATGGCACCCCATACCATCACGCCTGATGATACGTCAGTATAGCGATGACGAACACTCGCTTCCAATGTGCGTTCACCGCGATGTCGCCAAACACGGATGCCACCATCATGATGCTGTAAACAGAAAATGGATTCATCCTAAAAGTTACGTTTTGCCATTCGTGCACCCAGGTTCGTCGTTGAGTACACCATCGCAGGCGCTCCTGTCTGTGATGCATCGTCAAGGGTAATCGCAGCCATGGTCTCCGAGCTGATAGTTCATGCTGCTGCAAACGTCGTCGAACTGTTCGTACAGATGGTTGTTGCCTTGCAAACGTCCCCATCTCTTGACTCATTGATCGAGACGTCGTTGCACGATCCGTTACAGCCGTGCGGAGAAGATGCCTGTCATCTCGACTGCTAGTGATACGAGGCCGTTGGGATCCAGCACGGCGTTCCGTATTACCCTCCTGAACCCACCGATTCCATATTCTGCTAACAGTCATTGGATTTCGACCAACGCGAGCAACAATGTGACGATACGATAAACCGCAATCGGGATAGGCTACAATCCGCCCTTTATCAAAGTCGGAAACATAATGGTACGCATTTCTCCTCCTTACACGAGGCATCACCACAACGTTTCACCAGGCACCGCCGGTCAGTTGCTGTTTGTGTATGAGAAATGGGATGGAAACTTTCCTCAAGTCAGTAGGTTGTAGGTGTCGCCACCAGTGCCAACCTTGTGTGAATGTTGTGAAAAGCCAATCATTTGCATATCTCAGCATCTTCTTCCAGTCAGTTAAATTTCGCGTTTGGAGCACGTCATCTCGTGGTGTAGCAATTTTAATTGCCAGTAGTGTAGCAGCAGAGAGGAGTTGTAAATATCAGGTTAACACTACTTATCACTCTATAAATTCGGTAATGATCATGATTGTATTAAGATGGTTATTTCCCCTGCGTAGGTGGAAGATGGAAATTTCGTTAGAAAGATCTCACCACAACGAACAAATGCCTGATTACTGCTCTAGCCAGCGAATGATATGTGTGGCAGTCTCGCCCTCACCCGTCGGCACGTCATTGAAATCAGATTGATGGAGTTATTAATTAAATCGATTGTGATCGCCTGCCGAGCGAGGTGGCGCAGTGGTTACACACTGGACTCGCATTCGGGAGGACGACGGTTCAATCCCGTCTCCGGCCATCGTGATTTAGGTTTTCCGTGATTTCCCTAAATCGTTTCAGGGATGGTTCCTTTGAAAGGGCAGGGCCGATTTCCTTCCCAATCCTTCCCTAACCCGAGCTTGCGCACCGTCTCTAATGACCTCGTTGTCGACGGGACGTTAAACACGGTGAGAAGTTTTTTCCTGCATTCGCATTCCATCGATCAGGTAACACAAATGGGAATCCCTGGAGGGAAAGTGATGTTCACTTTTGAAAAAATTTAGAGAACAGACTGCAGAAGGATTCTACTGCCCTCAACATACATTTCGCATAAGGACCACCAAGATAAGATACGAGAAATTAGCGAACGCATGGAGGCGTATATATGATCTTTTTTTTTCCTCGCGCTATTTGCGAGTGGGAAAGGAAATGTCTGGAATTGATTCATGGCACCCTTCGCTATGCATCGTACAATGGCTTATGGAGTACGCATCAAGATATAGATGTAAATTTAATCTACCTAATAATGTGTCAGTTCATCCATTAATAGGCGCAAGAAACACACGGAAGAGTGTTTCCTCTTATTTATCGAGAAAACAAAAGAAGGGACTTCTGTCTCTCAGTAAAAACCTTCACATTAGCCTCTTATTTGCTTATTGCGGTCACTTTGCGTGACGTATGTGAGAGACTGTAACATGATTTCTCACAACACTTAGACGATGCGGTACAGAGCTGATCTCTCAACTCCCCTTTCATCAGGGTATCACTTACTCGCCATATTCTCACGAGTCTTCCAACCTCTGATGCACAAGATTTGAACCCATGAGATTTCTAATAGTAAGAGGTGTCCCCGTCTACTCACAGACCCCGGATAATTCTCTCTAAATCCCATCACGTTGTGACAGCATTGTTCCATTAGTTACAAACCTGTCCAGCCCTCTACGCGTCATTGACTATGTACACATCTATCACAATAAGAAAAAATAGCACTTTAACGTGCAGGGAAAAATTCACTACCATGTTGATGCTCTCCTCCAGATAGTTTTTACGACTGGTACTGCTTCTAGTGATTCGCAATCTATGACATAATAGAACGGTAGTAGGTGTCTTCGGCTATTTTGGATTCAGCAGTTAAATTTAACTACGTTCAGCTCAAACGCCTACCAATCCTCAATGTTCTGCAGGTCGCTATAGCTTTCTTGCGTCACAACCCTGTTGTAGAAAGGAGCCTGCATGTAAGTACGTATTCCATGAACCACCGCATGGTGTGTATTATGTCGAAACAGTACTATCAGTTTCATCGTTCCTTTTCCAGTACGGAACCGTGCGACTGCTACGGTCGCAGGTTCGAATCCTGCCTCGGGCATGGATGTGTGTGATGTCCTTAGGTTAGTTAGGTTTAAGTACTACTAAGTTCTAGGGGACTGATGACCACATTAGTTAAGTCCCATAGTGCTCAGAGCCATTTGAACCAGTTTGAATCTTTTCCAGTCACATACGTAATGATCGACTAAAAATATCTGTATGCCTTTGTGTGTACCCTATGTTCTCTACAACAGATATAAGTTGGTTTAGGCCAAGGAAGCCTTACTGCTGCAGTATACAATACCAGGATTGCACAAAGAGAATATGATACATCTGCAGTTCACAGATATCGAATGACCGTCTATAAATATGTCCCTGCGGAAGTCCTAATCTCTATTATCGTATTCGAATGGTCGCTTCGCTAGATATGCGACTGCATAATGGTGTCACAGACTTCGTCGACAACATAGTGTTTCACGAGAAATGCATCACCAGCTTTTCAATTGGGATATACTTCAATAACTAACACTATCACAGAGCTTTCAACAAACACACACTATCCACTGAATCATTTACACTGGTGCAACAGCCTCACACCTCCACACACAATTCAGAGCTACTGCAGGAGTAGGGAAACATCCAAATTACCCAGTCCTATATGATAACCGCCCCTTCCTTCACAACCTCAGTAGAGTTAATCATTTTGCTTTCCACCTCTCCGAAATCTTCTGCATACCTGATGACCCTCACTTTAATTACACCATTGACTGCACTGATACCAGTGTCCCACCTTTTGCTCCTGGCTTCTGGTACTTGGAACACACTTATCACAGCACAAGACATTAAACTCATCCTCCACCCCAAATGCAACATTGTCCGTGGTGAAGACTGCATAACCGACTGCCAACGTAAGGATTGCCCTCTCTGCTCCCTCGCTGCCCTTTCCACCCGTTGCAATACCATCCTTTCCACTGGCTTTTACCCAACTTGTGGAAGACCTCCTTGTGACACCTCCTCCTATCGCCCCATATGCTCACCTCCATGTCCAGTAAGGTCTTTGAGTCTACCCATCACCACCTACCTCAACACTGCTTCCTCCCTCTTATCCAGTGTGCTTTCTAGCCCTTCTTCTCCACTGATGACCAGCTACTTAATCTTACCTACCTCTTCTCCCTCCAGCCTCTCTCTCGTCATTCTGCTATTTTTGTTTCTCTTGACCTCCAGAATACCTATGACTGTGTATGGCATTCTGGGCCCCTTTTAAAGCTCCAGACCTATGGCGTTCTTATCAACTTCATCTGCCTCATTGCTTCCTTCCTCACTTACTGTCCTTCCTATGTGACCATTTATGATGCCAATTCTTGTACCTTTTGCCCTACTGCAGGTGTGCCCCAGGTCTCTATCCTTTCTCCTCTCCAATATACCCTGTACACTGCTGATATGTCCAAACAACCCCCACCCGACCACCTCCTTCAATATGCAGTTCCTTGTCCTCTATCCTATCCTTCAATGGTCCCAACGCTCCCTCCAAACCCACCTATACCAATTTAACACTTGGTGCTCCTTTGAATCAATGCTTTCAAAACCTAGGTAATCATTATAGGATATACCACCCCCTCCTTCTGCTACTATGATTTCTCCCTCGCTATTTATGACCGCCCGATCTAACTTACTCCCATCTTAAAATACCCGGGCCTCACCCTTGACCTTCACTTCAACTGGACTGCCCACCTCCTTACCATCTCATGCACAGGTGACTCCTGAAACTCCTGTCCCATTGGACATGGTGATTGCATCCATCCATCATTCTTCATGCCTACAAATCCTGGATCAGTCCTATCCTTTGTTATGTCAGTGTTGCCTGGATCTCCACCCCTCCTAAATTCTATATTTCCATGCAATTCCTTGAACGCCATGCACTCCACCTAGTTTTCTGTCTCTGTTTCCCATCCCCCATGAGGATCCTTTATGACCTCATCAACTTCCCACATCTCTTTTTCCTCAAACAGATCCATTTTCTCTACACCAACCGCCATTTCGATCTCCCTAATCCCCTGGTGTCCCCTTTCGTCTCTGCTGCCCACCCACTGCAGTGCCTCTACTGATGTGTCCCACCCCTCCACCTCCTCTCCAAAAGAAACTTCCAATGTCTCCCATTCGTTCCATGAAGCTCTAAACCTCCTCTTATCTCCTCTGTCGGAGTCCCTCTCCTGACCCTGTGCTGTTTCCTGCATCCTACTGCCCTGCCCTTCTCATTTCTCTTTTTACAGGTTGCTCCCTCCCTACTCTCCCTGTCTCCTGGCCCTGGTGTGCTACTGGCTCACACCCTTCAGCCCCTTCCTGCTCCACTCCTCAACCGACCCTGTTTCTCTCTTACCTCTCTCCCTCCTCTCTAACCTCCCCCCTCCCCTTTTGTCAGGTCCTTCCAATATTAATCCAGTTATTGTGTTGTGTTTTGATGCTCACCATGTATGTATCGTAAGGGCAGTGTGTGTTCTGTGTCGTTGTCACATGTGGCTCTTTATTTTGGTGCTCACCATGAATGTAACATTAGTGCAGTGTGTGTTAAGTGTCTTTGTCCTGTGCACCTCTCATCACTGTGAATGCCATTTCTAATTGTGCTCTTCATGCCACCAGTGTTTGTGTGCTTCATCTTCGTTGAGTGCCATTTTTGTTAGATGTGGGTTTTATGTAAACATGCCATGTGAAACTACCACTTTTTTGTATAAATCAACTTCCATTGTTTCCCCTTCTCGTGTGTAAACGTCGTCTTTTATCTCTATATTTTGTGTATTTAAGGTTTTATGTTATACAGTCTCTTGACTGGAAAGGAGCGAATTGTGCTGCTGTCAGACCACTCCTACCCACATTGAGCAGGGTACAAAATGACAATAAAGGAAAAAAAAAGAAATATAGCCGCTCTGGGACAGTGGGTCGCTGTCTTAATTTTATTACCGATACTTATGTCCCTTCCAGCAGCATCCATTTGTAGATCAGCAGGAAATTATTCTGCTGCATGTCTGTGATAATCTGCTGTGCCATTATTATTGCCCATCCTTCCCACATAGGGCTATTGGCTGGACTGGCTGGAGCAACTCTCTTGTGCCAGAACAACACAAAACTATCCTCTCGACGTTCAGCATTTATTGATGAGGCTGTCTAGAGGTACTCTCTAGCACTCAGCCAATTGCAGCAATCCCATCCCAACTCCAATGTATCAAAAGTAGGAGAAAAATTTGATTTTCCCAACTGGTGTTTGAATTTCCCAGCAATAGAAGGAGGGGATTTAAACTGCAGTAGTATTCTGGATCGACCAAGTTGAGGTGGTGATGTCATAGTTAGTCAGCACCAGTATTCCAAAGATAATCAAAGAAAGAGAGTACCCTTCATTCTTCCACACCATCGATATGCAGATTGGTTTTTGCTAATAATGACTATAGTATTATTGATTATTATTATTATTATTATTATTAATATTATTATAATTATTGTTTTTTCCTCTGAAAATCAATGTCATCAGCATTTGAATTTATTGTGAAAATACCAATTTACCATTTAAATCTGAATTTGTTCACCATTTTCTGAGATGGATAATGCAGAGGGGAGTAGGTGCAATTAATTGATTGATTTAATCAATTAGTTTATTAATTTTACATAAATTTGCTATCAAAAATGGGACATTGCGGAGACTTCATCAGGGGGAGGAGGAAGGGTGGGGGATAAATTCGGCAACAATGGAGACTAGTGTAGAACCACCCTTGCTCCACTACTAATACTGTATATTAGCTTTCTTCCTCTGTAGGCTATCCCTATTTTTTTCTGAATCTCAAAAATCTTCTTCCATTTTACAGTGTTTAATGGTTTTCGCAGGTCGTCAGATCCTATGTCGTGTCTTGATGTTTCGTCACCCGGGTTCCATTATCAATTGAAACTTTAGATCTGCGTCTCATGGCCCTCAACTGTCATAAAGCCAAACTGATCGCCGTCTAATAAATACTCAATTTCCTTTTCCTTTCTTTAGTATATTTTTCTTATCAGCTATTCGGGTGCATGTGATGTTAAGCTGCCTGTGCGATAGTTGTCGCACTTGTCAAGTCTTGCAAACTTTGTAATTGAGTGGTGGATGGTTAACTACATCTACACACCATCGTGAATAGTCGTTCTATTGGCGCTTCCTCCAATGATTTTAGAATTTTCGATGGAATGTTATCAGTTGCTTCTGTCTTATTTAATCTTAAGTCCTTTCTTTTAAATTATGGTGTGAATATCTCTTGCCCTCTGCTCATAGAGGCTTTCAATGTACTCTTTCTATCGATCCGCACTCTTCTTCGCATTTAACAGAGTTATTCCCATTGCACTCTTAATGCTACAGCATGCGCCGTATCCATCTAAATACTTATATCTATCGAAATACCAACCGAAAGGCATCCGCTAAATACAAACATGTATTCCTGAATGTCACATCCAGTTACTCTTCACTCCATAAATGTTTCTTCCCTTGTCCTTGTGGCATCCTTTCTTTAACAGAGTGAGGAGACGGTCCCCCGTCATTTCTATAAGCATAATTAATCTTAAAATCCCTGACTATGGACAAACTATCACAAACATTGGCCTCCATTGTCTTCTTTCAGAAATCCAACTCCTATTCCAAGCTGTTGTCATCGCTGATCAGGAAGGCACATGAAGAAGTGTTGAGAACTTCTTGATTCTGGAGTAGGCGGTGTGCGGTGACATCTAAATACCTACTTGTATTAACAAGTTTCTTGTCAGGTCTTATATACAGTAACGGGAGACCGACCTCACCCTCAGCCTTCAATGGAATGAATCACTCGTCACTCCATTAAACCACTGTTCCTGAGATTACTGACTGCAAAACAAGAATTCTTTATAAGAGATGGTATTCAGACCTGTTTCTTCGGTCGAAACAAAGTAGAAGATCTATTCCGACACAAAACGGGTGTATCTGATTACCTGCTCACTGCAGGCATCGACGAAATGATGTGTTCCCTGCGCTAAAGCCAACATTTGCGAAACAAGATGGACTGCTTAAGAAGGTATTAAGGAAAACGAATGCCACATGTGGCTAAACAAAAGCGTGAAGGTTGCGGTAGCGGCACATAACGAGACCTGTGGTCTTGGCATTGATCTTAATACTATATTTGTGCTGGCTCAGAAAACCAACATTTATAGAAAAACTGCTGGAGAAGCGATTGAAATTTCTAAGGACGAACGTAACTACAATAGACGACGGCTACAGGCTTCCGGCTTCGTTGCTCCCCGCCTTCAAGGAAGTGAAAACACGGCCGCGGTGTGTGAGCAATACACACAACATCCAGGAAGCCACCCTTGCGGACAATAACATTTGTGATAAACATTCCACCTCTCTTGCTCCATCCGTTTCGCTTCCATCCAACGACGGTGACCTGTGAAAAGCAACAGGAAGGATTTTAACCAATAATTCATCTCTAGGATAAGTCCCGGAAAAATCTCTTTCATTCCAATGACTATGGTCCACCAATGGCAGTCACAATAACTTTTTGACAACAAAGCCACTTCTTCAGCCTTAGTGCTGGAATACTTCACTTACTATCCAATGATTATGCTCCGCCAAAGGTAAAGGAATTTTACCCAGTAATCTCGCTTCTAAAACATAAGCGCAGATAAAGTCCCACTTTGCCTGCCGGGGTGGCCGAGCGGTTCTAGGAGCTACAGTCTGGAACCGCGAGACCGCTACGGTCGCAGATTCGAATCCTGCCTCGGGCATGGATGTGTGTGATGTCTTTAGGTTAGTTAGGTTTAAGTAGTTCTAAGTTCTAGGGGACTGATGACCTCATATGTTAAGTCCCATAGTGCTCAGAGCCATTTGAACCATTTGAACCAAGCTCCCTCTTTATAAAAGATCACGACACTGCTGTCTGACAGTGTTCAGTTAACTGTGGACACCACAAGATCCTGAAGAAGATCGCAACAGAGAGGTTGAAATGTGGATCGTACAGAATATATATGACACGGCCTGTCAACCCAGAAGGTTTTACCTTCAGTCCTCAGTTATTTGTTGGATATCTCCCAAAGATTTCACACTCTTCATTTCCTTAAAGTGTGATGAAAAGTATTACCTTATGCCTTAACACGTGTCCCTTCATCCCATCGCTTCTTCTTGTAAGTGTCTTTCACATGTTCCTCTCCTAGCCGATTCTGTGGAAATAATCAGCTTACCATATAAGTCATTTTCAATATCCCTCCGTATCATCATATCTCAAAAGCTAGGATTCTCTTATTTTCTGGATTTATCACAGCTCGTCATTCATATCCATACAATACTTTGCTCCAAACGTTTCTCCCTCGAATTAAAGCCAATATTTGATAACAGTAGGCTTCTTTTGTACACAATAACGTCTTTGTTTGTGCTAGACTTTTTTATGTCCTTTTTGTTTCGTCCTTCATAAGTCATTTTGTTTCCAAAGTAGCAGAATTCTTCCACGTCTTCTCCATCGTGTCTTCAGTTTTTATGTTAACTTTTTCGCTAATCTAATTTCTGCTACTTTTCAATACTTTCATTGTTCTTCGTTTTAATCTCAATCAGTGATCAGTTTGTTGAAATAATCAATCCATTTAACATGTCCAGCAAGTTTTCCTCAGTTCCTCTGAGATTAGCAGTGACATTAGCGACTCTTGTCATTGATGTCCTGAATTTCAGCCACACTCCAGAAACTTTCCCTTATTTCCGTCATTGCTTCCTCGTCATAGAGAATGAACAGTAGGGGAGAATAACTGCATCCCTGTTTGAAACTCTCTTTAATGTGGGGACTTCGATCCTAATTTTCCTCTTGTTTCTTATACATATTGTACATTTCCCATCTTACAACCATTTTCGAGAGAGCTGAAACATATCACTTCATGTTACATAATCTAACGCTTTTTCCAGATCGACAAATCCTATAAACGTGACTTTATTTGCCTCAAGTTTCGCGCAACCTTAGAGTGCCTGTCTGTTGCCTTTATCTTTCCTTAAGTGATCGTCATCTAAGAGGACCTCAGTTTGGTTTCCCATTCTTCGATATATTATTATTTTCAGCAACTTGGATGCATGAGCGTTCAAGATGATCGTGTAATTGTTCGAACAGTTGTGGCCACATTTTACCTTTGAGATTGAGTGGATGATAATTTTTCGAAAGTCTATATTAAGTCTTATAGATACTACAGACCATCTTGAAGAGCCATTGGCTGCCATTTCCCAAACGATTTCAGAAATTCCGGAGGATTATTATACAAGTTGGGCAAAATAAAACCGACCTGGAAAATATTTCATGCGTCTTATTATGTGCAAGGCAACTTACATAATTAGCATCTGGGGCGAGTAATGTAAGTTGGTTTGCCTATCACAAGGTGCATCATACATTTTCTGGAGAAATTTTTTTTTGTCCTTTCCGTATATCACGTCAGCCTTATTTGATTGTAAGTCTTCCAAACTTGTGTGAAATTCTGTCTAATTGTGGGACGCATATGTCTGCCATATGTTGTTGTTGTACCACGTCTCAGGTCACAACTTAATACTGATGAAGAGTAGGCTGAAATTTAAGAGACCAGTACGGAGGAATCAGTGCGGTAGGAAGTGGGATACTGAAGTACTGAGGCTGAAATTTAAGAGACCAGTACGGAAGTGGGAGGAAGTGGGATACTGAAGTACTGAGGAATAATGAGATAAGGAGTACTGAAGTACTAAGGAATGATGAGGGCCGTTTGAAGCTCATTGAGGATGTGGATACACCGATAAGGAATATCAGAGTAGACAGTTCAGCTGAAAATTAGTGGAAAGCTCTACACAGGACGATCACAGATTTTGAACGTAGATACCAGGACGTTAAAACCGAAGAAACCGTTAGTAACAGAAGAAATACTTGTTCATCGACGAAAGACGGAGGTACAAAACTGTTCAGAGAAATTCAGGAATGCAGAAATACAGGTCACTTGTAAATGAGATACATTGGGGTGCAGGGAAGTTAAGGTGAAATGGCTGCATGAGAAATGTGAAGAAATAGAAAAATAAATAGTTGTCCAAAGGACAGAGTCAGCATGTAGAAAACAACTTTTCATGAAATTAAAAAGAAGAACGGTAACATTAAGAGTGCATCAGTAGTTACACTGTTAAATGCAGAGGAAAACATGATAGATAGAAATAGGCCTAGTACACTGAACGCCTCTACGAGGTGGACGACTTGTCTGACGACGCGATAGAAGAAACGGAATTCGATAGTGAAGATATAGGGGATCCAGTATTCGATTCAGAATTTCGAACAACTTTGGAAGACTTACGAGCAAATAATAGATAACTTTCTATCGAAATTTTTAAAAATCATTGGGGAGGTGGCAACAAAACGATTATTCACGTGGGTGTGTAGCATGTATAAGACTGGCCATATACCACCGGACTTTCGGAAAAACATCGTCCGCATAGTTCCGAAGATTGCAAAGGCCGGAAGCGCGAGAAATGTCGCACAATCAGCTTAACAGCCCATGCTGTGGAGAAGAAAACTGAGGATCTGTTGGATGACGGTAATTTTGGCTTTAGGAAAGGTGAAGGCACCTTAGAGGCCGATCTGAACTTGCGGTGGATAATGGAAGCAAAAATGAAGAAAAATCAGGACATGTACATAGGATTTGTCGATCTGAGAAAAGTTTGCGACAATATAAAATGGGGAAGCTCTCGAAATTTTGAGAAAAACCGGAGTAAGCTTTCGGGAAAGACGGGTAATAATATGGACAAGAACCAAGAGGAAATAATAAGACTGGAAGACCAAGAACGAAGTGCTCTGATTAAAAAGATGTAAGACAGAGATGTAATCTTTCGCTCCTACCGTTCAATCTATACAGCGAAGAAGCAAAGACGGAAATAAAAGGAATATTCAAGAGTGGGATTAAAATTTAAGGTGAAAATGTCAGTGATAAGGTTTGCTGACAACATTCCTCGCCGAAAATGAGGAGTCTATTTGTTACAGAATACGGGTTGAGAATAAGGGGAATGAAGGTGAGAAGGAGGAGAAACGAGAACACTGAGAAATGTAGCATCAGAATTGGCATTCACGAATTGGATTAAGTTAAGGGATTCAGTGTCCTGGGCAGCAAAAGAAGCCCATGGCGGACGGAGCAAGAAGGACATGAAAAGCAGGCAGGTAATAGCAAAAAGGGCATCCGTGACTAAGAGATGTCGTGTAGCATCAGACATAGGTCTACATTTGTGGAAGAAGCTTCTGAGAGTATACGTTTGGTTGCACAGTATAGTACGGTAGCGAGACACGGACTGTGGGAAAACCGGAATAGAAGAGAATCGAAGCATTTGAGATGTGGTGCTGCAGGGGAATGTTGAAAGTTAGGCGCACTGATAAGATAGGGTACGAGGAGGGTCTGTGTAGAATCGTAGAGGAAGACTGAGATTGGATTACATACAGAAAATAATTGAGGACTTAGTTTGAATATGAGGTGAAATATTCGCATAGGGGAGGAATCCGTGGTAGGCCGCATCAGACCAGTCAAAAGTGAGGCAGCTTTGTCCCCTCTGGTACGGGCCTTCAGTATACTCTTTCCATCCAACTGCTTTCTTCTCTGCGTGTAATAGCTCTCTTTAAGTTGACGGCAGTTTTAATATTGCCAACATTTAATTTGACTTAATGTGCTGAGTAAGTCCTTCCGACGATCATTTATCACTTTGCATTTTTGCTGCAGACTTTTCGCCTTGGCTACCAGCACTTCGTATTAAATGCGTTCAGAGTTGCTTTGTAGTATTTTTCTGAATATCATAAAACTGCCTTCGTCGATTAATTCAAATACTTTTTCTTTAGCCTAAAATTTCTTCACTGTTACATTCCTTGTATTTGTATATGTTCAACTTCTGTGTGTTCCCTTCCTTTAGAGCTGTCGATTCATTTTCAGCTTCAGCTTCATTATCTACGGCTTTCAAGTAGTTTCAAAATACCACTCATCCCTCCAAAGCACTGAAATATCGCACTTCTTTTCACATTAATCCTTTGAGAAGATTCTCTGAAAGTTCATTGTACTTTTCAGCATTACTAATTTATGATATGAGTCTATATCTGCTCCTGGGTACTACAAGCCACTATCTAATTACGGAATCTCTGCCTCATTATGACGTCATCCAGATGAAATCATCCCTTCTCTCTCTGCCTTTTCCAAGCATTCGTTTTTCTCTTATGATTTTTGGACAGTGTATTCGTCATTACTAGCTGTCATTTATTGCGGAAGTTAATTAGAAGTTCGCATCTCTTTCATTCCTACCGCGGAGTACATATTCTTCGATAGTAAAAAAGCAAAATTTTGCGAATGAGATATAACATTTTCAGTTTTGAAGTCTGACCAAAAAAGGCAAACAGACACGCAATGTATTTTACAAGTTGTTTTTAGATGTCACATATTAAAAAGACTAATCGATGTTCGGCCAGTTAGTATTTAATTTGATCTCCATCTGTTGTCTATTTCATCTTGTCGAAACACTGATGGTCTTGACAAGAGACGGAGGCAAAAATACCTGGTGTAGTTTCCACGAGCGTAACTGGCCAGTAATCGCACTTTACCTTTGCCGCCGATGAAACCATAGCCTATAGGGCAAAGGCTTATCTACTGCAGTGATCCCCATTAGAAAATGTGCGACACCACATATTTAGGAAACGTAAATGTCTCAGGGAAACAATTCTGAGCTTGCACTTTAAAAAATGAAATCGATTTGAAGTGTTGACAGGGTACTTTCACTCATTGTTCATCTGTGTAGTGGGAATAACCGAAGTGGAAAATGACGACAGGTATACCCACAGGCACGGTTGCAGCTTATCATAATTCTTAAATAAATTGTTTCTCGAAAGACAGATAGTATGGTAAGTGTGGAGTAAATACCTCTGCTAAGTTTCTCGTTTACTATACTTTCAATAAATCGTTGTTAGAAACTGAAGTAAGATAGCTCTTCTGTCAAAAAATAAAGGATATGTAGAACTGTTGAATGTAATGATTGGTTACCTTTTATTCTAATGCAAGCGTTCATAACCAAAGCTATTACGAGAGCAAAAGAAGTTAGACGCTGACTGAAAATGAACATAGGGTCTGCTGTATTGGGGAAAAATTAAAATTCTGCTATCTAGAAAAGTGAACGAAACAACTTGGCCCATAAACCGTAGGTACATATCACAAGGATGCAGCAAATTGGGAAGAGATCATGCATTAGGAGGACAGGCCTACTTGAATAAGTTTTTAACGACAATTTCAGGCATTTTGAAGCAGTATGGATTTCAAGAAAATGAAAATACGATCTGTAATGGTATAGTAATATCCATTTTTCGGATATGAAATAGCGATTGTTTAGCAATGATGACAATGTAACAGTCAGAATTTAGGCATAGGGTGAAAAAAAAGAAAAAATACCTAAAAACACATTTTATTTTATAAATACCTTCCGCGCGGGATTAGCTGAGCGGTCTCGACCGCTGCTATCATGGACTGTGCGGCTGATTCCGGCAGAGGTTCGAGTCCTACCTCGGACACGGGTGTGTATGTTTGTCCTTAGGATAATTTAGGTTAAGTAGTGTGTAAGCTTACGGACTGATGATCTTAGCAGTTAAGTCTCATACGATTTCACACGCATTTGATTTATTAATACCTCAAACTGTTTTGTTGTCAATCAGATAATGACAGCATTGTTTCTCGAAACGCAGTGATGAATTGTGTTAACTACCATTAAGGTTGATGAACGGTAACAATTGTCTTCAAAATGTCGTGTTACGTTACGAAACTATGTAAGGAATGAGGGATGCTTCTAGATGAAATAGGAATAAACTATAAAGTCCGCGCCGGCTGGAGTGGTCGAGTGGTTCTATGCGCTACAGCCTGGAAGCGCGCGACCGTTACGGTACCAGGTTCGACTCCTGCCTCGGGCATGGATGTGTGTGATGTCCTAAGGTTCGTTAGGTTTATGTAGTTCTAAGGTCTAGCGGACTGATGACCTCAGAAGTTAAGTCACATAGTACTCAGAGCCATTTTTTTATAAAGTCCGCGGGGACTTTTCATCAGATAAATATTAACGAAATTTACTTTGGATAATGCAGCAATAATGTTCCGCGTAGAGTAGCAAGAGTTGAAATTATAGTAACAGAACAGACTGAAGGTGAGTATGGTGGCTGTGATGGGTAGAATTGTTAGGACTGCAAGAGATGGAGGACGACTTGAAACCAGTCAAAGAAGAGATGACCACTAGGTTTAGCATTTTTAACTCCACTTTTCCATACACTTGATTTTGTATGTGTGTGTGTGTGTGTGTGTGTGTGTGTGTGTGTGTGTGTGTGTGTGAGAGAGAGAGAGAGAGAGAGAGAGAGAGAGAGTCAGACAGACAGAGACAGAAAGAGAGAGACAGAAAAGGAATGTTAGCGTTTAACGTCCCGTAGGCAGATGTGACGTAAGACTGCTTTTATTACATTTTTGACGCCAACGTTAAGAATTTTGCAATATACGATGACTTAAATCTATTGGTAGCGCCTTATGATCACAGGTTGATTGAAAGTGATACTTCATAAAAGTTAGCGTCGTCAGCAAGCCCTGCCGATTTCAGATTATATAACCTTTTCCGCTGTGCTGGAGGTATTCAGACCGACAACTTCGAGAAACTATTCTAACTCAAGGTCCATTTTCCTCAGTCATTTGTTACTGCACCGTCAGAGAAATTAAGAGAACCGGCGTCGCGAAGGAAGCGTGTTTGCGAGGCTCAAGCGAGCACTTAGTCAAATTATTCCCGACGTGGCCGCCCACACTCGGGACGTAAGTTACAAGCGCCGGTTCTGGAGCTGGCGGCTGGAGACGCCTTGTTCCTTCGGCCGCGGCTTCTCTGATGTCGGCCAATTCCAGTGTAAGAGGACAGAGCTGTCGCGGGAGCGGAAAGTTCCCGAGGGGAATGTGCCGTGACGTATGGGGCGTCGCGAGTTATGTGCGTGTTTGGCCAAGGCGAGGCCTCCGCCGTGGAAGCGCGGGGTGGCCGGCGGGTGGGGGGCTGGGTGCGGGGGCGTGTTTACTGGGGCCAACAGGGCGCAACCGCCCACTTCCTATTGTGCGCTCTCGGCTCTGCGTCGTCAGCTCTGAGGCGTGTGGCGCTCTCGGTTGAAGAAGCCGTTCAGAGGCGGCTTTATTGTTATGTTGTTCATCAGAAGATACAGAGGCTTGCTATTTCATAACATGCTATTCCTTGCGTTGTTAAGAAAAACCAATGGGCGGAGCATGTAATCTACTTAGTGAATTGAAGAGAGCTCTTCTGTAATCCATTTACACCAAAACACGTCTTAGGTTTTTGTACCCCCTAACGACACACGTCAGCAACACACACTGAGGTGACTAAAGTCATGGGATAGCGATATGCACATGCACAGACGAATTAAGTCGGGTGATGCTGAGGGAATTATATTAGGAAATGAGACACTTAAGTAGTAAAGGAGTTTTGCTATTTGGGGAGCAAAATAACTGATGATGGTCGATATAGAGAGGATATAAAATGTAGACTGGCAATGGCAAGGAAAGCGTTTCTGAAGAAGAGAAATTTGCAAACATCGAGTATAGGTTTCAGTGTCAGTAAGTCATTTCTGAAAGTATTTGTATAGAGTGTAGCCATGTGTGGAAGTGAAACATGGACGATAACTAGTTAGGACCAGAAGAGAATAAAAGCTTTCCAAATGAGGTGCTACAGAAGAATGCTGAAGATTACATGGGTAGATCATATAACTAAGGAGGAGGTATTGAAAAGGATTGGTGAGAAGAGGAGTTTGTGGCACAACTTGACTAGAAGAAGGGATCGGTTGGTAGGACATGGTCTGACGCATCAAGAGATCGCCAATTTAGTACAGGAGGGCAGTGTGGAGGGTAAAAATCGTAGAGGGAAACCAAGATATGAATACACTAAACAGACACAGAAAGATGTAGGTTACAATAGGTAGTGGGAGATGAAGAAACTTGCGCAGGATACATTAGCATGGAGAGCTGCATCAAACCAGTCTCAGGACGGAAGACCACAACAACAACAACAACAACAACAGCAGCTTCCACAAGGTATAAAACGGAAGTATATTGACGAAGCTGTCATTTGTACTCAGGCGATTCATGTGAAAAGGTTTTCGACGTGATTATCACCGCACGTTGGGAAGTAACAGGCTTTGAAGGCGGAATGGTAGTTGTAGCTAGAAACATGGGACGCTCTATTTCGGAAATAGCTAGAGAACTCAATATTCTTAGAACCACAGTGTCAAGAGTGTGCACTATCTCTCAGCGGCCTTTACTTAACGACCGAGAGCAGCGCCGTTTGCGTAGAGCTGTCAGTGCTAACAGACAAGCAACACTCAAGAAGTACCGCAGAAATCAATGTAGGACGTACGACGAACGTTTCCTTTAGGAGGGTGCGGCGAAGTTTTTCGGTATATCGGTTTGACTTTGGCCCTGAAAAACCGTGGCCTAGTCAGATGAGTCCCGATTTCAGTTGGTAAGTGCTGATGGTAGGATTCGAGTGTGGTGTAGACCCCCCGAAGCCATGAACACAAGTTGTCATTAAGGCACTATGCAAGTTAGTGCTGGTTCCATAATGGTATGTTCTGTATTTATCTGCAATGGACCTCGTGCTCTGGTCCAACTGAAACCTGACCATTGACTGGAAATGGTTATGTTAAGCTACTTGGAGACCACTTGCAGACATTTATGTACATCATTTTATGGACGACTGCGCCATTTCACTTGGCCACAATTGTTCGCGACTGGCTTGAAGAACATTCTGGGCAATGTGAGTGAACGATTTGGCCTTCCAGATAGCCCATTATGAATCCCATCGAACATTGATGGAACATAAATGGGAGATCAGTTCGCTCACAAAATACTGCACCGGCGACACTTTCGCAGTTATGGACGGGTATACAGTCAGCGTGGCTCAATATTTCAGCAGCGGACTTCCAACGAGTCTTTGAGTCCATACCTTGTCGAGTTACTGGCCCGCTCCGGCCAAAAGAAGATTCGACACGATATCAGGAGATATTCCATGACTTTTTTCACCTCATCATAAGAAGATGGTAAATTGTTCAGTCATTTCATTATTCCAATGGTAACTCAATGATCTTTGTGTTGTGGTGGTATCCAGCCTGTACATCATCTCTGCATGCCTATTATACCTTTTATCCTCTTTCACTCTTGCACTTGGACACTGTATTGAAGCACTGACCTCCCTCTGCAAACCTCCCCCGCCCCCCCCCCTCCCGCCATTCCCCAATCTAACATTCGTTACTGAATTCAATACTTTTTTCCTTCTGTTCGATTGAGTACCTCTTCATTAATTATCTGATTTACTCATCTAAATTTCAGAAATGTTCTGTAGAACATTATTTCGAAAGATTTTATTTACAAAAGAACAGAAAAACTGACAAAAGCCAACTCGGTGAAGATCAGTTTGGATTACGGAAAAATATATAGAGACCTATGACTTATCTTGGAAGATAGGTTGACTTCCTACTTTCTATAACATTTTCGAGAGTGTTTTTGGCGATGCAGAATTTGTAATTCTTAACGTAAGAGATAAATAGAGGAGCGAAAGTTTATCAACGACTTGTACGGAAAACAGATAGCAGTTATGGCGTCAAAAGACACGAGAGAAAAGCCTTGGTTGAGAGCGGAGTAGGACAAGGCTGTAGGTTATCCCAGATTTTAGGCAAATTATATATTCAGCAGGCTCTGAAGGAAACCACGAAAAAATCTCGAAACGGAATTGAAGTTCGGAGAGAAAAATTAAAACTTTGGAATTAACCGATACTGTAATGCTTTCGGTGTCGGCATATAGAATTGGAAGTTGAGCTGATCAGGAACAGATGGAGTCCTGAAAAGAGGTTATAAGATGAATATAGGAGAAGTAAAAGAAGGATAATGAAGTTTAGTTGCATTACATCAGGCGTCTTCAAGCAGTTAGATTTGGAAATGTGACACTACAGGTACTGGGGAGAGAAATACCTGACGATGGCTAATGTAGGGAGGATATACGTATTAAATGTAAACTCGTAAAGGAAGAAAAGATTAGTTTCTGTAGGTACTTATCTCAAGTGTATAACTGCACAGAATGGAATGTGCACGACAAAACGTTCAGACAAAAGGAGGATTTTTTAAGATATGGTGCTACTAAAGGCACTGAACCGAATTTGGGGAAAATTGCCTACTCTTCATCGTAGTTCACTTTTATTTTTATTTACGTGTTCAGAATTGATTCATGCATCTATCGGAACGAATGCCTCGCCATGATCACCATCCTGAGATATTCATCAGAATTTATATGCAAAAACCAAAACATCGTGAAGTAATGAATTCAGTTTTCATTTACATCCTTGTGCGCTGTTCTGGATCCTCAAACTGGTACCTGCTATAATAGAAAATTTACAAAGTTCCTCATCTCGTAAGCGGAAAATTCATTCTGGGCCCCTGAGAACACTTCCTGAGGGCTTACAGACCCCTGACCATGGTGTCATATCTACAATAAGCAGATCTACAATAAGGTACTACTGTTCTTTCATGTCGTCGCTACACAGAAAAAGAATGACGATCCTACCACGAAAATGTTACCATGCATTAAATAGTAATACTTAATTGCATGGAAAGCAATGCAACAATAGTCCCCAAAGGGTTCAACTTTCTAGCTTTATACGGCAAGGTTATAATTAAACTGACGGTGTTCAAAGCGCTGCAGTGCGATCTGTATACAGTACAGGACGCTGAAATATTGTAGGTACACTCCTAGAAATGGAAAAAAGAACACATTGACACCGGTGTGTCAGACCCACCATACTTGCTCCGGACACTGCGAGAGGGCTGTACAAGCAATGATCACACGCACGGCACAACGGACACACCAGGAACCGCGGTGTTGGCCGTCGAATGGCGCTAGCTGCGCAGCATTTGTGCACCGCCGCCGTCAGTGTCAGCCAGTTTGCCGTGGCATACGGAGCTCCATCGCAGTCTTTAACACTGGTAGCATGCCGCGACAGCGTGGACGTGAACCGTATGTGCAGTTGACGGACTTTGAGCGAGGGCGTATAGAGGGCATGCGGGAGGCCGGGTGGACGTACCACCGAATTGCTCAACACGTGGGGCGTGAGGTCTCCACAGTACATAGATGTTGTCGCCAGTGGTCGGCGGAAGGTGCACGTGCCCGTCGACCTGGGACCGGACCGCAGCGACGCACAGATGCACGCCAAGACCGTAGGATCCTACGCAGTGCCGTAGGGGACCGCACCGCCACTTCCCAGCAAATTAGGGACACTGTTGCTCCTGGGGTATCGGCGAGGACCATTCGCAACCGTCTCCATGAAGCTGGGCTACGGCCCCGCACACCGTTAGGCCGTGTTCCGCTCACGCCCCAACATCGTGCAGCCCGCCTCCAGTGGTGTCGCGACAGGCGTGAATGGAGGGACGAATGGAGACGTGTCGTCTTCAGCGATGAGAGTCGCTTCTGCCTTGGTGCCAATGATGGTCGTATGCGTGTTTGGCGCTGTGCAGGTGAGCGCCACAATCAGGACTGCATATGACCGAGGCACACAGGGCCAACACCCGGCATCATGGTGTGGGGAGCGATCTCCTACACTGGCCGTACACCTCTGGTGATCGTCGAGGGGACACTGAATAGTGCACGGTACATCCAAACCGTCATCGAACCCATCGTTCTACCATTCCTAGACCGGCAAGCGAACGTGCTGTTCCAACAGGACAATACACGTCCGCATGTATCCCGTGCCACCCAACGTGCTCTAGAAGGTGTAAGTCAACTACCCTGGCCAGCAAGATCTCCGGATCTGTCCCCCATTGAGCATGTTTGGGACTGGATGAGTCGTCTCATGCGGTCTGCACGTCCAGCACGAACGCTGGTCCAACTGAGGCGCCAGGTGGAAATGGCATGGCAAGCCGTTCCACAGGACTACATCCAGGATCTCTACGATCGTCTCCATGGGAGAATAGCAGCCTGCATTGCTGCGAAAGGTGGATATACACTGTACTAGTGCCGACATTGTGCATGCTCTGTTGCCTGTGTCTATGTGCCTGTGGTTCTGTCAGTGTGATCATGTGATGTATCTGACCCCAGGAATGTGTCAATAAAGTTTCCCCTTCCTGGGACAATGAATTCACGGTGTTCTTATTTCAATGTCCAGGAGTGTATGTTGATTAACCGGTGCGCTCGTGAAGTAAGCGGAGAAAGAAAATTTTCCTTTTTCTACCACCAGGTGAAACACTGGGGCAGTAAACAGTCAGAATATGGTGCACGTGAAGGAAAAAGAACGGACAAACACCTGATAACGCTGGTTATGGCACGTTTATTGGGATTGTCAAATGGCTCAAATGGCTCTGAGCACTATGGGACTTAGCTTCTGAGGTCATCAGCCCCTTACTACTTAAACGTAACTAACCTAAGGACGTCACACACATCCATGCCCGTGGCAGGATTCGAATCTGTGACCGTAGAAGTCGCGCGGCTCCAGGCAGTAGCGCCTTTAACCGCTCGGCCACCCCGGCCGGCTGTTTGGGATACTGTTACAAGTTACAACATCCTGTATCCATAACACGGCATGGTGGACAGTTGCTCACAGCGTATCCAGTATAATCAGAGCAATGTCTTTTCATATGCTATCCTTCAGATCAGGAAGAGTCCGTATTCATCCCTGATGGACCCAACCTTTGAGATATCCCCACGACCAGAAGTCACGTGGATTTAGGTCGGCGTATCTGAATTTGTCTAGAGATGAGGAGATCGTTCCCGAAAGTTTCACGAAAAATTTTTCACCTGGCAAGGGACGTGTAGTGTTGGCTTATCTTGTATGAATTAGTGGAGTGGACACAGTTATGTCTTTGCAAAGCGGGAATCGCGTGTTAAAGAAGGAAGTCTTTATTGTATGTAGATGTCACTATACAGTATCTCCTCGAAGGAAAACGGACCAAGCATGAAGGAGATTGTGGAACAGCACCATACATAAGCTGAGTGCAGTAGACCTTCCTGCTCAACATGTGGTGGAGTAGAATCCCATATAATGTACAACAGTTCTGTGCATTCAAGGCACCGTGCTGAGTAAAATATGCCTTGCCCCTCCAAACAATATTCCCCGGTCACGAATCGAAGGGCAAAGTCACAGCTTTATAAGCTATCTTGAAACTTCATCTGGTACACATTTGGAACCTTGTACGGGTACCAGTGTAAAATCCATCGCATTATCTTTTGAACTGTTGATCAGGATAGAGACAATTCCCACGACGAAGCTCGATCATTAGCTGCAGAATTAGAGACGTGTGTTGCACGGGCAGCTGTAGCTACAGCAACTTCACCACAAACGGTCAATGGGAACGGACCGTCTCCCTCTCCATGCTGCACAGCATAATTCATCTCCTTCTTCAGATATTCTGAAGCCCACTTATTGAAACGGGTCCTCGTCGTAGTTGTTTCTGTCGGCGATATTCACGCAATGCAGGGCTGCTGTTGCTGCCGTTCTGAGGAAACAGCTTCACCAGTAGTGCACAGACTTTCTTTTCAATAGCCGTTGCATTTCTTACGGAAAACTTCAGCCTGCTCAATCCTTTGGACCAAAGTCACTTCGTAAAAGAAATTAACAGACATCGCCAAGCGACAATTACAGGAGGCATTCCTCATTCTGACTTCTTACAGCACCATACTTTCAATTGGTATCAAAAAGTGTAGCTTTTTTCAGAATATTTCACGTGCGCACCGATTAATGAATAATCCTACAATGTTTCAGCGTCCTGTGGTGTATACAATCCAGACTAGACTACTTGCAATACCGTCAGTATAATTATAATCACCCGGCATGTATCACACTAGCAGGCAACAAAGTAAACAAATGAAACACCTAAAATTCAGAAAGCACCAACTAATACGGTGAATTGCGTCACTGCTTATTTACTAGTGGGTATTAATCTAATAAATTGCCTGAAGCAACCTATAGTAAAATTGTATTACTAAATCATAAGTAATTCAAACAAACGTTTACAATTTACTGCTAATTACATACAATATTCTGTGTACTTTGCTATTAATGGCAGATTTCCAACACCTGTATATGGCGCTACTTAGTTTGTAATTCTAGTCCAATAGGAAATAGGGAGGTGTTTTACAGACATCTCGAAACAGAACACTAACGTAACCATGCCGATTTATGCAACCAAAGAAGATACACACATCACATGCACACACCTGGGACTGTGTATCACTGATGCGGTGGATATGTGTCTTGAAGCAGCCAGGACTGAAATTCAGGTGTGACTGCAGATATGAAGCTCCTCCAATCATTGTACTGTTAGCAAAGTGAAGCATACACTCTTTTCCCACGTCTGAAATGATTCAAATGGCTCTGAGCACACTGAGGTCATCAGTTCCCTAGAACTTAGAACTATTTAAACCTAATTAATCTAAGGACATTACACACGTCCATGCCCGAGGCAGTTCCCTAGAACTTAGAACTACTTAAACCTAACTAATCTAAGGGCATTACACACGTCCATGCCCGAGGCAGGATTCTAACCTGCGACAGTAGCGGTGGCGCGGTTCCGGACTAAAGCGTCTAGAACCGCTCGGCCACACCGGCCGGCCCTACGTCTGAAACGGTACGGCCGTTCTTTGGCTAAAGATCAATTCAAAGGAAATCTGTAGGTGGGAACCATCGATGAATAATTTCTATACTGTGAGTGCTGTTTTTTGATAAAACATACACCATCTGATCACAAGTATCCGTACACATCTATATAATGCGGAACGGATCACTAGATGCCACGAGAGGAGAACCCACAAGAATAAAAGAGGGAGGCGCTTCCCGTTTATCCTTTCTCTGGGTAACTACGACCACAACCATGAATGGAAACATAAGAGACCAAAGACACTACTGGCAAGGAACTAAACATCTATGGTCCAAAGCACGCTACCAGGACAGTACTGGCGAGCCCCTGCAACACAGCTACTACTGGCAAACCCAGATGCTCGACCCGCCGAAAAACAGGCAATCGCAGGGAAACCTTACTATACACAGCACGCAAACCAGACACATACACCCCCTACACGGTGAGCCGATCTATGACCGATCGCCCACTAATGTATGGCGACGTTGAACTGTTACAGGGACGCAGCAACTGCAGCAAGCCCTACAACGAGCTTCCGCAGCGACAAAGGTAACGATGCACGATACCTCGCACTAACACAACAACACCTTGCACGCACTGTCGCAGCTATCAAGCCGCTACTGCCCTTACTACCCGTCCTACTGTCGCAGAGGCTTTCTTCCCTTGGCGCTGGCCTTGGCACTTTTTTTTCCTCTGCCCTTACAACCGCTACCGTTTGATCGCTTTCGTCCACTTTCTGTCTCCTGATGGAACATGTAAATGAGTAATCTTACCCAAACACATGGATACCATTACAGCCCGCATCCTGCGATCCCTGAGTCAAAAACTAACATGTTATACGGAGATGACGGTAGGACTTTTGGTTTGGTCACCACGTTGATGGGGGCGTGGGGGGCCTCTTCCTTTGGTGGTGGTAGCGGGGGGGGGGGGGCGGGAGGTGAGGATTATATTGTCAATAGATAATTAGCAACAGCAGAATGGGTCCGTCAGGACAGCTCGGTAACTTCGAACATGGACTAGTCACTGGATGTCGCCTGAGTAACAGATCCATCAAGCACATTTCAACCCTTCTGAAACTATCCAGGACGACTGTTGGTGATGTGATTGTGAAGTGTAAACGCGGAGGAGCAGCAGCGGACGAGGGACAGGCTGACTTGTCCAAAATTCCGATCTGAAACCAATGGAACACTTTTGGGATGAGTTAGGACGTTGATGTCGAGACAGTCTCCAGCTTCCACCGCCATTCCCTTCGCTGTTTTCGACACTGTGGAAGACTTCCATTCATCCACAGACGTTCAGACATCTCACTGAAAGTGCCCCCACAAGAGTTACCGCCGGTGCTGAAGTGAGAGGTGGACGCGTCTAGTATCAATGTCCACTAGCAGGTATCGGATAGTTTTGATCTTAAGGTATGTATCATTTCGCTTGATTTGGTTCAGAGACTGATGTACTGATGTTAGCTGTAAGAAAGTAATTATATCGCGTGCGGCTCGCAACTCGATGCTATACTAAACGAGTCAGAGCTTCTATCTGATGCACAGAGACAGAAAAACTACTAGCAGTTTTATTTTGTTACGTAGTTTTATTACGGAGCACACTACGTTCTGAAGCGGAAGAGTAACTGTAAACTATTTTGTTGATAGTACATAGGAACACGACTTGTTTAGAGTAGTGTCATTTTATACTTGCTAAGATAGTCGTAATTGGGGATGGAAAAATATTTTCTTCGAGACGATATTTCGAAAGCGACTGCAGAATTTCCCCGCAAATCTACCCCGAAGTTTATTAATCTGTTATTTGTTTCCGGATACTGTAGAGGAGTGTGTTCAGGCACTTCAGGCTGTTGAAGAGAGACTGAGGAGCTGTGGGCCATCCCCACGCCACTCGACACCGCTTCGATTGACACCACGAGACAGACTGTGACACAGCGGATGGGACGACGCGCTTATTCATCTGGTCCACATCGTGTTTCCTTTCTTTATACACCAATGGCCATTAAAATTGCTACGCCAAGAAGAAATGTAGATGATAAACGGGTATTCATTGGACAAATATATTATACTAGAACTGACATGCGACTACATTTTCAAGCAATTTGGGTGCTTAGATCCTCAGAAATCATTACCCAGAACAACCACCTCTGGCCGTAATAACGGCCTTGATACGCCAGCGTATTGAGTCAAACAGAGCTTGGATGGCGTGTACAGGTACAGCTGCCCATTCAGCTTCAACACGATACCACAGTTCATCAAGAGTTGTGACTGGCGTATTGTGACGAACCACCTTTGACCAAACGTTTTCAGTTGGTGAGAGATCTGGAGAATGTGCTGACCAGGGCAGCAGTCGAACATTTTCTCTATCCACAAAGGCCCGTACAGGACCTGCAGCATGCGTGAGCCGTGGTAAAACTTGCTATTTTGAATAGCGCACCGCAGCGCGTTATGTGATGCAGTCGCCCTCCGTTTCTGGCGATGGCGCTGCTGTGACAGTCGCAGCTTTGGTGTCTCCCTCTGGTGGGAAAGGGGAAAGGTAGCCCGTTCACGTGCATTTACGGGGCGCTATGAGCTCGCCAAGGGGAAAGTCTGGGCAGCGCTCAGCTAGTGGTCGCCCGGTCGGGGCTGTGTTCCTGCATCTGAGTCTGCGCTTTAGGTCGCCAGTCTGCTCGAGCTGCTCGGGCAACGGTCATTGGTGGTTGTATCGATCGGTTGGTCGGTCGCGCACTGAGACACAAGATGACTTGTCTGCCTTGAGCGTCGGCGCATGTGAGGTCGCCACGTGAGTCCAATGGGCCGCGCCGTATAGCGAGGGGTAGTGGCTTCGGGGCCGACACGAGAGCAACAGGAGTCAACCCATGACATTGGTCTGGCCGGGACGAGCTGCGACGCCGTGAGACGGGAGATCGGCGCGCCTTCCTGCGTCCGTTGAAGCGGCTGGCAGTGGACGGTTCGGGAGAGCGTTTTGGGTCTGCTGCGCCAGGTCTTCGCCAGACATCACAGTTTATTAGAAGTCAAGTGATTCGTGGTATGTTGTTTCATTTACTTGTTAAATTCTACTTGTTTTCTTGGTCAGTTTCTCGTTCCCAGCTTGCTCGTATCTCTCTCATCCGCATTTGTTAGCCAGTTAGTGTCTGTCTGTCGGTCTGCCGCACATTAATAGCTGCCTCTGTTATGTTTGTCGCATTCGGTGTTAAAGAATTTATTGTGTGAAGTGTAACGGCCGAATTCCTGAAACATGTTTTTATTTTGCCTATCATCTTGAGAGGGGATATGTGTGTAATGTAAAGCATGTTTGGCCAACCTTGTATATTTTATATAACACTGCGTTTTATGGTTTTTAATTTAAATGGCCATTTTAGTATATAAAGTTACCACCCTTCCACCGTAAGAGTTTTTTTTTAAATCAAGTTGCAAGTTAATCTTTTAATATTAGTGTTTTGTACAATTTCCATCACTCCTACAGGGTATATTGTTTATGTGCTTGTGTGAGTTGTTAGAATTTTTAGTTTAAAGTAATCTGATGTGTTGCAGATTTGTACCATCGTAGTCTCTCAGAGGTTGTTGTGAGCGGTCGTCACTACGACCGTGTCAAAAGGGAGCGGCAAGGTTCTCAGTCTGAAAGCTCATACAGTCAAAAATTTGTTCTCTCTGCCTCTGAATAAATTGTAACTTGATATTTATAGGGTGTTATCTGATTATAATTTTAAGCTGTTTTTTTTAAAAATAAAGGCTTTTAGGAATAAAATTTCCATTTGTTGAAAGAAATTTGATTTGTTTTCATAAGTTACCTACTGGCACTACTTCCACGCTCACATAGTGTGATTAAATGTGTTAATGTTCTTGATGAAACGATAGCGAATAAAGTAAAGTCTTAAGAAAAGGTTTTGAAAGTAAATTAATGGTTCAATGAGATCGTGCATTATCCTGCTGAAACGTAGGGTTTCGCAGGGATCGAATGAAGGGTAGAGCCACTGGTCGTAAAACATCTGAAATGTAACGTCCACTGTTCAAGGTTCCGTTAATGCGAACAAGAGGTGACCCAGAAATTAGCAAATGGCACCCCATACCATCACGCCGGGTGATACTCCAGTATGGCGATGACGAATACGCGCTTCCAATGTGCGTTCACCGTCACATCGCCAAACACGGATGCTATAAACAGAACCTGGATTCATCCGAAAAACTGACGTTTTGCCATTCGTGCAACCAGGTTCGTCGTTGAGTACACCATCGCAGGCACTCCTGTCTGTAATGCAGCGTCAAGAGTAACCGCAGCCATAATCTCCGAGCTGATAGTCCATGCTACTGCAAAACGTCGTCGAACTGTTCGTGCAGATGGTTTTTGTCTTGCAAACGTCCCCATCTGTTGACTCAGGAAGCGAGATGTGGCTGCACGATCCACTACAGCATGCGGATAAGATGCCTGTCAACTCGACTGATAGTGATACGAAGCCGTTGGGATCCATCACGGCGCTCCGTATTACCCTCCTGAACCCACCGATTCCAAATTCTGCTAACAGTCATTTGATCTCGACCAACGCGAGCAGCAATGTCGCGATACTATAAGCCACAATCGTGGTAGGCTACAATCCGACCTTTATCAAAGTCGGAAATGTCATGGTACTCATTTCTCCTCCTTACACGAGGCATCGCAATAACGTTTCATCAGGCAACGCCGATCAACTGCTGTTTGTGTATGAGAAATCGGTTGGAAACTTTCCTAATGTCAGCACTTTGTAGGTGTCGCCACCGGCTCCAACCTTGTGTGAATGCTCTGAAAAGCTAATCATTTGCATATCACAGCATCTTCTTTCTGTCGGTTAAATTTCGCGCCTGTAGCACGTCATCTTCGTGGTGCAGCAATTTTAATGGCCAGTAGTGTATAACTGTTATGTATGGCTTTTGGTGATTCATTGGATGGCTTTGATATGTACAGGAAATCAAACGACACACAGGTAATGCTAAAAGACGAACTCTACCCCTCGCCGACCATCATGGTTGGTTAACTCTGCAGTGGTGCTGAAGTAGCTCGGAATGAAGTATTCTTACCTATCACCCGAGTTATAAACATGTTTGCTGCCGGTGTTGGCTGCTCTCTGTACTGAGTTTCGCACCTTGGAAAATCCCAAACTACCCATAAGTTGATGTGCTCTTCTTACTCTCTGCTATACGCACTGTAGGTGAAAATATGGTGTCTGCTATTCTTTCTGATGGTGAAGTTTTAGTGGCTAGCAGTGTGAAAAGCAAAACACTTACATGATTTATGGGAATAGGGCTGTGGTCCAAGGCTTAAGCTTCTGCCTAAAGTTTCGTTTTCCTCTGTTGGAGACATTATAAGAACATTTAACACCACACAAAACTGTTATAGACTCAAAAACAGCAAACCGAACCGTTTATATATATCCATATTAATATGTTTATATGCTTGTATGTATCCATATAAATATAAACATTTCCGTTTCCTCAGCTTGTTTAAGTCTGTAACGACTTTCTGACTCGTTAAAGCTTCTGATGATGTTTGCAACAGCTGAAGACGAAAATTTAGGCAGAGAATTATGCCTTGGACTGTGGCCTTACGCAGTTTTTAAATTATTCGGTTGTTTTTGTATGAGATTTGTCTCTTCGTCCTTACTCACTTGGTCATATCTCTGTCCATCATAGGTGCTTTCATAAAGCACTAAAAATTTAAGTTTGGTGTAATGTGTAACAAGTAACACTCTTAAAACCTAAGAGTTCTCTAAGAACTTTTGTAACAAGTAACACTCTTAAAAGCTAAGAGTTCTCTAAGAACTTTTGTAAATATATGTGTTCCTCGTTATATAGTCTTTATTTTTTAATTTTTAATTTTTGTTTCTTTTTTTCCGTGATATTCTTCCACAATCTTCATTGTGTCTTAGGTACACTCTTTTCCTACAACCTCTCCGTCGTTCAATAGTATCACCTGCCAGGTCCTGCTACATAGACAGCAGGTTGAAAAACTGGGCTCTTTGCAGCTCCGGCGGAGGGGCCCTCGCACGCGCTTTGCAGGAGGGGAGATAGCAGACGTCGTCGTGGCGCTCGGCATCCGTCTAATTCAATTGTTCCTCCCCCTCGAGGCACGGAACGGTTGGGGTCTCCCCACCACAGTCACGAACGTGAAACGACTTCTTAATTATCAGGAGAACGGCGATGGACTCAAGGAAGGCGTCGTGCTAAAGCGGCCACAGCTGTAGTTCAGAGCTTGTTACCTGCCGGCCACTCTCTACGTATTTACGTTTGTCTTCTTTCCGGCAATGCAGATGGTACAATATTATGGTTCAACTCAACACTTGAAACAGTTATCAACGCTGTATAACTTAAATTATTGAAATGTCAAATGCATCGAATAAAAGTACTCGAAACAAGTATGGTGAGTCACAAATTTATCCTGCCACTGATCTCGTTATGGATGCTTAAATACGGCTCACAAGGAGCTACTGCTTGGACAGAGTGATTATAATTTAAGTTCCAGTATGAAAACGCTGTGAAAACGGAACTACTGCTGAAAATGAAGTCAAATTTGAACTGAATATAATCAAAGAAGGGGGAAATGCGATGAAAGCCCAAAGGTTAACGAAACATCACTCGAAACCACTGTAAGGGACATAACGTAAATGGGTTCGGCAGCAAATGACAGGTGAAACATATTACAACGTCTATGGTGTGGGTTGCACGAGGGGAGTACAATACATAATGCAAAACTTTTTTTGTGCACCCGAGTTTTATTCAGTATTCCAATACCCTATGCTACATTCCCCACTTTTGCCTACAAAATCCTATTTATCACCTTAACCTTCGTTCAGTGCGTCGACCTTACAGGGAGAGCCTATGTACCCGCATGGTACCATTCTACTGGTCGACGTCAGAACCAACGTTTTGCTGCATTAATAATCTCCCCATCAAGCTCGTACTGCTTCCTGTGGAGTACATTCTTCATTGGACCAAACAGATGAAGTCGTAGGGGGCGGGATCGGGGTTTCCAATAAAGTTTTGTGAACTCCTCTTGGATACGCAGAATTGTGCGAGGCTTTGCATTGTCATGGGGGAGGAAAAGCTCGTGAGCATTTTTGCAGTGCCGAACACGCTGAAGTTCTTTCTTCAGTTTACTGAAGGTAACACGACACAAGTCATAGTTGATCGTTGTACCATGATGGAGGACATCTAACAGAATAATCCAGAATAATAAACTTATTTCCTGAGGGTGTGGCTTTGGACTTTTCCTTAGGAGAAGATGTGGTGTACACCACTTCATGGATTGCTGTTTCGTTTCTGGTCAGAAGTCACGATACCATGTTTCATCGCCTGTGACGATGTTCGATAAAATATTTTCACGATCAGCCTCGTACGACGCAAGCAATTCCGCACAGCTTGTCCTTCGTTGCTCTTTAGGGTCCTCTGTTAGGTGGCGAAGAATGCAGCGGGCACACGCCTTTGAGTTACCAACTGACAAGTGTCAGCACTACCAAAAGAGACGTCCAGTTGAGCAGCGATGTGTCTGTGATCCGCCGATCACATAGAATGGGAGTGTCCGCACGTTCCAACACTGCAGGAGTTACAGCTGTGTGCTGCCAGCCGGCGCGCTGGCAAACGAACAGGTTTGTCCGACCTTGTTGCGATGAGGACAGACTCTTCGCCAAACGACTCACCGTGCTTTTGTTCACTGCCAGGTCTCCGCACAAATTCTGCAAGCGGCTACGAATATCTACGATGCTCTGCTTTTCCCCCAAAAGAAACTCTGCTCCGAACGCACCTCCTTTACAGACGTCATTTTGGAAGCACGTATAGCGCCACTACCTATCGGAGATTCATGAAACTACAAGGGCTGAAGCAAGAATAATCCACGATGTCCCACTATATAAATGGCAAATTAAATTAGTAAAAATAGAGCTGTTAATTAACATGTACAATTTACAAGGTGTATGAAACTAGATTTATAGACGGTGTTTCTTTTAAAGTGTACAGTACTGGTGTTGGGATTATTTTTAACAGTTATTTTCTTGGTTTATATATTGACTGGACTGGGAAGACGAGATTTAAGATAAGATTAGTGGTTCATTTAAAATTAATAAGTAGGTACGCATTTGGAAGGGAGTGGTAAGAATGGTTGGGGTGGGGTGTGTGTGTGTGGGGGGGAGGGGGGGGATGAATGAGAAAGAAGAAGGAAAGATACTATTAAAGCGGAGAGTATGCAGGTCATCTAGGACCGGTTGCAACATATGTGGACCAGCTTTCCTCAGGAAAGGATATAACGGGTAACAAGGGTGCCCGCTTCTCAACTGGATCAGAGCAGGCATCCAGGCAATAGGGAACGCAATGTCATACTGAGACGACGTCCCATACTGCCGAGCTATTTGTAAATTAGACCTCATTTTGTAATTACTGGAACAACATAATATGCTCTCTCAACCGTGAAGTTTCATTTCGTTGTCTTCACCCCGCCCCATCTGAGTGTTTCAATCATTTGTCAAGCAGTTTATATACACTTTTTGGGCCAGTTTTCCTTTGCACACCCTATAGAAAGAGGTTTCTTTTTCAAAGGTGCTAGAGTAATGCATTGTAGTTATGTCTGCAAGCTTTCGCTGTTAATTCCAATTACAATAAAATCCTTTCGGATACAGGAGTGCACCATTCATAAAAATAAATTTTAATTATAAAAAAAATTATATGTCCCGCAGTGTTCCTTTTCGGACTCTTCGGAGACATGCAGCATTTTCGTCAGCTTGAAGAGCACCGTTGCAAGGCGGTGGATACGATGGCTCTAGATTCATTGTAACCGGTTTGTTTTCAAAAAATCAGCAGCCTAATTATTAAACAGATTTTATTTACACGTAGTACGTTTCCTAGTAGTCAGTGTTACTAAAGCACCAGTGTTGCTAGTCGTCAGTATACCAAGGATGGCCATCGTGAGATTCCATAAAATGTCCCCACAGACCATACGGGTAAGATAACAGCGAAAACAGTTGTGATCCTGTCTTCCTTGTCATTGCTCTGAGACTGCACATAGTATTCATTAATATTTAAGTTAAGCGGAACGACTTACCAACTGAAGTACAATGTTCTGCTACGAGACAAATAAGAAGGCAAAGCTTTCTGACATGAACGAAACGTACTGATTCTAAATTCTTTCTTATCTCCTTTCCCCCGTGCAGTACCAGTATCTTCATTCTTGCAGCGTAAATTCTTCGTTCAAAATTTCATATCTTCCCTCTACATAATTCTGTAAACATAGCCGAAAATACCCTCGAGTTCCAGTATTTACTAACATCACAGTTGCTTAACTGTAGATCGAACTTGAGCATTCATTCAGTATGCATCTTTTGGCATATCGTACGTCACAGATGGTCGTTTGAACTAAGAGTCAAACTCACTCTCAATACCCCGGCGAGGGTGGTCGAGTGGTTCCAGGCGCTACAGTGTGGAAACGCGCAACCGCTACGGTCGCAGGTTCGAATTCTGCCTCGGGCATGGATGTGTGTGATGTTCTTAGGTTAGTAATGTTTAAGTGGTTCTAAGTTCTAGGGGACTGGTGACCTCAGAGGTTAAGTCCCATAGTGCTCAGAGACATCTGGACCATTTTGAGCCCAATACACTAGCATTATACCTTGTCATGTCCATTATACTAGGTAGAAACATAGCAATCTCGATTATTCCTTCCACAATTGTGATTGTCAAGGTACGTAATCCATACGTAATAGCCGGCCAGAGTGGCCGAGCGGTTCTAGGCTCTACAGTGTGGAAACGCGCGACCGCTACGGTCGGAGGTTCGAATCCTGTCTATATACTCCTTCCATCTTTCTGCTTTCCCTTCTTTGCTTAGAACTGGGTTGCCATCTGAGCCCTTGATGTTCATTATGCATATTCATTATTAAACCTACTCCTGCAGTACCCCAATTTGATTTTGTGTTTATAACCCTGTAGTCACCTGACCAAAACTCTTGTTCCTCCTGCCACCGAACTTCACTAATTCCCACTATATCTAACTTTAACCTATCCGTTTCACTTTTTAAATTTTCCAACCTACCTGCCCGATTAAGGGATCTGACATTCCACGCTCCGATCCGTAGAACGCCAGTTTTCTTTCTCCTGATAACGACATTCTCTTGAGTAGTCCCCGCCCGGAGATCCGAATGGGGGACTATTTTACCTCCGGAATATGTTACCCAAGAGAATGCCATCATCATTTAATCATACAGTAAAGCTGCATGCCCTCGGGAAAAATTACGGCGGTAGTTTCCCCTTGCTTTCAGCCGTTCGCAGTACCTGCACAGCAAGGCCGTTTTGGTTATTGTTACAAGGCCAGATCAGTCAATCATCCAGACTGTTGCCCCTGCAACTACTGAAAGGCTGCTGCCCCTCTTCAGGAACCACACGTTTGTCTGGCCTCTCAACAGATACCACTCCGTTGTGGTTGCACCTACGGTACGGCTATCTGTATCGCTGAGGTACGCAAGCCTCCCCACCAACGGCAAGGTCCATGGTTCATGGGGGTAGGAGTTCAGGATATATGAGATCATAAACAATGAGATGCGTTCAAAACTACCGCATCATGCACGACCTTTAAATGTATTACTTCTGTGCTACAAACTATATTCCCAATAAGTTTCTCAGGAAGTATCCAAATATGCTGCTAAATGAAACTGCAAAAGTATATATCACGGTTCCACACGTCGTTCACGGGATATAACGTCGTAAACACTGAGATGTTCGAGAAACCGCCGCATCATGCCGTCTCTGTCCGAAGACGCCTCGGAAGGTCCCAAGGTATCGACTCTTGCGTCGTCCTTGACCCGTAGGCGTAACTGAATGAGGATGTGGAGGAGCATTTGGTCAGCACTTGCTCTCTTGGCCGTTATCAGTTTTCGTGACCTGAGCCATTCTTCTCAGTCGAGTAGCCCCTCCACTTGCTTCTCAATGGCTGAGTACAATCGTTTTCGCTCTGAAAGCTCTAAATGATTCTACAAAAGTACATTACGTCATAAATAGTGATATGTGTGAAATAATGCCACATCTTGCATGAAGTGCATAACCTTTAAATTTATTGCTTTTTTTACTTACTCTATTCGAAACACATTTCGCTGACGGGATTCACTTATGCCGCTGAATGTACCAACAGGAATATATCACAGTAAGATTCGAAGTTCAAGAGATATAACGTCACATACACAGATGTGTAAAAATTCCCGCATCTTGCATGAGGTTTTAATACATTCATTCTTTACTGCTAAGACACTCCTATAGTCGAGTTAACTTACGGAAATCACTGATACATTGCAGCTCTCTTGACAGCTTGCAACTGCGAAGCGAAAATGGCTGTTAGCGAAAACGATAGCCGTATAGAGAGCTATGAGGGGCTGCTTGCACAGAGACGTTTACAAAACCGTGTTGTTGACACGGGATGCGCCCAACGTATGGAAAACGTCCGCGTGTCTTAATTTGGATACTGTACTTATACATTACGCATATTTGTTTGTATGACTGTTTCCTTATTTCAAAGAAATTCTCAAGGATACATGTAAAAGAATTTTTTTGTGTACTCTACTACAAACGGAGTTCATTTTTAATTTTCGTTTTTAATAGAGCATTATTAAAGTCATCACAAAATGTCACATCTTTGAAGCCGTTAGATACTGGATATACACAGTCAAATCTCAGAAACGAGGACTGCGTCACTCTCACATTCTCATGTGGGTACAAGACAGAATTCATCCCAAGGATATGGACCAAATCATCCATGCTGAATTTCCCAATCCAGAAGGAGATCCGGAACTGTACGAGATTGTAGTGAAAAACATTATTCACAGATCATGTGGGCCATTAAACCCCAATTAGCCAAGTGTAAGTGATGGAACATACACAAAAAAAAAAAACATCACCGTATTTGGAAGAGACACAAAAAGGAGCTGATCGCTATTCCAGATACAGAAAATGATCACCCAAAAACGATGGTTTCACAGCGAAAATAGGAATACGTTGCAGCGAGAAAGTGGAAGTAGATAATCTATGGGTAGTACCATGTAACACAATACTTTCAAAAATGTTCCACACACACATAAACGTAGGATATTGCAATTTCGTGAAATCTATCCAACATGTTGTAAGGTGTGACGCAAATCCAACACCTTCCATGAAAACCCTGACATGATAAGCAAATCCAGTAGTACGTTACATACCTCCGAATAAATCGTTACATTAAATTAACCAAAGTAATACGAGTAACGAGTGAGCAAATGGAATACCACAGAGTAACACAAGAATGTCTAAATGCATGTCATACCTTCCCACCTTCCCACCATGAGACAGACGCAGTTCCGAGGGGAGAAACTAGAACAGAAGCCGAGAGCAGAACTGTATTAAGCTAGAATGCCCTACGGTAAGGGACGGACACCCACGAGCCAGCTAACCAACAGGACCACCCCCCAGCCCATGTTAAAAGCTAGAGCCCTCCAGAAGAATAGTATAGATCTTACAATAACACTAAAAGGGCCACACCAGCTGCATGTTTTAGCGTGAGACTTTTTCGCGTCTCTGTTACGTTGTAAACTTTAAAAACATAGACCCACCACGAAAAGTATAACGTTTCTCATTGGATAGACAGAATTTTTGTAGGCGGAGATTAAGATTAACATTGAGACCATGAATGGTGAGATGAAAACACAGCCAGATAGTTTTTTTTTTTAAACCAACTTCGGTAAATTGTAGTAAGGAGAAGCTAGAAAAGAGTTGCTAGCGAAACGGCGAGCTGGATGGAGCTGCGTCGCCCGACCCCCACTGACACTGCCTAACCAATGACAAGGTAATGAACGCACGCGATGCCGCATAGCACCGCATAAAGCTTCACTCAGAACTGCAGAAGTCTCATCTGTTACACCCCCGTTTTGCGTAATACTAGTGTCGATCGACAATTAAAGCTCATGGTATACACATTTTCTGACACTGCCTAACCAATGACAAGGTAATGAACGCACGCGATGCCGCATAACACCGCATAAAGCTTCACTCAGAACTGCAGAAGTCTCATCTGTTACACCCCCGTTTTGAGTAATACTAGTGTCGATCGTCAATTAAAGCTCATGGTATACACATTTTCTGACACTGCCTAACCAATGACAAGGTAATGAACGCACGCGATGCCGCATAGCACCGCATAAAGCTTCACTCAGAACTGCAGAAGTCTCATCTGTTACACCCCCGTTTTGCGTAATACTAGTGTCGATCGTCAATTAAAGCTCATGGTATACACATTTTCTGACACTGCCTAACCAATGACAAGGTAATGAACGCACGCGATGCCGCATAACACCGCATAAAGCTTCACTCAGAACTGCAGAAGTCTCATCTGTTACACCCCCGTTTTGCGTAATACTAGTGTCGATCGTCAATTAAAGCTCATGGTATACACATTTTCTGACACTGCCTAACCAATGACAAGGTAATGAACGCACGCGATGCCGCATAGCACCGCATAAAGCTTCACTCAGAACTGCAGAAGTCTCATCTGTTACACCCCCGTTTTGCGTAATACTAGTGTCGATCGTCAATTAAAGCTCATGGTATACACATTTTCTGACACTGCCTAACCAATGACAAGGTAATGAACGCACGCGATGCCGCATAACACCGCATAAAGCTTCACTCAGAACTGCAGAAGTCTCATCTGTTACACCCCCGTTTTGCGTAATACTAGTGTCGATCGTCAATTAAAGCTCATGGTATACACATTTTCTGACACTGCCTAACCAATGACAAGGTAATGAACGCACGCGATGCCGCATAACACCGCATAAAGCTTCACTCAGAACTGCAGAAGTCTCATCTGTTACACCCCCGTTTTGCGTAATACTAGTGTCGATCGTCAATTAAAGCTCATGGTATACACATTTTCTGACACTGCCTAACCAATGACAAGGTAATGAACGCACGCGATGCCGCATAACACCGCATAAAGCTTCACTCAGAACTGCAGAAGTCTCATCTGTTACACCCCCGTTTTGCGTAATACTAGTGTCGATCGTCAATTAAAGCTCATGGTATACACATTTTCTGACACTGCCTAACCAATGACAAGGTAATGAACGCACGCGATGCCGCATAACAACGCATAAAGCTTCACTCAGAACTGCAGAAGTCTCATCTGTTACACCCCCGTTTTGCGTAATACTAGTGTCGACCGTCAATTAAAGCTCATGGTATACACATTTTCTGACACTGCCTAACCAATGACAAGGTAATGAACGCACGCGATGCCACATAACACCGCATAAAGCTTCACTCAGAACTGCAGAAGTCTCATCTGTTACACCCCCGTTTTGCGTAATACTAGTGTCGATCGTCAATTAAAGCTCATGGTATACACATTTTCTGACACTGCCTAACCAATGACAAGGTAATGAACGCACGCGATGCCACATAACACCGCATAAAGCTTCACTCAGAACTGCAGAAGTCTCATCTGTTACACCCCCGTTTTGCGTAATACTAGTGTCGATCGTCAATTAAAGCTCATGGTATACACATTTTCTGACACTGCCTAACCAATGACAAGGTAATGAACGCACGCGATGCCGCATAACACCGCATAAAGCTTCACTCAGAACTGCAGAAGTCTCATCTGTTACACCCCCGTTTTGCGTAATACTAGTGTCGATCGTCAATTAAAGCTCATGGTATACACATTTTCTGACACTGCCTAACCAATGACAAGGTAATGAACGCACGCGATGCCGCATAACACCGCATAAAGCTTCACTCAGAACTGCAGAAGTCTCATCTGTTACACCCCCGTTTTGCGTAATACTAGTGTCGATCGTCAATTAAAGCTCATGGTATACACATTTTCTGACACTGCCTAACCAATGACAAGGTAATGAACGCACGCGATGCCACATAACACCGCATAAAGCTTCACTCAGAACTGCAGAAGTCTCATCTGTTACACCCCTGTTTTGCGTAATACTAGTGTCGATCGTCAATTAAAGCTCATGGTATACACATTTTCTGACACTGCCTAACCAATGACAAGGTAATGAACGCACGCGATGCCGCATAGCACCGCATAAAGCTTCACTCAGAACTGCAGAAGTCTCATCTGTTACACCCCCGTTTTGCGTAATACTAGTGTCGATCGTCAATTAAAGCTCATGGTATACACATTTTCTGACACTGCCTAACCAATGACAAGGTAATGAACGCACGCGATGCCACATAACACCGCATAAAGCTTCACTCAGAACTGCAGAAGTCTCATCTGTTACACCCCCGTTTTGCGTAATACTAGTGTCGATCGTCAATTAAAGCTCATGGTATACACATTTTCTGACACTGCCTAACCAATGACAAGGTAATGAACGCACGCGATGCCGCATAACACCGCATAAAGCTTCACTCAGAACTGCAGAAGTCTCATCTGTTACACCCCCGTTTTGCGTAATACTAGTGTCGATCGTCAATTAAAGCTCATGGTATACACATTTTCTGACACTGCCTAACCAATGACAAGGTAATGAACGCACGCGATGCCGCATAACACCGCATAAAGCTTCACTCAGAACTGCAGAAGTCTCATCTGTTACACCCCCGTTTAGCGTAATACTAGTGTCGATCGTCAATTAAAGCTCATGGTATACACATTTTCTGACACTGCCTAACCAATGACAAGGTAATGAACGCACGCGATGCCGCATAGCACCGCATAAAGCTTCACTCAGAACTGCAGAAGTCTCATCTGTTACACCCCCGTTTTGCGTAATACTAGTGTCGATCGTCAATTAAAGCTCATGGTATACACATTTTCTGACACTGCCTAACCAATGACAAGGTAATGAACGCACGCGATGCCGCATAACACCGCATAAAGCTTCACTCAGAACTGCAGAAGTCTCATCTGTTACACCCCCGTTTTGCGTAATACTAGTGTCGATCGTCAATTAAAGCTCATGGTATACACATTTTCTGACACTGCCTAACCAATGACAAGGTAATGAACGCACGCGATGCCGCATAACACCGCATAAAGCTTCACTCAGAACTGCAGAAGTCTCATCTGTTACACCCCCGTTTTGCGTAATACTAGTGTCGATCGTCAATTAAAGCTCATGGTATACACATTTTCTGACACTGCCTAACCAATGACAAGGTAATGAACGCACGCGATGCCACATAGCACCGCATGAAGCTTCACTCAGAACTGCAGAAGTCTCATCTGTTACACCCCCGTTTTGCGTAATACTAGTGTCGATCGTCAATTAAAGCTCATGGTATACACATTTTCTGACACTGCCTAACCAATGACAAGGTAATGAACGCACGCGATGCCGCATAGCACCGCATAAAGCTTCACTCAGAACTGCAGAAGTCTCATCTGTTACACCCCCGTTTTGCGTAATACTAGTGTCGATCGTCAATTAAAGCTCATGGTATACACATTTTCTGACACTGCCTAACCAATGACAAGGTAATGAACGCACGCGATGCCACATAACACCGCATAAAGCTTCACTCAGAACTGCAGAAGTCTCATCTGTTACACCCCCGTTTTGCGTAATACTAGTGTCGATCGTCAATTAAAGCTCATGGTATACACATTTTCTGACACTGCCTAACCAATGACAAGGTAATGAACGCACGCGATGCCGCATAACACCGCATAAAGCTTCACTCAGAACTGCAGAAGTCTCATCTGTTACACCCCCGTTTTGCGTAATACTAGTGTCGATCGTCAATTAAAGCTCATGGTATACACATTTTCTGACACTGCCTAACCAATGACAAGGTAATGAACGCACGCGATGCCACATAACACCACATAAAGCTTCACTCAGAACTGCAGAAGTCTCATCTGTTACACCCCCGTTTTGCGTAATACTAGTGTCGATCGTCAATTAAAGCTCATGGTATACACATTTTCTGACACTGCCTAACCAATGACAAGGTAATGAACGCACGCGATGCCGCATAACACCGCATAAAGCTTCACTCAGAACTGCAGAAGTCTCATCTGTTACACCCCCGTTTTGCGTAATACTAGTGTCGATCGTCAATTAAAGCTCATGGTATACACATTTTCTGACACTGCCTAACCAATGACAAGGTAATGAACGCACGCGATGCCGCATAGCACCGCATAAAGCTTCACTCAGAACTGCAGAAGTCTCATCTGTTACACCCCCGTTTTGCGTAATACTAGTGTCGATCGTCAATTAAAGCTCATGGTATACACATTTTCTGACACTGCCTAACCAATGACAAGGTAATGAACGCACGCGATGCCACATAACACCGCATAAAGCTTCACTCAGAACTGCAGAAGTCTCATCTGTTACACCCCCGTTTTGCGTAATACTAGTGTCGATCGTCAATTAAAGCTCATGGTATACACATTTTCTGACACTGCCTAACCAATGACAAGGTAATGAACGCACGCGATGCCGCATAACACCGCATAAAGCTTCACTCAGAACTGCAGAAGTCTCATCTGTTACACCCCCGTTTTGCGTAATACTAGTGTCGATCGTCAATTAAAGCTCATGGTATACACATTTTCTGACACTGCCTAACCAATGACAAGGTAATGAACGCACGCGATGCCGCATAACACCGCATAAAGCTTCACTCAGAACTGCAGAAGTCTCATCTGTTACACCCCCGTTTTGCGTAATACTAGTGTCGATCGTCAATTAAAGCTCATGGTATACACATTTTCTGACACTGCCTAACCAATGACAAGGTAATGAACGCACGCGATGCCACATAACACCGCATAAAGCTTCACTCAGAACTGCAGAAGTCTCATCTGTTACACCCCCGTTTTGCGTAATACTAGTGTCGATCGTCAATTAAAGCTCATGGTATACACATTTTCTGACACTGCCTAACCAATGACAAGGTAATGAACGCACGCGATGCCGCATAACACCGCATAAAGCTTCACTCAGAACTGCAGAAGTCTCATCTGTTACACCCCCGTTTTGCGTAATACTAGTGTCGATCGTCAATTAAAGCTCATGGTATACACATTTTCTGACACTGCCTAACCAATGACAAGGTAATGAACGCACGCGATGCCGCATAACACCGCATAAAGCTTCACTCAGAACTGCAGAAGTCTCATCTGTTACACCCCCGTTTTGCGTAATACTAGTGTCGATCGTCAATTAAAGCTCATGGTATACACATTTTCTGACACTGCCTAACCAATGACAAGGTAATGAACGCACGCGATGCCGCATAACACCGCATAAAGCTTCACTCAGAACTGCAGAAGTCTCATCTGTTACACCCCCGTTTTGCGTAATACTAGTGTCGATCGTCAATTAAAGCTCATGGTATACACATTTTCTGACACTGCCTAACCAATGACAAGGTAATGAACGCACGCGATGCCGCATAACACCGCATAAAGCTTCACTCAGAACTGCAGAAGTCTCATCTGTTACACCCCCGTTTTGCGTAATACTAGTGTCGATCGTCAATTAAAGCTCATGGTATACACATTTTCTGACACTGCCTAACCAATGACAAGGTAATGAACGCACGCGATGCCACATAACACCGCATAAAGCTTCACTCAGAACTGCAGAAGTCTCATCTGTTACACCCCCGTTTTGCGTAATACTAGTGTCGATCGTCAATTAAAGCTCATGGTATACACATTTTCTGACACTGCCTAACCAATGACAAGGTAATGAACGCACGCGATGCCGCATAACACCGCATAAAGCTTCACTCAGAACTGCAGAAGTCTCATCTGTTACACCCCCGTTTTGCGTAATACTAGTGTCGATCGTCAATTAAAGCTCATGGTATACACATTTTCTGACACTGCCTAACCAATGACAAGGTAATGAACGCACGCGATGCCGCATAACACCGCATAAAGCTTCACTCAGAACTGCAGAAGTCTCATCTGTTACACCCCCGTTTTGCGTAATACTAGTGTCGATCGTCAATTAAAGCTCATGGTATACACATTTTCTGACACTGCCTAACCAATGACAAGGTAATGAACGCACGCGATGCCGCATAACACCGCATAAAGCTTCACTCAGAACTGCAGAAGTCTCATCTGTTACACCCCCGTTTTGCGTAGTACTAGTGTCGATCGTCAATTAAAGCTCATGGTATACACATTTCCTGACACTGCCTAACCAATGACAAGGTAATGAACGCACGCGATGCCACATAACACCGCATAAAGCTTCACTCAGAACTGCAGAAGTCTCATCTGTTACACCCCCGTTTTGCGTAATACTAGTGTCGATCGTCAATTAAAGCTCATGGTATACACATTTTCTGACACTGCCTAACCAATGACAAGGTAATGAACGCACGTGATGCTGCATAACAGCCCATAAAGCTTCGATCAGAACAGCAGAAGTCTCATCTGTTACACCCCCCTTTTGTGTAATACTAGTGTCGATCGTCAATGAAAACTCATGGTATTCACATTTGCTACGTAAGTTAAAATCTGAAATGCAATGACTTTTCTGTTATATAATTATTGAGAAGCCACATCAGCCACTGTAATTTACGACAAGTTAGATAAGTAATTAAAGATAACTGAGGGTCACTGTAGACCATTTTGATAGTTTTCTCTTTTGTGAAACGTAATTTAAAGCTCTATTATAGATGTGAAATAGCATAGGTCATGCTTCGATCCAATGTAGAACTTGGAAACCCATTCAGGGAATATTCGTTCACTTTTTGTTGAAAGCAGTTGGTTTTTATGATCCTGTATTAAAACAATTTTATCAACAGTGCAATTTATAAACAATGTTTTGTGATTAGAATAAAATTCCCAATGGTAAACGTAACTGCTTTTTCGATGTTATTTTACCAGGTAACTAAAAATAGGAAAGCCTTGAACCCCTTCCACTAAATTTAGTCAGTATTAAGATTCTTTTACAGGGAGTGCAGTGGAGCTGATGCTGAAATCATTAAGTATTTGGTTATATCATTGCTAGTGTCACTGAACCCTTCTGAATTCTATATGACATGTGTGGTCTGGCGTCTCCTTACCAGCAACAGGTCCCAGGTTCTAACTAGTCAATTCTCTAAAAAACACGCTCAGAGCATCGTTGCGCGAAAAGTGGTAGGGAGACACAACTTAGAACAAACAGACATCATGCAGAATGTTAGAGAATGTCGACCCTGCTAGGACAGTAAAATGCCATGGTTGAAGATCGGCCACATGCCTAAATTGATCAGAAAAATATGCTGTTAAAAATTTTTGTAATAAAAAAAATTTTTTTTGAAAGGCATAAATAGTTGATAACTGTAGCTGCAGCGATGGGTAGTAATAAACTATTCAATAGATAGTGAGACATTCTAGCAGAGACAATAGCCTAATTAAGTTATGAATTTTAAAAATTGTTAGAATTAAATTTTCTCCTCAATGCAAGCGCACAGGTGGCCGATACATCGTTCAAGTTGGTTCTGACCCAACAAGTAAGTGAATGGATTGCAGTCTTGGGTATAATAAGTGTCAAGTCGTGTGAACAATAAGCTTATGACACGTGTGAGATAGTATGAGCGCATGTTGAGGCGTAGTAGGGATCATGAATTGCTTTTAAAACAGAAAATAAGGGATTCGGAAAGATTAGCAATGGCAGATCGAGACCTTGACCGAATTGACGTAGAGACCCAGCATGAAAATGGACAGAGAATCGAGGACAGTACAACAGACGATGCAGTGTCGCGAGAAATAGGACATATAACGTACCATAACGAGGATAAGGTACGTCAAGGCATAGAAAACATAAGTCAGCATACGACAGAGGAGCAGGAAAGTAGAGAGACAGTCGATGAGGACTCTAACTTGCTTCTTGAATACGAAGAACCCATAGTACAAGTAATCAGAGCTCCCTCACCACAGAGTACAAAGAATGCGAACAGAAACGTTTCACAGCACAGTTCAATGCAATCGGTTGCGAACCAACACTTAGGCGAAAACACAGAGCGTAGGACGTCGGAAGAAAACGCAATAGGACCCACCAATCTGGCAGAATTATTACAACAAATTACGGAAACCATGACAAGGCGAAATGAAGAAATAGCGAACCAAATTCAAATTCAGAATGCAGAAACCACGAGACAAATGCGTGAGATTAAAGAACAAAACAAAAAAAATTCAGTTACACCTAAGTCATATTGAAGACGAGACAAAAGAATCTCGAGAGGTGATAGGAAACTTAATAACAGGTCACAATCAATTGAGAACAGACAATGACAAGGTACAAGTGCACGTACAAACACTGCGTAATGACATTCAGGACGAGATCAAAACATTACGTAACAACACCAAACGAGAAAACAAGAAACTAGAGAAACACATAAACGAAATTACTAGACAAGCAGCAGGTACAGCGCCTGAAATTGCTGAAAACAGTGTGTTACACAAACGTATCACAAAAGCAGCGCTGAAAAGATGGGATAACCGCGTAGTAGAAATAGAATCGCAAACGAAGCGACAATTTCAGAAATTGCAAACAGAGTTGTTGCAAACCATTGAAGAGCCTAGTGAACAGGATCTAACAAGCACTGAGTCTGCAACCACATCCGTATCTGTAACAGCACCGAAAAAACAAGCAATTAACGACGATTTTACGCATTTGCGTTTCCAATCACAGGCGGAAAGTAACATACGTGGAATCAGACAGCCTGCACAGCAAAAAACACGTTTCGAAATTCTTGATGAACAAATTTTTGTAGGCGGAGATTAAGGTTAACATTGAGACCCTGATTGGTGTGATGAAAACACAGCCAGATAGTTTTTTTTAAACCAACTTCGGTAAATTGTAGTAAGGAGAAGCTAGAAAAGAGTTGCTTCCGAGATGACGAGCTGGATGGAACTGCGTCGCCCGACGCCCCCTGACACATTTGCTACGTAAGTTAAAATCTGAAATGCAATGATTTTTCTGTTATATAATTATTGAGAAGCCACATCAGCCACTGTAATTTACGATAAGTTAGATAAGTAATTAAAGATAATTGAGGGTCACTGTAGACCATTTTGATAGTGTTCTCTTTTGTGGAACTTAATTTAAACCTCTATTATAGATGTGATATGGCATAGGTCATCCTTAGGTCCATTTTAGGATTGGAAACCCATTCAGGGAATATTTGTTCACATTTTTGTTGGTTTTTATCATCCTGTATTAAAACATTTCCTTCTATCAACAGTGCAAATTTATAAACAATGTTTTGTAAGCAGATTAAAATTTCCAATGCTAAACGTAACTGCTTTTTCGACGTTATTTTACCAGATAACTAAAAATAGGAAAGCCTTGAACCCCTTCCACTAAATTTAGTTAGTATAAAGATTCTTTTACAGGGAGTGCAGTGGAGCTGACGCTGAAATAATTAAGTATTTGGTTATATCATCGCTAGTCTCACTGAACCCTTCTGAACTCTGCATGTCATGTGTGGTCTGGCGTCTTCTTACCAGCAACACGTTCCAGGTTCAAGCTAGTCAATTCCCTAAAAAACACACCCAGAGCGTCGTTGCGTGAAAGTGGTCGGGAGACACGACTTAGAACAGACAGACACCAAGCAGAATGTTAGAATGTCTGTAAGTATGTCAACGAATCCCGTGACATGGCATGATTTCAAATAGCCATGGACAGAGGACAGTAAAATAGAAACGACGAGATCCTCATGTAGCAAATAGGAAAATACATCAGCAGTAAAAAAGCAAAGTGGTGGGTTTTCGGTTTTCCCATATTCGAACGTAAACCAACTGTGCAACATGTAGCAGTGCATTTGGAGAATAGAGAGACAGTTTACTTCACAATAGACACCACTAGAAAAACTGTTAGCGAACCTCCTCAGAATACTTTAACTGCTTTTTATCACCTGTGCCAAACAAATCCCTTCACGAAAACATTACTATATATCAGAATCAACTACAAAAGCAAGGAATTCCAGTAGAAGATCATCCAGGAATAATTGAAACTGGCGCACTAGGCCGAGTACACACAGTAGATCCGAACAACGCGGAATTTTTCCAGCTCCGGATGCTGTTACACGAAATATGGGGACCAACATGTTTCACAGATGTCCAGACTGTTGCTGGTTACCTGTTCCTAACGTACAGAGAAGAATACCAACGCTTAAGACTACTGGGAATTAACACAACAAGAAGTGTCACTCACAGCCTCAGCTGAACAAATGAGACTTCTAACGACATGTAAGCCATAGAATCCAAAACAGCTGTGGAACTCCTTGAAAGAGAGTATGAGTGATGGCATATTGTACCAAATCCGACAAACTCATCCTGAATTGCCCATCGAATTCGACGACCACGTCTTCAATGAAACACTCTGTCGCCTAGGTAACAAATGTTTCGCAGTAAGCAACCAGATCTTAGTACAACTTGGGATGCAAGAACCACGCAAATATACTATGAGTATGCCTGAACTTTGAAATTACAAAAAAAAGCTGCATCAACGAACTTCTTCAATACATTGTTGACAACAAACCACTACTCAATGAGAATGAACAGAATCATCACAACGTTATCATGGGCCGGATCCACAACAAAATTGGAGGAATTATTTACTTGGACGCACCAGGCGGCAGCTTGAAAACGTTTCTAATAAATCTATTTCTAGCGGAAATACGTGCTAAACAATACATCGCACTAGCAGTGGTACCCTCCGGCATTGCAGAAACACTTATGGAAAGAGGACGAACTGCCCATACCATCCTAGAAACTACTTTCGAGTAGAGCTGAAGAACAGTTCTCAACAAGAGCATCTGGACGGTGTGAACTTCTGAAGCAAAGTAAAATTATCATCTACTACGAATTCACAATGGGACATACAAAATGACACGAAGCCATGGCCAGAACATTACAAGCCCTGCGAGGCAATTCTCAAGTGATGGTCTTCTCATATTCTCAGGTGATTTTTGACAAACACTTCCAGTTACCCCCATGTCAACAGCAGCAAACTAGATCAATGCATGCTTTAAAAAAAAATCACATCTATGGCCACACATACAAATACTGCGACTAACGAAGAAATGAGAGTTGCAGTGTCTAAATACGAAACAGCTCATTTTGATTTAAAATTTTTACAAACAGGAGCAATAGCACATATCGTACTGACCTTACAACAGGCATCCTTAAGCTCAAAAGTGATTTCTGCAATACAGTCGCTGCTGAAAACAAATTCATCGGCCAAATTTGTCCAAAAATTGTTCACAATCATTTTGAGTTTGAATCTCTTTTGTCTATGTTTGCTTTAACAGTCACATATATTTTTGGGTGGGGTCTGCCTTGGTCTGGGACAGAAAACAAAACTATGTTTTGGTAAAGGTGGACCCCACCCAAAACTATATGTTATGATTCACAATTATATCAGACCGGACTGGGTATTTCAAAGGGAAATTTTGACAAAAAAATAATATTGTTGACCATATAAACTTTAATAGTCAAAAGAAAATTCCCAACGAAAAGAGAATATACAAATCGATCGACACGATGGTAAACGTTGAAGAAAGTGAGAACTTCCCTACAGAATTTCGAGAATGCCCTTACACTGCCTCCGATCATACTACTCAGAAATCCCAACTCACCGACCTCCCAACTCAGTACCATTAGTGGCAGAACAACTGAGAGAAAATTAGGAATACATTTCACATAAATTTTCTCAGCATATTACAGTCTTAGGTGTAGATTTCAATTTACCAGATATAGACTGGGACACTCAGATGTTTAGGACAGGTGGTAGGGACAGAGCATCGAGTGACATTATACTGAGTGCACTATCACAAAAATTCCCTCGAGCAATTAAACAGAGAACTGACTCGTGGAGATAACATCTTGGACCTACTGATAACAAACAGACCCGAATTTTTATTTATTTATTTATTTATGCATTTATTTTACCTGGCAAGATTAGGGCCTTCAGGCCCTCTCTTACACCTAACCAGGCATACTCAGATTGAACGAGTTACAGTTTCTACAGAACATGAAGGACATAAATTGTATTTTGCAGTATTGATGTTAAAGAAAAAAAATTGAGATTATAACAGTAGTACAATGATAACTATAACAATAAAAGTAATTATAACAACCAAGAATAATAATAATAATAATAATAATAATAATAATAATAATAGTAATGACTATGTACATGAAAGTAAACATACTTTTCTTTTGTGAATGTCAGTCCTATTGTTAGTTGGGAAATTTCTCGTTATGTTCTTGCAGCTTGTGAGTTATTCTCATCGAGTAGAGACTTGGACGATAGAATGAGGGAAAAGAGATATATAAGAGGTAGAGAAATAGAATGGGAAAATTCGGAGCTGTGATGGAGAGGAGAAAGAAAGAGATGAGAGGGGCACAACAATGATGGCTATACCCTCCCTAGTATGTAAGTTTTGAGTTCCTTCTTGAATGTTGAGTAGTTCTGGATAAGACGCAGATCACAGGGGAGCGCGTTCCATAGTCGTATGGCTGAGATGGAGAATGACACGGAGAGAGATTTTGTGTTATGTAAAGGTACAGCCAAGATGCTAGACGTATCCGATCTGGTATTGTGATTGTGGAATGATGATAGGTGTTTAATGTGAGAAGGGGGCACCAGTGGCTAAGAAATCGATGAAGTAAGCACATCGTGTGGAGATTGCGTGCCGTATGTGGGCGTATCCAACCTAGCTGGGAGTATGAAGGACTGATATGATCATACAACCGAATATTGCACACGTATCTAACGCAAGCATTCATCACTAGCTCGAGGCATCTAGAATTTTCACTATTTAAGCCGTGTTGAACTACATCACAGTTGTAAAGCTTAGGCAAGAGTAGTGTTTGGACTAATTTTTGTTTAAGATGGGTTGGGAATATTTTTCTAAATTTTTGAACTGCATGTAGAGAGGAGAGCGATATCCGGCAAGCTGTGACTGTTTGTTCTTCCCAGTTTAGGGGTTCATCCAAGATTATTCCAAGGTCTTTTACTGTTTTTTGGTATGGTAGCTGGGTACCATTGAGAAGTATTTGAGGGACTGTTTCCTGAAAGTACCGGCTGATTAACTTGGGATGAGATATAAGTATGACCTGGGATTTCTTGGGGTTTAGTTTCAGACCTAGGTTCTGTGCCCATCGAGAAACAGAGCAAAGATTTGCGTTCATACTCGCTACTGTGTCAGCAATGTTTTTGGGGCTTGCGCTTATGTACAGTTGGATGTAGTCGGCATAGAGATGGTAGTTGCAGGAGTGAATCACTGAAGAAATATCGTTAATGTACAGTGAGAAGAGTAGTGGACCAAGGACGGAGCCTTGGGGAACTCCAGAGCGCACGTTTTTCCATGATGACTTTTCCGACCCACAAATGACTTGTTGACTTCTGTTTTTGAGGTGGCTGTCGAACCAGTGTATTGCGCTGTTTGAGAAATTCAGCTGTTTATTTTTAATTAGTAATATATCGAAGTCAACTGTGTCAAAAGCCTTGCTAAATTCAAGCAATGTTATGATAGTAGCTTCACGTCTGTCCATAGCATGTTTAACGTCATCAGTTACTTTAATTAATGCAGTTGCTGTACTATGGTGCTTTCGAAAACCTGACTGATATCCGTCATGGATGTTATGAGTTTTTAGGTAATCTGTCAGCTGTTCATGGACGATGTATTCTAGGGCCTTACATATTGAAGGTAGTATGCTGATCGTCCTGTAGTCACCTGGTGACTTAGGGTTGTCAGTCTTGGGTATAGGTTGAAATAAACTTTGCTTCCACTCAGTAGGATATGTACCACTGACAAGAGACAGGTTGAAGATGTCTGTGATAACTGGAATAATAGTGTCTACGACGTTCTTAACCATGCCAATGCTCACACCATCATTTCCTACTGCCTCGAAAGAGATTCTCATAATTGCCTTGTGTACTGTGCCGGTAGTGACATGTTTTAGGAAAAACTTGTCTCTCGAGAGATTGATATCTTGGGGCTGGTAATTTGTCGTTGCGTGACAGTTTACAGCTGTTGAGAAGGAATAGTTTAATTCTTCTGCAGACGTTTGATAAACAGCGTCGGATCTTCGCTTCCCTATACCGAAACTGCGCAGCATTTTCCACAGTGCAGCAGGTTTTGATATGCCACATACAACAGAGCGGGCATGTCTGATTTTGCCATTCCTCACGCTTTGCTTGGTTCTGTTTCGGAGTTTCCTATAAGCTTCGAACGCCTCGGGAGTTGGGTTACGCTTGATGGCCCTATGTGCAGCATCACGTTTATTCATTGACTGGCGTAATGCAGTGGTGAGCCACTGACAGTGCGTTGAGGAGCATGTTTATCATACAGTGCAATAATTTTGCGGTTCATTGCTTATATCATGCCAAGGGATGCCTGAGCAATCCTTTTGAAGAGCGTCATGGTTAACATTTTTTAAGTTTCTGTAGGTTACCAGATGAGATTTTTCTTTGGTAGTATGTATTGAGTAATTTAAGAATATCACGTCATGAGCAGAGAGTCCCGGAGCGGATGTCTGATTGGCGCGAATTATTTTGTCTGGTCGCTTTGTTGCTATTATATCTATGAGTGTGTGGCTGTGTGGCGTGTGATGATTTGGGTCCAGCGGTGTTAAACTCATATCATTGGAGTGGAACAGTTGCCTCAGTTTTTCGGCAGAGGGAGATTTTAACTGTAAGTCGATATTTGTGTCGCCCATAATGATTATGTGTTCATACTGTGTCACGAGTGAGGACAGAGCAGACTGAAAGGAGGACATGGCACCGACGTTTGGAGGTTTATAGATTACTCCAATTAGGAGTTTCTGATTTGATGTATTTATTTCGAAAAACAAGAACTCTGCTTCTCCTTCGCCCTTTGCATCCGATGTGCATAGCACAGTAGGTGTCAGATCAGAGCCAACATAGGCACCCACACCACCCCCGCGTCGTGTGTCGCGATCTGCCCTTAGGCAGAACAGGGAATCAGTGATCATAAGGCCGTTGCAGCATCCATGAATATGGAAGTTAATAGAAATATAAAAAAAGGGAGGAAGGTTTATCTGTTTAGCAAGAGTAATAGAAGGCAGATTTCAGACTACCTAACAGATCAAAACGAAAATTTCTGTTCCTACACTGACAATGTTGAGTGTTTATGGAAACAGTTTAAGGCAATTGTAAAATACGTTTTAGACAGGTACGTGCCGAGTAAAACTGCGAGGGTCGGGAAAAACCCACCGTGGTTCAACAACTAAGTTAGAAAACTACTGCGAAAGCAAAGAGAGCTTCACTCCAAGTTAAAACGCAGCCCAAAACATCTCAGATATACAGAACCAAAACGGTGTCAAAGTTAGCGTAAGGAGGGCTATGCGTGAATCGTTCAGTGAATTCGAAAGTAAAATTCTATGTACCGACTTGACAGAAAATCCTAGGAAGTTCTGGTCCTACGTTAAATCAGTTAGTGGCTCGAAACAGCATATCCAGACACTCAGGGATGATGATGGCATTGAAACAGAGGATGACACGCGTAAAGCAGAAACACTAAATACCTTTTTCCAAAGCTGTCTCACAGAGGAAGACCGCACCACAGTTCCTTCTCTAAATGCTCGCACAAACCAAAAATATGCCGACATAGAAATAAGTATCCAAGGAATCACTCAACAGAGGAAAGTCCACTGGACCTGACGGGACTCGAATACGATTCTACACAGAGTACGCGAAAGAACTTGCCCCCCTTCTAACAGCCGTGTACAGCAAGTCTCTAGAGGAACGGAAGGTTCCAAATGATTGGAAAAGAGCACAGGTAGCCCCGGTCTTCAAAAAGGGTTGTCGAGCAGATACCCAGAACTATAGACCGATATCTCTGATGTCGATATGTTGCAGAATTTTAGAACATGATTTTTGTTAGCGTATCATGTTGTTTCTGGAAACCCAGAATCTACTCTGTAGGAATCACCATGGATTCCGGAAACAGCGATCGTGTGAGACCCAACTCGCTTTATTTGTTCATGAGACCCAGAAAATATTAGATACAGGCTCCCAGGTAGATGCTATTTTTCTTGATTTCCGGAAGGCGTTCGATACAGTTCCGCACTGTCGCCTGATAAACAAAGATTGAAGAGTTTTTAAAAAAGAGAACACAGCATATTGTTATCAATGGAGAGACGTCTACAGACGTTAAAGTAACCTCTGGCGTGCCACAGGGGACTGTTATGGGACCACTGCTTTTCACAATATATATAAATGACCTCGTAGATAATGTCGAAAGTTCCATGCGGCTTTTCGTGGATGATGCTGTAGTATACAGGGAAGTTGCAGCATTAGAAAATTGTAGCGAAATGCAGGAAGATCTGCAGCGGATAGGCACTTGGTGCAGGGAGTGGCAACTGACCCTTAACATAGACATAATATAATATAATATAATATATTGCGAATACATAGAAAGAAGGATCCTTTATTGTATGATTATATGATAGCGGAACAAACACTGGTAGCAGTTACTTCTGTAAAATATCTAGGAACGATTTGAAGTGGAATGATCATATAAAATTAATTGTTGGTAACGCGGGTACCAGGTTGAGATTCATTGGGAGAGTCCTTAGAAAATGTTGTCCATCAACAAAGGAGGTGGCTTACAAAACACTCGTTCTACCTATACTTGAGTATTGCTCATCAGTGTGGGATCTGTACCAGATCGGGTTGGCGGAGGAGATAGAGAAGATCCAAAGAAGAGCGGCTCGTTTCGTCACAGGTTTATTTGGTAATTGTAATAGCGTTACGAAGATGTTTAGTAAATTCAAGTAGCAGACTCTGCAACAGAGGCGCTCTGCATCGCGGTGTAGCTTGCTCGCCAGGTTTCGAGAGGGGGCGTTTCTGGATGAGGTATCGATTATATTGCTTCCCCCTACTTGTACCTCCCGAGGAGATCACAAATGTAAAATTAAAGAGATTAGAGCGCGCACGGAGGCTATCAGACAGTCGTTCTTCCCGCGAACCATACGCGACTAGAACAGAAAAGGGAGGTAATGACAGCGGCACGTAAGGTGTACTCCGCCACACACCGTTCGGTGGCTTGCGGAGTATAAATGTAGATGTAGATGTAGAACTATCTAATGGAGCACGGATGATCGTCAGACAGCTATCGAATAACATCCTCGAAGCCGAACTTACGACTGAAATGTACAACGAATACACACAATTTATTCCTCGAATACCACTGATCTCTACTGATGTGCCATTCCAATTTCAAAAGACAGCCATTGCAATCAAAATAGCCTGCAGTTTAACAGTTAACGAAGCGCAAGGACAATCTTTAAAATACTGCGGCATCAACCTTAATGACTACTGCTTCTCTGACGGTCAACGATATGTAACCTGCTCTCAGAGTAGGAAAGACGAAAAATCTGTACATGTGTAAAAACAAAATGAAAAATGTTGTTCATAAGCTAATATTGTAAATAGATAGAATAAGTTGTCAATAAAAACTGTAAATAGTTGTAATATGCTTTCATTTCTTTGCCGGCCTGGGAGGCCGTGCGGTTCTAGACGCTACAGTCTGGAACCGCACTACCGCTACGGTCGCAGGTTCGAATCCTGCCTCGGGCATGGATGTATGTGCTGTCCTTAGGTTAGTTAGTAGTTCTAAGTTCTAGGGTACTGATGACCTTACAAGTTAAATCGCATTGTGCTCAGAGCCATTTGAACCATTTTTTTCATTTCTTTTACCTCTTCTACTTCAAAGTTTATACTTCTATTCCATCATGCACACAACCTCGTATCAACTTCCTGAATGAAGCCATATACCCCGGCATTTTATAATGTTGTCTTCTTAAAGTAAGCGTTACAGACACGTAGATAAGTGCGAGAGGGAGAGACATGCGTAAGGAGTATTGTATTTAACATATGAAAACACAAAGACAGAGAAAGATGAAAGGCAGAGGTGTGTGCATGTGTGTAGGTGATAGATCTTTGAACACAGTCCGAGTTCAAGTCACGTTTTCGTATGTTTTGACATCGAAATATTACATCTCTTTCAACATTACGTCATGTTAGGCAATTCAATCTTTGAATATGTCTAGATTTCTACTCAATCCATGCACAGGTTACGTAATCTGAATACTATATTGTAACTGGCAACACCATTTTAATACCCACTAAAATACTAGACAGTTATTGCTTGGAGATTAGATTAGATTTACTTCATTTCAATTGATCCGTAGTGAGGAGGTCCTCCAGGATGTGGAACACGTCAGAAAAACAACAATACATGACAAATAATTACAACTAAAACAAATAAGCTAATGTACCATTCCACAGGTCCCAAGCGGAATGATTGTCATTTTTTAATGAACACTATATGAAAGAGTTATTTTACATATACTAATGTACTGAATTTAAAATAATTTTTTATTTATTTATAAGGTAATAAATATGTCATACAACCACTATAATATTTATTTACAATGAACACATTACTGCACTGAAATAGTGCAGAAGTTAGATTGTGCTTACAAACGCACACACATACACACACATTTACAATGAACACATTACTGCACTGAAATTGTGCAGAAGTTAAATATATATAAATCAGTTGGTTTTACTGAGAAATTCATCAATGTAGTAGAAGGAGTTGGCCACCAATAAATCCTTTAGGCTTCTCTTAAACTGAATTTCATTGGTTGTTAAGCTTTTTATGGCTGCTGGCAAATTATTGAAAATGTGTTCCTGAATAATGCACACCTTTTTGTAGAAGACTAAGTGACTTTAAAGCATTGTGAAGATTATTCTTATTTCTGTAATTGATTCCATGAATTGAGCTATTGGTTTGAAAAAGTGATATATTTTTAATGACAAATTTCGTTAGCGAATAAATATATTGGGAAGCAGTAGTTAGTATACCTAGTTCCATAAACAGGCTTCTGCAGGATGTTCTTGAGTTCATACCACATATAACTCTTACTGCACGTTTTTGTGTCCAGAAAACTTTAACTTGGCTTGATGAATTACCCCAAAAAATAATCTCGTATGACAGTATGGAATGAAAGTAAGCATAGTATGCCAGCTTTTTCATTTTTATATCCCCTATGTCTGACAAAATTCGCATTGCAAACAGAAATTTGTTAAGACGCTTCAGCAGTTCTAAGGTGTGCTCCTCCCAGTTGAATTTATTATCAAGCTGTAATCCCAAGAATTTAACACTGTCCACTTCTTCTATCTTCTTGTCATTGTATGTTAGACATATACCCGTGGACACCCCTGACAAGTTCTGAACTGCATGTAGTGTGTTTTTTCAAAGTTTAGTGAGAAAGAATTGGCTAGGAATCAGTGATTAATGTCCACAAATATTTTATTAGCTGATCTTTCTAAGACTACACTTGATTGGCTATTTATTGCAATGTTTGTATCATCGGCAAACAAAACGAACTTGGCATCTGGTAATGTTACTGCTGAAAGGTTATTGATATACACAAGAAAAAGTAAGAGCGCCAAAATGGAACCTTGTGGGACCCCACATGTAATTAGATCTCAGTTGGATGATGCCTGATAGCTTGATACATGTCTCTTTGTTTCCTACCGGAGATATGACATTTGAACCATTTTGCAGCATTTCCTCTTACACTATAATATTCTAATTTACTTAAAAGGATATTGTGATTTACAAGTCAAATGCCTTTGAGAGATCACAAAATATACCAGTAGCCTGCAATTTTTTGTCTAATGTATTAAGCACATTTTCACTGTAAGTGTAGATAGCCTTCTCTATATCAGAACCTTTTAGAAATCCAAACTGTGACTTTGACAGTATGTCATTTGAGAAAAGATGGTTATAAAGCCGACTGTACATTACTTTTTCGAAAATTTTTGAGAATGCTGGCAACACTGAAATTGGACGAAAATTTGATGCTATTTCTTTGTCTCCCTTCTTAAACAGTGGCTTAACTTCAGCATATTTCAGCCATTCAGGAAATATTCCACTGATAAACGACTGGTTACACAGATACCTTAATATGTTACTTAGCTCAGAATCACATTCTTTAATTAACTTTGTTGATATTTCATCATACCCACTAGATGTTTTTGATTTTAAAGAATTTATGATGGACATTATTTCTGTTGGGGTAGTGAGGGCCAAGTTCATATTATGGAAGTTACTTGAAATGTCTGGTCTGAGGTATTCCATAGCAGCATCTACTGAACCTGACAACCTCATCGTTTCAGTAGCAAAAGATGTCAGGGAGAGTGGGCACGAAGCAAATCGGGGCTAGTTCCGCCATTTTTCACTGTTTTTAAAGTTCCCCTCACTACCGCCATCTTGTATTCTTCAATTTACCACTGTGTCTATCACGCTTTTCGTTAAATTCCACGTCATCATAACTTGCATTTCTTAATTCCACACCGCCGTCATCTTGGGATTTTTGGCGATTTCAGCGTTGGGTAGAGGCAACCTTTAGAAGTGTGTGTCGAAGGCCTTACAGATGTATAATTGTGGATATAAAATGGAGGTACTCGAGAATGGGCACAATGGCGTGCTAGGAGCGCGGACACGGCGCGTATACAGAGGGCGGCCCCATCCGGCGGTCGGTGGGGCCAGCCGCCTGTGTGGACAGCAGTGGCCGGGCGGTGCCGTCTGTGTACACGCGCTCCAGATCAAACGGGCGGCGCAAGCCGCGGCCGCAAATAGTCGTTACGCCGACACTGCCGCCCGCTCGCTTACGGCTGTTCAAGGGGAACTGACAGGCACGCCGCGGAACACGTGACGGTTGATCAGTGTGAGCTGAAGTATGACCCGACTTTATGCCGGTGGTGTTATAACCAGCTATGCTTGACTAGAACTGCGATTTGGTATACAGGGGGCAAATAGGTTTTAAACCACGCTTCCAACCGTAATAGAAACTTACAAACTTAAATCAAAGTCATGTAGTAGGATATGAGACATGCAAAATCTGATTCATTTTTCAAGCCGCCATTTTGGATGCAGCTTGTAATTTCAAATAGAAAGAGAGTCATGTGACAAATTAGATAAGTGACTGCAAGAGGAAAACAACGGTGGCTTTAATCTGAGCATAATTGTTATGACTGATGTAATTCTTCCCTTTTCGTGACGTCAAATCTGATGGCGTGAGCACGAGCCGGACGCATTGAGACCGTCTTGTGGTACTCTCCGCATCTCGCACGAAACGGGCTTCAGCTGTAGATCTATACTGACAAGGGAACCTCCCCATCGCACCCCCCTCAGATTTAGTTATAAGTTGGCACATTGGATAGACCTTGAAAAACTGAACACACATCAATCGAGAAAACAGGAAGACGTTGTGTGGAACTATGAAAAAATAAGCAAAATATACAAACTGAGTAGTACATGCGCAAGATACGCAACATCAAGGACATTGTATGTTGAGGAGCGCCGTGGTACCGTGGTAAGCGTAAGCAGCTGCGGAACGAGAGGTCCTTGGTTCAAGTCTTTCTTCGACTGAAAAGTATAGTTTTTTATTTTCAGTTTATGTCACAAACTCTTATGTTTTCATCACTGTTTTGGGAGTGATTATCACATCCACAAGAAAACCTAAATCGGCAAGGTAGAAGAATCTTTTTACCCATTCGCCAAGTGTACAAGTTAGGTGGGTCGACAACATATTCCTGTCAGGTGACTCACATGCCGTCACCAGTGTCGTATAGAATCTATCAGACGTGTTTTCCTGTGGAGAAATCGGTTGACCTATGACCTCGCGATCAAATGTTTTTGGTTCCCATTGGAGAGGCACAGCCTTTCGTCTACTAATCGCACGGTTTTGCGGTGCGGTAACAAAACACAGACACTAAGCTCATTACAGTGGACAGAGACGTCACTGAACGAACGGACAGATCATAAGTTGGCAAAAATAAAAGAAGTAAACTTTTCACTCGAAGGAAGACTTTAACCAAGGATCTCTCGGTGCGCAGCTGCTCACGCTTACCACGGGACCACGGTGCTTCTGAACATACAATCTCCTTGATGTTGCCATTCTTGCACATGGACTACTCAGTTTGTATATTTTGCTTATTTTTTCATAGTTCCATACAACTTCTTCCTGTTTTCTCGATTGATGTGTGTTCAGTTTTTCAAGGCCTATCCACTGTGCCAACTTGTAATTAAATCTGAGGGGGATGCGATGGGAAGGTTCCCTTGTCAGATGTATAGATCATAGAGGTTTGAAGCCACCCTATCTGAGGTCATTGGTAGGTAATTGTCTATTCGTTACATATTTGCTACGGAAGAAGGTTGAAAATTGGGTGGACTACTAAAGTAGGGAATGAGGAAGTTCTTCACAGAACTGGCGAAGAAAGGGATATATGGAAAACACTGACAAGAAGGAGGGACTGGGTGGTAGGACAACTGCTGACTTCTATGGTACTAGAGGGAGCTGTAGAGGATAAAAACTGTATAGGAAGAATACATACAGCAAATAACTGAGGACCTAGGCTGCAAGTGCTTCTATGAGGTGAAGAGGTTGGCACAAGAGAGGAATTCGTGACTGGCCGCTTCAAACCAGTCGGAAGACTGATGACCCAAAAAATAAAAATAAACTAAAAATGAAAAAACAACAACGTTGCACACCTCATGGATAGAATTTTCAGATTTGCTCTCGTACTACAGTACATTTGTTGGATTGACACCATGAGGAATGGGTGTAGCAGTTATCAGCGTTACAACAAGCTGGACAATACGCCAAGCACATACTATAGGCTTTATGTGTTATTACCAGCATTTTCGTTATTCTGTAAAAAATGTGATACAATCTGACACTCAATAAATCTATACCCAAGTAAAAGATACAATTTTTTGTGTAATTCTCTATTTGATATACTACGTAATCAAAAGTATTCGGACACGTGGCTGAAAATGACTTATAAGTTCGTGGCGCTCTTCATCGGTAATGCTCGAATTCAATATGATGTTGGCGCACCCTTAACGCTGATGACAGTTTCCCCTCTCTCAGGAATGCATTCAACCAGGTGCTGGAAGGTTTCTTGGGTAATAGAAGACCATTCCTCACAGAGTGATGCACTGAAGAGATGTATCGATGTCGGTCGGTGAGGTGTTCTGTAGGATTCAGGTCAGGTCTCTGTGCAGGCCAGTCCATTACACGGGTGTTATTGACGTGTAACCACCCCGCCACAGCGGTGTGGCCGTGCGGTTCTGGGCGCTTCAGTCTGGAACCGCGTGACCGCTACGGTCGCAGGTTCGAACCCTGCCTCGGGCATGGATGTGTGTGATGTCCTTAGGTTAGTTAGGTTTAAGTAGTTCTAAGTTCTAGGGGACTGATGACCACAGATGTTAAGTCCCATAGTGCTCAGAGCCATTTCAACCATTTGAACCACCCCGCCACAGGCCGTGTATTACGAACAGGTGCTCTATCGTGTTGAAAGATGCAGTTGCCATCCCCGAATTGCTCTTCAACAGTGGAAGCAAGAAGGTGCTTGAAATATCACTGTAATGCTGTGCTGTGATAGCGCCACGCAAAACAACAAGGGGTGCAAGTCTCCTCCATGAAAAACACGACCCCGCCATAACACCACCGCCTCCGAATTTCACTGTTGGCACTACATATACTGGCAAATTCGCCATACCCACACTGTGCCATTGGATCCCCACATTGTGTACCGTGATTCGTCACTCTACACAATGTTTTTACACTGTTCAGTTAGTTGTTCACTGTTTACTTTCCTTACACCGAAGGAGGCGTCGTTTACCGTTTACCGGCGTTATTTGGAGCTTACGAGCAGCTGGAGCACCATGAAATCCAAGTTCTCTCCTTCCCGCCTAACTGTCAAAGTACTTGCAATAGAGCCTGATGCAGTTTCGAATTCCTGTTTGATGGTCTGGATGGATGTCAGCCTATTGCACATTTCGACCCTCTTCAACAATCGGCAGTCTCTGTCAGTCAACAGACGAGATCGGCATGTACGCATTTGTGCTGTACGTGTCCCTTTACGCTTCTACTTCACTATCACAATGGAAACAGTGGACTTAGGGAAGTTTAGGAGTGTGGAAACCCCACGTGCAGACGTATGACACAAGTGACACCAAGTCACCTAACCATGTTCGAAGTTAATCTCACGATGTCTAATGACTACTGAGTTACCTGATATGGAGTACGAGGCAGTAGGTGGCAGCACAACGCGCCTAATATGAAAAACGTATGCTTTCGGGGTTGCCCGGATACTTTTGATCACATAGTGTATGTCACCTTTTTCCCAAGACAGCGATTTTGAAAATGCCCGTCACGTTGAAAACATAGACATGTTCGCCTCTGTTTATTGACCTGATTTATAGGTATAGTTCTACACCAGTAGATGACCCTGTGATTTGCTCCACAGAAAGTTTATCTTACAGATATTGCTTTGTTCCATCTGCTATATTATCTCGTGTAGAATACTCACTATTTAAACACTATGTTTTAATTCACTATGCGTGGCGATATTAGAGAAAACGGCGGACTATTCTCTTCAGTAGAGTGCTGGGCATAGTGTACAAAATGAAAAGAGGATAGTTTGGTTTGACACGGGGATGGAATGCGTCGTACCCGTCATATCTGTATTGACTTCAGACAAAGTATTGTCCTGTTGTGAAATGGTACATCTTACTTTTGTGTCGCTCAATCACCAATTTAGAGTAGACGCTATTGAGGAGCACGTACAGCACCACACAGTGATCTGCCCATAGCAGCACAAACGACGTAGGTTAAAAGAGAGTCCTCTAGTAGGAGTCACACGGAAATATTGACTCCTGGTGTGAAACTACAACACAGTAAACTACCTGATCAAAAGTACCCGGACACCTGTTAGTGTGACGTTTGTCCACTCTTCGCCCTTATGACGATTTCTGCTGGGGACACTTTCAGTTAGGTGTCGGAATGTCTGTAGGAAAGGAAAACCATTCTTCCTCAAACGAAACCGGAGAAGGTAGTGATGTTGGATAGCAGTACATTACATATACACTCCTGGAAATTGAAATAAGAACACCGTGAATTCATTGTCCCAGGAAGGGGAAACTTTATTGACACATTCCTGGGGTCAGATACATCACATGATCACACTCACAGAACCACAGGCACATAGACACAGGCAACAGAGCATGCACAATGTCGGCACTAGTACAGTGTATATCCAACTTTCGCAGCAATGCACGCTGCTATTCTCCCATGGAGACGATCGTAGAGATGCTGGATGTAGTCCTGTGGAACGGCTTGCCATGCCATTTCCACCTGGCGCCTCAGTTGGACCAGCTTTCGTACTGGACGTGCTGACTGCGTGAGACGACGCTTCATCCAGTCCCAAACATGCTTAATGGGGGACAGATCCGGAGATCTTGCTGGCCTTCTAGAGTACGTTGGGTGGCACGGGATACATGCGGACGTGCATTGTCCTGTTGGAACAGCAAGTTCCCTTGCCGGTCTAGGAATGGTAGAACGATGGGTTCGATGACGGTTTGGATGTACCGTGCACTATTCAGTGTCCCCTCGACGATCACCAGAGGTGTACGGCCAGTGTAGGAGATCGCTCCCCACACCATGATGCCGGGTGTTGGCCCTGTGTACCTCGGTCGTATGTAGTCCTGATTGTGGCGCTCACCTGCACGTCGCCAAACACGCATACGACCATCATTGGCGCCAAGGCAGAAGCGACTCTCATCGCTGAAGACGACACGTCTCCATTCGTCCCTCCATTCACGCTGTCGCGACACCACTGGAGGCGGGCTGCACGATGTTGGGGCGTGAGCGGAAGACGGCCTAACAGTGTGCGGGACCGTAGCCCAGCTTCATGGAGACGGTTACGAACGGTCTTCGCCGATACCCCAGGAGCAACAGTGTCCCTAATTTGCTGGGAAGTGGCGGTGCGGTCCCCTACGGCACTGCGTAGGATCCTACGGTCTTGGCCTGCATCCGTGCGTCGCTGCGGTCCGGTCCCAGGTCGACGGGCACGTGCACCTTCCGCCGACCACTGGCGACAACAGCGATGTACTGTGGAGACCTCACGCCCCACGTGTTGAGCAATTCGGCGGTACGTCCACTCGGCCTCCCGCATGCCCACTATACGCCCTCGCTCAAAGTCCATCAACTGCACATACGGTTCACGTCCACGCTGTCGCGGCATGCTACCAGTGTTAAAGACTGCGATGGAGCTCCGTATGCCACGGCAAACTGGCTGACACTGACGGCGGCGGTGCACAAATGCTGCGCAGCTAGCGCCATTCGACGGCCAACACCGCGGTTCCTGGTGTGTCCGCTGTGCCGTGCGTGTGATCATTGCTTGTACAGCCCTCTCGCAGTGTTCGGAGCAAGTAAGGTGGGTCTGACACACCAGTGTCAATGTGTTCTTTTTTCCATTTCCAGGAGTGTATATTTTTGTCCACACAGATGCTGGTTTGGGCTATGACGAATTCTCTTACTGATACAATCAACAACTCCGAAATGTTCCTCCACTGGACGGAGCAAACAATGCTGTAAAATATGTTCATATCCTTCCGAATTTATCATCTTCTTAAGCGCAATAACGAGACCACACCCTAGGCTGAGAAACCACATTCATACCCTACCACCGACTCCACCACACTTCACGTTTGGCAGTACACATGATGGCATGTAACGTTGTCCAAGTATTCGCTAAACCAAAGCCCTTCCATCACATTGCCACGGGGCATACACCGATTCAGCCCTCTTTTACGTTATCAGCTTTCCAGTGACATCGCTCTTTACACCACTCCTAGCCTCACTTAACACTTTCTACAGAAATGTATTCAACCATTGTACTCGATTTTTTTACCCACAGTAACTGGGCTAGTTGGAAATATGGGTGTTCCTTCGTGTTTCAACTGCACAATCACTTTTTCAACAGTAGACTTGAGCATCTATAGAACGGTTCAATGTCCGTAATGAATTTGTTACTCTGTTGGTATACAGTGACTAGTCCATGTTCGAAGTTTTTCACCTGGCCTGTTCTGCTGTTACGATCTCTCTATTAGTTAATTAGTTAGTTACATGTTCCGTGAATCATTTTGCACGATAATCGTCATGATGTGGAACGAGTCATTGTACTTTCATATTCCAAGTTAATTTGTACATCTACTTGTACTCTAAACAGCACCATATAATTATTTTTCTCCGAAATGAAAACAAGGTATACAGACTGAGTTAGCAATTCCTACCCACCACCTTTTACACATTACAAAAATAGCAGTTCTTCTACAGAATAGAAGGAGTTGTCAAGGAGAAAATTTTTCAATTTATTTGCAAATTTTACCTTGCTGTCCTTTAGACATTTTAATCACTGGGTAAATGGTAAAAATGTTTTGTTGCAGCGTAGTGCATCTTTTTCTGTGCTAAAGACAGTCTTAATGTTGAGTACCGAATGTCATTTATTCTTCTAGTACTGTAATTATGTATTCCATTGTTCCTTTTGAAGTGTAGTGGATTATTTACAACATACTTCATGTGGGAATAAATACAGTGTGAAGCAGTAGTCAGAAAGCCCAACTCCTTAAACAGATGTCTACAAGATTATCGTGGGTGAGTACCACATATTTTTCTTACAGCATGTTTTTGGGTAATGAAGACCTTATTCCTTAACCCTAGGGTGCCTAAGCGGAGGGGGGGAGGGTTCGTTGAACCCACAATTTTTTTATGTCCCCTGCTTTTGCCCAAGTAACTTTCATACTACATATTCCCTTTGTTGGCTATTGTATGAAACGTTAGTGCCAATATATCTTATAGAAAATTCCTGCTTTGAAAGAGAAAATAAATAAACTTATTATGGGTCCAACAACAACTCCTCTCTCCCCCCCCCCTCCGCCCCCTTAGGCTTCCATGCTATAGAAAATTTTCCGTAGTAGAATTTCGTATTTCTCATCTCTACAACAATGCAAGATAGTTTCTTGTTGGTTGCTATTCTTGATATTCACAACAATCGGTTTACTTTCAGAGGAAGTGATTGCTGACATCAGTCAGCTGTTATTTATCTTGTAAACTTGCAGTGAGTTCGTGCAGTTCCCTACTGTTCACACCCACACTTAGAAATGACTAAAAGAATACGTGACTCGTTTCTAGAAAGAGTTCTGAATGAAATTTTAGATGAAGATTCTGACTCGGGGAGTGAAAGTGAATATGAGGATGGTGTTATGGAGTATGATTCAGATCGGGAAAGTGATGTGGATGTTAGAAAAGATGAAGATAGCGCAGCTTCAGGCTGTGACCATCTGGATGGTATTGTGGCCAAGTCTGGAAGAACGTACGTAACCACACAGCCTAAAATACCTTGGAGGTCTGTTGCAAATATAGTAAGAGAGCAGGCAGGGGTAACTCCAGCTGGTGTTTGCCATTCGCCTGGAGAAGCCTTGAAGTTACTTCTTATGCCTGACATCGTGATTGTTATAGTAAAATATTCAAATGAAGAGGCAGTTAGGGAAATGTTACTTTGACTAATGAGAAAGAATCGTATGCCTTCATAGGAATCCTGATGCTTATGGGGGCAAATAAGGACAATTCTGTCAGTGTACACGATCTTTGGTCAGACCTAATGGGACCGGCCAGTTTACGAGGGTGTTATGACAAGAGAACGTTTCAAGGAACTTAGTGCAATTATAAGGTTTGATGACAAAACTACCCGCCAGCTGAGAAGATAAGCAGACAAGTTCACAGTAATCCGTGATGTTTTCAACAAAGTGAATGATAGGTTTCCACTACTGTATAAACCAGGGGTTCACCTCATCATTGATGAGATGCTCAGCTTGTTTAGAGGGCGGTGCCCCTTCAAAGTATTTATGAAGGATAAACCGGGGAAGTATGGCATCCTTATACGCTTGATGTCCGATGCAGTTGACACATACGTCTTGAATATGGAACCCTATGCAAGTAATGTTAAGAAATTGTCGAAAGAAGAACGGGGTTCAGCAGCCGTCGTCAAACGTCTGCTGGCACCTGTGAAAGATACTGGTCGACATATTACTACAGACCGATACTACACATCGGTGGATTTGGCGGAAGAGTTATACCAAGACAACAAAGTTACTACAGTAGCAACTCTCCAGTCAAACAGGAAGCATATTCCAGACATAATGAAGAACACGTCAAATCGAGAGCTATATTCAACAATGTTCTTGTTCACAGACCCTTTAACAGGTAGGCTTCCAGTAACTTTGGTGTCCTACATAGGAAAAACGAAACCAAGTAAAAACTTACTGATGTTGTTAACAGTGCACCAAGATAAAGGCACTGTTGGAGTTGGAGATAAATGGATATTATAATTCCACTAAAAGTGGAATTTATACCATTGATTAAATGGCGCGTATGTACACCTGCAAGAGGGGAACAAAGCGATGGCCTCTATCTGTATTTTACTCTCTCATCGACATATGTGCTATCAATGCAACCACCATATTCATCCAGCAACTTCCAAGATGGAATGAAAAGAAACACAACAAACGGAAACTTTATCTCCTGCAAGCTCGGATGGAACTAGTGAAATTGCAGGTAGAAGAAAGAAGTGCAAGTGCAAAAGGGTTACCTAACCAAATTGTTCAATCAGTAGACACTATTCTACAAAAGAAAATCAAAATAGTGACAACAGAAGCACGTTAGCCTCCTGCAGGGAAAAGTCGGTGCCATATTTGTGTAAGAGAAGCTAAAAAAAAAGAAGCAGAAGTACAACATTCTAAGTAAACCAAAACAGTATTGTGGACAGTGTGATAAATATGTGTGTAACACACATTCAGAAAGAATTGTGAAGTGCGTCTCTTGCCTTGAAGTTGAGGACTCAGAGTAGTCTGTTGTATATGAACACATCTGTATTTTGTATTGTAATATGTCAATTTTTTTATTCACTCAATAAAATATTTATAACAATTAACAACATATATAAACCGATGCCTTAGGTAAAATACATAAACCATTTTGAAAGTTGTAATTTTTCGTCAGTGAACTTCTTTAATACCTGTGAGAACGCTGACCCCTCCCTTAGGTATCCAAGTTAGAAAAAAGGCTTCGGCATCCTAGAGTTAAAGATGAATTACCCCAGGAAATTGTTCCATATGACATTATTGAATGAAAATAAGCTAAAATGTTAACTTACTGGTTTCTCTCTCCCCAAAATTTACTATGATTCTAAGAGCAAATGGGGCTGAACTAAGCTGTTTCAGGAATTCCAAAATGTGTTTTTCCCAATTTAAATTCTCATCATTATGGAACCCTAAGAATTTTGAACTTTCTACTCTATGTATTATTTCATCACCATGTGTTACACTTATCACTTGTGCAGTACCCCTAAAGGTGCAGAACTGAATGTGATGTGTCTTTGTGAGATTCAGGGCGAGACCATTCGCAGAAAACCAGTCAATGATACTTCTGAGAACTTTGTTCACTATTTCTTCCATTTCTGTATGTATATTAGGAGTGATTACAATATTGGTGTCATCTTCAGAAAAAAACTAATTCTGCTTGTTGTACAATAGATGGTAGATCATTTACATATATGGGAGCCAGTAGTGGACCTAAGATTGAGCCTTGCTGAACCCAATACGTGATTTCTCCCCAATCAGAACTATGTTCCTCAATGCTGTTGGTTGAATTACTTTCTGCTTTCTTTTCGTTAGATATGACATGATCCATTGGTTGACTATACCATCAATCCCATAAAACTTCAATTTATATCAGAGTATACTTTTTTTCACACAATCCAATGTTTGGACAGGTCATGAAAATACCTCCCTGTGCTATTTTGTTATTTAATGCTTATAATATCTTGTTTGTGAATATGTAAATTGCATTCTCAGTAGAGCAACACTTCTGAAACCCAAACTCTGATTTTCTGAGGATATTATTGATGCGAAGGTGAGATACTATTCTAGAATACATCACCTTCTCAAAAATGTTTGGAAAATGATGTCTTCAGTGAAATATGTCTGTAGTTACTGACATCTCTCTTACCACCTTTCTTAAAGAGGGGTTTAACAATGGCATATTTTAGTCTGTGCAAAAAGGCCTTGAGTTAGTGATGCATAACATATGTCGAACAATACTGGACTTATTATGTCTTATAATAACTAGAACACACCGGCTACGATCTGGCAGTTTCTGAATAAAGAGAAGCATTCAATAATCCAATTTATACGAACAAAGAACTTACAAAACCAGTGACACACGACACCATGACTAGTAACGGGACGGAACATCTCAGTATCATTTGTCATAACTAGTCTTCCACTTTGATTTAATGGAGACTTAACGATTTGGATGGTTTTATAGCGTTTATTTGAATCTAATGGATCGTGGGAGAGGCCACTTTGCTTTTGAGTGCTGGTACCTTAATTATGAAGAACTTGTGTTATATAACTCTTTTCAAGGATATTCGTTTTAAATCATAGATTTCACAATCCTTCTTTTCGCTGGTATTTTACGTTGTTGATTAATAAATAATCTCCTTTGGAAGTTAAGTGGGAATTACCAAAATTCACAATTTTGCTATCAGATTAAGCCTGATGTATATAACATCAAGTGTTCTGTGCCAGCTTATCTCCAGTCTCTGACATAATTTTCTTTCATGACTCATCTTCAACATTTTCATCAACTTCCTTGTCATATTTTTCATCATCAGCTTCTTCTTCATCTTCTTTTCGCTTTCTACTTGCATAAATACATTGCTCTCTACTCGTCCTGATCTTAATTCTCGTTTCAGAATTCTTGAATTAGTCTATCTAGCGGTTGAGTTACAGATCTAATTGCTCTTCCATCTACATACTCAACTTCAGCTTGCCATTTTGGCACCAACGTAACTTTTCAACACTTGACTTATAAAATTGAGAAACATGTTGACAGCTGCAGTGCCCAATCAATATCTGAAGTGGTTTTATGCAAATGTCCCAATTTACACCACAACGCAGAACCGCTCATTTGAAGGTGATACGCCAAATACAAATGTAGCTATGGAAATTAATACAATAAAAGGCATCCGGAAAATAATTAACATTGCCACGCGGGATTAGCCGAGCGGTCTCAGGCGCTGAAGTCATGGACTGTGCGGCTGGTCCCAGCGGAGGTTCGAGTCCCCCCTCGGGCACAGGTGTGTGTGTTTGTCTATAGGATAATTTAGGTTAAGTAGCGTGTAAGCTTAGGGACTGATGACCTTAGTTGTTAAGTCTCATAAGATTTCACACACATTTGAACATTTTGAATTAACATTGCTTGTAACCAGAAAATTTCATGAACACTTACCCTAAGACTATTTGTACATTTCATGGTATGCGTTAAGTGTCATATCTGCATTAATATAATCGATGAATACACACCTCAAATTACGTTCGTCTTGTTTGGAAAGCATAATTACATTAGTGTTGTCTGTAATTAACTGTCTACGAATTTCGCTATATGTTTGGCACAGATAAAAGCTGTAATACTTTAATGGAAAATCGCAGATAAGCACGACTTCATGTTAATTTGTTTATGATAAGCAGTCTCATCTAAAATATAAATGGAAAGGGGTATTGCTTCATTGGGCGATATTACAGCTTCCTTATCTGAAAATGTAAATTTTCAAACACTATTCAAATGTTCAAATGCTTGTCGTAAACATTTATACTTATATCGCTGAAGCATTTTGGGAAGTATATAAATGTTCTTAAATGTGAGACTGTTTGCAAGAATTATAAATATGATAAGGACATTCTTTTTTCCACAGTTCAAACCACTAGACATGATGCATCTATATGTACCCAGAGAGAGAGAGGTCACTATGTTAGCGATTCTGTAGTGGTAACCCACTTTCATCAGTAAAAGGGCTCAATGGAAGTTGAAGTGCATGCTACGTGGAAGAAAGAGGAAGGGAGATTAGGGTTTAACATCCCATCGACATGACTCACTTCTTAACTCCGTCTTGAAACGCATTAAGAATTCTTCTGATATGCAGCAACTACTTTACAAAAGCGTTGTCTAGTTTCTAGTGCAACAATCGTGAAGTGGAATATGAGTAATGAAGAATAGAAGAGGAAATTAATTGTGTTATTAACAACTTACCTATAACTGACGGAACATCTTAATAGAGGTGATGTGGACAGCATCCGTTGGATACAGCTACCAAGGAATACGAAATTGCTTATGCAATGAACCCAGAGAGTTTGCGAGACAGACACAAAGCAGACCGAATTATTCTGGCTGAAAGGGAGTAGTGGAGAAAGAAGGCAAAACGCGCTAAGCTCATTGAAAAATTAGCTGCTTTAGCAATGACTGGCAGAAAGAAAGCTAAAGTTATATCACTGTGGGTATAAAAATTGTTAAGAAGAAGAGGAGAAGAAGAAGAAGAAAAAGGAGAAGAAGTACGAACAGAGTAATTAAAACATGTAAATAAATCTCTTAAATTTTGGGTACAAAATAAATTACACAGATCTGAAGCCTTTTACTTCAACTAAATTGGAACGATCACTTAGATAAAATTTTAGGGAAGGCAAACCAAAGACTGTGCTTTATCGGCAGAATACTTAAAACATGAAACATGTCTACTGAAGAAACTACCTACACTAGACCTGTCCATCCTATGCTAGAGTACTGCTGTACAGCACAAGATCTTACCAAATAGGATAGACAGAGTACACTGAATGTCTAGTGAAGAGCAGCTCGTTATGTATTATCGCGAAAAAGTGGAGAAAGTGTCACGAATATGATGCATATTTTGAATTGTTGTGATATTTTTTCACAAACTTTCGATCTCCAACGCTCTCCTCAGAATCTGAAAATATACTACTATCGCCAACCTACATAGGAACAAATGATCATCGTAATATAATAAGAGAAATCAGAGCTCTTTCAGATTTTTTCCACGCTCTGTTATACACTCCTGGAAATGGAAAAAAGAACACATTGACACCGGTGTGTCAGACCCACCATACTTGCTCCGGACACTGCGAGAGGGCTGTACAAGCAATGATCACACGCACGGCACAGCGGACACACCAGGAACCGCGGTGTTGGCCGTCGAATTGCGCTAGCTGCGCAGCATTTGTGCACCGCCGCCGTCAGTGTCAGCCAGTTTGCCGTGGCATACGGAGCTCCATCGAAGTCTTTAACACTGGTAGCATGCCGCGAGAGCGTGGACGTGAACCGTATGTGCAGTTGATGGACTTTGAGCGAGGGCGTATAGTGGGCATGCGGGAGGCCAGGTGGACGTACCACCGAATTGCTAAACACGTGGGGCGTGAGGTCTCCACAGTACATCGATGTTGTCGCCAGTGGTCGGCGGAAGGTGCACGTGCCCATCGACCTGGGACCGGACCGCAGCGACGCACAGATGCACGCCAAGACCGTAGGATCCTACGCAGTGCCGTAGGGGACCGCACCGCCACTTCCCAGCAAATTAGGGACACTGTTGCTCATGGGGTATCGGCGAGGACCATTCGCAACCGTCTCCATGAAGCTGGGCTACGATCCCGCACACTGTTAGGCCGTCTTCTGCTCACGCCCCAACATCGTGCAGCCCGCCTCCAGTGGTGTCGCGACAGGCGTGAATGGAGGGATGAATGGAGACGTGTCGTCTTCAGCGATGAGAGTCGCTTCTGCCTTGGTGCCAATGATGGTCGTATATGCGTGTTTGGCGCCGTGCAGGTGAGCGCCACAATCAGGACTGCATACGACCGAGGCACACAGGGCCAACACCCGGCATTATGGTGTGGGGAGCGATCTCCTACACTGGCCGTACACCTCTGGTGATCGTCGAGGGGACACTGAATAGTGCACGGTACATCCAAACCGTCATAGAACCCATCGTTCTACCATTCCTAGACCGGCAAGGGAACTTGCTGTTCCAACAGGACAATGCACGTCCGCATGTATCCCGTGCCACCCAACGTGCTCTAGAAGGTGTAAGTCAACTACCCTGGCCAGCAAGATCTCCGGATCTGTCCCCCATTGAGCATGTTTGGGACTGGATGAAGCGTCGTCTCACGCGGTCTGCACGTCCAGCACGAACGCTGGTCCAACTGAGGCGCCAGCTGGAAATGGCATGGCAAGCCGTTCCACAGGACTACATCCAGCATCTCTACGATCGTCTCCATGGGAGAATAGCAGCCTGCATTGCTGCGAAAGGTGGATATACACTGTACTAGTGCCGACATTGTGCATGCTTTGTTGCCTGTGTCTATGTGCCTGTGGTTCTGTCAGTGTGATCATGTGATGTATCTGACCCCAGGAATGTGTCAATAAAGTTTCCCCTTCCTGGGACAATGAATTCACGGTGTTCTTATTTCAATTTCCAGGATTGTAGAATGGAGTGATAGAGAAATAGTTTCAAAGTGGTTCGAAGAACCGTGTGTCAGGCACTTAAGTGTGAACTGAAGAGTAATCATGCAGATGCTGAGGTAGTGTATAAAGCTGGGCAATAATCTCATAGCAACTGTGAAAGTAGCTTGTAAAATTGCTTCACAAATTGCTCCTAAAGCAAAATCGCTCTGTAGAGAGAGTGTAGTCCTCATTCCAGAAACAAGTGGGGTATTGTAACTCTTCAGGCTTTCCCGGCGAGATCTTGACATGTGGAATAATCAGGTCTACTGCCGGATGTTTGTGTCGCTCTGGCACAATATTTCGGTCACGCTACTCGTTGCCTTCTTCAGGTGTCTGAGACAGTCTCAGGTAGCACCTGAAGAAGGCAACTAGTTACGTGGCCGAAATATTGTGCCAGAGCGACACAAACATCCTGCAGTAGACCCGATTATTCTCCATGTCAAGTGGAGTATTACTTCGGTGTTCATATTTGCTACATTATCATTGCTTGGACGATTAGCTGATGATTAAGTGAGGATGGCCAAGAAAATTCATGACGTAATGGCTACTTGCAGACAGCTGAATGAAGTGCAAGGATACAATCATGTAATCGAAACAGTAACACTTCGCGAAGGGGATGGGCTGCATCAGGAATACATAGGAAAGATATGTTTCGTCTGTATCTTATGAAAAAACGTTCTACATGAACAGTGTTCCAACAAGAGCACTTACTACCATATTTTACGGCCTAGAAGACGCTCCTTAACTTTGAGCTATTTCTCTTAAAAATTTACTAAAACGAAAATTCTTAGTTTATATAACCAAACTGGTCTTTAAAACCCCTGATTATCGTCATTTGAACTTCTTTCCCCTTATTCCTCCTCGTTATCATCGTTCAATTTATAGCTCGCATCACACTAAATTTGCGCCGTCATGCATACAAAATTGCCAAGCTCCATTTACTTACTTACAATTCAATTCCGATCATTATATCGAGAAAAGATAGTTTCTACTTTTATAATCAGATAGGTGATCTGGAAATTCGGAAAAAGAGTTACTCTAAAACAACGAGCTTTTGGACTCAGTGAGATTATTTCTGCCTTGTTGAAGGACACAGTGTCACACAACATTAAGAATGACTGACAAGATGATGTGGGTAAAAGAAAAAATCAATGCCAAACTTCGGTTACAATAAAACACTCAAACTATGTGAGATGTGGAGTAATCTACGTAGAACGCGGCATATCAATACTCACTTTGTTACATACCTACTGGAACGGCATGGGGTATAAGTAATCCATATGTAGTAATGTGGGAAACTTTACAAAAATGTAATTGTTGGTTCGTTCAAAATCTTTGACCTCGAAAGGATCTTGATCTATTGCTTTAAAATAGTGATTTATTGCTGAACTGCAATATGGGCGTGATTTTAGGTACCTAATTCTTTAATATGTAGTGCATAATTTACGTATATGTAAATTATGTTTTTGTAACAATGTTACACTATTATTAAATATATGTAATTAAATGTAGTACAATATTTGAAAAATAGTTGAATAAAAACACTCGCTTATACCAGTGGAACTTTGTGTAAAAATTTCAAAACAATCAGTCAAAAGCTTTCAGAGATTTGCGAACAGGAACATTTGCATATTCTCTGTGAATATATGTATATATATTGTTGTGGTCTTCAGTCCTGAGACTGGTTTGATGCAGCTCTCCAAGCTACCCTATCCTGTGCAAGCTTCTTCATCTCCCAGTACTTACTGCAACCCACATCCTTCTGAACCTGCTTAGTGTATTCATCTCCTGGTCTCCCTATATGATTTTTACCTTCCACGCTGCCCTCCAGTGCTGAATTTGTGATCCCTTGATGCCTCAGAAAATGTCCTACTAACCGGTCCCTTCTTTTTGTCAAGTTGTGCCACATACTCCTCCCCAATTCTATTCAATTCTTTATCATTAGTTATGTGATCTACCCATCTAATCCTCAACATTCTTCTGTAGCACCACATTTCGAAAGCTTCTATTCTCTTCTTGTCCAAACTATTTATCGTCCATGTTTCACTTCCATACATGGCTACACTCCATACAAATCCTTTCAGAAACGACTTCCTGACACTTAAGTCTATAGTCGATGTTAACAAATTTCTCTTCTTCAGAAACGCTTTCCTTGCCATTGCCAGTCTACATTTTGTATCTTCTCTACTTCGACCATCATCAGTTATTTTGCTCCCCAAATAGGAAAACTCCTTTACTACTTTAAGTGTCTCATTTCCTAATCTAATTCCCTCAGTATCACACGACTTAATTCGACTACATTCCATTATCCTTGTTTTGCTTTTGTTGATGTTCATCTTATATCCTCCTTTCAACACACTGTCCATTCCATTCAACTGTTCTTCCAAGTCCTTTGCTGTCTCTAATAGAATTACAATGTCATCGACGAACCTCAAAGTTTTTATTTCTTCTCCATCGATTTCAATACCTACTCCGAATTTTTCTTTTGTTTCCTTTACTGCTTGATCAATATACAGATTGAATAACATTGGGGATAGGCTACAACCCTGTCTCACTCCCTTCCCACCCACTGCTTCCCTTTCATGGCCCTCGACTCTTATAACTGCCATCTGGTCTCTGTACAAATTGTAAACAGCATTTCGCTCCCTATATATATATATATATATATATATATATATATATATATATATATATGTGTGTGTGTGTATGTATGTATATTAAGGAATTGTTTACCTAGTGGTATTCTAATGATAATAGAATAAGCCATAAATACTACTTTCTTGTTTTTAACAAGATATCTTGAGAGTTTTTGTAGCAACGTTTTCCATATATATATATATATATATGCTCAGACAAATATGGACTATATACATTTAAATATATATAAAATACATACAAAATATGCAATAGCGAGACGTTGTTAAAAACAAGAAAGTCGTATTTATGCATTATTTGCTTATCATTAGAATACTACTACAGAATCTGAATTTGCAATAACAATAAACAGCTCTCAATGTCAGAGAGAGAGAAGGAAGAGGAGATGGACAGAGGAGTGGGGTCAAGAGGAGATGGAGAGGGGGCAGGAAGGAGAAGATGGACACAGAGAAAGGGGGATGAGGTGATGGGCTAGGAGAAGGGGGAGAGGGTTGGGTAGGAGGAGTTGGGGATAGAGAGAGAGGGAGAAAAGGAAAGATGAACAGAGAGCACAGAGAAGGGAGAAGGTAGTTGACAGAGGGAGGGGAAGGAGGAGGCGACATGCGAAAAAAAAGTAGATTAGGACTTATAGTGTCTCCATTCCCATACATTTTAGAAAAGCATGATTTCTCTTTTCTTTCCTTCCAGTTGAAGAATACTGAGCCACAGCAATGTCCGAGGGGCATTTGAAAAGTCCGAGAGACGACACCAATGGCGCGTATTGAGGTCATGTTTAGTTATTAGCATCTTTGGAAAGAACGCACACCAAGTTTCAACCATATTGGTCTATTTCTTTGTGTTTGGGATTCGTGTGAATCGAGGATGTCGACTGATTGTCAAAAAATGGACGAAAAAGAATTTCGTGTGGTGATTAAACATTACTTTATGAAAAGCAAAACGCCTCAGGAGACTAAGGAGAAGCTTGATAAACATTATGGTGACTCTGCACCTTCGATTAGAACAGTTTATAAGTGGTTTAAAATTTTCCGCGTGGCCATATGCCCACAAGCGATGCTGAAAGTTCTGGACGCCCTGTGGAGGTTACGACTCAAAAGATCATTTATAAAATCCCTTGATATGATGATGGATGACCGAAGAGTTAATGTGCGTGAGATTATTAGTGCTGTGTGAATTTCGAATGAACGGGTACATAATATTTTGCAAAAACATTTCGATATGAGAAAGCTATCCGCAATTGTTCTTGCTGGGAGAGCGGCAGCTGTGTCGTTTGCTAAGCATCTGCTGCGGCAGTGGCAACGTCTGATTACGCCTGGCGGTGTGTATCTCGTGTCGCCGTCTCGCCCAGTTGACTGGAGACGCGCCTTGGGCGGTGGCTCGTTTAATTGTTGAGAACGAAGTCGTGAATCGGATGGTGATGTGAGGCTGATGTGAGGCCGTCTCCTTCCCGTCCTCACGAGTCACTCGGGTACGTAAAAATCAGTCTTCAAATACCTTTTAACTCCTGTCTTCCGGCGCCGAGGCTGCTGCTTGCTATTCCATTACATCGGCTGACTTGGTGCGTCTGTGTATGATCTAGTCTCTTCTTGCATGACGGTCTTCAGCACCGAAACTGACTGAAAACTACTGCTATTCGGGCCCACTGTGTCTCGCGTATTTATTCACTTCAGTTCACTGGAGGTGAACGACTTCACGGTCATTGCCTCTTCTGTCACGTTGAAAAGCTTCTCGAAGAATCTTCTTGACGTCGGTCATTGGCTCTTGGAATGTAGGCGAGGACCTTTGTTCACATGTGACAATTGAGAAACCGTGAGCCGGCCGGGTGATGCCCTGACGATGAATCGACAGCTTCCGCTTATGTGGGGAGGGCGATGGCCTCTTCTGTCACGTTGAAAAGCTTCTCGAAGAATCTTCTTGACGTGAGCCGGTCGGGCGATGCCCTGACGGCTGAATCGACAGCTTCTGCTTATGTGGGAAGGGCGATGGCTTCTCCTGAACGTGCTATGCTGGCTTGCAAGGGCCAGCCGTTACCACTGCTGCTTTGTCCGCTGTTTCCCAGTGTGTAATTCTTCTAAACTTGTAAGTAGGCTATTTAGGTTTTTTTATTGGTAACGCCGCCGCCACATAGAGCTCTGTATGAAAATCACTGGCTGTGCCGTGTGCAGTCTGTGGCTCGTTTGCATTGTTGTCTGCCATTGTAGTATTGGGCAGCGGCAGCTGGATGCTAACAACGCGTAGCGTTGCGCAGTTGGAGGTGAGCCGCCAGTAGTGGTGGACGTGGGGAGAGAGATGGCGGAGTTTTGAAATTTGTAAGAATTGGTGTCATGAACTGATATATATATTATGACTTTTAAGGTAAATACATTGTTTGTTCTGTATTAAAATCTTTCATTTGCTAACTATGCCTATCAGTAGTTAGTGCCTTCAGTAGTTTGAAACTCTTATTTAGCTGGCAGTAGTGGCGCTCGCTGTATTGCAGTAGCTTGAGTAACGAAGATTTTTGTGAGGTACGTGATTTGTGAAACGTATAGGTTAATTTAGTCAGGGCCATTCTCTTGTAGCGATTATTGAAAGTCAGATTGAGTTGCGCCAAAAATATTGTGTGTCAGTTTAAGCACAGTCGTGTATAATTTTTCTAAGGGGACGTTTCAAACTAAACTAAGTATTTCATTTATTTTCTAATTTATACTTCACATTGCTTTCACTAATTTATTTACTTATCTTAAGTACCAGTCAACAAATCCTTTGACTCACTCCTGTATTCTTTAATCTGCTCATTGAAGTGTTTCAATCTCAGTTCTTTTCTGATTTTTACATTCATTCTCCTATCAGACAGAACGTACCCAGCTACTCTTCTTTGCAGTGTGATCTCTAATGCTTGTATTTTGATGAGAACAAATGTTTCTGCTGTTGTGTCCAGAGTTTTGACGTCTATGGAACAGTAGATATTGTGAGCAGTAGTGTATCAACAATAAGCTTAATCATTTGGACTCGCGACGCCGTTCCTGAACAGTAAGCGCTGATCTGAAGGAATTTTCGACGGCATTGTCAGTTCTACAAAGAACATTTCATGACTACCGTCATTAACCTCCGTGAAATAGTCATTAAGTCTATATTTTGTTTACAGTTCAACGAAGGTTATCGCTATAGTCAAGAACTGGTTTACTTCTTTGGGCCTGGGATCGGCTGTAGCTTATACTTTGCCTACTGTTCCTTAGAACACACAAGCTTTTCCATAGAGCATGTGGTGTTCATGTTTTAGATTAATGTACTCTCACATCTTAGTTATCGGTTCTCTCAGACTGACTGACTCTGTTTGCATTCTGCATGTAGCAAGACATATAATTGTTACTGAAATAGGACAGAGGAAAGCTGAAATAAGATTTCATCCAGCTGGAACTGTAGTCACCAAACTGTATAAGCCAAGCAGTTGAGGATTCCCTAAAGAATCTAATTACCACTACATACAAATTTATTCAGATCCACAATGTTTGTGAGTACCAACTCCATCCTACTTTTCATTAGCAATCATTTGCATGTGTCTTACATATTTTTCTAAAAAGGCCTTAGGTTGCCTGCATTAATTTCTTGCTTTCAGCTGAAATTCTCCAGTATTTTTCTTCCGTCTTAACTAGTACGAGTTAACCGATCTTAAAAGTAGGTGGGGCTGATTCTGCACCATGACATCCTTTTCTGTGCGGTGCATTTTTACTAATGTTTGCTCTCGCTGTAATTTTTTCCATCTGTGGAGTTTTTAGTAAGGACTCGAGAAACAACAATACTTGAAGTGAATTTTAGCTGTTTATGAGTGAACATTAGTTCACAAAGAGCATGTCCCATAGCATCTCGATGGAGGTGGTTGAGGATATCTTCAAGGTTTTTAATATCATCGGCCCTTGTCGAATGGTTTATCAGGTTAGTTAGGTTAGGTTAGTGTTGTTTAACGTACCGTCGACAACGAGGTCATTAGAGACGGAGCGCAAGCTCAGGTTAAGGAAGGATGGGGAAGGAAATCGGCCGTGCGCTTTCAAAGGAACCATCCCGGCATTTGCCTGAAACGATTTAGGTAAGTCAAGGAAAGCCTAAATCAGGATGGCTGGAGACGGGATTCAATGGTTTTTCAATACAATATATTCGACATAACCGATTTCATTCATGAATAATCATCTCGCTCATATTTCCTTGCGAGAAATACGTCAAAATTCTTAACTTTGAATCTCTGCATTCTACAGACGTGTTCTGTACCCATCAGACACATATTGTGAACCATTAACGGATAGGAAACTTCTAGTCCTACCATTTTTACTAAATAATCTTTTTCCAGTTTGTCTAGCATATTTTTGTCATTTTCTCTTTTCACGAGATAAAATTTGACATGTTTACTGAAATCATCAACCAACCCAAAACGTGAGCGTATCCACCTGTAGAGGCAGGAAGGGGGCAAAACAGATAAGATGACTGTACCTCTAAGCGTTCACTTAGTTCTAAAATGTGCAAATTCCACTCCAATATAGTATTTATTGCACTCACAACACGGAAATCGAGCCTCTTTGCTATTCTATTATAAATTTATAAAAAATTACCTTTTCACTTTAATTTGCGATGCATTTCTTATTTCCATGTTCTAAATGTATATAATCAATCAGCAAGTTCAAATGGTTCAAATGGTTCAAATGGCTCTGAGCACTATGGGACTCAACTGCTGTGGTCATAAGTCCCCTGGAACTTAGAACTACTTAAACCTAACTAACCTAAGGACATCACACACATCCATGCCCGAGGCAGGATTCGAACCTGCGACCATAGCAGTCGCGCGGTTCCGGACTGAGCGCCTAGAACCGCTAGACCACCGCGGCCGGCCAGCAAGTCCACACGCTGATACGGGGAACATAGTTTCCATTCTGCTGAATCAAGTTTTCGTATTCAGAACAAAATTCTGTTATGTAGACAATGGTACTGCGCTACCTTAGAATAACTGGAGTCCCTACATGACTTTTCTTTAGCGTCAAGTAATCGCTATCATTCTGTTCTCTCCTTAAGTTCTTAAATATTTCCTTTAGGGTGCTTTCCTATTTGACTTTATGCATAGGAAACATACGTATTTCATTCACCTCTGTGAAAATAATTCCTGAGTCTTTGGCATAATTCAGCACTTCTCGATAACCCATCTGTTCCTGATATCAAGGTTGAACTACTACAGAATTAAGGCTGACTTTGTTGGTCTTGCATGCCTTAATTTGCAAACATTTAGCAATGTAATGTCACTTCGTGACCTAACAGGTAATGCGGAACTTCTGCATAGCAGATACTACGGATGGAGCCTCTAATTCCAAGATAACATACTACACTCCACCGTTTTGAATGAACGACTCACAAATGCATCGTTTTAAATATCTCATTATAACTTTCAGTTATCATCAGAGAAATTTCTACTACTGTTCCATACTCTCTTGCATCAACAGACGTAACTCAAAATGTGAAGGATGCAATAATTTACTATTTATTAAACAACTTTTTATCTCTTCAAAAGTAGATTGGCATTTCTTAGTCCAAATCCAAGGAGTGTCTTACTTCTAGAAGTGGTATAGGTAAGATGCACCAAATGATTGATCACCTATACGACATCGGAAAAAGCAGAATAATCCAAATACAGATCAGAGTTGCTTTATATTTTTTGGCGCCTCAGTGTTCTCAATACTTCAAGCTTGGAAGGATCTAGTAAAGTACCTTCTTTGTTCATTTCGTGGTCCAAGAAATTTGATTTATCTTTAGCACATCCGGTCTTCTCTACATTTAACTTCATGCTTCCCTTTTCTATTGCTACCAGCGCACTGTCAAGTAGGCTAATATGCTCTTCAGATGTGGGATTAATAAACAGTATATCATCTACATAAACTGCTTTATCAGTTCTTTCCCTATTACCCAAGTCGTTACGGTTACAAAAGCACACAGAGAAATATTTAGTCCAAAAGGGGCTACTCTATATTGGCAGCAAACCCCATCGTACTAAAAAGACGTTTATGAAATTCTCTTACCACAGGAAAAACACAGTATCCACATATTATATCCATTGAAGTGAGATACTTAACTGCTCGGAATATTTCCAATAACTTGTTTATATTTTGGGCGGTCACTCTCTCTCATTATAATTTCATTCAACTGTCAGGCGTCCAACATCAGACTGACGCTTCTCTCATGTTTAAGTACCACAATGGGAATATTAAATTTACTGTTTGTTGAGTCAGTCCACAACCTAAAATACGTTGAACTTCGTTCTTGACTGCTTCCTTCCTTAGAACATGTATCTGTTTAGGTTTTTTGTGAAAAAATAAGATGGTTAGGTTTTACATTTAAATTGCACTCATATCCTTCTACGACGCTCGGCTTATTCGAAAATAGGTATGATGGATAGTTAAAACTTTTCATATTGCTGCCCTTTTTGACACTTATTTTTCTAAATAAAATGGACAGTCGACCACTCCACGGCGGAACAACACAACGTTGTGCAAAAACTTGTGTAAAGACAATTTGTGGAACAAATGATTCTAGTTTATTTAGCAAGTGATCTTCTCTTGGACACTTTTCTTCTATCTTGCCACAAATGCAGAGATATGCTTTGCGAGGAGCTAGGGTTCTTTTTCATGTTTGTGTCTTTTGTGACAATAAATAATATTTGTTAAACTTTAAAGTGTCGTATTTTAGAAAGGGTCAATGTATCTGTCTTATTGTAACACATATTTCTCTGCTTCAGCGTTAATGATTCGAGGCATAGTGGAAGTCTTGATAAGGTGATCCAATTGATTAGCTGCTATTGCAGCAGGCTACATGCAGATTTGTGAGATCAATCATATAAGTTGCCATTAATATATTTTCATGATTTCTGAAGTTTAGTTAAAATTTATTGTACACCTATTTACACACGCCAGCACTGGCAATTCAAACCTTTATTACCAATACATGGTCTAGAGTCAGCATATTAATGACTGCTTATTTAATTTTCTTTAACAGAACGTCTTGTCTTGATTATAGTAAATTCCTGCGCTCGTCAGTTCTTTTAGTGGACATATTGAATAATTAGCTCTGTATTTGGGGCAAGAATTTTTACTATACCTTTGCTCTCCAGGAAATCAGTTTAATCGATAGTATTATAGTCTCGTTTTCACGTACAATATATTTTTTTCCTCTTCAGCTTGCTGCATATTTGTACTAAGTCCAGTTCATTCCTCTAACTAACCCTTATGTTTCATTACTGTACTGAGCAGCTCTCGTGTATCAGTTATCGTTGACAATAACCATCCAGTGAAAGACACAGTAGTTATTTCCGAGTTCAGCGAAGTTAATACTAAAGGGCTCTGGTCAAATTCAAATTTTCATTCGTGTTTTAATAAGAAATCAGTGCCACTGAACACATCAACACGTGAACCTAACGCAATTAAACAAAGGTGGTCTACAATAACATCTCACATACCTATTGGTATTAATGTTTCCACCAGCTCTCTTTTTCCTTCTAAAAAAACCCTCGTTTTAATTTTTGTCAAGCCCACAGCCTCTTGAAGGATTGACTCTAGTTTAATTTTAACTTCGCACTCTTCAGTGCAGTTAATCTCTGAATTACTATCTGTTTTTTTCCCTCATCATAAGAAACTTGTTCTGTTTTAATTTTTACATCGCCGTTTTCAGTGGGCTCCATCTTTAATATTGCTAGAAGCAGTTAATAAACGTTTTAAGATCTCTTGACTTAACCTAATTTTTTGAACTCCATGAGCGACGCCGGTGTGTTGCGACACGTCGCGATGTAATGTAGGGAGCTGTGTGGATGGGGGGAGGAGCTTCTGGACGGGGTGGGCGAACTGGTGCCGCTGAGTGCGCAAAGTAACTTGCAGAGTCGCGCACGTCCGCGATGACTGATCACCTCTCACCGTACTCAGCGCTGGTGGTGGCCGCAGCTCAGCCCCATCTTCCTTCTTCCCGCATGCAACGTCGTCCGGGATACCCTTCACTGATAAGACTTTACCCTCCTGAAAACACTGATCTCACTGTTTGTTTGACTTGAGACAGGTCATATGCCTTTCCAGGGTCCTATTTGTGCCTACCACAATCACTTCTTTTATTTTATGTATTTATTTTTTCTTACTGATAACCTTTACTGTGCAATTTCCCAGATATCACGTCATACGTTGGGTTGCGTGTATAATCTGTTTGGTTTGTGACTAATTTTGTAACCAAATTTGGTGGCCTTGTGCGATTTTTGGATACCACAGCATTTTAACGGGAACTGGCAGCTCTTTGTCAGAACAGCCAGAAAGCAATGGAGAACATACTGTTCTTAATCTTCAATCCACAGATTCACCATTCTGCTCTTCTAAACTGAAGTAAGACGTTGTAACTCTCCAAGAATAAGGCAGAAGAATCAGGATCCATGTCGAAAAAAGAAGCCTTCTGTCATTTCATTGAGCAATATATTCCGATAAAAATTGTTACATGCTAGAATTAATTTTGAAAATCATTCAAGCTGGTTCAGTAGTACTCAGCGCGTGACACAATTCAGAGACGATTCTTAGTCTTCCATCCTAATTTTTTGAAGTTAACTGCTCGCCTTAAGAGGAGAGAATACTCTCAGACTCTTACCAGGCGGTTATCTGTAATAAGGCAGGCAGCGCACTAAACAAAACATCGAAAACGAAAATGGAATTTCCACATAAATTATTAAGCTCTCTTACACACTTTCATGTGATACACGCGATACATCATCCGATTGAAAAACCAATAACGGCAGCCATCATCAACACCATCTAAGGCTTACGTGGATGTGGACAGAATCACGGCGCACTCAGTAGTTGATCGTAAAATATTCCGTATGAATGACTGCGATCGAATAGTTTCCTCAATGTAGACACTTCAGTCTTTATAGACTAAAGCGCCAATTAAACTGGTATAAGCATGCGTATTCAAATACAGAGATACGTAAACAGGCAGAAACGGTGCTGCGATCGGCAACACCTATATAAGACAACAAGTTTCTTGAGCAGTTGTTAGACGGGTTACTGCTGCTACAAGGCCGGTTATCGAGATTTAACTGATTCGAAGGTGGTCTTATAATCGGAGCACAAGAGATGGGACACAGCATCTCCGAGATAGCGATGAAGCGTGTTCTCCCGTACGACCATTTCACGAGCGTAGCGGGAATATCAGGAATTCAGTATAACACTAAATCTCTGACATCGCTGAGGCCCGAAAAAGATACTGCAAGAACGGGACCAAAGACGACTGAAAAGAATCGTTCAACCTGAGAGACGTGCAACCCTTGCACAAACTGTTGCCATTTCGATGCTGGGCCATCAAGTGTCAGCAAGCGAACCACTCAAAGAAACATCATCGATATGGGTTTTCGGAGCTGAAGGCCCACCCATGTTCATTTGAAGACTGCGCGACACAAAGCTTTACGTCTCGCATGGGCCCGTCAACACCGACATTGATGACTGGAAGCATGATACTGTCTCGTTTCGAGCTGTATCCATCAGATGGACGTGTACAGGTATGGAGACAACCTCATGAACCCATGGACCCTGCATGTCAGCGGGTGACTATTCAAGCTGGTGTAGGCTCCGTAATGGTGTTGGGAGTGTGCAGTTGGTGTGGTATGGGACACCTGATACATCTAGATACTACTCTGACAAATGGCACGTACGTAAGCATTCTGTCTGATCACCTACATCCATTCATGTCCGTTGTGCATTCCGACGGATGTGGGCAGGTCAGCAGGGCAATGCGACATCCCACAAGTCCAGAATTGCTACTGAGTGGCTCCAGGAACACTCATATGAATTTAAACACCTCCGCCGGCCATCAAACTCCCCAGACATATTCATTATTGAGCAGATTTGAGATGCCTTGCAACGTGTTGTTCAGAAGAGACCTCCGCCCCTCGTACTCTTACGGGTATATGGACAGCCCTGCAGGATTCATGGCGTCAGTTCCCTCAAGCACTACATCAGACATTAGTCAAGTCCATGCCATGTCGTGTTGCAGTACTTCTGCGTGCTCGCGGGGGCCCTACACTATATTAGGCACGTGCACCAGCTTTTTGGCTCTTTAGTGTATGTTCTTGGTACAGACGTCGAGGGAACCACTCGCCCCAGAAATGCTTCCAGCGTCGTCAGCAACGCTCATCCAGCGCCGTTGTTGGCTACAAAATTATTGTATCGTTGTCAGGCGAAGACCTACAGCATTCCCAAATTCTTCTCTTAGAAAGTGTATATGTCATGTGCGGCCCGCACTGATGCCGTTCATAGCTTGGCATCTTGTAATAGCGACAGTGGCGTCTCGTTTTCTTAGTGTGTTCACTGGCGCCACCACGTTTGCTCGCCTTGTCTGTCCATGAGTAGGAGCAGCAGGGCTTATCGATAGCGCGTACTGTGGTACCATCTTTGGAGCGGCCTCTAGTATTTCCGGAACATCGTGTGTGGAGAAAGTTGAGTTGGGACGGAACAGAAGTTAGTTCCAGACAACCAGTACTCACCCGACCGCAGGCGACACACATGCACTGTCCAACGGAATGATGTGGTCGTGAGAGTACACATAAAGGTGGCTGTAGCTATACACATTGGTCTAGAGAACGAAATGACAGCAGTAGAAATGGAACCACACATACTAAACATTTATGCTAGATGCTATTACAGAGCCGCATACAGACTAACTGAATGTAAAAATGAGGTTTTAATGCTTCAAGGAATCGGCTAATGAAAATATACCATGTATACAAGAAATAAACTTTTACTTCGTTCCCTACGGTAAGACTTAATCTTAAACAGTGACCAATCTAGGGTAAGCGTATAGTGCATACTTCTTCCGATTGCGACATAATGGAGTCTTTCCAGCTGTTTAGGTGGTCTTGTGGTTTTGTCGGTTTCTAGGGGATGTTATGTTCACACTGAGAGGAAACGTAGCTGAAGATCTATGAAACCATTTAGGCCGGCCGCGGTGGTCTTGCGGTTCTAGGCTCTGCAGTCCGGAACCGCGGGACTGCTACGGTCGCAGGTTCGAATCCTGCCTCGGGCATGAATGTGTGTGATGTCCTTAGGTTAGTTAGGTTTAAGTAGTTCTAAGTTCTAGGGGACCGATGACCTAAGATGTTAAGTCCCATAGTGCTCAGAGCCATTTGAACCATTTTTTTTATGAAACCATTTAGCTGTCCATATTGACTCACTGATGAAAGTACTGTTCCGCGCAGAAGATTGACTACAATCAATTAAAGGCCTTTTGGCCTCCAACAGCATCCTTCATCAGTGCGGAACATTGTATTGTCGAGAAATTCGAATGAAAGACTAATTTTGGGAGGGGTGTATTTATGAGAGTATACTCGCCAGAGTTCTTCAACAGCAGCACTCCCACCTAGCGGGGTAGTAGACGGGCGTTACCATTAAATGCTGATGACTTCCTTCTTTTGTTTCGTCAACTCCTGAAGGAGCCTCACGGGCTCTGCAGTATAGACCAATTTCATCATTAAGATGCAGCTTCCCGAATATGCACTTTTCCGAAGATACCTTCCTGTGAAACGTTGTCGGGGCTCCAGGTTGACGCTCGTTTCGCTCTATATGAAGTCATTTTGCCGAGCACCACAAGAGCTGTTCATCGCACCCACTGGAGTCGAGGTGTAACAAGAATATTTTTTACGGAAAATTGTAATTTTGTGGTGGAGATGATAGTGACTGATTCATTAATAGTGCAATATTTTCTTTGGTACAATCACAAAAAAATTTTCTATCGGTAATCAGTACCAGCCACCAGGGGCCACTATCACAACTATTGAAAATAGCGTCAGATAGACATCAAGTAACGCTTTCTCAAACTGTTCGTAAAACTTGGAATATACTCATCGGAAAGCCTAAGAAACAGTAATATTAGAGACTTACTGAACATCATGAGTGTTAAAGACAACATAAAGCGAAAATCATACGGAAGGAAAGAAACTGTAATACAGATAGAAAACCAGGATCTACATACTGTAAGAACAGCACGAGACCAGCCAAAAAAGCGACTGGTGTGACAAGTGTATACGTATAACCCAAAGTGAAGATAGTATTATCGCAGTTTTATTGCGAAAACTGATCGAGGGGAATGGTAGGAAGTCGTTGGGTTGCTATTTGGGAGGACGCGCTATCAAACCCTTGTCTCGTCAAGAATATTTGGGTTTTCGTGGTTCCCTAAATGCTTTCTTTGAAAAGTACGCCGTGGATTTCTTTCCCCAAGCTTCACTAGACGGGGCGATACCCTCGTCATCGGTGGAACAATAAACCTTAATCTTACTTCCTTCTTTAGCGAACTTGTCTAGTCATGTGGTAAGCACTACGTAAAATACGTTTTGGTGGCTTGTAACGCTTGGTGTTCAGTAGAAATTGACGGGAGGTCTATTTTCGTTCGATGCGTAATACTTCATATCTATACAACACATTTTTTTCAAACAGAAGTCATCTATCGTCAAAATCTTACGCCACAGAGGTTCGGAGTACAAGCAGTGTCACTGTCAATAGTACTGTCACTGCCAGTAACGTTCAGTGAGAAGTAAGTGAGAGAGTCGGGTAATGATCACGATACCGAGCTGTCTGAAAACAGCTAGCCGAGCGCAAAGATACAAATTCAAGGGATGGTGAATTCTGGAAATATGATGTGAAAAGAAATATTTGAGGAGTGTGTAAATTTTAAGGTGAAATGGATGCTGCTTTGCTTGCTTGTACGTAATTTATAACGAGTTTTCAATGATTTTAATTAACTGGTCGGGTCAGTTACTTTGATTGTCCAGACGAGGTCAAGCAATGTTACATGCTCACATAGTTTGCAGTCATACATATAGAGCTCTACCTTTTTACCATTTCAGTAACTAATTTCATTGCAGAGTAAGATTTTTTTTTTAAAAAAAAGAGGTAATATGTGTAAAAATGATCGTGATTGTTAGGAAAGAAGTTCACAGAATTGTTTTGAATGCTAGTTTCCCTTTTCCGTCATGTGGTAAGCCTAGTTTACACCACTGTCTCCTCGCGCAAGATTTATTTTCTGACTGTGTGTCGGCGCATTGCACTGTGCGGAACAAAGTGATTCTATGTAAAGCTGAAATGTCAGTGGACGCCCCAGGATAAAGAAACAATTAAACTAGCATGGGGAAGGGGCAGGCCATTTGCACAAGTTATTTTTTACTTTACAACAGTCCAAGAAACTTTTATTACAGAGATACCGTAAAAAACTAATAAAATATCAATGATGAGGCAGTTACACAAACATTTCATCAAATAAACTAATTGATAATTAATTAGTTAATTTAAAAAATAAAATACATCAATTTAGGAAGGACTAACAAGCAAGTAGTACAATCAAATGTAACTCAAACGCGCTCTCAGCGGGCCGGCCACGGTGGATGAGCGGTTCTAGGCGCTTCAGTCCGGAACCGCGCTGCTGCTACGGTCGCAGGTTCTAATCCTGCCTCGGGCATGGATGTGTGTGATATCCTTAGGCTAGTCAGGTTTAAGTAGTTCTAAGTCTAGGGGACTGATGAGCTCAGATGTTAAGTCCCATAGGGCTTAGAGCCATTTGAACCACGCTCTCAGCGCTACGCAAACAATTACAGTGTTGATGCTGAAGATTACAATTCCTACACTTGGCTGATAGAATGGGATGCTTGACTATGATGAATATAACTTACAAGAAGTGCAGTTACGTAAAATTACGTAAGCTGAGACCCGTTAAATACTGATGTTTTTTGCAAAGAGCACGGCAAAAATCCAGTATTTGATCAATCAGAAAAGCCCCTTGAGCATAATCAAGACACTGACGTGGGAAAATTATAAAATACCATTTAACAAATTGAACATTATACCAATATTAAAATTATTACGTTAAAGCCAAACTTAAAACAGGGAAAAAATATAAGGTGTAGGAACGGCCGGCCAACTCTGAGTAAGATGGTTTATAATAACGGGCACTTCAGGTTAAATTAATGCCCATGTGCTGCGAGGTATAAATTCAATTTACGAAAGATGACGCGACAAGCTAGGAGGCCGCAACGTCTGTAAGGCTATGGTGAGAAGGGAAGCGAAGCGGACAGGCTCAGCCCGATTAACCGGTGGGAATCAGATAACACACTGGGGCAACGTCTCCAAACGCTACGAACAGCTCGGAAAGTCGAGAGCAAACAAAAAGTCATGTAATTCGTGCATAATAATCATAGAACACATGAAAACGCTCAGACCAAGAGAAGAAACACAATGTGAGTGTGGACCCAAGCCCCAACCAAACTTTACGTATTACAATAAGAACATTACAATAAGAATTATTAATAAGATTAACTGGTTAATCTTACATTAAAATATAACATAAAGTTAACGTAATAACCAAGAAATCACAGGGCTACCCAAACACATTAAGTGACTTAAAACGCAACAGGCGAATCTCGAAAGCCGCACGGGATTAGCCGAGCCGTCTAGGGCCCTGCAGTCATGGACTGTGCGGCTGGTCCCGGCGGAGGTTGGAGGCCTCCCTCAGGCATAGGTGTGTGTGCTTGTCCTTAGGATAATTTAGGTTAAGTAGTGTGTAAGCTTAGGGACTGATGACCTTAGCAATTAAGTCTCATAAGATTTCACATACATTAGAACGTTGAGTCTTGAAAGCTAACACATAAGGAACAACAACAGTAATTGTATTTGGAACAGAAAACTAGAGTCATGGAACTTAATTATGGAAATGAGCCAAGATTCACTGGCCTGCTAGCGTTCGCTCACCACGGCCGTAGGCAATTTTATAGTCGTTACCTCATTCAGGGAAGCAACAATTTCCAATTCAAATAAGACTCAGTTTCGACCACAGTGGTCACTAATCCACGTGGCGGCCTAGATCATACGACATAATTAATTTCAGGCCCGAATGACAAGATAAGCGGACACTCAACAAGTTGCATTAGAAGAAACTTTAAAACACATCAGATATGGCACTCAGACAATTTCAAACGGAGGTACAAGAAAGTAAATTTAATACCTGAGAAAGAGTGACGGAGAACCACAGGCAATCCAGCATGGGAGCACATATATCAATCACGTAACAAGTACCCTATACCCAAACGGCAGAGCAGGCAGCACCAAAAAGTGAACAGCGCTCTAGACCCACATCAGCATCTATGCCTCCTTAATGCAGCGTAAACCTGCTGCGTCAACATTAGGCCCAAGTATTGCCGATCAACATAACTCTGCCGACCAACGGCCAACAATCGTGCGCCTGTAAGATCCGTGAACAGTTCACTGTACGTCACATATGCCTCTTATCTCTCTCTCCCTGACTGCGACCGACTGCCTGCCCATGTGGTCAACAACCCGCTCTAAGAAACTACACCCATAGACACAACTGACAGGTGACCGAAGACAGAGACGGATCGTGTCAGTAGGCAAAGATGTAAAAACACTGAACAAGCCGACACTGTTCAAAAGCATACTCCGCTTAGCATAGCGGAACGTCCTTGCGTTGCACTTCCATAAGATTTTTCCTTTCCTTTAGCAGCATTTCCGCTGTGGCGTATTTTTATTTTCACCTTTTTCGAGTAATACCGAGTTTCTGTTGCCACAAGGCAAGTCATGAAAATTTGTTAGGGTCTGTTTACAGTCAGGGCACAATAATATAATTCACAGTTTAACGTTTCACTTCAAAATTGTTATCAGATTGAGTTTCGGTAAAGTTTAGTCCTGATCTCATTTCTTATGCAGATATTGGTTCAAATGGCTCTGAGCACTATAGGACTTAACAAATGAGGTTATTAGGCCCCTAGAATTTAGAACTACTTAAACCTATCTAACCTAAGTACTTGACACACATCCATGCCCGAGGCAGGATTCGAACCTGCGACCGTAGCGGTCCGGCGGTTCCAGACTGAAGCGCCTAGAACCGCTCGGCCACACAGGCCGGCTATGCAGATATTCTAAGAATGCAGTGTTATATTCACGTGCGCATCATTAAATGTCTGGAATTTTATTTGGTCTGTTTGCAGAGCATTTTAAGAGAAGCATTTTGGACGGTTATTGTTGCAAATTTCGTTTTGTGATCTTATATAGAGTTTTTATCCTGTTAGTTTTGTTTGTTGTAACTGCCAGTCACACACTGTGACTTCACACATAGCAGTACGCTCACTGCGCTGGACAATACAGGATTTCACAGTTTGTTTAGGATACAGTTTTACGTTTTCCGAATCCTAATTAAAATACAGCTATACAGTTTCAAGAAACTCGGATAACAATGGTAGATTCTGGTTTCCGTCAAATTCTTTTGTGGGAACTATACTAGCGTTTCCTTTTGTTATCATTAGTATCGAATATGATGGTATCAGTATTATAGAACCATCACTAAAGATGGGTAAGAAACAGGAAAAGACACACGAAGAGAAACCAGGGCCGGACCTAGGCCGGGGGGGTGGGGGGGGGGGGTGGGGGGAGGGAGGAAGTTAGTCAAACTGTGGTATCTGCCCCTATTGGCAATTTCAGGGGGCGCCAGATTCATATTCTTGAATCAAAAAACCTTGTTTCACAAAGCGTCTAGAATCCAGAGCATTTGGTCTATCGACTATTCATATAATTCTGAAACACATCCCCACTGATTTTTGAGTATTTTTGAACACATCCTAAGTTGATCTAGGAACGAATCATAAGTTGATTTTTGAATTCTGCCAGAGAAATCCCCGTCGCATCTAGAAATAAAAGATTTTCCCGCAGACAAAATGGGACGGGGCTGTACGAGCTGAGACGAGTAATCCCAAACGGGTGAATGAAAGTCGCTGTTTGTTTATGTGGTTGATTAGGGATGCGAATGATCAGCGTTGTTATCATTATTAGCCAAATACATAAATTCAGACTAACAGTGTGGAAATAAATGACTAACAAAAATAACAGGTAAAAAGGATTATCTGCTCTGTGTTTGCAAGAAAACGAAATTTTGAGGGAACGTTTTTGCCAGATACCTACACTGCTCAGGACTATTTGTACAGTCCCTGGGAGGCCGCTTTAGGTTCTATTCTCGGATTACGTTGGAAAACGAGTTGTACGAACACGTACTAACGCCAAACTGGAGAATAAGCTGGAGATAACTCGCAGGGTTACTGAAGTTAAACGGAGAATAATTTTTGAGAATGGTAGGAATGGTTACAGCAATCGTAATGAGAAGATTGTTTGTTACAACGAGGAAGGAGAAGAAACGGGGACAAGTCAAAAATTATTTCGAAGAAATGACGGTTCCAAGTTTATATAAAATTTCGTACTACTACTTTTCGATCTTGTGCTGAAAACTTGAGCATATCAATGAAATGTGAAACTATTTCGTAACATAAAACTTTTTGCTTGTAGTAGGACTAATACTCATTGGATATTCGTGCTTCGTGAATTTCATTTTGTAGTGTTATTTATGTGAATGAGGTACTTAAAATGACTGTTTGTACCAAAACAGTCTCGCTTACCTGGTGTGTGTTGTGATTGCTGCACATTAGAAAGATCTATTTCGTTTTATTTAGCATAGTGACAAAATAGTCATAACCAAGTCAAGAAACCATTCCAGTCTTTTGAACTATTCGTATTAACAGCTTTTCCAATATTATACAACGACATTTTGATGTTTCATGTAGCAAAAGGTTTGACGGACTTTGAGGTAATAAATTATTTCGCAGAAAGGAAAGCACGCCGTGTAAAGCTGTAACAACATTAGAGAGAAAACAGGCTGGGATTTAAGGGCTGAAGAAATGTGTACTGTCTTTCTTGTCTTTGCTGCTTTGTGTTTCTCATATTTAATGTCACACAAGAGACAAAGTTATTAGCTAATAGGCAATAAAGAATGCAAATATCGTCAAGAGTTCTTATTCTTCCGGTCACAAATAGACCCATCTAGAATTCATTGTGAGTTATTAGGTCATATTAATTTCCGCTATCCTGACGGCGGGAGGGGGGGGGGGGTCGCTACGAAATACCGTGGATACGGGGCTGAAAATCACAGATACACAATCTGTCAATTCAGATTAGTAAAGAGATTCATGATGATTTCTAGCCAGTAATGGATAGTACACACAATACCAAAAGTTTTGCATCACCCCGGTTCCCAGAACTCCTGAACATACACTCCTGGAAATTGAAATAAGAACACCGTGAATTCATTGTCCCAGGAAGGGGAAACTTTATTGACACATTCCTGGGGTCAGATACATCACATGATCACACTCACAGAACAACAGGCACATAGTCACAGGCAACAGAGCATGCACAATGTCGGCACTAGTACAGTGTATATCCACCTTTCGCAGCAATGCAGGCTGCTATTCTCCCATGGAGACGATCGTAGAGATGCTGGATGTAGTCCTGTGGAACGGCTTGCCATGCCATTTCCACCTGGCGCCTCAGTTGGACCACCGTTCGTGCTGGACGTGCAGACCGCGTGAGACGACGATTCATCCAGTCCCAAACATGCTCAATGGGGGACAGATCCGGAGATCTTGCTGGCCAGGGTAGTTGACTTACACCTTCTAGAGCACGTTGGGTGGCACGGGATACATGCGGACGTGCATTGTCCTGTTGGAACAGCAAGTTCCCTTGCCGGTCTACGAATGGTAGAACGATGGGTTCGATGACGGTTTGGATGTACCGTGCACTATTCAGTGTCCCCACGACGATCACCAGAGGTCTACGGCCAGTGTAGGAGATCGCTCCCCACACCATGATGCCGGGTGTTGGCCCTGTGTGCCTCGGTCGTATGCAGTCCTGATTGTGGCGCTCACCTGCACGGCGCCAAACACGCATACGACCATCATTGGCACCAAGGCAGAAGCGACTCTCATCGCTGAAGACGACACGTCTCCATTCGTCCCTCCATTCACGCCTGTCGCGACACCACTGGAGGCGGGCTGCACGATGTTGGGGCGTGAGCGGAAGACGGCCTAACGGTGTGCGGGACCGTAGCCCAGCTTCATGGAGACGGTTGCGAATGGTCCTCGCCGATACCCCAGGAGCAACAGTGTCCCTAATTTGCTGGGAAGTGGCGGTGCGGTCCCCTACGACACTGCGTAGGATCCTACGGTCTTGGTGTGCATCCGTGCGTCGCTGCGGTCCGGTCCCAGGTCGACGGGCACGTGCACCTTCCGCCGACCACTGGCGACAACATCGATGTACTGTGGAGACCTCACGCCCCACGTGTTGAGCAATTCGGCGGTACGTCCACCCGGCCTCCCGCATGCCCACTATACGCCCTCGCTCAAAGTCCGTCAACTGCACATGCGGTTTACGTCCACGCTGTCGCGGCATGCTACCAGTGTTAAAGACTGCGATGGAGCTCCGTATGCCACGGCAATCTGGCTGACACTGACGGCGGCGGTGCACAAATGCTGCGCAGCTAACGCCATTCGACGGCCAACACCGCGGTTCCTGGTGTGTCCGCTGTGCCGTGCGTGTGATCATTGCTTGTACAGCCCTCTCGCAATGTCCGGAGCAAGTATGGTGGGTCTGACACACCGGTGTCAATGTGTTCTTTTTTCCATTTCCAGGAGTGTAGATAGATGTTGACTGTGGATATTGAATCACAGACACCGTCCCTTTGACTGTTCAGACACGTTATTAAACCCACCCAAAGATGTAAACAACCATACATGAGCAGCGCCTATTAGGCGGAGGGGGTCCGACAGTAGATCAGTTCCAGTCATTCCACCAGGAAGGCGGTACACCGCTCGTGTTGTCTGTAGTTCAATCAAGCTTAGACGGTCAATACCGCGGTTCTATCGCGTCCGTATTGTTCCTTTGTGCCAGGATGGGCTCTCAACAAGAGAAGTGTGCATGCGTCTCGGAGTGACCAAAGCGATGTTGTTCGGACATGGAAGAGATACAGAGATACAGGAACTGTCTGTGACATGCCTCGTTCAGGCCACCCAAGGGCTACTACTACAATGGATGACCACTACCTTCGGATTATGGCTCGGAGGAACCCTGACGGCATCGCCAACATGTTGAATAATGCTTTTCGAGCAGCCACAGGACGTCGTGTTACGACTCAAACTGTGCGCAGTTGGCTGCATGATGCGCAGTTGCACTCCGGAAGTCCAGGGCGAGGTCCATCTATTCAACCATGACACCATGCACTACGGTACAGATCGGCCCATCAACATGCCGAATGGACCGCATTATGTGGGACCGACGTTCGCCTCTGGTCGTCATGGAAGGCGCTGTAACGGCTGTAATATACGTGAATTCAATCCTCCGACCGATAGTGCAACCATATCGGCAGCATATTGGTGAGGCATTCGTCTTCATCGACGATACTTCGCGCTCCCATCGTGCACATCGTGTGAATGACTTCCTTCAGGATAACGAAATCGCTTGACTAGAGCGACCAGCATGTTCTCCAGACATGCACCCCATCGAACATGCCTGGAATATACTGTAAAGGGCTATTTATGGACGTCGTGACCTGCCAACCACTCTGAGGGATCTATGCCGAATCGCCGTTGAGGAATGGGACAATCTGGACCAACAGTGCCTTGATGTACTTGTGGATAGTATGCCATGATGAATACAGGCATGCTTCAATGCAAGATGACTTGCTACTGCGTACAAGAGGTACCGGTGTGTGCAGCAATCTAGACCACAACCTCTGAAGGTCTCGCTGTAATGTGCAATGTGTGGTTTTCATGAGCAATAAAAAGGCTGGAAATGGTGTTTATGTTGATCTCTATTCCAGTTTTCTGTACAGGTTCTGGAACTCTCTGAACCGAGGTGATGCAAAGCTTTCGTTGACGTGTAAATTATGCAAGGCTTAGTAATACTGACACGGAACATAGTCGACGGAACGAATCTCATTTTTGAAAGAGGTAAAAAATAGTTGGCCGAATTATATAGTCTAGTGCTGAGTGATGTGATCATCAACTACATGAACAGAATGAGCAACTCGATATCGCTATATGCGAGATGGGTGAGCAGGCTGAAGCATTGAAATTGCAATCTGCAACAGAAAATGGACAATTAGACATTCGAAAGTAATGCTGGCTTGTCGTTCATCTTTCCGGCGCTGTGAATTCGCGCGCCTGTTAGACCGACGGTGAACTTGGCTGTCCCTAGCCTGCAAGTTGCCTCTACATTGTCGGCGGAGCGCCCTCTAGGGCTCGGAAAGCAAATAGGGACAGTTGGCTCTGGGAATTACTCATGGTCACATCTCCTGTTTGCGAGCTGCTGATGTGGTGTACGGCAGTACGGTGCCTAACAAGGAACGTTAAATGTTTTTCTTCTGGCAACTCAGCGTTGGCCGTCAATAATGAACTGCGAATTCCACCTAGTTTTTTCAACTACTCGTCTAAAGGAATAGTTTTATTATGCAAAAGCAGACATTACGAGTTTAAAGGAAGTTTTTTGTTGTACTGGTGGTTTATACTGTTAGTCACTGAGAGTTCTTAACATCGTTGTAACAATCGGTCGGATTCGTAAAAGTACACCTTCTATGGCTATATTGGGTGATGCAGTGTGAAACGTTACTGAAGCCTTTAGTTTCACTGCGTCTCCGAGTGTTCCCTTTTGACGTGCGATCGGGATCGGTAGTGCAAGGTGGTCTGTGTGTATTACCGACAACCAACGTTGCGAATTGCGTAAACTGCGGCACAGTCGGTATTACAGAGCAAATGCAGCTGCGTGCTACGCGTTTTGTGCACCACCGCTCTGCGCGGAACAGGACTCGTGTTGTCTGAGTCGGACACGAAGTAGTATTACGAAATGTGGCCCTTTTGGTTGTTCCGTCGTTGTCGTGCGACCTGATGATACGTAAAGCTATTGTTCGTTCATTTTTTTCTATTTAGTTCACTGCGGTAAGGACTGGCAGTGTAGCTTTACACCCTTACACAGGAATGTGGTTTCACACATCTTCCCAATGCGTGTGTGTGGGTGTGTGTGCAAAGGGCTAACCTATTTTGATAAATTATTGAAGCGTTTACGCCTGGTCCCACATGGACGATGCAATAAAAGTTACCACTCTAATCGTAACATTGGTTAAGGTGTTATATGCCGTAATGATTACAGGAGTTAGACATTAAGGGTGTGAGAGTGGTGTTCCACATTATTCTAGGTTAAGGAACGGGGTGCCAGCGTGCTGTTTCACTGTTGGGGACTATGTACTCACATTCTACAGGGTAGTCGGAAATTCCCGTTACAAACTTCTAGGACATGTAGAGGGCAGTGAGTACATAACATTTTGAATAGGAACCTATGTCCGGAATATTATCGTTTTCGCTCTACGACAGTTTCAATTCAGATGTGTACCTCGTCAACGTCTGCTTAGGGCAAAAGAAACGTCTCAGAGTTCCCTGTCCTGATACGCAACAGCGTAGACACGATTACGTGTACTACGTCAAACGATCCTCAGATGTCACTTATTGTCCGCTTTACTGTGAGACCGAGTCAATACCTGTGCATCACCGATAGAGGAAACATGGCGCAGTACAAGTTTGCGGAATACTCGGACATGCTCCTTGTGTATGGCGAAGCTGGAGGTAACGAAACAGCTGCTAGTCGGCTGTATCACGAACGTTTTCCACACAGTCACACTCCATCACACAAACATTGCCCAAGTTACATAACGGCTCCCAGAAACGGGTATCTTCACCATGAGGAGGCAGGACTGTGGTGTTCCACAACGAAGCCGCACTGCCGAATTTGAAGAAGGTGTATTGCATCGCACTGAAGATAGCCCGTCAACGAGTTCGCGAACAATTGCGCGGGCAACGGCTGTTAGTCACAGTACGGTCTTGGACGTCCTGCATGAGCAACAATTACATCCGTACCATTTACAAAGGGTACACGCTATGGATCCAGTAGACCTTCCACAACGCGTCGCCTTCTGCATATGGTTCCTGTACCGTTGCATCGACTCGCACATGTTTCCATGTCGAGTTCTCTTCACAGATGAATGTAGGTTCACAAGGGATTGTGTTCTGAATGCTCGAAATAGCCGTGTCTGGGCCGAAGAAAACCCTCATACCACGCATGTTCAGGTATTTCAAGACAGGTTTCGAATTAACGTGTGGGCAGGTTAAAACGTCCCCTTAGAAAAATTATACATGACTGTGCTTAAACTGACACACAATACTTTTTAGCTCAACGCAATCTGACTTTCAGTAATCCCTACAAGAGAATGGCCCTGACTAACATTAACCTATATGTTTCACAAATCGCTTACCTCACAAAAATCTTGGTTACTCGAACTACTGCAATACAGAGAGCGCCACTACTTCCAGCTAAATAAAAGATTCAAACTACGGAAGGCACTAACTACTGATAGGCATGGTTAGCAAATGAAAGATTTTAATAGAGAACAAAAAATGTATTTACCTTAATAGTCATTATATATATATATATATATATATATATATATATATATATATATATATATATATATATATATATATCAGTTCATGACACCAATTCTTACAAATTTCAAAACTCCACCATCTCTCTCCCCACGTCCTCCACTGCTGGCGGCTCACCTCCAACTGCGCAACGCTACGCGCTATTAGCATCCAGCTGCCGCTGCCCAACACTACAATGGAAGACAACAATGCAAACCAGCCACAGACTGCACACAGCACAGCCAGTGATTTTCATACAGACATCTATGTGGCGTTACTAATAAAAAAACCTAAACAGCCTACTTACATAGCTCCCATGCTCCCCACAATAAATTTACAAATTGTTTTGGGCAGTGGCCAATACAGATTTGAAAAAATTTGTCATAATTACAATAACAAAGAAATGAAATGTACACACTTATCGATACAATGTTGGTCAACAGCTAAAATTTTCTCACAGTCCATAAAGACAGTCCTGATCATTCGTCAAAGTAAAATTGCAGTGTTTTTCTGAAAGTCTGAGTAGTAAAAGAAAATGCAAACAGAAGTAGTGGATTTCCATGCAGTCTTGAAGATGTAGTGTTGATCTTCCAACGGAAAGACAGTGCTGACTCTTGACATGCAGACAGGTAATGGGCCGCAACAGAGCAAACCCACAGCAGACTCAGTCGAAGGTTTGAAGAATATTGGCAGGTAGGTCAACACAAAGTATACCCATTGTGGTCCTGGTAGAGATTACGGTATTGGTGGGCCACCAGAGGTGCAGACCCACTGCAGTCCTTGTAGAAATAATGGTATTGGTGAGTCATCAAAGGTGTAGACCCACTGTAGTCCTTGTAGAGATGGCTAGCAGCTGTTGCGACTCTGCAGGTGCACAATCACCATCGAAAAGTCTTGTGGACAATGTAGCAAGTCCATCAATCACCATTTGTCCACTCACAAAGAATTTGTTCGAAATGTCCTTAGAACCAGCAATGCTGTTATCCAGTCCCTTGCTGAATTATTAACACATGTGCAAACACAATCAGTCCCTACTTCTCACATATTGTCCATATACTATGACCAACAGAAACGTGTGCAATGAAATGTAATTTACAAGTTCCTTAATTTGATGAACTGGTGTCAATTACAATTTTATAACATGAGAATACAATAACAAAGGTACAAAATACATCATTAAAGAACATAACAATACAGATAACATTTGCAGTAATACAGGCTTTACAAAAGAATCGAAATAACAAATGCATCAGTGTTACAAAAATTATGACATAAGTACATACATAAAGATCAGAATAACTTTTGAAACATAAATTTCACACATGAGCATTAAAACAGAACGGAATTAATAATGTCTAACATCTTTACAAAGCAAATAACATATTATTAATGCAAATTATATTTGAGGCTAACAGATTTCCTCATCATAGTTCACGTAACTGAGCATTAGAAAAATTCTGGAACATAAGTCTTATCAGATAAACATATAAAGACAGGAAGAACATAAATACACAATGGTACACAAACACATAGTGTGATAACACAAGGAAAGGACAGGATTTTGTTTTCAGTGTAACATTTGGTACTGCACTCCAACCCAAAAATTCATTCCACAGATCTTTCATCTTACTTCAACATTTGCACAAGCCAAAAAAAAAATCCTATCCAAGCATGCTTTCTGTATTTACATGTTCACATATTTCTTACCTCATTATTTATTTTCCATCATCTTACCTCCATTTATTTCCAAGAAAATCCTACCTAAACCTGTTGTCCCTAAACCCTAATTTTTGTTTAATATCCTCTTTCAAAATCCTTTTTTTGGCCAAACCATTTTCTTATAACTTCTCAATGAATTTCTTTCCGTTGATCACAACTCGTTCACTTATATAGACTACCCCCTCTTAAGCTAACTTAAATCTACTGAGCTCAGATGCTTAACTAAGGGACGAGGCAGTGCAGCAGCACAAAACAATTAATACAAACAGCAATGACAAAAAAAACGCAAGTAAGCAAGGCAAGCAGCAATAAATGTAATAACTTATACCTAAACATGACAAACCCACAAGCAGAAAAAACAGTACACTAAAGACATCAACGCAGATAAGGGAAATGTATATTCACATCTTAATGTCTATATAATTAAAGTGGTGCACCACAATAACTTATTGTAAAAAAAATATTACCATGTACTTGACAAGAAAATTATGTATGCAATTCCTGTGAAGGGAAGTCTTTTTGTGCTCCTTCGTTTTTTTAAGTACATCATAAAGTTATTAATTACTGGATCGGTAGGCATAAAATATCTATATTAGTACATCCATTAAATTTTATTGTAACCAATGCTGCAGTGCAGCTAGAAACTAGATATTAAACAAAATAGGGAAAGAAAAGCGTGAAATGTGATTCGCTAGCCATAAGTCAGTTCATAATGCAGTAAACAATCTTCCAACTAGCAAGACAATAGACATGAAATATTTCTCATCATTTCATTTCAGTAAATATCATAAATTAAGAACTCTACAGTGTAATCATCTTTTCAAGTTTGCGGGTGTCGTATTTATGATGCTTTCTACAAAGGAATGTCAGTAGCGAGGATGATGGCGTCTTTTTTTTCTCTCCACCTGTGCCTCTGACAGGCACACACTAATGGCTTGTTTCCAGGTGGCTGAGACACCTGTAGAGACAGAGGAAGATCTGCTGACACAAGTTCTGGCCGCTGCACAAGACATTGAAGAGACACCAGTTGGGCTGGAGAGAGTGTACCAGAACATGCTTTGAATGTACAGTGTGTGTAACAACGTTGGTGGTCGCCACATCGAGCCGCTTTCGTAATGCACCGGTACTTTCCGGCTGGTGCCGTAGATGCTGGGTTCTTATTGTTGTCGACTAATATAAAACATACGGTGTAAGTTGTAATGCAAATGCCTAAGTAATAATGGAACGAGCCAGTATTCTTTTCAAATTTATTGCAACAATTGTACTGGGTCACGCCTAAGTACATTCCTCATGTGGGTGAGTTTGAGATAATCATCTGCATTGAAAATGTCGTTTCCTATTCAAAATGTTATGTACTCACCACCCTCTACATGTCCTAGAGGTTTGTAACGGGAATTTCCGACCACCCATTACGCAAAAAAAGGAAAAGGTCCCCCTTTTTAATCGTAGAAGTAGTGCAGCAAGGTAATTTATTTTATTGTGTATACCTTTTTGGTTTAAGATAATTTAAATCACAAGTAAGGCTGTTAATCGAAAAATCCTGCACGATGTAAAAGGGAAAAATTTCTCCACCGACGCAGGCTAGGATTCCGATGATACTATGCCAGTTCACGTTTCGGAAGCAGGGGAATAGAAGGCTCCAAAACTATTTGCAGGTGGTCGAGTGAAAAACAAGTAGCAACAGAAACGAGACGTGAATACGGTGCGTGATCACTTTTATCACTTTTCAATGCCGAAAAAAAAATATTGCTCATGGTGACGATGCTAATGATGTTGTTTATTTTCATGCAGATGATTTAGATGATCAGACAAAATAGCGGATGGCAAAGGTGGCGCGACACAGGACTTTCGAATATACCGAAGAATAACAATTTTACGTACGAGCGTCTGCTGACAATTCGAATAGTTAACGTGTTCCCAAATTTTGACAAAAGGAAAAAAAGAAACATAATTCGCTGTAAACAGTTGCAAATCATTTTGTATTTCATGTATTTCTTTTCTTGCATCCAACTGAGTACTATTTAATTATGGAATGTTATTGCAATAGTTTTAGTGTTGTATTTTTCAGTCATTTGTATCGCATTTTAATGCTGAAAATGTATATCCTCTATTAGATATGTCTTTCTGTGCATTTGAATACTTTTCTATATGTTTGAGGAATGCATATCTACACTCCTGGAAATTGAAATAAGAACACCGTGAATTCATTGTCCCAGGAAGGGGATACTTTATTGACACATCCATGGGGACAGATACATCACATGATCACACTGACAGAACAACAGGCACATAGACACAGGCAACAGAGCATGCACAATGTCGGCACTAGTACAGTGTATATACACCTTTCGCAACAATGCAGGCTGCTATTCTCCCATGGAGACGATCATAGAGATGCTGGATGTAGTCCTGTGGAACGGCTTGCCATGCCATTTCCACCTGGCGCCTCAGTTGGACCACCGTTCGTGCTGGACGTGCAGACCGCGTGAGACGACGCTTCATCCAGTCCCAAACATGCTCAATGGGGGACAGATCCGGAGATCTTGCTGGCCAGGGTAATTAACTTACACCTTCTACAGCACGTTGGATGGCACGGGATACATGCGGACGTGCATTGTCCTGTTGGAACAGCAAGTTCCCTTGCCGGTCTAGGAATGGTAGAACGATGGTTTCGATGACGGTTTGGATATACCGTGCACTATTCAGTGTCCCCTCGACGATCACCAGAGGTGTACGGCCAGTGTAGGAGATCGCTCCCCACACCATGATGCCGGGTGTTGGCCCTGTGTGCCTCGGTCGTATGCAGTCCTGATTGTGGCGCTCACCTGCACGGCGCCAAACACGCATACGACCATCATTGGCACCAAGGCAGAAGCGACTCTCATCGCTGAAGACGACACGTCTCCATTCGTCCCTCCATTCACGCCTGTCGCGACACCACTGGAGGCGGGCTGCACGATATTGGGGCGTGAGCGGAAGACGGCCTAACGGTGTGCGGGACCGTAGCCCAGCTTCATGGAGACGGTTGCGAATGGTCGTCGCCGATACCCCAGGAGCAACAGTGTCCCTAATTTGCTGGGAAATGGCAGTGCAGTCCCCTACGGCACTGTGTAAAATCCTACGGTCTTGGCGTGCATCTGTGCGTCGCTGCGGTCCGGTCCCAGGTCGACGGGCACGTGCACCTTCCGCCGACCACTGGCGACAACATCGATGTACTGTGGAGACCTCACGCCCCACGTGTTGAGCAATTCGGCGGTACGTCCACCCGGCCTCCCGCATGCCCACTATACGCCCTCGCTCAAAGTCCGTCAACTGCACATACGGTTCACGTCCACGCTGTCGCGGCATGCTACCAGTGTTAAAGACTGCGATGGAGCTCCGTATGCCACGGGAAACTGGCTGACAATGACGGCGGCGGTGCACAAATGCTGCGCAGCTAGCGCCATTCGACGGCCAACACCGCGGTTCCTGGTGTGTCCGCTATGCCGTGCGTGTGATCATTGCTTGTACAGCCCTCTCGCAGTGTCCGGAGCAAGTATGGTGGGTCTGACACACCGGTGTCAATGTGTTCTTTTTTCCATTTCCAGGAGTGTATTAAGAAAGGAACAGCGAAAATGTATTTTAAGGAATACTGTACAGGAGATGTTGTTGCTCAGCTAATGGTACTAACTGATGACAAAGGTTTTAAGACTTACATGAACGAAGAAAAACAAAGAAGAATATAAACAATTATTTTACCTTTTTTCCTGTAGTGTAAGCATTACCTTAGATTGATTCCTCCTAAATTTATTTTTTCTATCATGTCATAGTTTAACTGCTAATGTTATAAGATAACAGTTGGGGATAAATATTTTTTCAGATTACATAACTTTTTTCGTCTTAGGAAACAATGTAGTATTTATGGAAAAGGAATTTAGGAGCACAATATATCTAGGTAAGTAGAGTTTAACGCCAGAAAAAGAATAAATAGGATAAGGAGACAGTATGTTCTCTTTAGTGTGCCTGGGGAATGTAATTTTTGATGTGATGATATAACATATCCTTAGGTTTTCTTGTTGTGTTTGTAACGTTGGTGGCTTTGAAGTAATAAGATGAAATGTGTAGAGGATGATGAATGTGTGGTACTGCAGGATGTTGGAAGATTAGAAATGTGGTAATGAAGTACAAATGTTAGGTAAGGTGAAATGTATAATGGTATATGAATAACGTTTGGTACTGCAGAACGTTGACAGAGGATAAATGTGGTAATGAAGTAAACACATTCTTTTGTTGTAGTCGAAACGTTTGTGAAACTAAAGTTATAGGGACCAATGGATAAAGAGCAGTATCATAGTAATAAGCTGGTAGTGAGAAGAAATGTGATAACCAGGGAGGTAGAAAAAGAGGATTTATAAAAGTTTAGCACAGTTGGAGGAAATGTTGGTAACTTTCCATGTATCTGTTCTTTACTGTTAGCTTTTTCCAAGGAGGGGTAATCAAAAGCAGGTCGTTTATAACATTATTTCATCAATAAGCTAAGTTTACTTTGGACAAACATTTAAATATTCACACCCTTCCCATTTTCTTTGTTACAATAATATGATATTTCACCGTTTCTTCTCGTGACTGACTGATAACTAACGACTTCCTAACAATACTTTCTGGCCGTTAATTCTCTGCATACATTCAGTAACCTTTCCTTTAGTAGGTCTAAGTATGGTTCTTCCTATCCCCCTATGTATTTCAATTATTGGAACATTACTATGTTAAACTTTTCTATTAACGCTGAGTTTTTAGTTCGAAGAAACCTATCACTCCTTATGCTGCAACCATTTTCTTTCGTATAATACGGCTTCTTCAATTACACTGATCAGTCAAAAAATTATGACCAACTACCTAACAGCCGCTATGTACCCCTATGGCGCAGGTAACAGTGGCGGCGCGTCGTGGCTTGGTAGTAATGAGGCCTTGGTTGACCGTTGAAGGGAGTTGTTACACACGCTTACGCGCACAAACACACATACACACACACACACACACACACACACACACACATACATACACACACACACACACACACACACACACACACGTCGCCTACTTCCCGTACATTCTTAGGTGGACAATCATGAGCTCTGACGCCAGGTTCAATCACATCACATTGGGTTCAGAACTGGCGAGTTGGAGGCCCAACACATCAACTGGAACTCACCACTGTTGTTCCTCGAACCACTCCATCAAACTCCTGGCCTTTTGACACGGTACTTTTATTGTCATCAGTCTTCTGACTGGTTTGATGCAGCCCGTCACGAATTCCTCTCCTGTGCCAACCTCGGAGTAGCACTTAGATCCTACATCATCAACTATTTGCTTTATGTATCCCAATATCTGTCTTCCTCTACAATTGTTGCCCTCTACAGTTATTGCCCTCTACAATTCCCACTAGTACCATGGAAGTCATACCCTGATGTCTTGTCATTGGTTATTTTGCTGCCTGGGTAGCAGAATTCTATAACTTCATCTATTTCATGACCGACAGTCCTGATGTTAAGGTTCTTGCTGTTCTAATCTCTGCTACTTCTCATTACTTTCGTCGTCCTTCGATCTACTCTCCATCCATTTTATGTACTCATTACTTTCCATTCCATTCGGCAGATCGTGTAATTCTTCTTCACTTTATCTCAGAATAGCAATGGCACCAGCGAATCGTATCACTGATATCCTTTCACCTTGCATTTTTATTCCACTCTTGAAACTTGCTTTTATTTCCATCATTGCTTCTTCGCTGTGCAGATTCAACAGTAGGGACGAAACACTACATCCCTGTCTTACGCCATTTTTAATCCGATCACTTCGTTCTTTGTCGTCCACTTCTATTATTCCCTCTTGGTTCTTGTACATATTTTATATGAACCATCTTTACGTAGAAGGGATCATTATTTTTCTCATAGTTTCCAACATTTTACACCACTTTACAATGTCGAGCGCTTTTTCCAGGTCTACAGATCCTATGAACGTGTTTTGCTTTTTCTTTAGTCTTGTGTCAGAATTGCCTTCTGGTGCCTTTACCTTTCCTAAAGTCAAACTGATCGTAATGAATCACATCCTCAGTTTTCTTTTCCATCCTTCTGCATATTATTCTCGTCAGCAACTTGGATGTATGAGCTGTTAAGCTGATTGTGCAATAATTCTCGTACTTGTAAGCTCTTGCAGTCTTCGAAAATGTGTGAATAATATTTTTCCGAAAGTCAGTCGTTAAGTCGCCAGACTCACAGTCTACACTCCAACGTGAAAAGTCATTTTGTTGGCACTTCTTCCAATGATTTTAGAAATTCTTATGAAATTTTAGCTACCCCTCCAGACATATTTGATTTTAAGTCCTCTTTTAAATTCTATCACTGGATCCCCTATCTCTTCTAAATCAACTCCTGTTTCTTCTTCTACCACAACAGACAAATCTTCCCCCTCATAGTGTTCTTTGGTGTTCTCTTTCCACCTATTCTCTCTCTCTCTCTCTCTCTCTCTGGATTTAACAGTGGAATTCCCGTTGCACTCTTAATGGTAGCACCCTTGCTATTAATTTCACAGAACGTTGTTCTGACTTTCCTACGTGCTGAGTCAGGCCATCCGACATTCATTTCTTTTTCGATTTCTTCAGATTTTTCATGCAGAAAATGCCGGTGATCACTTGCCTATTTCTGTCGTAGTTGCGCATCTCGTGCTGTTAACATTGGCACATCCATGGGTCGTCGGCTGCGGAAGCCCATCGTTAGGAGAGTTAAAGTCTGATGATAGTTGCGCCATAGTTTTAAACCTGTCCTGTTTTACCAATCTGCCCAGCCTAAGATGTCCGACATCTGTAATGAGAGGTGGCCACCCAATCTCGGGACGTCTGGAAGTGATTTCATCTTGGTTTCACTGCGTGATGAAGACACTCACGATATCAGTGCTCAGCACTCAAGTCGTGCAGTTTTCAAAGTTCTCGTGGCGAGCCTGCGTCCATCACAATCTTTCCCCAGTCAAACCCAGATAGATCGCGCGCCTTCCCAATTCTACATACGGACTGCGCGCTACCTGGTATTACATGCACGGTGTATGTGTCTATCAGCCATTCCTCGCCAGGTGACGCTTCTATCACTTCGGACGTGTTTACCTGTATGTGCATAGTACGTTGATGGTCAAGTTGTTGTGGCTGATCAGTGTATAGAATCTAATGCATGTTCTGTTGTGTTTCATATTAACTTGGTTGAACTTACCAGGAAGATAATTATCACCGAAGCACACGTGACTTTGTTCCACTTGTTTTGAGGGAGGTGGACGTTTGCAATGCTAATTCTATACTGTTGCCACTGCAAATGGATTGAGCAATGTGTCACCTAATGTACCAACGATGACCCGTGTTGTCTCCAGGAAACAATTGGACATTCACGGCATACTCAAGTCGTGAAGTTTCCAAAGTTATTGCGATGCTGATCTGGTGGTAAAAATCAACCGTCAGTAGAGGCGTCATTACTGCAAATAGTGGATTTGTGGGTAGTCATTGATGAACACATTCCATCTGTCTTACTGAGTCTACACCTACTGGAAATATGTGTTCTGTTTCACGCACCAGTGGTACTTCTACTACGTAATGTGACAATCACCACTGTTTCAAAGATGCTGCTATATTGGTTGTCAGTGGAAGACACAACACGCAACAGCGTTCATGCGGTGGTCCTTTAGTTTCCAGTTATATTCTGTTTCACCACTTTATACTGATCTGATTCTTGACTGTAAACTTCTCTGAATCTTAATATGTAGGGGTGTTACGTGTAGGTGAGAGTTGTATGATGTACTGTTACCTTCCTCGATAAGGAGAACAAGTTCATTCCCCACGTTAAATAGTTTTAGCTTTCACATTATGTCTTTTGCTTTACTCAGATATTTACTGGTTAGAGCACACCTTATGTACCTTATAACTCATATAAAGAAATTTTATTACTACTTTATTATGTATTTAAAAGTAATTTTTTCTCACTTGTCAAACTGTACATCAGGATATCTACTCATACTTTTGTTGAGAACGTCACTTTAAATTTTCTTCTTCTCTTCCCTATGAATTCCTATGTGAGCATTTGTTTTCATTCGTTGCTGTTTGCAAGCAGTATCATACAAAGTTTTTGCTTTTATTCAGTGAAAGTGATTTGAGCTCTGTATTCATTCGATGTCACACGTCATATATGTATGCTCTATGTTTTTCATACTGAAGTCTTCCACAGTCAATATGTTACGTCACAAAAGTTCTGAGTGCAAGCACTGTTATTCTTGGTTGTCAGTAGCATTGTCGTTAGCAGTAGCATTCCGTGAGAAGTGAGGGGTCAGATGTTGGTCACGCCACTGAGCGGTCTGGAAATATGTAGCAAAGCATGGGGATAAAAATGCAGAGAGTACTTGGTTGGTTGGGAGGAAGAGAGAAAACTGCGAGGTCATCTGTCTCATCGGATTAGGGAAGGATGGGGAAGGAAGTCGGCCGTGCCCATTCAAAGGAACCATCCCGGCAGTTGCCTGGAGTGATTCAGGGAAATCACGTAAACCTATATCAGGATGGCCGGACGCGGGACTGAACCGTCGTCCTCCCGAATGCGAGTCCAGTGTGCTAACCACTGCGCCTCGCTCGGCACAGAGAGTGTTGAATTTTGGAAATATGATCTGTAAAGATTGATTTGACAGGTGTGAAGCTTTAGTGCTTGCTTGCACGTAATTTGTGAATGGAAAACTTTCGGTGATTTTTCTTTACTGCCTCTGGTCAGTAAGTTTAACTTCTCGGACGATCAGGTAAATTTGCCAACCAACATGACTTGCACTCAGAGCTATAGAGCACTGCTAGATTAGGATTAGATTATATTCAATTTTCGTTCCATAGACCCAAAAAATGAGATGGTTCTAGTGGGTGTGGAACATTTCAGGAAAGTATAACATAAAAACATAAAACATTTGAATATAATAATCACTACCTTAGTCATTTGTCAGGAGATTGTCGAAATAGATGAATACAATGCAGTAAACCGGAACATCTAATATTTACAGAATTAACACTCAGTCAGAATGGAACATTGTTATGCACAATTAATAAAGTTATCTTGCGCAAAATACCTAATCTTTGCTGTTGCGACCAAATGCTGTCAAAACAGAAATCTAACAGACACTTTCACTTAAATTGCCTTAACAGTCTCTGTTAGGATATTCATCTACAGAGCAGAGGGAGTTGCCTATTAAAAAGTCTTTCAAACTCTGTTTAAAACGTGCTTTATCTGAAGCCAAGTTTTTAATGGTTGCAGGCAATTTATTAAAAATGTGTGTTCCTGAATATAGGACCACTTTTTGGACCAAGAAAACTGAATTTAGGTCTTTGTGTTGATTGGTCTTATTCCTAGCATTGACACTATGTTTTGAGCTATTGGTTGGAAATAGAGATGTATTACTTGCAACAAATTTCATTAAGGAATAATCACTCCTTTACTATATCTGTAACTAATCTCTTGGCAGAATAATATTTCTTTAAAACTAAGTAATTGTTTCAAAATGATTGTAGTTGATAAGTAATGAGATTCACCCACTGTCTCTTCACGGAAGTTTTATATTATAACTGTGTGTGCCCTATTGCACAGCCGGCCGCGGTGGTCTCGCGCTTCTAGGCGCTGAGTCCGGAACAGCGCGACTGCTACTGTCGCAGGTTCGAATCCTGCCTCGGGCATGGATGTGTGTGATATCCTTAAGTTAGTTAGGTTTAAGTAGTTCTAAGTTCTAGGGGACTAATGACCACAGATGTTAAGTCTCATAGTGCTCAGAGCCATTTGAACCATTTTTGAACCCTATTGCACAGAGCGAAACACGTTCATTCTAAGTAAAGCTTAATCTGTTTAGCACAGCTGCAGGTACTCACTTTGCAATTCCATAAGCCTTTATTTTCTTTAACTAGTCTGCTGTTGCGCTGTATTTTTATTTTCGTCACTGTCGAGCAGTACCAAGTTTCCCTTGTGGCAAGATATGTCTTGAAAATTTAGTACGACTGTTCAGCACTAGTCAGGACACAGTAACATTATTCAAAGTTAAGCTATTCATTTCAAAATTATTGTCCAGTCCAGAACTCATTTCTTATGCAGACACTTTTATTTTTATAGCACAATGTCACATTCGCAGGTGTACCATTTAATTTCTGGAATTTTATTTAATCAGTTTGCATACGTACACTTACAGGGAACTTTAAGGGAAGCATTGTGGACAGTTATTCTGTAAAAATCTCATTTTCCGATTTTATGCAGAATTGTTATTCTGTTTTGTGTGCTGGAACTAGAAGTTAAGCATTGAAATTTCACACATTGTAGCACTGTTTACTGCACTGTACAATATAGAATTTCAGAAGACAGCTCATTTAGGACACAGTTTTGCGTTTTTTTAAAGTTAACTTCAGTACAGTTACACAATTTCAGACATTTAGCGACTTTTTTATCAGATAGGATTTACGTAATCACACCACATGCATTGTACAGATTCATTTTCATCATAGATACACATCAAAATTTAAGAAGGGAAAACCAGCCCAGTTTACAACAACAACTAGAACAACAGTAGAAAACATAGAACAGTTACAAGCTTCACGTATTACCCCTAGTTTCCGACGATTTGTTCCAAGTCATCGTCAGGCAATGGCTGTAATAACTGATGCTGTTATGGAACTTTATTGCTAACAGTAGTACAGTTTATATCACAGCGTCTTCTCACAAATATTAAGAAATTTAACTATGATATTAAAGAATATACCGGCGTGTGCATTTGAGTATTTCTGCGTAGACTATTAGTATCGAGCACACGCTTGCATGCAGCATTAGCTAAAAAACTGCTGTTTCTGTAAAATTTGATGCCCGTTCTGTTCATAACCATTTCTTTGACTACAAAGGATAATCCAATCAGTAATATTTAGCAAAGGAAAGGAAACAGTTGCTCTGCAGGTATGCTCCTGCATCAATTTCAGACAATGTTCGGATATTTTTTTCCCTGTTCTTGCTATGTTTGTTTTTTTCACATCTTAGATCAAGTTGAACAGAGATTCTTCTTTGAGATTTTATCGCGATGAACCCGTTGTAATGAACCATAGATCGAAAAGCTAGCATGTTCTGAACATCTTACTGGCTGAAGCCTGTCACCCTTAAATTTTTAATGCTCTAAACCAGTTTCATGGTCATTATTTCTACTTAAGCCCCGTTTTCAGATAGTTAAAATGTTATTAATCAGTCAAGCATCATAATGCTGACGTGGTCGTAAAATTTTGATATTAATTGTAACGTAGTTGTGAAGGATCGCCAATGACTTTTGGTTTCAGCTTCCCAAAACAAATTTACTCCTGTAGGTTTAATAACGAATAAAAAAATAGGAGTGCGGGTAAGCTACTACAAACAGCATAGTGAACGAATTATTGTGAGCAAGATAGACACAAAGCCCATGCCTACTACAGTAGTACAAGTTTATATGCCAATTAGCTCTGCAGATGATGATGTATGATGAGATAAAAGAAATTATTCAGGTAGTGAAGGGAGACGAAAATTTAATAGTCATGGGTGACTGGAATTCGTCAGTAGGAAAAGGGAGAGAAGGAAACATAGTGGATGAATATGGTTTGGGGCTAAGGAATGAAAGAGGAAGCCGCCTGGTAGAATTTTGCACAGAGCATAACTTAATCATAGCCAACACTTGGTTCAAGAATCATAAAAGAAGGTTGCATACATGGAAGAATCCTGGAGATACGAAAAGGTATCAGATAGATTATATAATGGTAAGACAGAGATTTAGGAATCAGGTTTTAAATTGTAAGACATTTCCAGGGGCAGATGTGGACTCTGGCCACAATCTATTAAAACTGAAGAAACTGCAAAAAGGTGGGAATTTAAGGACATGGGATATGGATAAGCTGAAAGAACCAGAGGTTGTACAGAGTTTCAAGGAGAGCATAAGGGAACAATTGACAGGAATGGGGGAAAGAAACACAGTAGAAGAAGAATGGGTAGCTCTGACGGATGAAGTAGTGAAGGCAGCAGAGGATCAAGTAGGTAAAAAGACGAGACCTGCTAGAAATCCTTGGGTAACAGAAGAAATATTGAATTTAATTGATGAAAGGAGAAAATATAAAAACGCAGTGAATGAAGCAGGCAAAAAGGAATACAAACGTCTCAAAAATGAGATCGACAGGAAGTGCAAAATGGGTAAGCAGGGATGGCTAGAGGACAAATGTAAGGATGTAGAGGCTTATCTCGCTAGGGGTAAGATAGATACTGCCTACAGGAAAATTAAAGAGACCTTTGGTGAAAAGAGAACCACTTGTATGAATATCAAGAACTCAGATGGCAACCCAGTTCCAAGCAAAGAAGGGATGGCAGAAAGGTGGATGAAGTGTATAGAGGGTTCATACAAGGGCGATGTTCTTGAGGACAATATTATGGAAATGGAAGAGGATGTAGATGAAGACGAAATGGGAGATAAGATAGTGCGTGAAGAGTTTGACAGAGCACTGAAAGACCTGAGTCGAAACAAGGCCCCGGGAGTAGACAACATTCCATTATAACTACTGACGGCCTTAGGAGAGCCAGTCATGACAAAACTCTACCAGCTGGTGAGCAAGATGCATGAGACAGGCGAAATACCCTCAGATTTAAAGAAGAATATAATAATTCCAATCCCAAAGAAAGCAGGTGCTGACAGATGTGAAAATTACCGAACTATCAGTTTAATAAGTCACAGCTGCAAAATACTAACGCGAATTCTTTACAAACGAATGGAAAAACTGGTAGATGCGGACCTCGGAGAGGATCAGTTTGGAACACGCGAGGCAATACTGACCTTACGACATATCTTAGAAGAAAGATTAAGAAAAGGCAAACCTACTTTTCTAGGATTTGTAGACTTGGTAAAAGCTTTTGACAATGTTGACTGGAATACTCTCTTTCAAATTCTGAAGGTGGCAGGGCTAAAATACAGGGAGCGGAAGGATATTTACAATTTGTACAGAAACCAGATGGCAGTTATAAGAGTAGAGTGGCATGAAAGGAAAGCAGTGGTTGGAAAAGGAGTGAGACAGGGTTGTAGCCTCTTCCCGATGTTATTCAATCTGCATATTGAGCAAGCAGTAAAGGAAACGAAAGAAAAATTCGGAGTAGGTATTAAAATTCATTGAAAAGAAGTAAAAACTTTGAGGTCCACCGATGACATTGTAATTCTCTCAGAGACAGCAAAGGACCTGGAAGAGCAGTTGAACGGAATGGAGAGTGTCTTGAAAGGAGGATATAAGACGAACATCAACAAAAGCAAAACGAGGATAATGGAATGTAGTCAAATTAAATCGGGTGATGCTGAGGGAATTAGATTAGGAAATGAGACACTTAAAGTAGTAAAGGAGTTTTGCTATTTAGGAAGAAAAATAACTGACGATGGTCGAAGTAGAGAGGACATAAAATGTAGACTGGCAATGGCAAGGAAGCGTTTCTGAAGAAGAGAAATTTGTTAACATCGAATATAGATTTAAGTGTCAGGAAGTCGTTACTGAAAGTATTTGTATGGAGTGTAGCCATGTATGGAAGTGAAACATGGACTATAACTAGTTTGGACAAGAAGAGAATAGAAGCTTTCGAAATGTGGTGCTACAGAAGAATGCTGAAGATAAGGTGGATAGATCACGTAACTAATGAGGAGGTACTGAATAGGATTGGGGAGAAGAGAAGTTTGTGGCACAACTTGACTAGAAGAAGGGATCGGTTGGTAGGACATGTCCTGAGGCATCAAGGGATCACAAATTTAGCATTGCAGGGCAGCGTGGAGGGTAAAAATCGTAGAGGGAGACCAAGAGATGAATACACTAAGCAGATTCAGAAGGATGTATGTTGCAGTAGGTACTGGGAGATGAAGAAGCTAGCACTGGGCAGAGTAGCATGGAGAGCTGCATCAAACGAGTCTCAGGACTGAAGACAACAACAACAACAACAAAACAAATTTTTGTTCCCTGGTTTGAAGATTTATGATATCTAATATTTCTTTCAAAATAAGGTGATGATACAATGAGACAATAGGAATCATGTCATAATTGTGACGTATCTGTTTGGAGATTCATTTCTTACTGTAGAACTAATACCCTGTTTCCAGACTTCTGTCCCTAGCGTCGCGGTATTCTCCTGCGGTTCTGAATCTCTGCATCTTACGGAGATGATTAAAATGTTGACCTCACCTACAAATTCCCTATTTTGTTAATACTTTCATGTAGCACGCGTCCTATCTTCTGTTTTGAAACGAATTTTCAAATATCTGTCCAGTAAACTTCATTTATTATTACTGTCAAAGTTATAAGCGCGACCTTGGTTCGGAGAATAGGCATTAACCGCATCTCTGAGCTCAGTCGTAAGATATTAGCATACCGGTTACCGTAATAGGTCCCTAATGACTTAAAATATAAGGAAATAACTTAGAGACAAATTTCTTTCCTGTAGAGCAAGTGCTTGGCGTAATAATTACTGGAAACGTTAGGTACACTTTGAAGACAGGGGGATAGTTGACAGCTGACTTCATTTTAATTGATCCAGCTTTAATTTTTCTTGGAGTTTCAGTTTTTATAAATATTAGGTGACAATAATCAGACAGGAATTCTACTGCTACCGTTGAGTACCGATTAACGACACGAAAAGACATACGTTGAAGGGTTAACCTGTTTATCCTCGCTCCACAGTAAAAGTCATCCTGAAATCTGAGATTCATGCAAATAAACTGTCCGTTGCTGTGAAACGCGTGGAGCTTCGCTTAACAACGAAGAGCTTCTACCTAAGGAAAACAAAGACTTACTTCTATGGTAACAGACTCATTAATCCCGTCAATTATTAGAAAACCCTAAACTGAGGTTACTAAGTCACTTTTTCACTAACTTTCAACATAGGTCGCGCTGTAAGAAACTTTAGCTATCTGAATTCTCCTTCAAATTAATTAGAATCTGTGCCATGAAGGATAGCGCTGATGCCACGATATATTCTGCCGTTAAAGTGAGATGCGATTGTTTCGTATATTATAATCTAAAATCCGATGTAGGTTGCAGTAGATACTGGGGGATGAAGCAGCTTGCACAGGATAGAGTAGCATGGAGAGCTGCATCAAACCAGTCTCAGGACTGAAGACAACAACAACAACAATCTAAAATCCAACACCACATCGAAACAAGGAATGATGATAGTATATGGTTCTACATGTACGTACCAAATTCTTCAGGCAGTATCTTATTTTACTTACAACTTCCACTTATGAGGTTTATTTTAGCATTTAGTTGTATACAATGTAATACCTAACATAAGCTAATTCCGGTAATTCTTTGAATAGTCAGTCTATGACGGTCTCTCTCAAATAGGAGAATACATGAATAATCATGCAAATGACTCATCGTTAACTGAATTTTTAATCGAAATCTGTTTCTTTCCTACGTAAAGACGTGTAGAATTCCCACTCACTGCGATTTTTATGCGATTTTACAGGATTAAACTCATCAATTACCTACATGGTAGTATGAATATTCATAATTCCTCCTTCTAATATGAAAAAAGCGCGTACAACACACACACACACACACACACACACACACACACACACACACACACACACAGAAAGAGAGAGAGAGAGAGAGAGAGAGAGAGAGAAACTCACTCTCTGACAGCTGACAGTTGCATTGGTTCAACATTATTATGAAATTGGGACGAGAGAGAGAGAGAGAGAGAGAGAGAGAGAGAGAGAGAGAGAGAGAGATCGAGAAAGCTCGAGGTATGGACAAAAAGAGAAAGACTGAATAGGGATAGAAAAAGAGACACAGAGAGAGTATAAAGGTAGTTAGAAAACAATTTTCACTTCGATAAAACTTTTTGTTTAACGTCAATACCTGTCATCCGTCTCCGAATTCCCAAGTTAATTTCGAATGATTACGCTTCAGTTATTTAACAAACGCTGACAAGCTTGGTGGCGATTAATATTTGCTGTCTGTGTATCCGTACACAGTGGGCTTTGAATTAAAATTGGCATTACTATACGCTTAGTGGACGTTATTGTATTCAGTTCATCAATATACAAACGTTTCACTGATATTTTCAAAAGCAAATTGTAATTTTTTTGAAAGACAAATAGCTTTTATGGAAGAAATTTCTACAAATATCAGTCATTTCAGTTGTCTGCTTCCATTTTACTGTCTGACGCATATTCCAGGAAACGAAATGACAAGATTGTTCTTTGTGAAACTGGTTGCTCAAAGCAGTGCATAATACCAGTTCGATTTCGTAAACGAAAGAACATAGGGAACTTTACGGGAAATAACAATACCAGAATTTTCCACCAGAAAACGAACCGTTAATAAAGTTGCCCACGTTTCACATTATACTGTTCTTTTGAAATACAGACATAATGTCTTATGGGATAACAGCAATCAGTGATTTTATAATGTTACTTAAATAATTATATAATACTTATTATTATATAATACTTATAATGTTACTTTTAAAAAAATTGCAATCAAGACGGTTTTTAAGTAACATTACACTGGTCTTTTGTTATTAGTACAAATACCGCACATGACGTTGATTATATAATTTGTGCTGCATGCTCTATTTCAGATGGCAGTTAAATTTCATATAATATGCGGATGACTGTATTAAAACGGCAGGCACTGTTGGTGAAATGCTGTTGTATAACCACGATTCTCAAACGAAAGGCTATAGCGGAGATCCGCTCTGGACTCTCCACAGCCCCGAAATACCAAGAAAAAGAAAGGACAGGTACGTATGATTAATGTGAAATAAAGAAACTTCAAAAATAAAATTTCTACTGGTACTCTGTCAGGTTGTCTTGTTATGGAATGCAAACTATAAAATTTGGAACTATGTATGAACAGAATTCAGGAATGGCTAATGCTCGATTGAAATACATAGGCAGAACGGTCTCCTTAAGTAGTGGATTGTCACGGTCATTGATATTCATATTTAGAAATTGTATGCTTTTGCCCTCACACTGTTTGAAACTATCCTTAATGAGTCAATTAACAGTTCAGTATACGCAATAATTGGAAACAGAAACTGCTAGTAACACAGTCCAGAGAACAAGCGAAATTCAATGACTCACTGCTGTGCAAAATAAAATGAAAATCTGTTTGCACAATATGTGTGTTTTTCGCCTCCTGCGCTGTACCTTGAAAAATCTTGCAGATTTTTATTCTTGTCTCTCTTCTTTCTTCTAGAACCTCACCTCTTATGATTCTTCTCCTGAATCAAATTATAGAACCAGATTTATTATAAACATTTCTCTGGCCTCTTGCAACAATGGTGGGTCTTGAAGGTTCTGTGTTGTGATTGTCTCCCGATGTTTATATTGCATCCTCCGTCTCAGTCCAATGTTCACAGATCTTCTTAAACTCCTCCAGTTTCAATCGCCGTAAAACTGTTATGCCTTCCGCAATATAAACAACTAATTCCGTACTCGTGCATATCCTTCGACACGCATTAGAGTCCCGACTAGGACTTGCTATGCATCTAAAACTGATGTTCTCTTCTTCACATCAATCCGTCCATTCATTCTGCTAAGAAAATATTTTCCTCTTACAAAACTTAACAGATTTTTTTACTACGAACCGGTCACGCCAACTCCGTCCATTTTTACACTTGCGACTTCTACCTCCGGCTATTTGTATTCATTCGTTGTTCTAACGCATAATTTTACAAAAATAGTGTTACCTACTGGGCGAAAGCATTATTACATATACTTTACACAAAAATTACTTACAATTAAATTTACAAAAGAAGAGCACAACAGATCCATACAATATATTGCATTTCGTTTATATGAAAGCACCGAGTAAATAAAAGGACACTTCCTAGCAGATCAAAACTGTGCCGAACCGAGACTCCGATTCGGGACCTTAGTCTTTCGCGGGTAAGTGCTCTGCCAACTAAGCTAGCCAAGCACGAATCACTACCAGCGCTCACGGCTTTACTGCCGCCACTACCTCATCTCCTTCGCTAGAAACTTCACAGAAGTTCCCCTGCGAAACTTGCGGGACTGGCACTACTGTAACGAAGGATATTGCGGAGACATGACTTACCCACAGCGCGAAGGATGCTCCGAGAATGAAAGTTTCACTCTGCAGTGGAATGTGCACTGATATGAAATGGCTCTGAGCACTATGGGACTTAATATCTGAGGTCATCTGTCCTCTACAACTTAGAAATACTTAAGCCTAACTAACCTAAGCACCACACATATCCATGCCCGAGACCGTATTCTAACCTGCGACCGTAGCGGTGGCACGGTTCCAGACTGAAGCGCCTAGAATCGCTCGGCCACACCTGCCGGCCACTGATATGAAACTATCCGGCAGATCAGAACTGTGGGAAGAAAGTATATTGCAGAGTCATGCCTTAGCCTGGGGGCTGTTTGCCGAATGAAAATTCGCTCTGCAGCAGAGGTGCGTTGGTATGGAACTTACTTAAAGGTCAAAACTGTGAGAAAAGATACTGCGGAGATATGACTTAGCCACAGCCTTGGTCTGCCGGATTTTCCGTGTCAGCACACAATCCGCTGCAGGGCGTAAATTTCATTCTGTTATTTGCAATAGGCTTACAACCCATGTCAAAAATGGTTCAAATGGCTCTGAGCACAATGGGACTTAACTACTGTGGTCATCAGTCCCCTAGAACTTAGAACTACTTAAACCTAACTAACCTAAGGGCATCACACACATCCATGCCCGAGGCAGGATTCGAACCTGCGACGGTAGGAGTCGCGCGGTTCCGGACTGCTCGCCTAGAACAGCTAGACCACCGCGGCCGGCTACAACCCATATCAGAAGTGTGTTATAGCAAATGGTGATTACTTTGAAGGAAAATAAAGGTAATTATTTAAACTCTTGTTTCCTCTTGAGACCACTCACGGAACTTATCATATGCACCTCGTACATTCAGCCAGCAAATACACTCCTGGAAATGGAAAAAAGAACACATTGACACCGGTGTGTCAGACCCACCATACTTACTCCGGACACCGCGAGAGGGCTGTGCAAGCAATGATCACACGCACGGCACAGCGGACACACCAGGAACCGCTGTGTTGGCCGTCGAATGGCGCTAGCTGCGCAGCATTTGTCCACCGCCGCTGTCAGTGTCAGCCAGTTTGCCGTGGCGTACGGAGCTCCATCGCAGTCTTTAACACTGGTAGCATGCCGCGACAGCGTGGACGAGAACCGTATGTGCAGTTGACGGACTTTGAGCGAGGGCGTATAGTGGGCATGCGGGAGGCCAGGTGGACCTACCGCCGAATTGCTCAACACGTGGGGCGTGAGGTCTCCACAGTACATCGATGTTGTCGCCAGTGGTCGGCGGAAGGTGCACGTGCCCGTCGACCTGGGACCGGACCGCAGCGACGCACGGATGCACGCCAAGACAGTAGGATCCTACGCAGTGCCGTAGGGGACCGCACCGCCACTTCCCACCAAATTAGGGACAGTGTTGCTCCTGGGGTATCGGCGAGGACCATTCGCAACCGTCTCCATGAAGCTGGGCTACGGTCCCGCACACCGTTAGGCCGTCTTCCGCTCACGCCCCAACATCGTGCAACCCGCCTCCAGTGGTGTCGCGACAGGCGTGAATGGAGGGACGAATGGAGACGTGTCGTCTTCAGCGATGAGAGTCGCTTCTGCCTTGATGCCAATGATGGTCGTATGCGTGTTTGGCGACGTGCAGGTGAGCGCCACAATCAGGACTGCATACGACCGAGGCACACAGGGCCAACACCCGGCATCATGGTGTGGGGAGCGATCTCCTACACTGGCCGTACACCTCTGGTGATCGTCGAGGGGACACTGAATAGTTCACGGTACATCCAAACCGTCATCGAACCCATCGTTCTACCATTCCTAGACCGGCAAGGGAACTTGCTGTTCCAACAGGACAATGCACGTATCCCGTGCCACCCAACGTGCTCTAGAAGGTGTAAGTCAACTATCCTGCCCAGCAAGATCTCCGGATCTGTTCCCCATTGAGCATGTTTGGGACTGGATGAATCGTCGTCTCACGCGGTCTGCACGTCCAGCACGAACGCTGGTCCAACTGAGGCGCCAGCTGGAAATGGCATGGCAAGCCGTTCCACAGGACTACATCCAGCATCTCTACGAGCGTCTCCATGGGAGAATAGCAGCCTGCATTGCTGCGAAAGGTGTCTATACACTGTACTAGTGCCGACATTGTGCATGCTCTGTTGCCTGTGTCTATGTGCCTGTGGTTCTGTCAGTGTGATCATGTGATGTATCTGTCCCCAGGAATGTGTCAATAAAGTTTCCCCTTCCTAGGACAATGAATTCACCGTGTTCTTATTTCAATTTCCAGGAGTGTACTTCGCAAGGTAACAATGTTAGGTCAGACCAGACATTCTGCCGTAAAAGTCGATCCCCAGACTCGTATTACGTGACGTGCTAAACTTTTACCCTCAGAGAGTCAAACTTATAGGCGCCGGCGTCTATAAATGTGTGTATGCACAGGGTGATTCCCTGATGACGTTACTCCCAATTATTAAGTATTATTATGCATCAATTACAGTAATACACATTTAGCAAAACAAAGAATTATGTATATAAATAAACATGTGAACACAAGTTTTAAACGGCTCAGACTTCACTCGGATGTTGATGGACTCGATTCAGCGGAGTGCCTCGTGGGTTGCTTGATGGAGCTTCTCAACGCCACCTGGGAAGCGTCTGATTGGACATTCATTCACAATGTGGCTCATTGTTTGGGTGTCATCACAGTCACATACACTGTCACTTGAAAAGCCCCATTAGTGCATGTTGTATTTTCACCTACCCTCTTCAGTCTGATATATGTTTAACTGCACCCACAACTCCATTGGTTGGTGGAAGCCTGGAACCGGATATGTTGGACTGTCTACAAGTTCATGGTTTAGGGTTCTTGTATCTTGCCACTCACGTTTCCACTCTGCGTCCCGGTCGAATCATATGGATAGCAATTGGACTCTCATTTCATATGCTAGTCTTATAGATTTGAGGCGTTTCTTGGGCAGTGATAGCAAATCGTCATGAAGAGGGATCGAGTTGTTTGCAGAAACTTGCTGACAGAGGTTTTACAGAGCAGCCTTACGACGGAAGTCTGGTGGACAGACGTTTGAAAGCACTGGTAGCTAGCAAGTAGGTGTAGACTGGACTGTACCACCAATTACTCTCATAACTGAGTTCAGTTGGACGTCTACTTTCACTACTATTTACAATCTGTACAGAAACCAGATGGCGGTTATAAGAGTTGAGGGGCATGAAAGGGAAACAGTGGTTGCGAAGAGAGTGAGACAGGGTTGCAGCCTATCCCCGACGTTATTCAATATGTATATTGAGCAAGCAATAAAGGAAACAAAAGAAAAGTTCGGAGTAGGAATTAAAATCTGCGGAGAAGGAATAAAAACTTTGAGGTTCTCCGATGGCATTGTAATTCTGTCAGAGATAGCATAGGACCTGGAAGAGCAGTTGAACGGAATGGACAGTGTCTCGAAAGGAGTATATGAGACAAATATCAACAAAATGTGCGCGGCTGGTGGTCTTGCGGCAGCGTTCTCGCTTTCAGCGCACGGGGTCCCAGGTTCGATTCTCGGCGGGGTCAGGGATTTTCTGTGCCTCGTGATGACTGGGTGTTGTGTGTCTTCCATCATCAGTGACTCCCAAGTCGCATAAGTGGCGTTAAAGGACTTGCAGTCCGGCGGCCGAACTTCCCCGCATGGGGTCTCCCTGCCAAGAATGCCATACGCTCGTTTCATTTCATCTCCTCTATTGAAGAAGTGGTCATAGCTGTTAAAATATTAAATTTTTAGCCTATCTTTCCTGGACTTTTTTTTTTTCTTGTCTTGTTCCATTGGTCCATACTACCATCTCTGGCAGTTGTCTACTTTCTACGGCCCCTAGAAGTCCACAACATGACAGCAATGGTATCAATCCAAGGAACACTTGTACTGCCCCACAGCATCGGAAGTGACCATCAGAAATCAATAAATGATCTCCTGTGATGTTAACGCTATACAACTGTTGTGTTGTTTGGGGGGGGGGGGAGAGTGCAAGAGGGGGGGAGGGGGTGAGGAGAGGCGGTGGCTGCACACGGTGCGCTGCTGCATGAAAGGCGGTGAGGCGCACAATGAGGATTTTTGAAGCGGCGCGTTCCGCTCGAGTGCCGGAATGATTTCCCCTGGGACGCCTGACAGCCGCCTCAGAGGAACACAGCAGAAAGCAGGGCCGCTCTCAGCTGCTAGGCGGGCCTGCGACATTTGGCACACGCACGGTGGAGCGGGGCCCGTCTGCGCGGCGCCACGTGAGCTTGTTGTAATCGAGAGGTAGTTACACCGAGTTCAGTCCCACGTCCTCGGAAAATTGAAGCAGGGATTTTAATCGCAACTGGGGGTAAGCTGTTCCGTGAAAGCGACCATTATTCCCTATACGAAAGTATGGTAATTTAAACTTTCGTCCTGTTAAAAGTTTCAAAAGCTACACCATAATGATATACATGCCACGGGTACACGTTTTGTATCGGACGTGGTTCTGAAATATGACGAAGCCTCGTAACTAACCACGAATGGAAATTAACAACGGTAAGGAGTGTTTGAGGAAGGGATGCGTAAAAGATCATTTGTGCCAAAGCTTATGTAATGTATTTAATTAATAAGTCGTATAAATTGGCAGGCTAATATCAGCCTTATCAATATGCTCCTGACGAGCACGAGAACTGTCTTACATATTACGGTAAAATTACCATCTTACTTTTCATTATCTAAGGTATTACTAACTAGCGTGACGCACAGATCATTTCAGAAACGTTGTCTTACATTGGAACACACTAAACACACTAAAAGACTGCTACATGGAGTTATCGCTGGCTGATTTTCGTTAAAAGATGGTCGGAGAGGTTCCCTAATAAATACGACTCCATGGTCGCTCTATCTATTTTTCGTGTCTACCAAAAAAAAAAAAAAAAAATGGTTCAAATGGCTCTGAGCACTATGCGACTTAACGTCTGAGGTCATCAGTCCCCTAGAACTTAGAACTATTTAAACCTAACTAACCTAAGGATATCACACACATCCATGCCCCAGGCAGGTTTCGAACCTGCGACCGTAGCGATCACGCGGTTCCAAACTGAAGCGTCTAGAACCGCACGGCCACACCGGCCGGCCGTGTCTACCAGTTTTAGTACGTAAAGGGAGATGAAAATTTAATAGTCATGGTGGATTTGGAATTTAGTTGTAGAAAAGGCGAAGAGGAAAGGGTTACGGGAGAATACGGGCATCGTACTAGCAGTGAGAGAGGAGAAAGACTGAACTCTGCAATAAATTTCAGTTAGTAGTAGCGAATACTTGGTTTAAAAATCAGAAGGAGAGGAGGAGGAGGTATATTTGGAAAAGGCCGGGAGGTACGGGAAGATATCAGTTAGATTGCATGCTGATCAGACAGAGATTTGGGAATGAAATATTAGATTGTAAGGCGTACCTAAGAGCAGATAAAGACCCAAATCACAGATATATTGATAACTATCCACCAATAACCATTCTTATATGAGCAATAGAAGAATATGCAATTAAAGACTTTTAATCAACCTGACGAAAACAAATAAATCTAACAATAACCCCACCGGATAAACGTAAAGACAATCAAAAATAATTAAACTTTAAACCCAAATAAGAAATAACCTTTATAACACGAAAATTACCATAACTCACAAATATAGACTAGTAACGCGCAAAGAAGTAGGATACGGAAGTACTAAGGAATGAGGAGATATGCTTGAAGTTGTCTAAGGCCGTAGACACTGCAACAAGGAATAGCTCAGTAGACAGCTCAGTTAACGATAAATGGACATCTCAGTCACACGAGTTTTAAAGGAAAATATAGGTTTAAAGAAGATAAATGCCACGACACCATGTGCAACAGAAGAAATAAGTGAGTTGATCACCGAAAGAAGGAAGTACAAAAATGTTTCTGGAAAAGCAGGTGTGCAGAAATACAAGTCTCTTGGGAACGAAATTATTAGGAAGTGCAGGCGAAATGGATACATGAAAAATGTGAAGAAATCGAAAAAGAAATGATTGTCGGAAGGAGTGAGTCAGCATACAGAAAAGTCAAAACAGTCTTCGATGAAATTAAAAGAAAGGCGATAACACAATTGAGGAATGGGAATTTCACTGCTAAATTTCAAGACACGTTGATAACGTACGACAGTGTCAAATGGTGCAAAAGTTTCGAATTCTGAGAAAACTAGGGGTAAACTATAGGGAAAGACGGTAATATACAACATGCACAAGAACCACGACTGGAAAATCAGACAGGAACACCAAAGAACTCGGATTAAAAAGGGTGTAAGACAGGGATACAGCATTTCGCCCCTACCGTTCAGTTCATACGTCGAAGAAGCAACCATGGAAATACAAAAAAAGTACAATAGCGGAATTACAATTCAAGGTGAAAGAATATCAGTGATAAGATTCACTGGCGACATAGATGTTCTCAGTGAAAGTGATGAAGAATATAGGATATGCCAAATTGAATGAACAGACTGAGTAAAGAAAATGGTTGGAGGGTACATCGAAGAAAGAGGAAAGTAATGAGAAGTAGCAAAAATGAAAACGGCACGAGACTTACCATCAGCATTGATGATTACAAAGAAGATGAAGTTATACAAATTATGCCACTTAAGCAGAAAAATAACCAATGACGGACGGAACATGGAGGACGTAAGAAGCAGACTAGCACTGAAAAAAGGGCTTTCCTGGCCCAGAGAAGTCTACTAGTATCAAAGATAGGCCTTAACTTGTGGAATAAACTTATGAGAATGTCCGTTTGGAGCACAGCATTGTATGGCAGTTGAACATGGACTGTGGGAAAACTGGAATAGAAAAGAAGTGAAGCATTTGAGACGTGGTGCTACAGACGAATGTTGAAAATTGGGTGTACTGATAAGGTAAGGAATGAGGAAGTTCTGCGGGCAATCGACGAAAACACTGTCAAGAAGTGGACAGGGTGGTAGGCCATTTGTAAGACATTAAGGAATATCTTCTATGGTACTAAAGGGAGATGTAGACGGTAAAAACTGTAGAAGAACACAGAGATTGGAATTTATCTAACAAATAGCTAAGCAGGTTGCAAGTGCTATTGTGAGATGAAAAGGTTAACACAGGTAAGGAATTCGTGGCTGGCCACATTAAACATGCCAGTGCCAGAAGACTGATGACTGAAAAAAAGAAGGGGAAAAAAGTAACAATTTGCACACTTGGAATTAACTTAGATTCGACATAATGCAATAACAGACCTGACCACGAGTGACACTTCAAATAACACCTTTTGAAAAGAAACAAGCTATAGCAAGAAACAAGAGTGCCTTTTACTTCACAGTTGACATAGAGGCACAATGGAAAAGATGGCTGCTTACGTAATATATCATCGACACTAATTTGTTTAGCTTTTTGATCTCATATTAGAGTGCCTTTTACTTCACAGTTGACATAGAGGCACAATGGAAAAGATGGCTGCTTACGTAATATATCATCGACACTAATTTGTTTAGCTTTTTGATCTAATGTTAGCTCTGCCTACGATCAGCTATATTCTGCGGACGTGATTTCGTTTTAACACAGTATTGGCACCAGGTCTTGGGGATTTCAAAACGGTTATAGTACATAGCAGCGGTCTCTGACAGGTTTCTCATTTATCTAGCTCGACCTGTGCTGGGCGCTGCTTAGGAAAGTATACGAAAGACCTTGGGCATGACCTCCAAAACACGAAGAACGAAATCCTCTTGACGTAATTAAACCACTGTTTACAAGACTTCCTTGTAATTATGGCTGCAGAAGCTTAAGACTACGATAATTCCTTCTTACATAGTCTACCGATCTTCTCGTATAGCATAACACGCAGCTCACTAGCTGGCAAATGTGTAGTTTTAGGCCGTTGCCCACGCTCGTTCGGCCAAATGCTGGGCTGGTCAACTTTTGTCTGTGAAAATACGATATAAGACAATTAAAATACGAAGAAACACAGAAAAAAAGTTTACTTAATTCATATGCAGTTCGCACACATGACTTTCATCCTGAGGGAAAAGAGACCTTTGTTCCCAAATTCACAATTGATAGTTATGGTACATGTACAACTTCTTAATTCCTGAACAACCTATAATGTTTACATCTCCATGGCTGCTCTGAAGTTCACACTTACGTATTCGGAAGAAGTTCATAAGATTATTTTACACGATGTCTTTACCGTTCGGCCCTCGAAAAGTACGTAGGGAAAACGAAACCAAAATATTTCCAAGCAAGCTCCGATTTCTGTTATTTTATTACGATAATCATTTGTCCCTGAGCAGGTGGGAGCTACCGGCATTATGTGATTGTCTGTTGGCGAATATAAGAACATAATTTTGGGACATGATTTAGGCCTAAAAGCCATCGGACTTCGTTTTGTGAACAGTGAAATTTTAGACGCAAGTTCTAATCTAAACGCAAACCAAACGTATTACACTGTTTGGTGTCGCTAATAAGAGATTACTCACTAATAGACATCGCCACACAAAGCAAGCGTCTTCTGTTTCACCTATAAAACACAGTCTATGCATCACCTTCCCCACAAAATTTTCTATTAGAGCTTCCAATTCAAGTTGCTTGTAATTGTAATCCATATTATTTAACTGAAACGACAGCCATTATATTTGTGTGACTCATAAAAAAGCTGAGGAAAAGAAGGTATAAGTCGTAATAACAAACACAATGAAATGAAATAGGTATTATTATGTCAAATGAGCATAAATAATAAAATGTCTACTTTACATTGACCAAGCAAACAACATTGTTTTGCCGTACGAGACAAAGGCTGACAGGAAGAGAGAGAACAAAAGGTTGCGAGCCCTTGTTCGCTCAAATGACATAGATAATATAATTAGAGAAATATTAATTTCGTTGTAATCACAGTGTCCTTTTTTTCAGCGATAAGATCGTCTCAACGCTACTGCGCGAAAACACGCAGTCACGAAATCCGCTTGGGGAACATTATATTCCAATTATTATGTTTCTAACTTTCGATGATCTTCCGTTAATTACTTCGAACTATGACCTTTCTGACAGGGAATAGAGTCGCACAACTGCCGCTACATTCCGCAGTCACAGTTTGACTAGAACCCGCTTGTGAAGAGTGGTTTCAAAAGCTTTCTGAAAATCTAGAAATGTGAAGTCAATCTGAGATCCTCTATCAGCAGCACTAATTACTTGGTGTGGATGAAGGGCCAGTTGTTTCATTCACAAGAATGATGTTGTCTGAATCTGTCCTATGTGTTAATAGATTATTTTCTCGAGGTGATAGTAAAGTCGTATGACATGGTTGGCTGAGAGAACTAAAAGGGCAGCTTCAGCCACACGGTGCTTTTCCTTTGCGAAGTGTGAGGCTTGTGTGTTTAACTAAGTGTAGGTGACTATAATGGGCGTGAGTGTAGTGTGGTTTCATGTCTGTGTTGGATGACGAGAAGAGGAGGGCGAAGGTGACTCCTGGTGAAGTACATAGTCTACTCCTCTCGAAGAGCACCAAGGGGGCTGTCGAACTTAACGTCCCATCCGATGGAACGATCATCGTCAACAGGGTCACACTATCCACTTCCTGTCACACTGCGGAAGGGCTTGAAAATTAATTCAGGACATTGACACAAAGACGGTTGATCAGGGGCTTTACGCCACAAAGTATCCAACAGCACGTGGCGTTGCTACGCGGTAACCCATCCAAGTACTGTCGACTGGGCGTTGTTTTACTACGGTGACCTGACGACAAGCGATGTACTCAACGATTCTTCGGGGTAATTCATTATGTTAGAATACATTACATGTTCCAGAATCATACACATACTGCAAATCGACACTATACTGTAAATCGATGCCAATGGTGTGGGTCTGTAATACAACATATTAACTCTGTTACATTTCTGGTGTATTGGTATGAGATGTCCAGCTTGCCAGTCGCTAGTTGCGGATCTTTAGCCGACAGAACGGCTGTATGTCGTTGCTAAATATGGCTTTATTACAGTGACATGCAACGAGGGTATCCACTTCTGAATTGCTAATGTTAGCAGGTGATCTTTAATTGCCGGCCGGGGTGGCCGAGCGGTTCTAGGCGCTATAGCCTGGAACCACGCGACCGCTACGGTCGCAGGTTCGAATCCTGCATCGGCCATGGATGTGTGTGATGTCCTTAGGTCAGATAGGTTTAAGTGGTTCAAAGTTCGAGGGGACTGAAGACCTCAGAAGTTAAGTCTCATAGTGTTCAGAGCCATTTGAACCATTTGATCTTTAATTTACAAGCGGTAGCTAACCTCTGTCTTTGCAGCTTTTGAAAATTAGAAAGTAATAAAACCACTGCATCAAAGCAATAAATAGTTTGGTTTTTATCTCCTTGACCCATTGTATCAATCTGTACCGTCTGTTGTGCGCCAGCAATTAACTTCGTGAGTTAAGACAGCACGATCACGTGCTGATTAACATGCAGTCTGTATGTACCAGCGTATCAACTTCAGCATTGACTGATAGGATTAATCTAATAACTCGCACCCTTCACAGGCATAAAAACCGATCCAAGGAGGATCAAGCAAGTTCTCACGCACTCGCAACAGAAGAAACGACCTTGCAGGAACTCTTCGACCACAAACTCTCTGTCTTCAAAACATAAAGGTAGTGCACCGAGCAATTTTGTGAGAGAACATAGCAGCGTCCAAGAAATCTGACATCCATATTCCGCAAGCCACCTTGCAGTGTGTGGCGTCACTCCCCCCGTTTCCTGTTCCAGTTGCGAATATTTCGGAGAAAGAACGGGTGCCGGTAAGTCCAGGTGTGAGCTCTAGAGTATCTCTGATTTTATCTTCATGGTCTTCGTGCGAGATATAAGTAAGAGGACTTAATGTATTGATTGACTCTTGTAGAAACCTACGCTCTCGGAACTTTAACAATAACGCACACCTTGATGTAGAGCCCCTCTCTTGCAGCAACTGGCACTGGATTTGATTGATCATCTCTGTGGAGCTTTCGTGCTTGCTAAATGAACCTGTAACGAAACGCGTTGCTCTTCCTAGAATCTTGTCTATTTCCACTGTCGGTCCCATTCTGACTAGAAATATTCAATTGTTGGTCGAAGGAGTCTTTTGTAAGCTCTTGTCTTTTTGATGGACTACTTATCCTAAGGATTTTTCCAGTGAATCTGTCTGGCATCTGCCTTGTTGTTGTTGTTGTCTTCAGTCCTGAGACTGGTTTGATGCAGCTCTCCATGCTACTCTATCCTGTGCAAGCTGCTTCATCTCCCAGTACCTACTGCAACCTACATCCTTCTGAATCTGCTTAGTGTACTCATCTCTCGGTCTCCCTCTACGATTTTTACCCTCCACGCTGCCCTCCAATGCTAAATTTGTGATCCCTTGATGCCTCAAAACATGTCCTACCAACCTATCCCTTCTTCTAGTCAAGTTGTGCCACAAACTTCTCTTCTCCCCAATCCTATTCAATACCTCCTCATTAGTTACGTGATCTATCCACCTTATCTTCAGTATTCTTCTGTAGCACCACATTTCGAAAGCTTCTATTCTCTTCTTGTCCAAACTAGTAATCGTCCATGTTTCACTTCCATACATGGCTACACTCCAAACAAATACTTTCAGAAACGACTTCCTGATACATAAATCTATATTCGATGTTAACAAATTTCTCTTTTTCATAAACGCTTTCCTTGCCATTGCCAGTCTACATTTTATATCCTCTCTACTTCGACCATCATCAGTTATTTTACTTCCTAAATAGCAAAACTCCTTTACTACTTGAAGTGTCTCATTTCATAATCTAATTCCCTCAGCATCACCCGATTTAATTTGACTACATTCCATTATCCTCGTTTTGCTTTTGTTAATGTTCATCTTATATCCTCCTTTCAAGACACTGTCCATTCCGTTCAACTGCTCTTCCAAGTCCTTTGCCGTCTCTGACAGAATTACAATGTCATCGGCGAACCTCAAAGTTTTTAATTCGTCTCCATGAATTTTAATACCTACTCCAAATTTTTCTTTTGTTTCCTTTACTGCTTGCTCAATATACAGATTGAATAACATCGGGGAGAGGCTACAACCCTGTCTCACTCCTTTCCCAACCACTGCTTCCCTTTCATGCCCCTCGACACTTATTACTGCCATCTGGTTTCTGTACAAATTATAAATAGCCTTTCGCTCCCTGTATTTTACCCCTGCCACCTTTAGAATTTGAAAAAGAGTATTCCAGTCAACATTGTCAAAAGCTTTCTCTAAGTCTACAAATGCTAGAAACGTAGGTTTGTCTTTTCTTAATCTTTCTTCTAAGATAAGTCGTAAGGTCAGTATTGCCTCACGTGTTCCAACATTTCGACGGAATCCAAACTGATCCTCCCCGAGGTCTGCATCTACCAGTTTTTTCATTCGTCTGTAAAGAATTCGCGTTAGTATTTTGCAGCCGTGGCTTATTAAACTGATAGTTCGGTAATTTTCACATCTGTCAGCACCTGCTTTCTTTGGGATTGGAATTATTATATTCTTCTTGAAGTCTGAGGGTATTTCGCCTGTCTCATACATCTTGCTCACCAGCTCATAGAGTTTTGTCATGACTGGCTCTCCCAAGGCCGTCAGTAGTTGTAATGGAATGTTGTCTGCTCCGGGGGCCTTGTTTCGACTCAGGTCTTTCAGTGCTCTGTCAAACTCTTCACGCAGTATCGTATCTCCCATTTCGTCTTCATCTACATCCTCTTCTATTCCCATAATATTGTCCTCAAGTACATCGCCCTTGTATAGACCCTCTATATACTCCTTCCACCTTTCTGCCTTCCCTTCTTTGCTTAGAACTGGGCTGCCATCTGAGCTCTTGATATTCATACACGTGGTTCTCTTCTCTCCAAAGGTGTCTTTAATTTTCCTGTAGGCAGTATCTATCTTACCCCTAGTGAGATAAGCTTCTACATCCTTACATTTGTCCTCTAGCCATCCCTGTTTAGCCATTTTGCACTTCCTGTCGATCTCATTTTTGAGACGTTTGTATTCCTTTTTGCCTGCATCATTTACTGCATTTTTATATTTTCTGCTTTCATCAATTAAATTCAATATTTCATCTGTTACCCAAGGATTTCTAGCAGCCCTCGTCTTTGTACATACTTTATCCTCTGCTGCCTTCACTACCACATCCCTCAGAGCTACCCATTCTTCTTCTACTATATTTCTTTCTCCTATTCCTGTCAATTGTTCCCTTATGCTCTCTCTGAAACTCTGTACAACCTCTGGTTCTTTCAGTTTATCCAGGTCCCATCTCCTTAATTTCTCACATTTTTGCAGTTTCTTCAGTTTTAATCTACAGGTCATAACCAATAGATTGTGGTCAGAGTCCACATCTGCCCCTGGAAATGTCTTACAACTTAAAACCTGGTTCCTAAATCTCTGTCTTACCATTATATAATCTATCTGATACCTTTTAGTATCTCCAGGGTTCTTCCACGTATACAACCTTCTTTCATGATTCTTAAACCAAGTGTTAGCTATGATTAAGTTGTGCTCTGTGCAAAATTCTACTAGGCGGCTTCCTCTTTCATTTCGTAGCCCCAATCCATATTCACCTATGTTTCCTTCTCTCCCTTTTCCTACACTCGAATTCCAGTCACCCATTACTATTAAATTTTCGTCTCCCTTCACTATCTGAATAATTTATTTTATTTCATCGTACATTTCTTCAATTTCTTCATCATCTGCAGAGCTAGTTGGCATATAAACTTGTACTACTGTAGTAGGTGTGGGCTTCGTATCTATCTTGGCCACAATAATGCGTTCACTATGCTGTTTGTAGTAGCTTACCCGCATTCCTATTTTCCTATTCATTATTAAACCTACTCCTGCATTACCCCTATTTGATTTTGTGTTTATAACCCTGTAGTCACCTGACCAGAAGTCTTGTTCCTCCTGCCACCGAACTTCACTAATTCCCACTATATCTAACTTTAACCTATCCATTTCTCTTTTTAAATTTTCTAACCTACCTGCCCGATTAAGGGATCTGACATTCCACGCTCCGATCCGTAGAACGCCAGTTTTCTTTCTCCTGATAACGACATCCTCCTGAGTAGTCCCCGCCCGGAGATCCGAATGGGGGACTATTTTACCTCCGGAATATTTTATCCAAGAGGATGCCATCATCATTTAATCATACAGTAAAGCTGCATGTCCTCGGGAAAAATTACGGCTGTAGTTTCCCCTTGCTTTCAGCCGTTCGCAGTACCAGCACAGCAAGGCCGTTTTGGTTAATGTTGCAAGGCCAGATCAGTCAATCATCCAGACTGTTGCCCCTGCAACTACTGAAAAGGCTGCTGCCCCTCTTCAGGAACCACACGTTTGTCTGGCCTCTCAACAGATACCCCTCCGTTGTGGTTGCACCTACGGTACGGCCATCTGTATCGCTGAGGCACGCAAGCCTCCCCACCAACGGCAAGGTCCATGGTTCATGGGGGGAGGGGCATCTGCCTTACTCGTTATTAATTTTACGTGGTCGTTCCATTTCATATCAAATACTACTATGCATTTCATGGCAGTAACTTCTTGCAGTGACTGTTGTGCAGTTGTGTAATCATATCACGAAAGGTCTTTCTGTCTATGTATTCGTAATACGTTTCATTTCTTCATGTTGAGGATTAGTTACCACGCCCTCCACCAAGTGTCAATGCTCTGCAGGTTTTTCTGTGTTTTGCTGCAATTTTATAGCGCCGCCATTTCTCTGCGTACAACAGCACCATCCGTGAAGAGCCTCATGGAACTTGCGACGTTAGCTCTTAGGTTATTTCCTGGGTGATTTACATGTTGTTGTTGTGGTCTTCAGTCCTGAGACTGGTTTGATGCAGCTCTCCATGCTACTCTATACTGTGCAAGCTTCTTCATCTCCCAGTACCTACTGCAACATACATCCTTCTGAATCTGCGTATTCATCTCTTGGTCTCCCTCTACGACTTTTACCCTCCACGCTGCCCTCCAGTACCAAATTGGTGATCCCTTGATGCCTCAGAACATGTCCTACCATGACCCTTAAATCTATAATCGATGTTAACAAATTTCTCTTCTTCAGAAACGCTTTCCGTGCCATTTCCAGTCTACATTTTATATCCTCTCTACTACATATATTGTGATAATTGTCATATGACACTCACCTTGTGACGCCCGAAGTTACTTTAACGTTTGAAGACTTCTCTCCTTTCAGAATGAGATGCTATGTTTTCTTTCCTAGAAACTCTACAATGTAGTCAGACAGTTGCTTTGATATTCCACAAGCACCTATTTTGTTCAGTAGGTGGCAGTGCGATGCTGTATCTAGTGCCTTCCGGAAGTCAAGGAGCACAGCGTCAGTGAGTACCTGGTCGCCTGTACCTGCTACTTCTGGCTCTCGTAGACGAGGAGAGCGAGGCACCCATGTTGTTTCCTACAGAGGTGATTTTTTGCCTCCGAAAATGTCATAACAGGTTGGAATAAAACATATTCCAAAATCAGGTTGCCTTCCATTGAGACGGCTGTTGCACTCAGCGACTATTATATTGACTTGTAAATAATAGATTTCAGCTGTTAGTCCTCCATTTTAAATTTTATTGGCAGATCTAGATTTCAGCTAGAAACTAGCCATTCTCAATGCTAAGAATACAAGAGGTACATAGATGATGTCATAAAAAGTTGCAGTTAATGGCTTTACTCGTGTGGTTTTTATTTTACATACCACTATCATTTTTGGTCAATGTATGTAATGCCTGTTGTTCGGGCTTCATCCACAGTTCATTGAATACTACTGTTTACGGAAGGCGGGCTGTATGGAGAACACATCGGTTGGTTACATGGCGCCATCTACGTGAACTACGTATAAAAATCAAGGGAAGTAAACCATTTCAAATTTAATTACATAAAATGAAACATAAGTTACCTTCTTAAAGTGTCGTCCGACTTATTTCACATTTATCATCAAGTAATAAAATTTTATGTTCACTCCTTGTGAGTCCGTTATTATTATTAAAACATTAAAATTACGTCATTGGGTAAAAGTTTTTTAAAATATTTTTTTAAAATTATAAAACACTAGAAGACACGAGCCGTATACTTATTAGTCGATATGGCTTAAATATATTTATTTTTATTTTATATCTCCCTTTATTAAAACATAATAAGTATATTGTTCATCATATTTACTAAATAGTTCATAGATGGCACCAAACATCAGTCAGATGCATCGCTATTTAATTTAGCTATTCTGCTAAAGATATAGAGGGTGCTAACCTCTTTCTCCCTTAAAGCCGACTTCCCTTGTAAATGCAAAACAACCAATATATTGACTTGCTGTTAGTAATACTGTTTGTGTATCTGACCTAACATATTATGGGAGAAGTTCTGTTGGTTCACAATTATACTCATCGTACTCGTATAGTAAATGCAAACGGTTGCTACATATTGGCAAGACGGCAGGTGTTACCTCGTTTCCCCTGGGTCAAACCGTACACCGTTTCCCAGCAACAAGTCCTCGAAGAACTTCCAGAACTGATCATTAATCAGGTTGCTGCTGGTCTTTTCGTGATGACAGAAGATCTCGAGCTATTCCAGGTGGTCGAGGAGCCCGCCCTTCTCACACTTATGTAGCAACTTCATATTGGATGTCAAAGTCGGCACCTTATGTTTTGTTGTATGCAAATGAGACGCCATACTCGATTTTTCCATGGTATCTTTTCTTCCAAGAGCGACGTGTTCCCCAAACCTGATTTCCACCCTCCTTCCTGTTTGGCCAACATAACAGGCCTTTCAGTGCGGGCAATCAATTTTATAAACTGCAGATACACGAAGTATGTTTTTACGTCTACAGGTTCTTTTGCATTTACAAGGAAAATCGGCTTTAAGTAAGAAAGAGGTTAGCGCCCTCTATATCTATAGCAGAATAGCCAAATTAAATAGCGATGCATCTGACTGATGTTTGGTGCCATCTATGAACTATTTAGTAAATATGGTGAACAATATACTTATTATGTTTTAATAAAGGGAGATATAAAATAAAAATAAACATATTTCAGTCATATTGACTAATAAGTATACGGCTCGTGTCTTCTAGTTTTTATAAATTTAAAAAATTATTTAAAAAAACTTTTACCGAATGACGTAATATTAATGTTTTAATAATAATATCGGACTCACAAGGAGTGAACATGAAATTTTATTACTTGATAATAAATGTGAAATAAGTCGGACGACACTTTAAGAATTTAACTTATGTTTCATTTTATGTCATTAAATTTGAAATGGTTTACTTCCCTCGAGGTTTATACGTAGTTCACATAGATGGCGCCATGTAACCAACCGATGTGTTCTCCATACAGCCCGCCTTCCGCTAACAGTAGTATTCAACGAACTATGGATGAAACCCGATCAACAGGCATTACATGCATTCATCAAAAATGATTGTGGTTGTGATATACAAACAACATGAGTAAAGCCATTAATTGCAACTTTTTATGACATCATCTAACTATGTACTTCTTGTATTCTTAGTATTGAGAATGGCTAGTTTCTACCTGAAATCTAGATCTGCCAATATCATTTATAAAGGACGACTGATAGCCCAAATGTATTATTTACAGATATTCCAAAATTATTTAACCGTCTGACGTCAGAAGTAAAGACCTATAGTTTTGTGTGTTTGTTCGATGGCCCTTCTTGAAAACGAGACAGACCTTTTTTTTTGCATGCATCAGAAACACTTCGGTCCTCTGAACGCCTACGATACACTGCTGCTAGAAAAGGGCCTTGTAGAATCGTAGTGGTGTCCATTTACGTCCAGTGGCCTTCTCTCTGTTGGACGATTTCAGTTGCTTTTCTATCCCATGGTCACTTATTTCGATTCAGCCATTTCGTGGTTTGTGCGACAATTTGAAGGAGGCTCTACAGTACGATCTACCTCTGTGAAGTGGGTTTGCCGAAAGACTTATAGTATTACGACCTTTCTGAGTCGTCCTCCATTTCAGTGCCATGACAGTCACAGAGTGTCATGAAATATGGCTTCGACCCATTTACTGATGTAACATAAGGCAAAACTTCTTACGATTTTCTGTCAAGCTGGTAGACAAATTTTGCTTTGAATTTTTTCAACGCTTCACGCATGGCTCATTTTTCACTAGTTTTGGCTTCTTTTAATTTCTGCTTGCCGGTGAGGCTTTGGTTACGTTTAAATTTCAGGTCAAGCTCTCTTTCCTTTCGTAAGAGTTATCTAACGTGGCTGTCGATCCACAGCGAGCTATTTTGTCTAGGGAATTGTGCCGTGTAGCGAGCATATCGATTGTTTAACTCCTGTTTCGATATAACAGCCGCAACAAGCCTCTTTAGCGGCGGGCTGGCTGCTGGAGATTGCACCGGTTCTGGAGAGACAGGTTGGAAGGGCGTACGCGAGTAGCGCGGAATTGATGTTTACGGGTTGGAGGAGTGAGCTGCGTGTGTGCCGCGCTCCTGTGTGTAATAGTGAACTTTGATGACGAGTGGTGGCTGCGGCAGCCGATGTTTGTACGGCACGGACTTGACGCACGTGTAGTACCGTCAGTTTTCACAGAATCCGTGGCTCGTCTGGTTACTTACTACTGCACTTGTGGGACTGCAAGTCTTGCGGGAAGCTCTCTTTTGGAAATACGTAATTGTCAAGCGCGCGGGATTAACTTGCGTTTCAGTTCACTACCAGTGTTACAGTAGTGAAGATTTCCTAGTGAAAGTGGGTCTGCCAGTGTGTACCATGTAATTTATATAGCTTGTGTTTGTGTGTGTTTGTTTGTGTATGTGTTTGTCAGATATTCTGAGACACGATTTATGTGCAAGTAGTGCTCTTTAACCTAGGTGAGTCAGGTCGTAATTCTGCTGAAGCTCGTATATAGCACAAGTCAAATCCAGCATGAAAGTAACTTTGAGTTTACTTTTGGCCTTGGCGGCGTTTCTTGATTGTCATTGTTTAGTGTTAAGATATTTTGTGACCGTGTCTAACTGTCGTTATTCGCGCAATGTTTATTTAATTTTGTCTCAAAGTGCACGAGTCTATAGCCTGTACAAGATATACGTAACTGTCGTTTGCACGAATTCTGTTAACGTTCAGGCACTAAATGTATAAGTTCTATAAATTGGCGCAGAGCTGTGTCTACTGATTTCAGTACTTGGTAACGTTATTAGTTTCTGTTCTTTGTATTTTACTTAACTGATAAAATTTGCTGAGCAGTTGTAAGTTAACGGGAGTCAGTTGAGGCCAGGCGACGGCTGACCGGTTGGCTCAGTTTTAATTTTTCTTCCACCCGCGTCATTTGTCACTGGTATTGACAACAATAATTATACATATAATTTGGGATTGTTTTAAATCCTGCCGGCCGGAGTGGCCTAGCGGTTCTGGGCGCTTCAGTCTAGATCTGCGCGACCGGTGCAGTTGCAGGTTCAAATCCTGCCTCGGGCATGGATGTGTGTGATGTCCTTAGGTAACTTAGGTTTAAGTAGTTCTACGTTCTAGGGGACTGATAACCTCAGAAGTTAAGTCCCATAGTGCTCAGAGCCATTTGAACCATTTTTAAATTCTGGAATCATGTACATCACATCTAAGCTGTATTATATCTCTGGTTTCTGTTAAGTAAACTTCTGTTTTCTTAAAAGTAGCAAACGTCACGTCTAAGCTATACTACATCTTTGCACACTGTTTAAGCTAATTTATGTTTTCTTAATCTACGCTTCATAATAAACGACATACTCCAAGTTTAGCTATGTTATATCTTTGATTCAGTCTAAGTGAACTCATGTGTTTCTCCAATGTGATATATATATATGACGTTTTTCTAAATTGTACCTTTTAATGTTGTTATAGTAAGTGCCTGTTTTACTGAAGGTCACGAACGAACTTCGGAATATTCATTTATGCTACTCTTTGATGGACGTGAAGGTCAACGGTCTGGACCTATTGTAATTCAGTACTGTTTCCACAGAATAGTGTGATTCATGACTTCTTAAAAGAAATTGTTTTATTGATTAATAAACATTTTTTTGCACTATGTAGTTGCTATTTATGGGCCAGTACATTACCAAGCCCATCTCCCGCTATCCTGTGCCAACCGATGATCTCGTTGGTTGGTCACTCCCCCCAAATCAATCAACAATCAACTGTACCCCGTGCCGTACCAGGAGTAAGCATTTTCTTTTGAACGATGGATTTTTTATGCCAGGGCCAAAAGAAAATTAACTACAAAATTGAATAACTTTCCATAATCTATGAAAGCCTTTTTGAAGCATTCACAAAATAATTCATTTATTTTGATAGCTTACGCCCGTGAATAAACACATTTTGTTTTACCTGAACAAAATGGAAAGAAGTGAATCAAATATAAGTAAAATGAAAACTGATCAAACACAAGAAATCGGATTCCACATGTATTATGTAGTAAACGGTTATAAAATCAAACAAAAAATTATGAACTAGTGTCTATAATACACTTTATTTACAGATATTTCACTAAAATCTATCGGCCTTACGAAATAAATGAACACTCACGGGACGGAAATCGGCAGACATGTTGCAGGTGTACAAATAAACAAATGATTACAAATTCAGAAAAACTGGATGATTTATTCAAGTCAAAGAGCTTCACAAATTGAGCAAGTCAACATCGCGTTGGTACACCTCTGGCACTAATACAAGCAATTATTCGGCCTAAAACTCACTGATAGAGTTTTGGGTGCCCTCCTGATGGATATCGCCCAAACGTCTGTCCAACAGGATCGTTAGGTTGTCTGAGCTCTTTGGAGGGTCGTATCCAACTGGCGCGTTGTAGGGCCCTGCCCATACGCTCCAAACGTTTTCAATTAAGGAGAGGTCGGGATACCCTGCCAGTGGAGGTAGAGTTTGGGAAGCACGAAGACAAGCAATGGGCGGGCGACCATTATCTTGTTGAAATGTAAGCTGAGGAATACTTGCCATGAAGGCCAACAAAACGGGGCGTAGAATATCGTCGACGTACTGCTGACCTGTAAGTGTACTGCGTGTGACAACCAAAGGTGTCCTGATATGAAATGAAATGTCACGCCAGACCATCGTTCATGGTATCTGACTGAACATTGTGCGATAGGTTGGGATCCTAGTACTGGGAGTATCTCGAGACACGTCCTCGGTCATCGGGACTCTGTTCGAAGCTGGACTCATCGCTGAAGACATTTCTACTCCAGTCAATGAGATTCCAGGACGACGACGTGTGTGGAGACCATAGTCAGGTCTACTATTCAGCCAGACACCCAGTAATGATGGTCTGAGGTGCCATTTCTTTTCAAGGCACGACCTGTGGCTGTCATCCGAAGCACCCTCATAGAACAGCGGCACGCCGACCTCTGCTTGTCATCCGCACAGGGCAAGAGTTTGTATTTCATGTCTTCATACTAGCCAAACCCTGTGTTGGTCAGCGGGGTCGCGGATTTGTACCCAACTGAAACATGCGTGCCTGAAGGATCACTGCATTCTACTACTAAACAACACAGGCACTGCAATATCGTATTTATCCTCCGACACCGGACAAGCAGATTTCAGTTAAAATGTCTCTCTTGTATGGGAATATGGATAACGTATGTACGAATGCAGGTCGTAGACACACGGATGACGACATGTGGAAGTTTTAATGTGGCCTGTAGCGTGCACGGATAGCCTAATGGTATACGAGAAATGTGGGTTCGAGTCACGGTTCGGCATAAATTTTTACTGTCGTCAATGCGTTATGTAACTGTTAGTTATCCATATTCGGAACTACGAATTCATTTCATGTATTACATAACAGATACTCAAGAGAGCTTTATGTAATTATACATCGAAGTTCATAAACTTAGGCAGAAGGGTTACAAGTGCACTATGTTTCACAACGCTATTATAGCGTTCAATTTCACAATACCTGCGACTTAGCATTCCATATTGATAATTAATCCTCCGAACATGGAAATCCGTGGTTGATGGCTATCTTTGCAGGCGAGGCACACGGAGTACGCCGCACACACGCCAACCGACAACACAAGAAAACGCAGTCCTATACAACCGCTAACACGAGGTTTGCTGCGTCTTGGAACGCAGCATCACCACTGGGGAACAAACATTGTACCAGGGGATGGACCTGATCAGCTAGACTCATGCTCATAAATTAAGGATAATGCTGATACATGGTGAAACAAATCTCTGGTGGGCTGTTTGCGGGTTGAAATCACCTCGGGGTATGACCATGCCGTGCACTTGATCAGCGGTCGTCGCACGGTGACGCTGGCAGCAGTCCACATACGCAGAGGTGTGTTCGTGCATGTCAGAGTACGGTGCAGCGAGTACGTGTGCAGAAGTTTTCGGATGTGCTAATGTGACTGTGTGTAGAAAATGGCGCAAAGAACATATATTGATGAATTTATGAGGGGTAGAATACTAGGGCGACTGGACGCTGGTCAAACACAGCAGGTCGTAGCAAGGGCCCTTCGTGTGCCACACAGCGTGAGCTCAAGATTATGACAACGATTCCAGCTGACAGGAAACGTGTCCAGGCCCTACAGACTGGACGTCCACAGTGTACAAGTCCACAAGATGACCGATATCTCACCATCAGTGCCCGCAGACGGCCACGAAGTAGTGCACGTAGACTTGGTCGGGACCTTACCGCAGCCACTGGAGCAGTTGTCTCCAGACAAACAGTCTGGATACGACTAAACAGACTTAGTTTATTCGCCCGGAGACCTGCAAGGTGCATTCCACTGACCCCTGGTCACAGGAGAGCCCGTAAAGCCTGGTGTCAAGTACTCAGTACATGGTCATTGGAACAGTGGTCCCAGGTTATGTTCATGGACGAGTTCAGGTACAGCCTGAACAGTGGTTCTCGTCGGGTTTTCATCTGGAGTGAACCAGGAACCAGATACTAAAAATGTCTTTGAAAGGGACCTGTTTGGACGTTGTGATTTGATGGTTTGGGGTGGGATTATGATTGGTGCACGTACAACCGTGCATGTCTTTGACAGAGGAACTGTAACAGGTCAGGTGTATCGGGACATCATTTTGCCCCAGTATGTCTGACTTTTCAGGGATGCAGTGGGTCCCACCTTCCTCCTGGTGGATGATAACGCACGGCTCCACTGAGATTCTATCTCGAAGGAGTACCTTGAAACAGAAGATATCGGGCGAATGGAGTGGCCTGCCTGGTCTCTAGACCCATCGAGCACTGCTGGGATGCTCTCGTTCGGCGTATCACTGCACGTCTTCAAACCCCTACGACAATTCAGGATCTCCGACAGGCACTGGTGGAAATGAAATAGTATGAAATGCCTCTGAGCTCTATGGGACTTAACATCTCAGGTCAACAGTCCCCTAGAACTTAGAAATACTTAAACCTAACTAACCTAAGGACATCACACACATCCATGCCCGAGGCAGGATTCGAACCTGCGACAGTCACGGTCGCGCGGTTCCCGACTGAAGCGCCTAGAATCGGTCGGCCACTCTGGCCATTTTTTTGAGACAGTTATACGCAAGAGACGTATTAAAAAATATTTTGCTGACTTATCTAGGTGAGAAAACCTTACGAAAAGTTTTATTGTTGCCATGGCTTAATGAAGCATAGTTAAATATGGAGTCTCTGTTCTAATTTATCAGTCGCTACGTTCCCCATTTAGATTTTCTTTCATCGCTGTGTTTGCATACGCGCATTGCATACCGCAAGTTGTCTACTGGGAGCATTTTGGTAAAGATGGTAAGATATCGTCTTGCATTGCGTATCGCAAATACGGAAAAAGAAATTTGATTTTTGACGGTCTCATCATTATCGTAATAGAGACGGATTGCAGAGCAGACGAGCGTTCCGCGCCTACAGGTAGGCCAACCAATTGAATTATCATCAGAGTTCATCATGTCCACTGTAATGTAGGGGAGATAGGGGCACGTCGCAACAAAAAACAGTTCGTAATTTTATTACTTTTTTATTATAAGCTGTTTAAATTTGAAAATGGTAGTGAGAAACTACCTAATTTTCCACATAGAAATCACAAATTAAATGTCAAATTAGGTTATTAAAATGACATTAATAAAGTATAGAGAATAGGCTGACGCGTGTTTCAACTCACTCCACCAACTGGGAACCTTGCAACATACCAAAATTTTATTGAAAAGAGCCTACCCACTTTGAAGTATTTGACATGACAGAAGTGTCCTAATTGTGTCCACAGTCTGCACACACCTATAATGGATCATTATTCGCAAATGAAGAAAGAGACCACAATTTGCATTTACTATACTATATCTATTCCTCTCCCTTTCTATAAACATCACCACAGTCAGACAGTAATTTTATTTTTCTACTTTGAAAGATGGGCGGAACTGCTATTTTCTTTTCCAGCTAGTTGTTTCTCCCTTCTCTCTTTTTCTCTTTCATTCTTCGGTGCCATCTTGTGATTTCTCTCCTCTCATCTTTTTCTAGAGCGTGTTTTACGGGTGTGTCAGTTAAGATAGCACACTTCCTGTTCTTTGTACTACGGTTGCTCTGTTTTCTTAGTCCAGCTTTAGGGAAAGAGCGATTGTGCTCAGGGGAAAAATGTTTCTCAGCTGAAGTACCTGGAACAGAATTAACATCATTCTGAAGCGTATGTCACGAAGTGGCTCCTTCATCTTCTGAATAAAATCAAAGTCACGAAGATTTACGTCTGGGGAGTATGGTGGGTGGTACAGTGCTTCCCAGTCCCGTCGACTGTACAGAGCAGCCACAGCTGGCGCTGTATGCGCCTGGGCACTGTAGTGCAAAATATGGGTGGGTTGCGCACAATGTGTCGCCGCTTCTTTCGAAAAGCTCGTCGCAGGCGCTGCTCCAAAAACGAACAGTAATACGGTACATTGACAATCTGCCGTGGAGGAACGTAATGCGTTATGATAACACCATCACAGTCGCACACGAGAATCACCATAACTTTCATCATACTGGGGCTCTGCCGCACTATCGACTTTCGCGGCGACCCATAATGACGCCATTCGTTGGATTGGCGTTTCAGTTCTGGCTTCGTGGCATTCACTTCAGAACTGTTCCAGAGATTCGACAGGCAGTAGACCGCACTATTTGCACTTTCAACAGAACAGGCTCTGCTAACGGTATACTACGCCGTCCACACCGCTGGCAACGACTTCTACACAACGCTGGTGACTACTTTGAAGACAGGTGCAAACACGTAATATTTTTGTATTGGTTGTGAATAAATAGTTGCCACTGTTCAAGTTCAAACCCTCGTATTTTATTTTGTGCCCTAAACTATAGCATTTTCAAGATAAAACATTTTTCACAAACATACGCAATTTTTCGTACTTCCTCTTTGGTCAAATGTTTCAAATGGCTCTGAGCACTATGGGACTTAACATCTGAAGTCATCAATACCCTAGAACGTAGAACTACTTAAACTTAACTAACCTAAGGATACCACACACATCCATGCCCGAGGCAGGATTCGAACCTGCGACCGTAGCGGATGTACGGTTCCAGACTGAAGCTCCTAGAACCGCTCGGCCACAAAGGTCGCCCCTCTTTGGTCAATCTGAACATATATTCACTGGATCTCACGAAGTAATCCCTGAGTATTGTTTCCTGACTGCCTGAAAACACTTTAATGTGCTTAGTGTACCCACAAGTAACGTTTCGTTTGTTTTCTTTTTCTTTCTGATGAATCGAGAGAGGGTACCGTAGCAAATATTGAAGTCTTTTGGAGTTTTTCTAATAGAATAATGGCCCTTTTCTGCTCTTTTCAGAACCAAAGTGTCTGTTCTCTGCATCACGTCTAAAGTTATCAAACCACTTTTCTGTAGCCGGCCGCTGTGGACGAGCGGTTCTAGGCACTTCAGCCCGCAACCGCGCTGCTGCTACGGTCGCAGGTTCGAATCCTGCCTCGGGCATGGATGTGAGTGATGTCTTTAGGCTTGTTAGGTTTAAGTAGTCTAGGGGACTAATGACCTCAGATGTTCCGTCCCATAGTGCTTAGAGCCATATGAACCATGTTCTATCTTGCGATTGCAATGACGCATTTTCTCTATTTGAAAGTAAAAAACTAGGCTGAGTAAATATAATACACAAGAACAAGTAAACGAAAAGCATTACATTATCCAACAGTCGCAAAAATTCGACCTAACCAACAGTGGTTTAAGTTGCGTCGCAACATGCCCCGCTTTTCCCCGCCATATATATCACAAGTAAACACCCCGACAATGGCTTTAAATTAAAATCAGTTATTAGAGTGTTAAAGTAGAAAAAGTAACTATTTATCACTTGTGAAATCTAATGTTTGTTACCGAAAGTGTTATTATATATACAACGTTTTTGGAACTATAAAAATTACTCACCAATGACGGTTTCGATCACACAAAGAGAACACAAAGAAAAAAATCTTCTCGCGCCTACTCTGACTACCACAGTGAAGAACTATGTAGTTGAAAGTGCCTCCACACGATGGTAGCACCTAACGGGATATTGCATGAAAAAATGCAGATGTTGCAATTTACCCCTGTTGCAACAGGCTCGTCTCTCCCCTACAGTGGTTGTCAAGAGTGTTTTTGTGAAAATATCAGTATCATTTCTGAGGCTTAATACGAGTAAATGATTTCAGTAAAGCCCTATCTTCTCAATTCTCAAGCAGTTTAATCAGAATGTGAGAAGCATTAATTTTTATGTTAATTTGCACCGTAATTACAATTCTGGTAAAGTAATGGTTTACAAGTCTAAGATAAAGACTAACTATATATAGGCCCAACATTTTTAATCCGAATCTTATTGTTTTGCTGTCAGACGGCATATGTAATTTTCATTGAAAACTAATTGTTTTCTCGCAAACAAATTGTTTGATGTACCGGCTATTCCGTATTCCGCATGTGCGTACAGTTTCCGTTCAAAATTAAATTTTCTGTTGCCCTGGACTGAGATTTACATGTTTAGATATAAAAATAACTTTTACACATTTCTCTGATATAAACCTGATACAAACACAAGTTAAGAAGTGTTTCAATAAGGTTTCATGTTTCCTTCTACAAGGCCGTGGCCGACTATGTGTCCCATTCCTGTCAAAGCAGACCTGAACAGCCAGAATATTATGTCCACCTACCTGATAGCCGTTATGCCCAGTTTTGGCAAGTGTAACAGCGGCGGCGCTTCGTGGAGCGGAGGCAATGAGGCCTTGGTAAGTCGCTGGAGAGAATTGGCACGATATCTACACACACAGGTCACCTGATTCCCGTAAATTCCGGAGAGGGAGCGATGAGCTCTGACGCCACGTGAAATCACATCTCAGATGTGTCCAGTAGGGTTGAGATCGGGCGAGTTTTGGGCGAGCACTACAACTGGAATTCGCTACGGTGTTCCTCGAAACACTCCATGACACTACTTGCCTTCTACATCTACATTTGCATCTACATGGATACTCTTAAAATCAAATTTAAGTGCCTGGCAGACGGTTTACCGAACCACCTTCACAATTTTCTATTATTTCAAACTCGTACAGCGTGCGGAAAGAATGAACACCTATATCTTTCCATTCCAGCACTGATTTCCCATATTTTATCGTGATAATCGTTTCTCCCTATGTGCATCGGTGTCAACAAAATATTTTCGCATTGGGAAGAGAAAGTTGGTGATTGCAATTTCGTGAGCAGAGTCTCCCGCAAAGAAAAACACCTTTCTTTTAATGATGTCCAGCTCAAATCCTGTATCATTTCAGTAGCACTCTCTCCCATATTTCTAGATAATACAAAACGTGCTCTCCTTCTTTGAACTTTTTCGATGTACTCCTTTAGTCCCATCTGGTAAGGATCCCAGACCTGGACGCAGTATTCTAAAAGAAGACGGGCAAGGCTAGTGTAGGCAGTCTCCTTAGTAGAAGTTTATAAGTGTCTTGCCAATAAAACGCAGTACTTGTTTAGGCTTCCCACAACATTTTCTGTGAGTTCCTTCCAATTTAAGTTGCCCGTAATTGTAATTCCTACGTATTTAGTAAAATTTACAGCTTTTAGATTTGACTGATTTGTTATGTAACCGAAATTTAACGAATTTCTTTCAGCACTCATGTGGATAACCTCACACTTTTCGTTATTTAGGGTCAACTGCTAATTCCCGCAGCTTTCAGAATTCTTTTATAAATCGTTTTGCAGTTTCTTTTCATGTTCTGATGTATTTATTACTCGATAAACGACAGCGTCATCTGCAAACAACCTAAGCCGGCTATTCAGATTATCTCCCAAATCGTCTACATAGAGAAGGAAGAGCAAATATCCTATAACACCTTGTGACATGACGCATTAGCTTGCTCAAGACCGGTACTTCCGTCGGGAAACATAATTCTCTTGAAGAGATGTACGTGGCCTGCAACTAATGTATGGTATTTCTTGGCCATCATGTTGCCTTGCTGCACTGGACCCATTGGTGCCCACGTGAATGTTAGACAGAGCTTAAAGAGCTGCCGCCAGCTTCTCTCTGACTCAATATAGGTGCCAAGGAGATGTTTCCCTGGAAGACGAAAGATTCACGCACTCTCATAGGCATGATTAAGGAGGTATCAGGATTCATCAAACCATGCAACGCTCTGTCATTGAACCAACGTCAAGTCCCGATAGTCATGTGCCCGTGTCAGTCGTAGTTGCAGCCATGGTATTAACATTGGCACATGCTTCCGTCGTTGACTGTGTAGGACCATCTTTAGGAGTGTTCGGTGCACTATGTATTTGTGGTGCCACCGCCAGACACCACACTTGCTAGGTGGTAGCCTTTAAATCGGCCACGGTCCGGTAGTATACGTCGGACCCGCGTGTTGCCACTATCAGTGATTGCAGACCGAGCGCCACCTCACGGCAGGTCTAGAGAGACTTCCTAGCACCCACCCAGATGTACAGCCGACTTTGCTAGCGATGGTTCACTGATTTAATACGCTCTCATTTGCCGAGGCGATAGTTAGCATAGCCTTCAGCTACGTCATTTGCTACGACCTAACAAGGCGCCATTATCAGTAACTATTGAAATTATGAATCATGTACCGTCAAGAGCGACGTTCGTCATTAATGGATTAAAGTTAAGTATTCCACCAGCTACGTCCGATGTTTCCAAATTCTAATTTCCTTTTCATGTTCCAGGCCTCACGCCAGCCTGCGTCAGATAAATCGCGAGCATTTTCGGCCTCCTCTAGTAACACGGTGTTGGCTCTCCTGCCAACCACAACAGTATTCATAAAGCCTTGTACTTTGCCCAGCATTAAAGTCTAATGTTAGTTCCGCCATAATTCGCCGCCTGTCTCGTTTTACCACGTTGCCCTGCCTACGAGATTCGACATGTGTAGTGAGGAGTGGCCACCCTACCCCACGACTTCTGGGTGTGGTGTCACCTTTGTTTCACCAAGTGTTGAAGAGACCACACCATTCCTCAAACACCCGACAAGTCGTGTAGTTACCGAAATGCTGGAGCCGATCGACTGGGCCATAACAACCTGCCCTCTAACTTAAATAGATCGCACGCCTTCCCCATTATACATACAGACAGCAGGCTCACTGATAAAACATGCATTGTGCCTGACTACCAGCCTTTCTTCGCCAGGTGACGCTAGACACACACACACACACACACACACAGACATGTATATACACAAATCGAAAGAAGCATTGCATCACCCCAGTTCCAACAACACCTGAAGATAGACGTTGACTGTGGCTAACGTGTCACAGACACCAGTCCCTTTGACCGTTCAGAGATGTCACTAAACCCACCCAAAGCCGGTAGGTGTGGCCGAGCGGTTGTAGGAGCTACAGTCTGGAACCGCGCGACCGCTACGGTCCTGCCTCGGGCATGGATGTGTGTGATGTCGTTAGGTTAGTTATGTTTAAGTAGTTCTACGTTCTAGGGGACTAATGACCTGAGAAGTTGAGTCCCATAGTGCTCAGAGCCATTTGATCCAAACCCACCCAAAGATGTAAACAACCATGCATGAGCAGCGTCTATTAGACGGAAGGGGGCCGACAGCCGATCAGTGCCGACTAGGAATGAGGTACGCGGCTCATGTTGTCTGTAACTGAAGCATGCCTAGACGGTCAATTCCACGTCTCGATCGCGTCTACATTGTTACTTCGTGCAGAAAGGGCTCTCAACAAGGGAAGTGTCCAGACGTCTTGTAGCGAACCAAAGTGATGTTGTTCGGACATGGAGGAGATAAAGAGAGACAGGAACGGTCGATGACATGCCTCACTCAGGCCACCCAAGGGCTACCACTGCAGTGGATGAACACTACCTACGGACTGTGGCTCGGAGGAATCCTGACAGCAACGCCACCATGTTGAATAATGCTTTTCATGCAGCCACAGGACGTCGTGTTACGACTCAAACTGTGCGCAATAGACTGCACGATGCGCAACTTCACTCCCAAAGGCCATAGAGATACATCTGCGGAAACACGACACCACGCAGCGCGGTACAGATCTGCCCAACAACATGCCGAATGGACCGCTCAGAACTGGCATACTGTTACCTTCACCAATGAGTGTCGCATATTCCTTGAACTAAACAATCGTCGGAGACATGTTTGGAGGCAACCTGTTAAGGCTGAACGCCTTAGACACACTGTCCAGCGAGGGCAGCAAGGTGGAGGTTCCCTGCTGTTTTCGGTTGGCATTATGTGGCGCCGAAGTACGATGCTGGTGGTCATGGACGGCACCGTAACGGCTGTACGACACGTGAATGCCATCCTCCGACTTATAGTGCAACCATATCGGCAGCATATTGGCGAGGCATTCGTCTTCATGGACGACAATTGGCGACCCCATTGTGCACATTTTGTGAATGACTTCCTCCAGGATAACGACATCGCTCGACCAGGATGTTCTCCAGACATGAACCCTATCGAACTTGCCTGAGATCTACTGAAAATGGCTGTTTATGAATGACGTGACCCACCAGCCACACTGAGGGATCTACGCTGAATCACCCTTGAGGAGTGGTACAATCTAGACCAACAGTGCCTTGATGAACTTGTGGATAGCATGCCACGACGGATACAGGCATGCATCAATGCAAGAGGACGTGCTACTATTACCAGTGTGTAGAGCAATCTGGACCACCACCACTGAAGGTCTCTCGGCATGGTGGTACTTCATACAATGTGTGGTTTTCATGAGCAATAAATAGGCCGGAAATGATGTTTATGTTGATCTCTTCCAATCTTCTATACAGGTTCCGGAACTCTCGGAACCGAGGTGATGCAAAACTAGTTTCGATATATATATATATATATATATATATATATATATATATATATATATATATATATATATATATATATATATAATTTTCGATTGTTCCCTTTTGAGAGAGCGATCGAACATGAGTTGTCATGATTTCTTCTTCATTATTCCCAAATTCTCATCATACATTCACTGAGTTCTCTCTTGCGTTCTACCAACCATCTCTTTATTGTTCTGTTCTCTGTATGTCCTTGTTTAAGTGTGTGTTTCTTTAAGATGTTTCTAAACTGTCCTCTATTGCTTATGTTATCTTGTGTGATCCCCAGTTCTTTAATGTCTTCTTCTACTTCAGTGATTAACTTTGTCTTCTTTTCGCTCTTGTTTACTATCTCAAAGATTTGTTTTGTGAGCCTGTTTTTATTGATCCTGCTGATATTTCCATAAAATTTCATCCTTCTCTTTCTAATGGTGTATGTTCAATATATATATTGGGAACTGTATCCACTCAGACGACAGTCACGTAATCAATATTAATTCCAGTATTTTTGGACCTACATGTACCTTACTTCTGCCATACTTATTCAAGTATCTCACATATGTATTTGAGTAATTATCTGTGTAGTTAGACAGATTTGGGATGTCTCTGTGTGTCTATTTGCCTTATAGTGCTTAATCTTTCGTTAACGGTTAGGCAACGTAGGTTTATAAAGTGTAATTCACCATTAGAAGCAACGAAATTAACAGGAGATACCAAAATGAGAAGCTTGGAAGTATCTACATTCCAGTATATAACAATGTGAATAGATTAATGTTAAGAGTGATTCAGCTGCCGCTACGATGCCGCTTTTGCAATCCTACATGACAGAACAATGTTGTTGTCAGTTCGCTCTGGCTATGTGAAACACACTCTCAAATGTTGTAGAATAACTCGTAAAGTATATGTGGACACCTTAGAGCTGATTGTGAAGCTACTTTAGCACACCGACGAGGCGAATAATGTATTAATCTTTTCACTGGATTGTATACCAGAAAGTATTAGATTGTATACCAGAAAGTGTTTACTTCCATACTTCCCATTTTGATACCTCCTGTTAATTTCATTGATTCCGATGGTGAAATACACATTGTAAGGCAACATTTCTGAAGCATTTAAGAAAGATTATGTACTATAAATGGAATGAATTTACAGATAAATGCAAAGCCTGTATGACTAAAGCGCTAATTACACAAAGCCGCGAGGGTTTAGCCGAGCGGTCTCAGGCGCTGCAGTCATGGACTGTGCGGCTGGTCCCGGCGGAGGTTCGAGTCCTCCCTCGAGCATGGGTGTGTGTGTCTTTGTCCTTAGGATGATTTAGGTTCAGTAGTGTGTAAGCTGAGGGACTGATGACCTTAGTAGTTATGTCCCATAAGATTCACACACATTTGAACATTTTTTTAACTACAGAAAGAAAGATATGAGGCATTTAGAAAATGGTAGAATCAAGATATATCTTGAAACTTCCTGACAGATTAAAACTGCGTGCCGGACCGAGACTCGATCTCGGGAGTTTTACGTTTCGCGGACAAGTGCTCTACCAAGTGAGCTACCCAAGCACGACTCACGCCCCCTCCTCACAGTGGGACACGAGGTGAATTAAAAGCTGTGTGGAGGGGCGTGAGTCCTCCTTGGATAGCTCAGTTGGTAGAGCACTTGCTCGCGAAAGGCAAGAGTCCGGCACACATTTTTAATCTGCCAGGAAGTTTCATATCAGCGCACACTCCGCTGCAGAGTGAAAATATCATTCAAGATATATCTTGGTTCACAATTACCAGGTAAGTCATGGCCAATCCTCACTTGTAACCCGTTTGCTAACAGTCGTCCAAAGCTCTGAGAGGAATGTTATATCGCTTACGTGACTGTTGCCTGTATGGATACCTTTCCTGCTATAGACTCAGCACGGGTTGCGTTAAACGGCGTCGGTATGGGTAGCTGATTAATCATAAACACATACATGGACTATATTTTTACTTCTTCCTAAACTATAATACCATAACATATTCACCGATGGATAATTTTCCCAAGGATATTGCTTAAGATCACCACCACTAATGGTTCTGCTACTATCGCAGCCTTGAGACTAAAATCACGGTAAAAACGTTGCCACATTTCTCGATATATAAGAAAAGAAAAAAAATACTGCTACGCGAAATCTTTCATAACAGGACACGTACTTCTGTGTATATGAGCGCGTGTGTGTGTGTGTGTGTGTGTGTGTGTGTGTGTGTGTGTGTGTGTTTCACACAGCGAGTTAAATGGCGGAAAGCTGTAACGTGCACGGAGAAGCAATTAAATATGAATTAGGCCGACCGGTGATGGAAGTCATGGTGAGTGCGAAGGATTGTTTAGAGTGTAGTCTAGCCATCGCCCGCGGAGCGCTTGGTCAACCGGGGTCGAAGTGGAGGGTACGTCTGTGTGTGTGTGTGTGTGTGTGTGTGTGTATGTGTGTGTGTCTGTCGATACTGGTGACGGGCCAGCGGCTGGGCGCCTGCGACAGCGGCGCGATGCCCCTCGGACAAACACATCAATCATGCACCGGACATCCAGGGCCCCGCCTGCAAGCAGGGGTCACTTCGGGCTTGCCGGCAGAATACCACCTCAGCTGCCGGGGCGGCGCGTGCCCTGTCTCGCGCCACTGTAACACCATCGTCTGACTTTAATCTCTTCTCATTAATGATATCTGAAACAGAAATTTATGAGGCCTTCGAACATTTTGCGCCATTTTACATTGTCGAACTGCAGGAATAAGAGACAACCAACTAGCAGCAATAAATGATAGTCTTAAAATAACCGTGACTACGGTTTCGACAGATTTAAACCCATCCTCTTCAGAAGAAGAAACAACTTCGCATTAACAATTCATTCAGTAAAAGCTGTCTCCACGCGACATACACTCCTGGAAATGGAAAAAAGAACACATTGACACCGGTGTGTCAGACCCACCATACTTGCTCCGGACACTGCGAGAGGGCTGTACAAGCAATGATCACACGCACGGCACGGCGGACACACCAGGAACCGCTGTGTTGGCCGTCGAATGGCGCTAGCTGCGCAGCATTTGTGCACCGCCGCCGTCAGTGTCAGCCAGTTTTCCGTGGCATACGGAGCTCCATCGCACTCTTTAACACTGGTAGCATGCCGCGACAGCGTGGACGTGAACCGTATGTGCAGTTGACGGACTTTGAGCGAGGGCGTATAGTGGGCATGCGGGAGGCCGGGTGGACGTACCGCCGAATTGCTCAACACGTGGGGCGTGAGGTCTCCACAGTACACCGATGTTGTCGCCAGTGGTTGGCGGAAGGTGCACGTGCCCGTCGACCTGGGACCGGACCGCAGCGACGCACGGGTGCACGCCAAGACCGTAGGATCCTACGCAGTGCCGTAGGGGACCGCACCGCCACTTCCCAGCAAATTAGGGACACTGTTGCTCCTGGGGTATCGGCGACGACCATTCGCAACCGTCTCCATGAAGCTGGGCTACGGTCCCGCACACCGTTAGGCCGTCTTCCGCTCACGCCCCAACTTCGTGCAGCCCGCCTCCAGTGGTGTCGCGACAGGCGTGAATGGAGGGACGAATGGAGACATGTCGTCTTCAGCGATGAGAATCGCTTCTGCCTTGGTGCCAATGATGGTCGTATGCGTTTTTGGCGCCGTGCAGGTGAGCGCCACAATCAGGACTACATACGACCGAGGCACACATGGCCAACACCCGGCATCATGGTGTGGGGAGCGATCTCCTACACTGGCCGTAAACCTCTGGTGATCGTCGAGGGGACACTGAATAGTGCACGGTACATCCAAACCGTCATCGAACCCATCGTTCTACCATTCCTAGACCGGCAAGGGAACTTGCTGTTCCAACAGGACAATGCAGGTCCGCATGTATCCCGTGCCACCCAACGTGCTCTAGAAGGTGTAAGTCAACTACCCTGGCCAGCAAGATCTCCGGATCTTTCCCCCATTGAGCATGTTTGGGACTGGATGAAGCGTCGTCTCACGCGGTCGGCACGTCCATAACGAACGCTGGTCCAACAGAGGCGCCAGGTGGTAATGGCATGGCAAGCCGTTCCACAGGACTACATCCAGCATTTCTACGATCGTCTCCATGGGAGAATAGCAGCCTGCATTGCTGCGAAAGGTGGATATACACTGTACTAGTGCCGACATTGTGCATGCTCTGTTGCCTGTGTCTATGTGCCTGTGGTTCTGTCAGTGTGGTCATGTGATGTATCTGACCCCAGGAATGTGTCAATAATGTTTCCCTTCCTGGGACAATGAATTCACGGTGTTCTTATTTCAATTTCCAGGAGTGTATATCGGCATGGTCTCTGTGTCCATATATCAAAATTAACGCCCCTAGAATAAAGAGCTCGTTACATCAGTACAATCAATAACTTAAAATAACAGAACATATTAGCAGCTACATGCCCTTGATTCTAGGGGCCTTAATTTTCATAAATATATGGACATACAAACTCTTGCCAGTACATGTCATGTGGAGAACTCTTTTACTGAATAAACTGCTAATGTGAAGTTGTTTGTCCTTCTGAAGAAGACGGATTTAGATCCGCCAAAACCGTGGACAAGGTGATTTAAAAACCATCATTTAATGCAAGTGGTTGGCTGTCTCCTATTCCTACTGTTCTGTAACTGTTGGTGGAGTGCAGCCCTGTCAAAACATTGTGGAACCCTCTATTTGTTTACCTAGACAAAGAATTTCATAGAGGTGTTAGAAATTCTCACGAAAATAAGAGAACCCTATAGCAATAGAAGGGATAACATGCGCATGTGAGCATAATTTGAGGACTAAAGTAACTTCGAATGATGTGTCACTGCCAAGAAACAGAGTTCAATGAAACTTGCACCACACGTAGGGAGGACCACTAAAGTGCAGTAAAGAAGGTTGTATTATATGTATTCTATTGTACTGTATGTTAACTGGGGACCTAGAAACGACGAAGAGATTCAGTCCCCGCCGCAGCTGCAGTTGTCCACAACCCCACGACGACTACTGCAGTCTCCGCCGCCCCACACCGAGCTCAGGGTTATTGTGCGGTTGGGCACCGGTGGACCCCCCAGGGAACGTCTCACACCATACAAGTGTAACCCCTATGTTTGCGTGGTAGAGTAATTGTGGTGTACGCGTACTTGGAGAACTAGTTTGTCCAGCAGTTGCCGACATAGTACAGTAAAGAAGGTAACTGAAAGGAATATACAGTGAGGCGATTATGCAAAGACAATAATTACAGTGAAGTCTCCACTATTTATGATTGTCTTATAGACATTACAAAAGGAGAGATATGGTACTTAACAGGGTGTGTGAGCACCACAGAGAGCAATCCTTAATCGGCTACATTCCCTCAAAGTGGCCACAATATTGGTAAGCAGTTCTTGCGGTTGGGAATTCCATTTCTACACCAGCGTGGTTGACATCTATTGGATGGCTGATAGTGCATGTGATTGCGCTGAAATCTGTTTCCCCAAACCGTTCCACATGTGCTTGACAGGATTTAAACGGTGGGAACCAGCAGGCGAGTTGAATCATCGAATATACAGAGATCCTAAGAGATCCTCAACCTGCACTGTTAGATGCGATCCCGCATTGTCATCAACCAAACATGAAATCAGCGCCGAATGCACTCTTGAAAAATGCACGTGGGAAAGGAGCACAATATCACAACGGTAACCAGTGAGTGCACATTGTTAAAAGACTGCACTTTATTACACTTGGTATCAACACAGACGGTTCCGCCAATGTGCAGTTTTAACAGAATACAATACAGTGATAGTGGGGCAAACAGACCACCCTATGCTGTTCCCTTGTCATTGTGGAGATTACGTTTCCTGTAGTCCTCTCAAAAGGTAGTTGTTTTGACGTAGGGCGCTTCTTGACTGTTGAACAATGTGGCGGTCATCTGCTACTATAGCTGACGTTGCTCGACCACTTCATTTCCTTCCGGTAGCATTGCTTATAGCATTGGCCATACATCTGATGCAATGCTATGAGCAGTACCAAACCACTGGGCTGCAGCCCTTCTTCCAGTTTCCCATTAATTCTTCCCCATTGAAGTCATCCAAACGTTTTCTCTGAGACTTGCTTAATGAAGAACACCACCACAGTCCACCTTAATTGGTTGCTGACTGACACATATCGTCTTTTACCGTAACTTCAACTGCCTCATGTTGGGGGGCTAGCCTCATTTGACGCTATAGTCACATTGACTTCACAATATTTGACGTTCAGCTTTCTGTGCACTAGTTAGAGACCTCTAACCGAATGCTCCCTCTCTTTCACTGATTTTCATCGGGCAACTAATACGTACGTTACCTATCTCGTGCTTAAATATTTGCAGAGACTTTTGCAATATGAGGAGGAACAATGAGGGAAAGCAAATAAAGCAGTCCTGGAATTAGAAAGCTCGTAAGAAAGAGACGTAGTCTTTCGCACCTACAGTTAAATCTATACACCACAGAAGCAATGAAGGAAGTAAAATCAAGGTGAAAGATTATTAACAATAAGATTTGATGATGACTTTCACAACTTTGATGAAACTCTGGAAGAACTGCAGGATCTTTTAATTCAAACGAACAGTCTGAGTAGAGAATATGACTTGGAGTAAACCGAAGGCTGACGAGAGTAATGAAAGGTAGTAGAAATGACATTAGCGATCAGCGTAAAGTCATAATGTAGACGAAGCAAAGGAAATGTGCTCGTTTGGAAGTACTGTAAAAAGTAAAATAACACAACATGGACAAGGCGTTGTTGACATAAAAAGCAAAGTAGCAGAAGCGAAGAGGGCATTCCTGGCCATAAGAAATCTACTAAGACTGAACATCGGCCTTAAACTGAGGAAAACGTTCCTGGTCGTATACGTTCGGATTACAGCTTCGTATGGAAGTGAACAATGAATTGTGCGATAGTCCGAAAATAAGTGTATTTAAACATTGGTATGTTGTGCTATATGAGTATACTGAAAATTGGGTGTACTGATGAGACAAGAAATGAGGAGTACCTCAGCAGAATCGGCAAGAAGAGCACTTCAACTCAGATGCAAAAGAAGTAAAAACCTAGCTGACACATAAAAGCTGAACGAAGTGAAAATGGTTCAAATGGCTCTGAGCACTATGGGACTTAACATCTGAGGTCATCAGTCCCCTAGAAATTAGAACTATTTAAACCTAACTAACCTAAGGACATCACACACATCCACACCCGAGGCAGGATTCGAACCTACGACCGTAGCGGTCTCGCGGTTCCAGACTGATGCGCCTAGAACCGCACGGCCACACCGGCCGGCGAAGTGAAAATGAGCGTAAGGAGAGCAATGAGGGAAGCGTTCAGTGATTTTGAAAATAAATCGTTGTCAACCGATCTGAGTAAAAATCCTAAGAGATTTTAGCCGTATGTAAAATCAGTAAGTGGGTCTAAATCATCTATTTATTCTCTCAGCGAACACACCGGCGTCGAAACAGAAGATAACAGAGAGAAGGTTGAAATACTGAATTCGGTCTTCAGCAGTTGTTTTACCGCGGAAGATTGTAACACTGTTCCTCCTTTCAATCGTCGTACGAACGTCGAAATGGCAGGTATTGAGATAATCGGTCGCGGAACTGAAAAGCAGCTACAATCGCTTAGTAGTGGAAAGGCGTTAGGACCACATGAGATACCTATAAGATTCTATAAAAGTTGTGCGAGAGAGCTTGCTCCACTTCTAGCAGTAATTTATCGTAGTTCGCTTGAGCGACGAAAGGTACGTAGCGACTGTAAAAAAGTGCAGGTCATTCCCGTTTTTAAGAAACGTCGTAGCACAGATCCACACAAGTATAGACCTATATCGTTGACATCAGTCTATTGTAGAATTATGTAACAAGTGGTTTGGTCAAGAATTATGAAGTTTTTGGAAAACGAACATCTCGTCTATAAAAATCAACATGGATTTCGCAAACAGAGATCCTGCAAAACTCAGCTCACTCTGTTCCTCCATGAGAGCCACAGCGCAGTGGACAACGGTGCTCAGACTGATGCCGAGTTCCTTAGTTTCAGAAACACATTTGACGCCGTCCCGCATTGCCGATTAATGAAAAAAATACGAACTTACGTAGTATCGGAGCAGACTTACTATTGGATTCAAGACTTTCTTGAAGATAGAACTCAACATGTCGTTCGTAAGGGAACGAAATCGACAGATGTAAAGGTAATATCCGGAGTACCACAGGGATGTGTGATAGGGCCGTTGTCGTTTACAATATATATAAATGATCTACCAGAAAGAGTCGGATGCTCTTTAAGGTTGTTCCATATGATGCAGTTGTCAATCCCAAAGCAACAACGCCAGAAGATAGTAAGAACGACCTGTAGAGAATTAGTGAGTGGTGCAGACTCTGGCAGTTGACCCTGAACGTCAATGAATGTAACATACTGCGCACCGAGCGAGGTGGCGCAGTGGTTAGCACACTGGACTCGCAATCGGAAGGACGACGGTTCAATCTCGTCTCCGGACATCCTGATTTAGGTTTTCCGTGATTTCCCTAAATCGCTTCAGGCAAATGCCGGGATGGTTCCTTTGAAAGGGCACGGCCGATTTCCTTCCCCATCTTTCCCTCACCCGAGCTTGCGCTCCGTCTCTAATGACCTCGTTGTCGACGGGACGTTAAACAGTAATCTCCTCCTCCTCCATACTGCGTACACATAGGAAAAGAAATCCGTTACTGTACAGCTACACTATTGATCACAAACTACTGCAGACAACTTTTGCCATAAAATATCTACGCGTAACTATCCAGATCGACCTCAAGTGGAACGAACACCTAAAACAGATAATGGGAAAAGCAGATATCAGACTCAGATTCATCGGAAGAATCTTAAGGAAATGTAACTCATCCACGAAGGAAGTGGCTTATAAGGCGCTTGTTCACCCGATTCTTGAATATTGTTCATCTAAGTGGTATTCCTATTAGGTAGGACTGATAGAAGAGATAGAAAAGATGCAACGAAGAGCGGCGCGTTTCGTCACGAGATCGTTTAGCTGGCGAGAGAGGGCGTTACGGAGTTGCCAAACAAACTCCCCTGCCAGACGTTACAAGAGAGGCGTTGAGTGTCACGGAGGGATTTACTATTGACATTTCGGGATAGCACTTTTCATGAGGAGGCGGACAATATATTACTCCATAACCCCCACCGCACATACATCTCGCGTGTAAACCACGAGGAGAAAATTCGCGAAATTAGACCCAATACAGAGGCTTACCCATAATCATTCTTCACACGCACTATTCGGAAGTGGGAAGGGGTTGGAGGGATCAGATAGTGGTACCGAAAGTACCGTCCGCCACACACCATTAGTTGGTTTGCGGAGTATGATGTAGATGTAGACGAAAGGTGAACATTCGGAATGAAGATAGACAGGATTACAGGACATGCTTTAAGACTTAGGGAATAACTTCCACCAACCTGAGCGAGTTGTAGAAGGTGAAAACGCTGGGAAAGACACAGACTGGAATGTATCCAACAAATAACAGACGATGTAGGATGCAAATCATTTTATATATGGTGGTTCACAACTCCCATTACAGGAAACTAGATGCTCTATACCGTATTTAACAGATAAAATGTTGGTAAGGAAGGAACCTATGTCTGTAAACGAACCACTTGGATGTGACATAAATTTGAAGATGGTATACCTACCAAATGTCCAATTTTACAGGTTCTCTTCTAAGTGAAGATGGATGTCATCAAAGTCGAAAAGGCAGTGTCTGTGGAACATTACTTTCAACCTTCCTAGTTGCGAACGAACCAGATTCTCATATCCATTGGTTGAATATGAATAAGTGATATCACAGCATAATACACATACATTTGCGTGTATATTATACCAGTACTTGATCATTATTATTATTGTCACTATGCTGAGACACAACTTGGAAATCAGTCACAAGCACTGTTGAATTTATCTCTTTGAGAACCATGATACCAGCAACACAAATTACTACAGTTTAATTTTAAAAAGTGAAGATAATACCAAAATATCTGAAATTAATGTATACATGAAAAGAGACTATCCAACATTTAGTGGGGCTTTTCCACAATTCATTTCGCTGAAAACAGAATTGCGATGTCATAAATGAGTTTAGCAGCATAGCTGAATCGCCCATATAAAGCAGCATATATATACTCCTGGAAATTGAAATAAGAACACCGTGAATTCATTGTCCCAGGAAGGGAAACTTTATTGACACATTCCTGGGGTCAGATACATCACATGATCACACTGACAGAACCACAGGCACATAGACACAGGCAACAGAGCATGCACAATGTCGGCACTAGTACAGTGTATATCCACCTTTCGCAGCAATGCAGGCTGCTATTCTCCCATGGAAACGATCGTAGAGATGCTGGATGTAGTCCTGTGGAACGGCTTGCCATGCCATTTCCACCTGGCGCCTCAGTTGGACCACCGTTCATGCTGGACGTGCAGACCGCGTGAGATGACGCTTCATGCAGTCCCAAACATGCTCAATGGGGGACAGATCCGGAGATCTTGCTGGCCAGGGTAGTTGACTTACACCTTCTAGAGCACGTTGGGTGGCATGGGATACATGCGGTCGTGCATTGTCCTGTTGGAACAGCAAGTTCCCTTGCCGGTCTAGGAATGGTAGAACGATGGGTTCGATGACGGTTTGGATGTACCGTCCGCTATTCAGTGTCCCCTCGACGATCACCAGAGGTGTACGGCCAGTGTAGGAGATCGCTCCCCACACCATGATGCCGGGTGTTGGCCCTGTGTGCATCGGTCGTATGCAGTCCTGATTGTGGCGCTCACCTGCACGGCGCCAAACACGCATACGACCATCATTGGCACTAAGGCAGAAGCGACTCTCATCGCTGAAGACGACACGTCTCCATTCATCCCTCCATTCACGTTTGTCGCGACACCACTGGAGGCGGGCTGCACGATGTTGGGGCGTGAGCGGAAGACGGCCTAACGGTGTGCGGGACCGTAGCCCAGCTTCATGGAGACGGTTGCGAATGGTCCTCGCCGATACCCCAGGAGCAACACTGTCCCTAATTTGCTGGGAAGTGGCGGTGCGGTCCCCTACGGCATTGCGTAGGATCCTACGTTCTTGGCGTGCATCCGTGCGTCGCTGCGGTCCGGTCCCAGGTCGACGGGCACGTGCACTTTCCGCCGACCACTGGCGACAACATCGATGTACTGTGGAGACCTCACGCCCCACGTGTTGAGCAATTCGGCGGTACGTCCACCCGGCCTCCCGCATGCCCACTATACGCCCTCACTCAAAGTCCGTCAACTGCACATACAGTTCACGTCCACGCTGTCGCGGCATGCTACCAGTCTTAAAGACTGCGATGGATCTCCGTATTCCACGGCAAACTGGCTGACACTGACGGCGGCGGTGCACAAATGCTGCGCAGCTAGCGCCATTCGACTGCCAACACAGCGGTTCCTGGTGTGTCCGCTGTGCCGTGCGTGTGATCATTGCTTGTACAGCCCTCTCGCAGTGTCCGGAGCAAGTATGGTGGGTCTGACACACCGGTGTCAATGTGTTCTTTTTTCCATTTCCAGGAATATATATATATATATATATATATATATATATATATGTGTGTGTGTGTGTGTGTGTGTGTGTGTGTGTGTGTGTGTACCCAGCATAGTCACCTCTGCATCGATTTCAGCCAAATGTGGCATACAAACAGACAGGACCCTTCATGAGTATCAGCACTTTGGGAGTTATAACTTCCTAGCTACCATAGGAATGGAGATAGGGGGAAACCCGATTTTTCTGTGGCTTCCCTCTAGGGTGCCCTGCACGGTAGGCTTGCTGTATTGGAGGTAATCTTGGCTTGCTTTAATGACATGATTTGCAGGGCATCCTTTATGTTAGGAGCAAAGAAATGTTTTTTTGAGCCCTTGACATGTAGGTCAACTTGCACAACAGGTATCCCGTGGGAGCAGTATCAGCCTACTTTACCCACATGGTTTGTAGGGGCTGCATGTGCGTACTGTCATGGCTAAACAGAAAACAAGGAGGGGAAGAGATAGCGAGACAATGACGGGGAGGGAGGAAAATGCAGCGGACAGAGAGTGTGTAAAGGAGAAGGTGGACAGAGGGAGAGTGGAGGAGGCATGATGTGCGGGTTCTGTCAACGTTCCTTGCATGGGCTACACATGCGGAAGGGCATGGCTGAGCAGAGGCAAGGAGGAGCGGAGGATACAGATGGTGTGAGATAGGAAAGATGAGTTGCATAGATAAAGGGGGCTGGAGGAGATAGGGGCAGGTGATAGAGGCAGGTGGGCAGAGGAAATCTAGAGAGATTGATACGACAAGGGGTACACTTGTATTTGTGCAGCCTCTTACTTCGTGTTGAGGAGCTCTTCGGGTAGTAGGTATACATTTTCACTGGCCATCTATCATTGGTTCGTATCCAAATTACACTGTCTGTTAGTCCCTATGAGACCCCAGTAATCTTGTTTGGATTATTATATAATTGTTCTTTTAAATGACTTTGTATATTGTTTGTTTTTATTGCCTTGAAGTATAGCTTGCAATCTTAATGAGCTCTTATTCTGTGGTTTTAATAGTTGGTTTCCGCGAAAATAATCTTTAATTGCCCGTTTAAGTATTGCTGTATTTGTTAATTTCTATCGAACTTGCTGTTTGTTGTTTGGTATATGTTGACAGCCTTGCATCGACAGTTGCTGACGCATTGTTGTTCTGCTTTCCCATCATCGCACGAGGCCTCGGTGTTAGCAGACCACACGTGCTTCTGTAGATTTCTTGTTGCAGCCTTAAACTGAGTTGTTTATTGCCGTTCTTTTAGTGTCGTGTCGCGGCGGTGTGTAACCAGATTAGGACTTGGCTTTAGTGATTTTGGGGAAGTAATTTACTCAGTGTTTCTATTATTGTAAGGTCCTTGTGGGCGTGTGATGAAAGCGTTTGAGCCGACCCCTTCACGTGTTTTTCTTAAATTAATCCCAGCAGAATTTGCTGATATGCACGTAATTTATGGAGAAGCTAGGCAACCTGCAGTACGGGCAAGGGAACTCTATCGTCTCAGATTTCCGACTCGTAGTATTCCGAACGCAAGAACCATCATTGCAGTGCACCAGCGGGCACGAGACACTGGATTTCTTTGATCTGAGTCCGTGGGTCGTGGGCCACAATACGATGGTGCAGCACTAAGACGTGAAGACGAAATTCTGTGCATAGGTTAACAACAACCCACCATACTGTGGGAACATTTCACATCACTGTTTTCGCACGTTGTGTGAAGAGTTAAGGCATCCTTACCGTCACCAGCATGTTCACGAAGAGAAAACTTTCTGCGCCTGGATCTTGGAACAGTGTAGTTCTTCAGAAAGTACTGGTGAATGATGCGTTCGCATTCACTCTAGAAGTTCGTGTGAATAAGTATAATCTGCACACACGAGCAGACACAAACCCTTACACCATTCGACGGCGCTTATTTCAAGCCACATTTTCCCTGAACATGTGATGTGAGATCGCAGGAGATATGCTGCTCAGTCCATTAGAGCTGCCTGCAAGGCTGAAAGGTGCTCGTTATTTTCAGAGTATATGGGACACATTTCAGTTCAAGGAGGTATTGAGATGTGGTTTATGAACGATGGGGCACCTTCTCATGCCAGTAGATTGGTTCGACGGTATTTAGATCGTCAGTTTCTCAACAGTTGGGTTGGCTGCCAAAGCCATGTGTGTAAGCCATCCAGATTCCTAGATTTAAACCCACTGGATTTTTATTTCTGCGGGAATGTCAATGAGCTCGTCTACAGAGATTCATCGACAGTGAAAGCACTCTAAGACGACGAATTCAAGAAGCAGTCAGAATCCTCAGAGATACGCTAGAGTATGGGGACGGGTAGGGGCATCGTAATGTTGTCGTGCAGCTGACGAAAGCCTTTTTTAACATTGGCTTTGAAAGACGTGACAGAAACCACGGTTGTTGTTTTCTTATAGAAACATATAAGAGCCTTACTTTCATATATACTGATAACCTTACGAGGCACAGAATGTCGACAAAGCTTTTGTTTTGGACAGTAAATAAATTTCTGTATCATGTACCACGTCTCTCGACATCCCCTCACCTGACCCGAACTGAAAATAGACGATTGTAATAGCTATAATTATTGGTCTGGCAATGGCGTAAATACTGATTAAATGTTGTTCAGTGCACCGTCCTCAGTCACCAATAGACGTATCTGCTCTCATACCCAGTATAATCTGAGTGTGTGTGTGTGTGTGTCTGTGTGTGTTTGTGTGTGTGTGTGAAATTTGTTGATTAAAATGCTTTTATAGCTATTGCTTCATTTGCAGTTGCAGTTGCAGCAGATTAATCGGCTATTTGGTTTATGGGACTGGTCTAGCTATCTTGGAAAGAATAGGAAAAACAAGCCTCGAAGCCTCAAATATCTTCTTTTGACTAGAACAAATATGTCTTGTTCGTAATGGGTACAACACTGTTTAATTTTTGCCATTAGGGACACGACGTTGTTCATCATGGACTTCGCGGAGGGATTGCCGAGCGAGGCAAGTGGGCGATGCGCAAGTCTCTGTTGTCGCGATGGCCGACGTGGGCGCGTACGCGTCGCCCGTAGAGGGTGTACCGTAGGAGTTGAGTGCACAGCAACCAGCAGGTGGGCGCGACCCACCAGGATGATTGCGTTGGCGCGCGGGACTCTGCAGACAGCCACATGTAGGCGATCCTGTCACAGATCTTCTCCCATGGCAGTGACATGTACGAGTGTTTCGTAGCCGTTGTTATTTTGGTTGGGTAATCCTACTGATTCAATCATTTCTGTTCTGTCATCAGTTACAGTGCAATCTTATGTGGCTGTTTCTTGCTTTAATATTTTATTAATGGACTCTTCTTTATGTTCTGACTCATATAATTTGCCCTTTGTTGTTCAGTGTATACGGTTATTTTACTGACACATAGAAAAATTTAGAAAAAGAACCACGAAGGAATTAACCGAACGAGACGGATGTAGAAGCGATGTACATCTTCAAAGTAACAGTAACAGACGATTACAATTTCAGAAAAACTGGACGATTCATTCAGGAGAACAGCTTCATAAATTGAGCAAGTTAATAGCACTGGCTCTTATGTTAGAAATTATTGAGCTTGGCATTGATTGACAGGGTTGTTTCGTGTCGTATGGCATAACGTGTCAAGTACTGTCCAACTGACGCATTAGATCTTCAAAATACCGTGAGAGATGGAGAGCCCTGCCCTTAATGCTCCAAACGCTTTCAACTGGGGAAAGATTCGATGATTTTACTGGCCACGGTAAGGTTTGGAAAGCTCGGAGACAAGCAGTAGAAACCCTCGGCGTGTACAAGGTGGGCATTAGCTTGCTGAAATGTAAAATCAGGATCGCTTGCCATGAAGGGCTACAAAAGAGTCCCGCTTCGAAATGAGCCCCCATCATCAGTGAAGATGTGTCTGAAGGCGCCCCAGACAGCAGTGGGAAACCAGACTGTCGCTCGCCATACTACTGGGCAACCAGGAGTTATGATATGGTGCGGCATTGCATTCCACAGTAGGACCTCTTTGACTGTCATATGCGACACCCTTAGACGCAACCGTAGGTCAACGTTATTCTTCAAATGTGTGTATGAAATCTTATGGGACTTAACTGCTAAGGTCATCAGTCCCTAAGCTTACACACTACTTAACCTAAATTATCCTAAGGACAAACACACACACCTATGCCCGAGGGAGGACTCGAACCTCCGCCGGGACCAACAGCACAGTCGATGACTGCAGCGCCTTAGACCGCTCTCGATAATCTTCGCCTCGTTTTGTTGTCCTTCATAGCAAGCCATCCTTGGCTTACATTTCAGCAAGATAATGCCCGCAAGCATACGGGGAGAGTATCTACTGCTCGTCTTTGTGCTTGCAAACCCTATCTTGCCCAGCAAGTTCGCCGGATCTCTCCCCAATTGAAAACCCTTGGAGCATTGCGAGCAGGGGCATCTAATCCTCTCCGGATTTTGACGATCTGAAGCGCCAGTCGGGCCAATTGGGCAGAATTCGGCGCGATACTGTTCAGGAGGACATCCAACAACATCGGTTGGTGCCAAGCTGAATAACTGCTCCCATAAGGGCAAGAGGAAGACCGACTTGCTCAGTTTGTGAAGCTCTTTTTCTTGAATGAATCTTCCAACTTTTCAGAAATTGTAATCACTTCTTTGTCTATTCATGTAAACTACACATACCGGTTTCCGTCAGGCCAGCCGGTGTGGCCGAGCGGTTCTACGCGCATCAGTCTAGAACCGCGCAACCGCTACGGTCGCAGGTTCGAATACTGCCTCGGGCGTGGATGTGATGATGTCCTTAGGTTAGTAAGGTTTAAGTAGTTCTAAGTTATAGGGGACTGATGACCTCAGATGTTAAGTCCCATAGTGCTCAGCGCCATTTTGAACCGGTTTCCGACACATTCGGATAATTTCTTTATGGTGAGTCGCTTTTTTTGTCTTACAGTTATTATTCACTGGAGTCGCTAGTTAGTGAGGAAGTCGTTATCTTTAGGGCTGTGCTGTAATTGTATAGTTGAAAACTTGCAAAATTTATTTCATAATTTCGAAATGAAATTTGTAAGACTCTGTAAAATACGTCTTTTGATTCGTTTTGTGGTTCAACGTACAGTTTTGAGGAAATAAGCCATAATTTTTTCATTTACCCTTACATTATTGGAAGCTATATTGCACATGATCAAGTCAGTTCTCCTACTTCCCTTCTGGTCGCTGCAAACATCCTTGTAGATTACAAATTTCTGGTTGTGAAGACAGAAATGACGAAAACATCTGCGAATGACGAAATAGGTAACACCAATATATGAGCAACAAACTTGACCTTATATTTTAAGGATAAAACAATACATTTACAAGATATTAGCATCAACAGTCGACCCCACGATAAAATTTAGGCCATAATTCCGATAGTACCCAGTTACGATCTTCAGGAAGTAAAGCTTTCAAACGTTCACGAGCATCGTTTGACAGTTGCTCAGCCCCACTTCAGCCGCTTGATGTTCAGGTACGAAATACTTTACAGATGGGTGACAGCCGGAACTCTCACACTTGCGATATGTCACACGCATGAGTAGAGGAGGGAGTTGGATACATCAGCATAGTTGTTTTCTTGTTCGAGAAAACATGTTATTTTACACACAAAAAAGTGAGTAAATTGAATATGTCATATGTCAGCCCCACACACTTACACGTATAGTATTATTTCAATAAAATTCTCGTGTTGACACGATGAAGCTTTTTTTTCTGGCATCAGTCTTCTGACTGTTTTAATGCGGCCCGCCACAAATTCCTCAACTGTGTCAATCTTGTTATCTTAGACTAGCATTTTGAAACTACGTCCTCAGTTATTTGCTGAAAGTATTACACTCTCTGTCTTCCTCTAGAGTTTTTATCTTCTACAGCTCACTCTAGTGCTAGATGTCTTCACAGTCATCCTATCACCTTGGATCTTTTTCCAACAATGATGACCCCAGGCGTCTAGGAAGATTCGAATTGTTCGCTCGGCTGTGCAGCTGCATAATTTTATTTGCAGCGAGAGATGTGGCCAAACGGATAATGTGACGACTTCTGGGGCATCACGGACTGTATATAAGACAGGAATGGTTGTCGCTTCCTTTGACAGTCGCACTGGAATGCGACGGGAGAAAGTCGTACAGGTGATGTTGGCGCGCAACGACAACACTGGACGCTGAAGTGGCGCCATGTCGTCATCTCTGACGAATCCCAGTTTGGTCTACAGATCGAAATGGACGAATCTATACGTGGACATTCTGAGGCAAACGAACGTTGCCAGATAGCATTCGTTATTCGGGACGCGCTTCTGGCCTGATGGCAAGGGGTTCCTTCAGTTACACAACACGATCATCTCTGTTTGTCATAGCCTCTAATTTTGCCAGAAGCCGCTACATTTCCGATGCGTTAAGACATATGACTTGTAACATCATGTGTCCCGACGCACCTGTGTGTTCCTGTCCTAGCCCTCAGACAAAAACTGAGAACAGTAATAACAAAAAACCATGCATCTGGTGATGGATGAAGGACTATTTGATAAAGGACAATCCACTGGTGTACTAATTTTTGACACCAATTTCATCTTCAGTTCTTATAATTTTGAATTGCAGTTTAGGTTTTCAATAAAAGTACGGTGAGGAAAGAGACATTAATGGTCCTATTCTTGAATTCTTGAAGTACTGAGCAAACGAAATCTGGAAATGGTCTGCGATAATTTTGAGAGAAGTTGTTAATTAACTCAAACTGATGGCAACCGTTAAAAACTCTTGAAGTTTCAAACGGCTTCTTCCTCTTCCACATGGAGGCTTAGATACACAGGAAGGACCGCTTTTACGGTGGTTGGGACTACGCCATAATGTGAAACTTCTGTCGCCAGAACACGTGACCAGTTCACTATGTCACAACAGGGAGCCTTTTCTCCTAGTTCCTCCATTGAAGCTGGCAACGACCATCTATTTTGCGGTCGGGATATCACTGCAGGCTGGTATCTCCAGAGTCATGAAAGGACGGACCGCTGCAGCCTCAGACCTGTTTGGTTTGGTTTTCGATGACGGCCAACAGATGCAGCTTCGTCTTCGTCAGAGACGCGTTTTACTGTAGGCACTTGCCACGTTTCACTTAGTCAGAGCTTAACTTGAACGGTTCTTGGCCAATGGATCATAGAAGACATGTGGAGGAAAATATTTCGTCAGAATTTGACGCTTCTTTACATTGAGAAAGGTGGTAATCAACGTGCAATATGTTTTGAAACCGCAGCACCGATTGCCTATGAACTCCATGATTTAAGTACTTTAAAAGGGAGATTAAGGGACACAGAGGACTACCAGAGTGACCTTGCTAGTGAAATATAATGGTGAACTTACACACCTTGTACTGTGTTACGTACTCCGTTCTGCTGCCATAGCCGGCAGTTGTGACCGAGCGGTTGTAGGCGTTTCAGTCTGGAACCGCGTGACCGTTACGGTCGCAGGTTCGAATCCTACCTCGGGCATGAATGTGTGTAATGTCCTTAGGTCAGCTAGGTTTCAGTAGTTCTAAGTTCTAGGGGACTGATGACCTCAGATGTTAAGTCCCATAGTGCTCATAGCCATTTGAACCATTTTGCTACGTAACATTACTTACGACGTCGCGGAGACACAGCGCCCAAAAACCAGAGCCTCTCAATAGCAGATACTACTATTCTCCATGTCCTCATATGTGGTACAATGTTTCGTGCGTCAGGTAAAGTGGATTTGCTTAACTTGTATGGCAAGAGGTCAACGGCTTTCCATATTTTATTCCGCTTATTTTACCCGACGGTGGATGACTTGATGGAGAAAAGAAGCCACATAAGAAAATAAATACTCGATGATAACTATAAAAGGTGCTGTAGGCGTATCGGATACTTCGAAAAGGGTTCATGACTACTTTGTGGCTAAGCCCACCAACAAAATTGAGGAATAAATGTTCTACAGTAAGTAACCCTAACAACGTTTAAAATTCTTCTAGGCCTACAGCATTAAAATGTCTTGTAAGAACATTAGACTATATGTATAGTAACCCAAAACGCTGCTATACTCAAACACTTTTTATTAAGATGTTATATTCTAATCCTATATGCTGATTTTCGCTCTGTAGCCATTGTGGATGGGTGGGCTGGTGTCGACGAAATCTATAACAAACACAGAAACCAATACATATTAAGGTGCACAGCGACATAAAATTAACTAGAGAGGCACCAACAAAACACAAATTGATATACATACCACAAATATCAAACAAAGTTAACGCTGAAATATTGTAGTGAAAGGAGCAATGACAGTGGGGAAAGGAACGAGGAAGGACGCTGGACGTAGAGATGAGCTGGCAGCCATGACTATGGATGACGGTGTACTCCCATCCATACCACGGCATCTGGCTTGCAAGGCCTGAGGGCGTGTTCTTGGGCGATGACTGCGACGTTGACGGTGACAACAGGTCCACGTCCATCAGGTAGGCGAGCAGAGACCGGGGGGGGGGGGGGGAGGGGTACGAGTAGGCGCAACGCCCACCCGCTCCTCCTGGGGTTGTTGCAAAGACAGCGTGGTCCCGTGAGTACGTGATTCTGTGGGGAAGAAAAGCAGCAGAATTACAGGCAATTGACACGCACGAATTTGGTTTTGGTGACGACACTGCAAACAGTGGGGACCTGGAATCAAGTACATAAAAGAGCCAGTGCATTCCTGGATCACGCCTCTTTCCCAAGGCCCACGGTTGCCATAAATACTGAAAAAAAAAAAACACGATCGCGAGGCTCACACCGATGCTTGCGGACCATTGGGGGCGCTGGATGATGCGGTGGTTGTAGCAACTGTAGCAGCGTCCGAAGGCGGCGGCCATGCAGACGTTCCACTGGTGATGATTCGTTTCGTGGTTGGGAGCGATAGGGCAGGCGAGAAAGAGTTGCAGGGCCTGTTCCCATGTGTGGGTGATGCGAAGTTTGGCCGATTGTTCTTCAAAAGCATGTACGAAGCGTTCTGGGGATGTAACGGAGCATTTGTTAGACGACAGATGCCATTCCGTTCACGAAACTGTTCAAAATCATGTGAAGCGAACTGTGGTCCATTGTCCGACACAAGTGCATCTGGCAAACCTTCTGTGCAAAATATGGAGGACAACACGTGAATGGTGCTACGTGATGTGGTAGAATCCAGAGGCAGCGCAAGTGGGAACTTGCTAAACGAATCTACCACTATGAGCCAACGAGTGTTCCAGAATGCTCTTGCAAAGTCTATGTGCAATCGTTGCCATGGGGATTGAGTCTTAGGTAACTAAACGAGAGGACTTGCCCATTGACTAGATGGAATGGGAGCAATTACACCATTATATTTGCTTTCCTTGAGTTCACTGGTTACGTTGCCTCTTAAAGAAATTGGAACAGGGTCGGCCCAGAAAAACTTAGGCTGTGCATTGTCTTTCAACAAAAAATGCGTCATAAAGTTTAGCTTTTCCTGTTCCTTCTGAAAAAAGTTCAGGAAATTCTTTAGGCAACGGGACTACACAGTCTTTCGGCTCAAAAGCAGACATTGTCTTTCATGCTAAGTCCAAACAAATCAAAGACATCTAAACCGAATATGTTCTCTCTCTTGATTTCAACACAGTAAAGTTCACTGCCCTAGTGTGAGATTTCCTAGGGGCAGGCAAACTACACTGTCCAAGCACTGGAATCTCCCAGCAAAGCAGTGAGGTGTTTGCTAGATTTAGATAGACGTGGTGAGCCTAACTGTTCGCATGTGACACTATTAACTAAAGTTACTGATGCACCTGTGTCTAACTGAAGGTTCACAGGAGGTCCAGCATTCCTTTATTATATCAATAGTTCGTTAGAATGCAGTTGCACAGTACTAGGGCGAGAAGGAGGCACAATTTAATCTTACTTCTGTCACAACCTGTCGCAGGTTTTGAAAACATAGCGTTCACTAAATGTGCACGACCCTATTTTTTCTGGGAGCGTGCAAAATTTGCGCATTTATGCCGTTGCAAGCAAACTACTTGGCCATGGTCTTTCTTACACATGAATAACGTGTGTTGTGAAACAGGCAATTTGCAGCTTAAGGCGAGCAAAACAGCGAGGGCAAGACTTCACTAACTTCACAGGGCTGTTTACATGTCTACGTGGCTGTCCGCACGGCTGCATACACGCTCGTTGTTGTGGCTGCTTGGGGTGGTCGCGAACGATCGACTACTCGACCCGACAAATTGGGGCCCGGTCAAACTTATTGGCCGCTATGGCACTATGATCTGTAATACTTGGGGAAGTGATGGATCAGAGTATTTTAAGATCTGTCCCCGTATTTTACTATCTGTGATATTGAATGTTATTGCATCATGTATTATTAAATCATTGTGAAAGTTGCCACATGTACACATAAATTTACACTTCCTAGTCATTTCTGTTAATCCCCTGTATCATGGCGGTCCGTCTGTTCTGACTTTTTTTTTGCAAGCGAAAGGACTGATATCTAGCTGCAGCTATTTGGACCTGCTGGTCATAGTATTGAGTTAATGCGGCGATTAGTTGGTCATAGACGAGTTAGTTGAGAGACGCTGTTCGGAATAGTTTTTGTATTAACCTGAACACTGGGCTCCCGCAATCGAAAGGAAGTACTGTAACTTTACTGTACCTTGAGCCCATGAACTTGACAATGTGCTTGGAACTTAGGTATTCAATCCATTCCTTTGGTCGGTTGTGGTGGTGGGGCGGTCGCAGCTTCTTTGCAGCCAGTAGTTATTTTACCGTAGTCAGTAAGGAACCAATTTGTTGGCTCTGAAACTGAAAAACTTCTGTTAGATCCGTCACATTGGCCGTCTGCGGCTGAGGCGCGGGGGCAGACCATGGAGGGGGCGAGGAGGTCATAGTTTACACAAATACAATACATTAAAAAGCAATTGAATTAGTTCTAAGGCTCCCCTCCTGGCTCGGCTGTTCAAATGGCTCTGAGCACTATGGGACTTAATATCTATGGTCATCAGTCCGCTAGAACTTAGAACTACTTAAACCTAACTAACCTAAGGACGTCACACAACACCCAGTCATCACGAGCCAGAGAAAATCCCTGACCCCGCCGGGAATCGAACCCGGGAACCTGGACGTGGCTCCGCTCCTGGAATACACGCAAGAACACGAAAACATATTTGCAAATATAAATAACTGAAGTCGATTATCCGTGTAAGCTAAAACACAAGAATCGAGCAGAGTCTTCGGCCATGCTGATTATCTTCGATCGCCACACAATTATCCACGTTCGCCACTATAGAATATTTTGCAGCAAGGAAGCAAGGGAAAGTATGTTGTAATGGGTGCCCGGTAGCCTCTTTCTACAACATAAATGCACTCGAGGATTAATATGGTTCTTCATTTACACAAACTGGAAACGTTTACTTAACCTGAATAGAGTGCAGTTTTCTTGGTGCAAACCAATCAGTAATAGTAAAAAAAATTTAAAAAAAAGGGTTTCAAATGACTCTGAGCACTATGGTACTGAACTTTCAGGTCATCTCTCCCCTAGAACTTAGAACTACTTAAACCTAACTAACCTAAGGACATCACACACATCCATGCCCGAGACGGATTCGAACCTGCGACCGTAGCGGTCGCGCGGTTCCAGACTGTAGCGCCTAGAACCGCTCAGCCACTCCGGCCGGCCAGTAATAGTCCTCTTGCATACTGACGTAATGTCAAATAACAGTAACCTTGCTATTACAGACTTTATTTTCTCACTGCTAGTAATGTACAATTCTGGTTTAGGTAAATTGGTCCCGCTATAGTCACTGATCTGGTCGCTATTTACCGTCGTAGCCTAGATTGAGCCTTTCAGTTCCCTTTTCAGATCTTCTACCCTTCCCACCACGTTCTGACATTCCACACCACTACTAATAGAACGTTATCCTTTCGTTGGTTATTCAGTCCTTTCTGATGGTCACCTCCCTTATGACAGTCTCTTCCCAGATATCCAAACGGGATACTGTTCCGGAATCTTTTTCCAATGGAGAGATCATCATGGCACTTTTTCAGTTACTGGTCACATGCTCTGTGGGTTCACGTTGCAGCGGTTTCCACTGCTTTCTGCATCTTTATGCCATGGATAAATGCTGATTTTTCCGCCGTTAGGAGACTCCAAGGACAAGAGAATGCCCTGAACCTCTGTCCGCTCCTCCACCCTCTTTGACAAGGCCGTTGGCGGAGTGCGGGTGTCTTCTTATGCGGTAAGTCTTCGGCCGGAAATGCTGACTGTTAATCGAAATTTAAACGTCGGCGGATTTCGAACCCGGGATGTATTGTTTGGTAATCAAAGACGCTACCCCTAGACCACGAAATATATATACGAATGTTTTTAGCTGTGAATAGACGTAGACAAATGTAGTAACGACTCCATATATTGGCAGACAGTTTGGCAATGGCCATTGAGCCGAAATAAGCTTATAGCGTGAAGAAATAACATCTTAACAAAATGCGTTTGAATATCGCAGCGTTTTGCTAACTTTATTTATAACTCTAGTAACACTAATAAAAAATAAAAGCACATTGTATTAATATTACCTGTTCCAAAGCCAATTACGGCTGAAGTGTTTTTCAAGGATTCTTCTCTGACGATATTGAAAATGGGCTGAGTGCTCAAATTTAGAGATTTCACGGAAGCTGGAAAACCTATTACTAGAAGGTAATTTTTCTAGACGGAGGCAAACTGCAGGAAGAAATCCCTGAGAGGATAAGGAGCAACACAGGTCATATGGAGATATGGTCGGAAATCAGTTCTATTTAAGGCCCATCCACGTGGAGGTGGAAGTAAGAGATCTTTACAGTGTATCTTTCAATGATTGACAGCACGCATGAGAAGACAAAGGGCAAGTGTTTTTGTTCTGTCTGTAGTACAGTTTTCGGTCCACACTTAAATGGGCAGTGAGCTGGATCACCATCCTGTAACAGTCACATTACCTTTCTTAGCACCAAAGGCATGTCTTGCTGCTAGGGAGGCAGGGTTACTCACACAGGAAGCGTACATACACCTCGCCTGTGAGGTGAAGTGAAAGGATGACTGGTTCCACGAGGCAGTCGCCAATAACCCTCATCCACACATTGATGCTGATGGTTCCCTGCCATTTGTGGATTCCCCGTAGCCCACAGGTGGATCTTGTAATGGTTGAAGGTACTGTTGTTCTTAAAGACAGCCTTATCCAAGAATACGATGGATGACAGAAATCCCAGTACTGTGGTGACCTGTGCGGCAAACCAACGACTAAATCGTCGCCACGGAGGCACGTTCATTGTCAATAAGGCTTTTATAAGTTGTGATGCCTATAGTGCCAGTTGTCGTGGGGAATGTTCTACACGATCGGCTAACTTATCCCATGCTCTTGAGTTATCTGCCTGCTGCTGAGACCATGCTCATACGAAAACTTTTTATTTGCACTTACGAGTGGGTGTACCTCTCTTGGAATGCATTTACAGTCAAGTGTTCAGTGAACCTTTTTTGCGCCTTATCCACTGAAGAATAGTTTCCTGCAGTTTTTCCATCTCTTAGAAAAATCGCTCTGTGTATATGATGAAGCCACGCCTTGAATAAGGACTTGATGCGAACAAATTGCCTTCGAGTTTTGGTTTTCTCCATGTCGTATTGTATGTTAACCGGGGGTCTAGAAACAACAGCAGAAACGGCGAACGTAGCGTAAGTCACTCGGGCCGCTGAGATTCTGCTGGGCGTTGAAGACGTCCCTCCTGAACCCATCAATTCCATATTGACACGACATTCGTGGGCCCCCGGCAAACGTGAACAGCAGTACTGGAGAGTAAAGCGCAGTCTCGATAGACCAAGATCGTGCCGTTGACGAATATCGACACGTGCTGGAAGATATTTATTCTTCTTCTTTGAGTCATCAGTCGTGAGTGCTTTGATGCTGCCTTAACCTCTAGCTGTTGCACCTTACATCCTCAATTGTTTGCTGGATGCATTCCAATCTGTCTTCCCCTGCTGGTTTTCCCCATTACAGTTCCCTATAGTACCACAGATGTTATTCCCTGGTGACTTAACACATTTCCGATCAGCCTGTCAGTACTTTGTACATGTTCCTTTCTTCACCGACTCTGCAGAGAACCTCCCCACTTCTTACTTTATTAGTCTACCTGATTTTCAATAATATTCCGTAGCACCACGTCTCAAACGTTTTGACTCTCTTCTGCTCCAGTTTTCCCACTATTTATGTTTCACTACCATACATTTCTGTGCACGAAACGTACATCTTAGAAATTTCTTCTCCAAATTAAGGCCTAAGTTTGATACCAGTATTTTCCATCTTTACTTGTGCTAATCTGCTTTTAATGGCCTCCTTTCTTCGTCCGTCACAGCTTAATTGTCTTCCAAGGTACCAGCATTCCTTCTTGGTCTACTTCCTAACCTGAAATTATGATATTATGTTCCTCACTATTCCAGTTATTGCTGATTATATTACTTTTTCCTTTATCCGGCTTACTCGAAGTTCATAAACTTCACTCATTAGACACTTCATTCTATTATACTTTCGCTAAACACAGCAGTGTCATCAGCGTGTCTTATCACTGATATCTTTTCAGCCTCAATTTCAGTCACACTCTTGAACCTATCTTTTATTTCCGTCATTTATTCTTCGGTGTATACATTACACAAATGGGAAAGGACTGCATTCTTTGCCTTGTTACCTTTTTAACTCCAGCATATCGTTGTCAGTATTCCTAATTTATTGATCCCACTTGGTTCTTATATGTATTATATGTCACCCATTAGTAACTATAGCTTACTTCTACACTCCTGGAAATGGAAAAAAGAACACATTGACACCGGTGTGTCAGACCCACTATACGTGCTCCGGACACTGCGAGAGGGCTGTACAAGCAATGATCACACGCACGGCACAGCGGACACACCAGCAACCGCGGTGTTGGCCGTCGAATGGCGCTAGCTGCGCAGCATTTGTGCACCGCCGCCGTCAGTGTCAGCCCGTTTGCCGTGGCATACGGAGCTCCATCGCAGTCTTTAACCCTGGTAGCATGCCGCGACAGCGTGGACGTGAACCGTATGTGCAGTTGACGGACTTTGAGCGAGGGCGTATAGTGGGCATGCGGGAGGCCGGGTGGACATACCGCCGAATTGCTCAACACGTGGGTCGTGAGGTCTCCACAGTACATCGATGTTGTCGCCAGTGGTCAGCGGAAGGTGCACGTGCCCGTCGACCTGGGACCGGACCGCAGCGACGCACGGATGCACGCCAAGACCGTAGGATCCTACGCAGTGCCATAGGGGACCGCACCGCCACTTCCCAGCTAATTAGAGACACTGTTGCTCCTGGGGTATCAGCGAGGACCATTCGCAACCGTCTCCATGAAGCTGGGCTAAGATCCCGCACACCGTTAGGCCGTCTTCCGCTCACGCCCCAACGGCGTGCAGCCCGCCTCCAGTGGTGTCGCGACAGGCGCGAATGGAGGGACGAATGGAGACGTGTCGTCTTCAGCGATGAGAGTCGCTTCTGCCTTGGTGCCAATGATGGTCGTATGCGTTTTTGGCGCCGTGCAGGTGAGCGCCACAATCAGGACTGCATACGACCGAGGCACACAGGGCCAACACCCGGCATCATGGTGTGGGGAGCGATCTCCTACACTGGCCGTACACCTCTGGTGATCGTCGAGGGGACACTGAATAGTGCACGGTACATCCAAACCGTCATCGAACCCATCGTTCTACCATTCCTAGACCGGCAAGGGAACTTGCTGTTCCAACAGGACAATGCACGTCCGCATGTATCCCGTGCCACCCAAGGTGCTCTAGAAGGTGTAAGTCAACTACCCTGGCCAGCAAGATCTCCGGATCTGTCCCCCATTGAGCATGTTTGGGACTGGATGAAGCGTCGTCTCACGCGGTCTGCACGTCCAGCACGAACGCTGGTCCAACTGAAGCGCCAGGTGGAAATGGCATGGCAAGCCGTTCCACAGGACTACATCCAGCATCTCTACGATCGTCTCCATGGGAGAATAGCAGCCTGCATTGCTGCGAATGGTGCCGACATTGTGCATGATCTGTTGCCTGTGTCTATGTGCCTGTGGTTCTGTCAGTGTGATCATGTGTTGTATCTGACCCCAGGAATGTGTCAATAAAGTTTCCCCTTCCTGGGACAATGAATTCACGGTGTCTTTATTTCAATTTCCAGGAGGGTACTTTACTCAGAATTTTGAACGTATTGCACCATTACACACTGTGAAACGCTTATTGCAGGACACCAAATCCATTCTTCTAAGAAAAAAACCACACTGAACTACGATTTCTGAATGGGAAGCCCTCTACGTTGTCCTAATATGCAGATTATAGCTGGCGTTAGTTCTACCTTTCTTATATGGTTTCTCTGAAATGCTAATAATTTGTGTATCCAAACATTTAGTACAACTCATGCAAATTTGACAATGTGTTGTTCCAATTTTATGGCAGGTAGTGAAGTTTCTAAAGGCGAAGCCCTCACATAGTGGTATCAGATAATTGGAAGAACTTTAAGAAAGTATACTGCTTCAGCGTATAATGAAATAATGTTAAAGTCCATGTACGTAATGTGTTGTCGAGATCTGACCGGCCTTTTTCTTGTTTGTTTCTAAAAGTTTCGTAATAATTTATTGTTTCGTAATAATTTATTGTTCTAAGGGCAAAAATATGAAACAATTCATTTATGTGCAGTTTGAACTCCACGTTAGCTTCGTATTAAATTTATTGCAAAAAAATATATAATCATGCAAAAGAAGGAATGAAACCATTAGGCCTGAGGAAGACCAAGCTTTTCCGTTGGCCTTTCCGTTTGTTGAGCGCTTTTTCTGAAAGGGTAAAGGCGCAGAAGGCAGACCCCTCGGATGGTGATGAGATTGGGTTAATAGGTAGCCTTGTTGTGTTCCGTTTTGGGAACACCTTTTATGCGGAATAAAGTTTGCCACTGACAGACTGATCAGTTACAGGTAACCAGTCAGTAGTGATTTTAAGAGGTCGAGTCTTAGTGCGCTCCACAAGGCATTACTATTTGTATAAATTATTGAAATAAAATGCGTTTCTTAATACTTCTACGTTAACAAATCGTCTCTGGTAATTATTAGCCGTGTTTGGAAAACTAGTCAGTTTCATTCTATTCGAAACAGGAAGTTTTAACTTTTCTTGAACACAGACTAAATAGCTCTTCCAAGCTTAGTGAATAGAGTTAACGCTTAAAATTCGTGCCTTTGGAAAATGTCCATCATAAACAGCAAATAATAGAGTTGAATTTCAGGAGGAATCTTTCCATGTGCGTTTTCAAACGGTACGTCATCTAATAGCTAATGTGGACACTATGTTAGTGGAAAGCGTAAGCTATCAACGCGATTATTAAAGCTAAGCATAGAGTACTTCGTTGCTAATTAAAACGACCCATTGCATAGTCTAGTAAACGCTTCAGAAGAAGTTGAACGCCAAATTAAAAATCAGCCAAGTAACTACGCTGTAAGCATTAGTCAGACAGTGCATTATAGTTTAACACAGGTCCAGAGTGTTAATACTGCTGCTTGAATTCGCCAGTCTGACTTTAGATGTTACGAAAGCCAGACAAAGTCTTTTCAAGGTCACACAGTTTCAAAATCGCTGCCGGACTCTTGTACAAACAGATGTAAAGAAAACGCTATATCTGAGGATAAGATAGAGGGAGATACGGTCGTTATGTGCGGAAAAATACTTGTATGGTTCAAATGGCTCTGAGCACTATGGGACTTAACGGCTGAAGTCATCAGTCCTCTAGAAGTTAGAAATTCGTAAAGCTAACTAACCTAAGGATGTCACACACATCCATGCTGGAGGCAGGGTTCGAACCTGGGACAGTAGCAATCGCGTGGTTCCAGACTGAAGCGCCTAGAACTGCTCGGCCACAGCGGCCGGCAATACTTGTATGAAATTAAGCAAATTTTGGCGAATAAATATTCGGTTACACGATAAATCAGTCAGTAAATTCAACTAAATACCTAGGAATTACATTTACTAACAATTTAAATTGGAAGGAACACACAGAAAATGTGGGGAAGGCTAACCAAAGACTGCGTTTCATTTGCAGGACACTTAGAAAATGTAACAGACCTACTAAGGAGACTGCCTACACTACGCTTGTCCGTTCTCTTTTAGAATACTGTTGCGCGGTGTGGGATCCTTACCAGATGGGACTGACTAAGTACATCGAAAAAGTTCAAAGAAAGGCAGCGCGTTTTGTATTATCGCGAAATATGGGAGAGAGTGTCACGGAAATGATACAGGATTTTGGATGGACATCATTAAAAGAAAGGCGTTTTTCGTTGCGACAGAATCTTTTCACGAAATTACAATCACCAACTTTCTCCTCCGAATGTGAAAATATTTTGTTGACACCGACATTAATAGGGAGGAACTATCACCACGATAAAATAACGGGAATGAGAGCTCGTACGGAAAGATATAGGTGTCCATTCTTCCCGGGCGCTATACGAGATTTGAATAATAGAGAATTGTGAAGGTGGTTCGATGAACCCTCTGTCAGGCACTTAAATGTGATTTGCAGAGTATCCATGTAGATGTAGATGTAGATGGTACAAAGCAATGTCGACTGCATGGAACATGTCAACATTTGTGATAAAGGCTGCATACGGTGTGACGGCCACCCAGCCGGCCATTGTGAAGGTACTGAATTTCATATAAACTAGACTACTCGTTAATAAACACGTTCGCCTTTTAACATACGTGATAAACGACGACGAAAGTACATGACTCTGAAATGTTTCTGCTATTATGACTACGGTAAGTGTCCTTACTACTAACCGCGAGTGCTAGATGTTTTGTATTGAATTCAACAACAAGTTATTGCAGAGTAAATGTGTGTCACCGTCTTCCACTTGAGCCCTGACTGGGGGCGCTGATGTGGTGTCGGCGGGCTTGGCTGGGGGCAGATGGAGGCGGTACTGGGTTCCCTGTGGACCGCTTCTCCGTCAACGGAGGCAGGTCTCAGGATCGCAAATATTTGCGCTGCCGCCTCCTCACATTTCGCGGCGCGGAAATATTTTCCTTTGAACCGCGGCGCCCTCGACGAAACCGCGAAAGTTACAGACGCGATGCGTTCTCCGCCACAGCTCCCTGGAGATCACTCTGCACTGCATTTTCCCTCCCCTTAATGGAGTTGTTACTTTCCGACCCGTGGGAGGTGATACACGTCAGTGAGACTCACGCCACAAATAATACTCTACTCTATTTTAGACACACAAAACTTTGAATAATAGTAGGAATACTTTTTAAAGGAGCAATATAAGGACGTTTCAGTATAAATTTCGTCAAAACTTCAGTAGGAAAAAAATTCTTCAGCTATGGAATGATAAATATCTTTTGGTGTTTATCTTAGGACATTATTTCGAGGAAACGATACTGGGTGACAAAATCAAGATATATTCGCGTGCCGCAAAGTGAATATGGGGGTGCAGATTAACGTGCTAAGCTAGTAACAAGAACGATGGAACTCAGAGTGTACAGAATAGACGATTTTGTAACAATGTATTACGGAACTATGGTGTAGATGGATAGATGAAAGACAGTGAAGATTGTTAACAGAGGGTGGTGTGTGGGGCAGTGAAAACTGTAGAGCGAGACCAAGTCTACATTTTACTTAAATGGTTCAAATGGAAGTTGGTTGCAGTAGCTATACAGTGAGACGTCCGCTTGGAAAAATTATACAAGACTGTGCTTAAACTGACACACAATATTTTTAGCGCAACGCAATCTGACTTTCAATAACTCCTACAAAAGAATGGCCCTGACTAACATTAACCTATACCTTTCACAAATCACTTACCTCACAAAAATCTTCGTTACTCAAGCTACTGCAATACCGCGAGCGCCACTACTGCCAGCTATATAAAAGATTCGAACTACTGAAGGCAGTAACTACTGATAGGCATAGTTAGCAAATGAAAGATTTTGATAGAGAACAAACAATGTATTTACCTTACTACTGTTCAAAAGTCACAATGTATATAGCAGCTCATGACATTCAGTGTTACAAATTTCAAAACTCCGCCATCTCTCTCCCCACATCCACCGTTGCTGACGGCTCACCTCCAACTGCGCAACGCTACGCGCTGTTAACAGCCAACTCCCCAACGCTACAATGGCGAATATTACAACAATGCCAACCAGCCACAGACTGCACACAGCACAGCCATTGATTTTCATACAGAAGTGGCGTTACCAATATAAAAAACCTAAACAACCTGCTTACAACAGATATGAAGATATCTGCACAAGACAGACCACCGTGGAGAACTCCACCAGACCAGTGTTAGGTCTGAAGACTTTAACAAGAGGTGATTGTTTGACACCATATAACGACAGAGTTGGTGCGTGGTACCAAGGGGTCTATATTCTGAGAATCATTCCGCAACACACAGATGCTTCTTACTTTTTTTAAATGATTATTAAGATTATTGTAAATCATTTCAAGTTTACATTGCTAATAGAGTCCTCTACGTGTATATTTACGAGAACTTCGTACGGTACTTAAGCCTGCTAGTAGCAATGGGGTCAGCCGTGCGGGATTAGCCGAGCGGTCTTAGGCGCTGCAGTCATGGACTGTGCGGCTGGTTCCGGCAGAGGTTCGAGTCCTCCCTCGGGCATCGTTGTAGGTGTTTGTCCTTAGGATAATTTAGGTTAAGTAGTGTGTAAGCTTACGGACTGATGACCTTAGCAGTTAAGTCTCATAAGATTTCATACACATTTTTTTGAGCATTGGAGTCAATATGACCCCATAAGCACGATGTAAATATACATCTAACTTTTTTTGGAAACAAGTACTTTCGAAAAAGACTTTCTCCCTCGGTGCTTTGTTCATTTTAATATCTGCAGGGCATTAGAATTTATTCTTGATTGTTTCATTGAGTACCACTCTTGTATATATGACCTGAATCTAAATTTGATTTTGTTTCATGAATGCAGAGTTTACTAAAATAGAATGATGGCTGTTACGTGGAACATTTGTAACGAATGTTTTATGTTATTTCATTAAAATACTGTCAATGTATTCCGGTAAATAACTTGGGGGTTCAGTAACACTAAGTGGCATAAAAAAATCCTGGTAACAGTGATGTTAACGCTTCAGCTGATATAGTAAGAATTCTTCGCTCCAGCGACCTAGTACAAGTTGATTATAGCGCTCAGAAAATGAAAATCTAAAAGAATTAGCTAGTGAATGAATATGGGTTACATTATAGCTTCTCTGCGAAATTATTGCAAAGATAGTGGAGATTTAAAATAGAATTTTTCTCTTTTCTGGAAATCCTTCCTTTCTATTTGCATCCTACATTATATACACTGTTTTGTTCTGTCATTTTTCGTCTCAGATATTATAATTCATCCATCACTTTCATTTTCCCGTTTTCTAATGTAAACCTTCTCGCATCACCTCCCTTAATTTGATCACACTTCTACAACCATGTTTGTTAATATTCGTCTTAAAACCTCTAACACCTGAAATTTTTGTTTCTGTTCTTGGAACTCAGACTCCTTTCCAAAATTTCTTATTCGTCTGTTTTAGCGCTTCCTCTGTGTACAGATTGAGTAACAGGTGGGATAGATTACAAACTTGTCTCCCTTGCTTTTCAACTACATCCTCTCTATTATGTCATTTGAGAGATGCAAGTGGAGTCTGGCTCACGTACAAGTTGTAGATAACCTGTTGCTGTTTCTATTATTTGCTTGATATATTCAAAGTTTCGAAGAATATATTGCTGTCAAACTGAACAAAAGGTGCATTTTTTGAGTAAAATAATTTTTTGAGTAAAATAATTTTGGATACTAGACTGCGGCATTATAAAATACTAAAGAAACTGAACTGCCGACATTTCGACCGAGTTGACAGTTATCATCTTTAAGTCCGTTAACTGCTGTATACTGTCCATTTCGGTTACCTGATGGCTACACACTAAGACAAAGAAAAAAGAAAAACGCAGCATGAAGTAATTATGAGGTACATGTGATGAACATGTACAGCAAACAAATGATTGCAATTTCCGAAACACTGGATGATTTATTCAAGAGAAACATGTTCACAAATGGAGCAATTCAGTAATGCACTGGTAAATTTTTAGCCCTTATGCAAGCAGGTTTATGCAGCTATTGTTTGACAGAGTTGTTGGATGTCCTCCTGAGAGACATCGTGCAGATTCTGTCCAATTGGTGCCATAGATCACCAAAACCCTGTGCTGATTACAGGGCACTCCCCTTACGTTCTCAGCTAGGAAGACATCCGGCGACCTTGCTGAACGAGGTAGGGTTTGGCAAGCGCGAAGACAATCAGTAGAAACTCTTGCTGAAATTTAAGCCGAGGACGGCTTCTCACGTAGGGCAAGAAAAAGGTCCGTAGAATGTACCACTGTGCCGTAATGGTGCCGTGGATGACAACCAAATGGGGCTCTGGTATTGAAAGAAATGCCCCCAGACCATCACTCCCGTTTGCCCGACGATATGGCGGGAGACAGTCAGGTTAGTATCCCACCAATGTACGGGGGGCCTAGGGGAATCTCCAGACGCATCTTCGATGGTCATAGGGGCCAAATGTGGGCGACACCATTGTGAACGGTCTTTTTGATGTACAGAGGTCAGAGGCAGTAGGCGCAACGGGTGCCGGTGGCTCAGCCCCCTTTTTGCGAGCTGCCTATTTATGGTCTCTGTGGTCACTACAGCAGACTGATGATATGTTGAACAGTAGCATCGCTCCCGTTCAGATGTTGAGCGATTCAGCAATTACTGCAACCGGCCTGTTTGAGCACAACTACATGTCCCCTCTGAAACGCTGACATCTTTGTAAATAGTTCACGCTCCTGTCGGATAGAACTGCCACATCCCTGGTGGTGTCCTGCTGCAGCTGATTTGTTGTTCTGCCCCAGTCTACGTAACTTTAATGCTGCGGAACGCGAGTGCAAAAGGGTTCCCGTGTTTCACTAACATAGACTCCGCTGCATTCACGTCGAAGTTCATAGAATCCTGCAGTGTGGACCGCAGTTATTTGATCTTTGGTGTGCCTCAACAGACGCTGGGCCTTGCGACCACTGTGGAATATTTGGGTTCCTCCGCGACGCAGAACCTTGCCTACCCGGTCGTTGACGCCTCTCACAAGTAGTAGGCTAACTACACGAAAGGTTTCTTCTCTACCTTTGCCTGTTTTGTCTTCGCTGCACGTCATAACTCATTGTATGTCTCTCTTTCCGTATCATTTGTATGGAATGTTGTCTTGAGCTCGTTCAGTTTATGTTGTATCTAGTTAATGCTTCTAATCCGGTAAGCTTTGGGCTGTCATTGAACGCAGCACAGCGGTCTTCGTTGTATGATCGTGTTGCGAATCCGCCCACGTGTACCAGTTGGGGTGCGTCAGTTTCCTGTAGACTTCAAGTAATAGTTTGGTGTTGGATGTTCGGTACATCTCAACACCCAGAAAAGGAATTATTTCGCTATAGTCCGTTGCTAGTATGAATTTTTCGCTCTGATGTAAACTGTTGGGCTGCTGATAAAAGCTGCCTTTTTTCGATTTACTTCTTTCAGTTCTCCGTCAAATTCTGATTGCAGTATCGCATCCAGTTCCTCTTGTCTTTTTATAACATTCTCTTCAGGTTTGCTTACGTTATATAGATATTTTTAGGTATTATTTTCTCCTTTCAGCCTTTATTGCTTTGCTTGATCATAGTTTGCCATTTGAAATCTCGGTGTTATTTCAGTTTCTTCTTGTTTCTCCAAAGGTTCCTATTATCCGTTGTCATAAACGCTTCCCCACCTTACCATTTATTGTGTATGGAAGGATCTCTGATAGACCTTGTCTTGTTGGCTACTAGTTCCTTTGCTGAGATCGATATTTAATTTCTAAAAATTACCTGTTACGCTGTATTTCGTTAGTCACTTTCATCCAATCATTACATAATGCCGTCGTTGAAACTATTAACAAACTCTTGTCATTTCAAATTACTCACGTTTGATCTCCTTTTTTTAATCTTATGTATTTAATAATATCTTACCATTTACAAGCTGCTGCAGATTTTACTACGCGAACATTAGACACAACAATGTTTTGTTGTTAATACTCATTCAATAACATCTAGCGGTCATTGAATTGTAGACAGAAAAGCCTTTTGGCACTTACAAAACGTTTCGTTATAGAGCCTTATATCCTCCTTTCTGCTAGATGTATTTGCAATTTATGTCTATGAGAAGTGAAAAAGTGTTATACACTGAAAAACTGGAAATACAGATTTTGGGTCTACATTGCATCAACATCAATATGATTACCCTGCAATCGACAATTAAGTATTTGGCAGAGGGTTCACAGAAGCCGTTCCTTTCTCAAATATGAAAAAAAAGAATGTCTACGTAATTCCATGCGAACTTTGATTTCGCTTAATCACAATCTTCATTTCTACGTATGTTGATTGGAGTAAACAAAATATTTTGGCAGTCGGAGAAGGATTTGTAATTTTCTGAAAATGTTTCACTATAACGAAAAGTGCTTTTGTTTTAATGATCGCAAACCGAACTCGCTTACCATGTCCTTGACTAGTTCTTCCTGTTTCGGTATATAAAAACTAGTTCACCTTTTCGAATTTTTTCCATATCCTCCGTCAGTCCTATCAGGTGAAGATCTCTTATCGCACAACTATACGCCAGAAGACGGACAAGTACATTGCAAACAGTATCTTCAGGAGATATTTTGCACCTTCTAAGTGCTCTGCCAATAAACTGCAGACTTTGGTACGCCTTCGGCACATTTTGTATGAGGTAGTTTACATTGTTCGTAACAGGGTCTCTAGGATGGCTTAACGTGGGCGGTGATTCTCCGCCGGAGATGAATGTGGTAATAGCAGGAGAAGGTAGCCTGTGGGGTACGAGAAACCCTTCATTGTCGTTTATTTAGTCATACAGTCGCCGATACTCTAGTGTCGATACCTGGCGAGTGCGGCAAGTACACTGACACGGTGTGTGATGCTGTGCTGACCAGCCAGCGCTGGCCTTGTCTGTTGGTGGTAGTGATCGCCTACTGAGTCCACCACTCTGTGTCACTATACGTCTTCAGTAACTGGCTGCAGCGTGGTGGCCGCGGCGTCGGATGGTGTCACGGGGAATACAGCAGGCTGCGCCTTGCCTCAGTGACACAGGATGAAGCAGTCGTCAGTTCGCACCACGTCACATGTGAAGGCGGGCGAATCCCAGTGCAGTAGACCTGTGGAGGCAGCAGAGTGCAGAGCTACCAAGCTCCCGCGTGGTCAGGTGGCAGTTGAAGGTTAGAGGCCCCTCGACAGTGGTGGCGGCTGCGTCATCGGTATGGTGTTGTCTGGCGTTGCTTGCACTACATAGTATAGCCCAGCCGATCAACGATATGTTGGACGCAAGGAATTTAAATACAGCTGCTTAACTGATCATGCGGAAGAACACTGCGATGTTTCTGTTTCATGTGGAAGTGTCTCGAACGGGGGAGCAGTACCCTGTGACTGACTGGGGCCACGTGGGATTGGGTAAAACCACGGCAGCACTCTGCTTAACCGCGACTAACGACTGTAGCTGCTAATGTCCTAGGAAACGCAGTTGGCTGTTGATGTGATTCTTACCGTTATATTTGTTTCGCCAAGGAAAATCTGTCACACTGGATTCCTGCTTATGTAATGGTTGCAACATAAGGCGTAATACTCAGGGTGCTTGCTTCCATTATCAACTGGTTTTACGGAGAACCTAGTTGTTTCTTACTACTCCACCTTATTTTCAACATTACTTTGTAGCACCACAAGTGAAATGCTAGGATTCTCTTCTTTTCCGGTTTTCCCACAATCCTTATTTCACTACCTTACAATGCTGTGCTTCAAGCATTGCTTTGGTTGTAATCCCGTATTACGCCACCTAACGGGTGTCTGAAAGTCTGTGGCGCATTTTTCAATCCAAATGATATATGATGACATAGCGTGGCGACTGTAGTGTGAATGGGATTTTCGGACGATATTTCCATTATACCTCCAATATTGAATGTACCCACATGGTAGTCCACAGCTACAAAATATCGAAATTGACATAGATTCTCTAAGGTCCCTGTTATATTACGAATAGGGTACGCATCTGTGACTGTCGACTAATTCAAATTCTGTAATTGCAACGAAACCTACATGCATTAATGCCATCCGATGGCCCTGCCATCTGATTATTTCTTTGGAATCATTTCATACTGGTGCACCACCAGGGCTGTTACTTTTTCTGTTTTCACGCCGGCCGAAGTGGCCGAGCGGTTCTAGGTGCTACAGTCTGGAACCACGCGACCGCTACCGTCGCAGTTTCGAATCCTGCCTCGGGCATGGATGTGGGTGATGTCCTTAGGTTAGTTACGCGTAAGTAGTTCTAAGTTCTAGGGGACTGATGACCTTAGAAGTTAAGTCCCATAGTGCTCAGAGCCATTTGAACCATTTTTTCTGTTTTCACAAAGTTGCTGATTTATAAACATTTCTGGTTTTCTGCTAGACAGGTTATTCACTCCCAGTGGAAATATGTTCTTGTCTTAGTGACATGGAAAGTAATGGTTCCGGAGGATCGAATAATATAGCGTACTCTTGCAGCAGACTGTCCATGATTTCATCTAAAGTGATACTTTCTATCTGAGTGCGGCTAACCTGATAGATTGCCCTGGTGTCCCACAGACTGATGTGAAATCCTTGTTTAATTAATCCTAACCCGGTACTAACCTGACTATCAGAGTACCATGTGAAAGAAACAACTTTGTGTGGAGGACAGCTACAGTCAAGAGACATTATCGATAATAAAAAAAGAACACCCAACACTTAATAATCCTTTAAATTATAATAAAATTAATAACATCTAAAAATCGAAGAATGTTGAGATGCTTCTAAAAGCCGTATAGCTGTACGAAGTTGCTTGATTTATAATGGCTCTATTTTCATCCATCTACGTGAAGAACATGTAAGCATTATAATCATAAAGATGCGTGTATACTGACATGAAACCGGAAGTTGCAAATAAAGCAGTTTCATAAAGCTATGCGGTTTTTGGAAACACTTAATCGTTCTTGACTTTTAATGTTATAATGTTAATGATAATTTAAAGTGCTATTGAGTGTTGAGTATTTTTTGTTGCTGTTCACTACATGACAGGTTCTTTCTTCGGACTGCAGATATCTATGCTGGCAGGTACAGCTCTGTTTTCAGTCCTACGCTGACAAGTAAAATTCGATTTCCATCGACTTCCTGTGCATAGGACGAACTACGGCATGCTGCTGGAGTGCTGTGTTGGGAGTTCATTGACTGCTACTGACGGTGGTGGCTGCGAATGTCTTAGACACATTCGGTTGTTGCTGTGGTCCGTCTCGTTGCTGAATCGACAACTTATAAACTTTAGTGATTTGTAGTTTAATTAAAGGAATTTTTAGTACTGATCTGGAGGGCCCCACGCTTTTTATTCATCAGTGTTAATTGTCACTTTTCTGACCATAAAGATGCCTCGTATAAATCATATTTTTTATATTTGTTTTCATCTTTGGATGACTTTTATAACCTTCCAAATGACAGCATTATTTCCAAACACCCCAAGAAGGCTGCTTAGATTGTCTCCTAAGCCATCCACGTACGTTAAAAGCAGCACGGGGTCTATAACGACCAGTGGGAAAATGTTCTTATCAGAGCACCAAAAATGTGAATGCTTTCCTGTTTATTTAAAAGACTCTGTCTGAAAACTGTGGTACCAGGTGCTTCATTCTGTCTCCCTCAGCATCTTTAAAATTTTTCCCAAGCGAACATATTCGGGATTTTTTATCGTGCAATTCACCTAAAACTCCTACAAGCTACTGTAACTGTAACGCTCCCACACCCACACGTCTATCAGTCGCACAAAAGCACCCACTCTCAGTTGCCATTTCTCACTCAATCGTTCAGATCTCAGAAGGTCGGCATTCGTTTGCTGAGTACGGGCTTGGCGACCATGGGGTTCCTGAGCTGGGGACTGGTAAACGCTGTCAGTCCTCTGTCACCGTAAGCTTTAGAGACCACCGTGTAGTACGACCGTGGAACGTTGTGTGTCTCAGAGAACGGTGATCTTGGCTTCACCGCCGGGATGGCAAGGATCACCTCAATCTCCAGGTGTGCTGCACTCTGAGGAGAGGCATGGCTATTGAGTTGGAACAGTCGCTAGCGGTCAACCTCTGGGGAACCTACCGCACCTCAGTTGTACAAGGCTCAATCAGGCACGTGGGGCTCTCTCTGAGTGGACCTTTATTTCCCTCGCTGCTCGTGGGACAGACATGGATGCTCCGAAATCTTCTTTTCCTCCTCCCTGCGGAAAGCTGGGGCCGTTGGAAGGTACTAGCACCCAAACTGACAAGAGAGCTAGTGCAGTCAGTCCTCCTGACTCTGGAATTTATCCGAAAAGTACAGTCTCAAGTACGAGATATTCAAATTCCCCGCAAGCCGCTAACCTCCAGACTGCTAAATGCCTTTGGGAGTATGCAATGGACACTGAACTGAATTATAGCAAAGCTGTTGTGACATGCAGCGATCTAGTAGACATCCCCAAGGAGGAACTGTAACGTGAGTGGACTCAGGAATGTATAGTTGACGTGCAAAATATCTTGAAGAACACTGATGGCAATCATCAAATCCGACTCCATCCTGATATTCAGTAACACGAAACTTCATGATCTGGTTAAGGCTGGCTTCCTTCGCCTTAGTGTGAGGCATTATTTTCCTATCGCAATGATCTGTATTAAATGTCAATGTTTAGGGCATACAACCCTAGGTTGTAAAGGAGGTGCGATGTGTGGCAACTGTGGTAAGGCGGCTCATGAAGTAGTTAGTTGGTTGCCTCCTACCAAATGTATCAATTTCTCTGTAAACGACCCCGTTTGGAGTAGGGACTGCCGAATCTTTCTATAGGAACGCAAAGTATAGGAAATGTAAACAACCAAGCGTATTCACTATGGTGAGGCCAAAAAGATCTACAAGTCCATGCAGTCTCCCACATTTGCTACACCTTTTACGTCAGTGCATCAGAAGCCTACTCCAAAAGCTAATGTCTCTACACAACCCGAGGTGTATAGAGGCATCAGTCTTATAACTGATTCGATGAGGCCCGACACGAATTCCTCTCCTGTGCTAACCTCTTCATCTCAGACAGCACTTGCAACCTACGTCCTAAATTATTTGTTGGATGTTTTCCAATCTTTATTTTCCTCTACAGGTTTTTACCCTCCACAGCTCCCTCTCTTACCGTGAAAGTAATTCCCTCATGTCATAACAGATGTCCTATCATACTGTCAGTTCTCCTTATCAGTGTTACCCACATATTCCTTTCCTCTCCAATTCTGCGCAGAACGTCCTCATTCCTTACCTTATCAGTCCACCTAATTTTCGACATTCGTCTGTAGCACCACTTCTCTAATGTACACCTCCGGTTTTCTCACAGTCCATGTTACCGTACCATACAACGATGTACTCCAGACGAGCGTTCTCGGAAATTTCTTCCTCAAACTAAGGCCGATATTTGATATTAGTAGACTTCTCCTGGACCGGAATGCTCTTTTTGCCATAGCTAGTCTGCTGTTGATGTTGTAGGCAGCAGAATTCCTTAACTTCATCTACTTCGAGACAATCAATCCTGATGTTACGTTTCTTGCTGTTCTCATTTCAACTACTTCTCATTACCTTCGTCTTTCTCCGATTTACTCTCAGTCCATACTCTGTACTCATTAGACATTTCATTTCGTTCAGCAGATTACGTAATTCTTCTTGACTCTCACTGAGGATAGCAATGTCAACAGCGAATCGTATCATTGATATCCTTTCAACTTCAATTTTAATTCCACTCCTGAACCTGTCTTCTATTTCCTTCATTCCTTCCTCAATGTACAGATTGAACAGTAAGGCGAAAGGTTACATCCTTGTCTTACATCCTTTTTCATACGAGCACTTCGTTCTTGGTAGTCCACTCTTATTATTCCCTCTTCTCTGTTTTACATATTGTATATAACCCGTCTCTCCCTATAGCTTATCCCCTCTTTTTTCAGATTTTCTAACATCTTGCATCATTTTACATTGTTGAACGCTTTTCGCAGGTCGACAAATCCTATGAACGTGTCTTTATCTTTCTTTAGTCTTGATTCTTTTTTTACCTCAATGTCAGAATTGCCTCTCTCGTGCCTTTACCTTTTCTAAAGCCAAACTGATCGTCATCTAACGCATCCTCAATTTTCTTTTCCATTTTTCTGTATATTATCCTTGCTAGCAACTTGGGTGCCTGAGCTGTTAAGCTGATTGAGCGATAACTCTCACACTTGTTAGCTCTTGCTGTCTTCGGAATTGTGTGGATGATGCTTTTCCGAAAGTCAGATGATATTTCACCAGAGTCATACATTCTGCACACCAACGTGAATAGTCGCTTTCTGCCACTTCCCCCAATGATTTTAGAAATTCTGATGGGATGTTATCTATCCCTTCTGCCTTATTTGATCTTATGTCCTGGATCCCCTATCTCTTCTAAGTCAACAACTGTCTCTTTTTCTATCACATCAGACAAATCTTGAACGTCATAGAGGCTTTCAATGTCTTCTTTCCATTTATCCGCTTTCTCCTCTGCAACTAACTGTGGGATTCGTGTTGCACTCGTAATGTTATCCCCCACGCTTTTAACGTCATCGAAGGTTGTGCGGTGGGTCTATCCTTCCGACAGTCATTTCTTTTTCGATGTCTTCACATTTTTCCTACAGCCATTTCATCTTAGCTTCCGTGCACTTCCTACTTATCTCATTCCTCAGCGACTTGTATTTCTGTATTCCTGAGTTTCACGGAACATTTTTGTACTTCGTCCTTTCATCGATCAATTGAAGTGTTGAGTATTCTGTTACCGATGGTTTCTTCGCAATTACTTTCTTTTTATCTATGTTTTCCTTCCCAACTTCTGAGATGGCCCTTTCTAGAGAAGTCCATTCCTCTTCAACTGTACTACCTACTGAGCTATTTGCTATTGGTGTATCTATAGTCTTAGAGAACTTCAACATCATCTCGTCATTCCTTAGAACTTTCGTATCCCACTTCCTTGCGTAGTGATTCTTCCTGACTAACGTCTTAAACTTCAGCCTACTCTTCGTCACTACTATGTTGTGATCTGAGTCTATATCTGCTTCTGGATTGGAAGGAGACCAGACAGCGAGGTCATCGGTCTCATCGGATTAGGAAAGGACGGGGAAGGGAGTCGGCCATGCCCTATCAGAGGAACCATCCTGGCATTAGCCTGAAGTGATTTAGGGAAATCACGGAAAACCTAAATCAGGATGCCCGGACGCGGGATTGAACCGTCGTCCTCCCAAATGCGAGGCCAGTGTGCTAGCCACTGCGCCACGTCGCACGATATATCTGCTTCTGGGTACAACTTACAATTCAGTATCTGATTTCGGAATCTCTGTCTGACCATGATGTAATCCAACTGAAATCTTCCAATATCACCCAGCCTTTTCCAAGAATAACTCCTCCTCTTGGATTGTTGAACAGAGTATTCGCTATTACTAATTTGAAATTGCTACATAAATCAATTAGTCTTTCACGTCTCTCATTCCTTGTCCCAAGTTCGTATTATCCTGTAAACTTTTCTTCTACTCCTTCTCCTACGATTGCATTCCAGTCCCCCATGACTATTAGATTTTCATCACAAATTACATATGTATTACCCTTTCAATGTCTTCATACACATTCTCTATCTCTTCGTCTTCAGCTTGCGACGTCAACATGTATACCTGAACTATCGTTGTCGGTGTTGGTTTGCTGTCGAATGTGATAAGAACAACCTTGTCACTGAACTGTTCAAACACTCTCTCCCTATCTTCCTATTCATACTGAATCCCACTCCCTTTATACCATTTTCTGTTGCCGTTGATATTACCCTATACTCGTCTTACCAGAAATGCTTGTCATCTTTCTATTTCGTTTCACTGACCCCTACTATATCTAGATTGAGCCTTTGCATTTCCCGTTTCAGATTTTCTAGTTTCCTTACCACGTTCAAGCTTGTGTCATTCCACGCCCAGACTCGTAGAACGTTGTCATTTCGTTGATTATTCAATCATTTTCTCATGGTGACCTCCCCCTTGGCAGTCCCATCCCGGAAATCCCAATGGAGGACTACTCCGGAATTTTTTGCCAATGGAGATGATCAACATGACACTTCTTCAATCACAGGACACTTGTCCTGTGGATACACATTACGTGTCTTTAGTGCAGTGGTTTTATTTCCTTCTGCATCCTCATGCCATTGATAATTGCTAGGACAAGAGACTGCCCTGAACCTCTGTCCGCTTCTCTGCCCTCTTTGACAAGGCCGTTGGCAGAATGAGGGTGACTTCTTATGCCGGAAGTCTTCAGCCGCCAATGCTGATTATTAATCAAAATTTAAGCAGCGGTGGGATTCGAACCAGGGATCAAAGACGTTTTGATTATTAATCGAAGACGCTACCTCTAGACCTACTATGAAACAGCAACAGTAGGTAAAATCAAGTAATCAACCTCCGACCACGCCGATGTGATTCTACCTGATGCTCCATCTGACCTTTCCCCAGAGCTGACGGAGTATGATGTATGTGTGGGGCAATACTCTCGCCCTACGACTAAAATTCCACTTGCTGCGTTATCCCCACCCTGGTGGAGAGACAGGGTGAAGGTGCTACCCCTGTGATAGATGGCTCCCATACTTCGGTGGAATTTGCAGGGGTTCAGGACGCATGTGGAGGAATTTCATCTAGTCACACAGGTTAGACCACTGCGTTTGTGTCTCCAGGAGACTCTTTTCCAACAATCATACACCCCAGAACTGCGGGGCAATGTACTCCACAAAAAAGGATGACCTGATTGGAGAGAGAGAGCTAGAGGAAGAGTCGATAGATATTTTTGTCAATACCGACTACCACTCCTCGCCTCTCTTCTCTACAACGCATTTACAAGCCGTTCCCATATTGGGGCACGTGTCCGTTGACAATACGTTCCCTTTTACTGCCGCCACATGATGTGCTCGACGAAGAGGCTCTGAACGACCATCTTAAATAGCTTCCGATTATCTTCAGTAGTGATTTAATTGTCCAGAATGTGCTTTGGGGCTCTGCAACTACAAGTCCCAGGGTAGAGCAATTGAGAGGCTTCTCGTGCCACCGTGTGCGTATTTGATAAATATGAGACAGAGCACGCACTCTGCACTGCAACTGGGTCGTTCTCTGCCATATATCTCTAGCTCACACGGCTCAAATGGAACAGATGCGCTGTATTCAGGGCAAATGGTTTCTCATCTGCTCCGGTACCCTTAGTGTCTTAAAAACGTTGCAGAACCTGTATCCAGTTGAGGAGTTGGTCCAGCTGATACATGACCAACTGTACGTGCTCCAACGGCTGGTTAAGTAGGTGTCATTCTGCTGGGTGTCAGGTCATGTAGGGATATGGGCCAATGAACAGGTCGATAGAGCTGCCAAGGAGGTATGTAGAGGGCAGGATGTGGCACAGCATTCTATTCCCTTGCAGGCCGTCGTTTCTGCATTACACAGGTAGTGCATGCAGTTGTGGGATGAGGAACGGCTGGCGGTGACGGCTATGAAGCTGTGGTTGGTGAAGTCGACAAACCGGCCGTGGCGTTCTTCCTGTCAGTTGCTCAGGCGGGATGAAGTGCCCCTCACGCAGCTTAGAATTGTGCACTGCCCTCTCACACACAGCTTTTTATTACGGAGAAAGGATCCGCCGTTTTGTGATGCTTTGGCGTGCACATCTCTATCCGCCACATTTTAACGGAGTGCATTTTATTCTGAGATGCCCGGACAGAAGCAAATATTGGTGTGGATCTGCTCTCTGTTTCAGTTGGTAACGAGAGAAGTGCAACTAGAGTTTTACAGTTTTGCGATGTGTCTGGACTCTTGCCTAAACTTTTAGGCTGGAGGTTCTAGTGTGTTGCGGAGTGGCTGTCTCCTTTTTTTTTCTAGCGGTCAGCCAGCCACATCCATCTGCTGTATTGTTTTAGATCCTTATACCACTTTCTTGCTGTGTCGTTAATATTTTACTACTGACGCAATACTTCGTCCTGTGACTCTGTGCGTTTACGCCCATAGTATTCCAACTTGTGTTATCTGTGTTGTACGTGCTGTTTTGTCTTCCTATTTGGTGTATTTTATTGATGCTTATCTCAATAAGTTTACGCGCGTGCGCTAAAGTCCTTGCTGTCGTACGCCCACACAAACATTTCCATACATCCACCCATCACTCATTCAGCCCCTAATCATTTCCATTGTATCTTTGGGTCTTTCTGTCATTGTCTCCTGTATCACAGCCATCCTCCCCGTAGTTCTGCCCTACTACTACAGTCCTGTCTCACTGTCACTGTCTTCCTCTTGCCCTCTCTTATGCTAATCTATCATTCCTTTCTTTCTGTTGCTCTCGTCTCTTATCACTGTCACTGTCTCTCTCTTCCACGTTGCCATTGTCATATACTCCTCCTCTCGTTATCAATGACTCTCTCCCACTAGCACTGTTCTGCACCTCCACTGTAACTGCATACCTCTCTTTTTCTAACACTGCCACTGTCTAACTGGATCTTTCAATAACACAATTACTGTCTAATCTCTTCCATTATTTATTATTTTTCCGTCTCTTTGCCACTGCCACTCTCTTCTTCTTTCGCTGCATGAAACAAGCGCGAATACGTTTACATGCCAGAATTGTTAGGAAAATTTTAGACGGTACTGAGGAAGGTAGAATGAGGTAGCTGTTACTCCACTTTTCAGTCAGGGTCTTTTAAATAAACAGGAACATATTCACATTTTTTGAGCTACGATAGGAACATTTTTCGTGTGGTCCCATTCTTTTTCCTGCTGCACCAGTACATGTACCTCATATCAGAAAATGTGTTGCTCAATAAAACTCAGATGTTTACTGATGTGAAACTGAAATAACGCAAGACTAATTGTACACTTCAGACCGGATTTTACGTTCGAGTAAATTTTCGGCTCCCCCCGTCGGAGGTTCGAACCCTCCCTCGGGCAAGTGTGTATGTATTCTCCTTGTATGTATTGTATCGTAAGTTAGTTCAAATTAGATTAAGTAGTGGGTAAGCTCAGGGAGCGATGACTTCAGCACTTTGGTCCCTTAGGATCTTACCACAAATTTACAATTTCCAAAAAAATTACTTATGTGCTTCAGTACTACAACGTGGGGTTTACCGGTGAAAACTGAGACACTTCATAGGATATTCCTCCGTGTTACGTCACTTTACAAACTATGTCTTCATCTGACATCGGATTTTAAGTGCGTATTTTTGGTGTACAAGTACGGTTACTTGGAACCTCTATGTCTCGGAAACGGACAAAGGTATGGACAAAATGTTCAAGTTTTTTAGAGATGGGGTTCTTAGCAATACGTCCTAAAATTACAGGCATTTGCTGTGCATAGTCTTGTCGGGATCCATAGATGGGATTGATTATATATATAAAAACAATTTTTAAGGTATTTATCGACAATGTATGAAAATATTTGAGAACTGAGAGTTGCCTGTTCTGAATAAAAGCCTAGAGAATGTACCGTTAAAACCTGCGCAATTTACGTCAGTTGTATGTTATTTAGATTTATCCTCATACTGGATTTTACGTATTGTAGTAGGGTAATATTGAGTGACTGCATGTTGGTAACTGATAAAGATGGTAAGAAAAGGTTCAAGTTCATTCTAGATCGGGATCTTAGAAATATGCCATGAAAATTTCAGCCATATCCTGTGGATAGCACCAACCGTTTTGTTCTCTTTGCCTAGGCAGGAAGAATTGTTCAATATTCATGTTTTGAGCCAATACCGCAAGATAGTGACACTGATACGATCCTAGTCTTTTGAATAAAAATGTTCCATAGTCCAAGAACTATGCAAAGCACTTGACCCTACATTTTCATCACTAATAGAACTCGAGGTATGAGGACCGGAAAGTCCTGTTTTTATACGCTGAGTTTTGGAACATATTATGTACGCATTCTGTCACATGCATACCGATTCCTCGGGAAGTCTCAGACTAACTACGTTTGTACCAACTGACTTCCCATCAGCTACCATGGACTGTGGCGTTTCTGACAGTATATTGTGAATACACTCGCATAACTTAGACGATAGCCCCTATGCACGGAATTTGATCAGAACCCGCTTGTCAGGTTCTGCGTCTAAAACTCCTTTTGTACAGATGTTATTCGCAGTAATTTAGCGCCTTACACTGTAGTATTGCACTTAAAAGCATATACTTTCGCAAATCATGAATTTATTTTTGTTTAGTGACCGATTATAATCTTTCGTTCAATTGATTCGACGGAATCCGAAATTAGTAGAACGTGCTATTCTAGCGCCTGAGTAACCTTTTCAATTTATCAAGGAGGAGGCCATAAATTTCGATAAGAAACACAGTTTTATCTCAGATATGGCGCAGTGGTCGTATTCATAAAGTCTTTTGTTTGCCATTACACAAAAGCGGTATTTCAGGTCAGCAAAATTCCTTAGCAGAGTGAGAGAGAGAACGAGGTGCGTTTTCCAGAAGACAAACGAAAAGCGTTTTTTGTTGGTCTTTCTCCGGCTGGTGGAGGCGCGCCGGTGGAGAGGCCCGGCTTGGAGAAGTTCGCAGACGTGGCTGCTAAATCAATACAGCCTGGGATGATCCACGGCTTCCGGAGGGGGTCTTCGGTGGCAGCGATCATCGGACGCAGTGGGCGGCGAGGAGAGCGCAGACGGCTCAGAGAGACGACCAACATTCAATTACTTCCGAAAGTCGTCTCCAGAGTCCTGACACCTACTGTACACTGCCAAAGGGGCCAATGGTGTGGCAACTCGGTGCCCAATTACAAGTCGAGCTCATCACTTGGTAGAAGTACGATGACTGACAGAAAAAAGTGAAGCACCCACAACGGGCGGAGGAAACTAAATGACACTTCGCGGGTTGGTAGAGTATGTGATGTTATTTCAGTGATTACAAAATCGAGTCAAATTTTCAAAGAGCTTTGCAGTATGAACCCACAATAACTATGAAGCTGCACCTCTTCTTGCCTGGATCATCTTCTTCTTCTTTCGCTTACGCCATAGTCCCGCAGCGAATGCAGGATCGGCGTGGTTACAACGGATTTGGCTGTGTTAGAGTTAGGGATGGCCGGATGCCCTTCCTGCCGCCACCCTGTAACCCCCAGGGCGGAATCAGTACACCCCAACTGCCTGCGTCTAGTGGAAGCCATGAAACAGTGCGGACGTGTTTCAAGTGTCTGCGACGCGTGTAACTGAGGCAGGATGTGTGGACCAGCCCAGTATTCACCTAGTAGGATGTGGAAAACCGCCTAAAAACCACATCCAGGCTGGCCAGCACACTGGCCCCCGTCGTTAATCCGCAGGGGCCGCTGCGCCTACCGGAGTCCAGGAAGCAGCGCGTTAGCGCTCTCGGCTACCCTGGCGGATCTCTTCTTACATGGATGAATGAAATTAAATGTTTGGGAAGGGAGTCAGAAGGCTGTTGTATCCTCTTCCGCGGCACGCTGGCCCACAATCGTTCTACCTATTCTTGATATCCTGTATATTGCCACTGGCACAGAAATGATGCCCGATAATGTCGCACACATGTTCTCTCGAAGAGAGGACCTGGATATCATGCTGGCCATGGGAGTATCTCAACACCAGGCAGAGAGTTCATAGAGATACTTTCCATTTGTATACCACGATTGTCCTGTTGAAAAACGGCCACGATATTGGCACGTGATAAGCATCACGAACTTCCATAAAATATGTACGAGTATGCTGTGGACGAGGACTACCCAATTGAAAAATGGCACCATGAAACTGTCACATGATAAGCAAGGTATATTTCCATAAAATGTAGAGGAGTATGCGTACAGAGCAATATGAAGCGGAACGACCACATAAAATTAATTTCCAGACACATTCATTGGAAGAATCCACTGAAAATGTGGTCCATCAACAAGGCAATACTTGATTATTGCTCGTCAGTATGGTCTCTGTACCAGATATGACTGATAAAGGAAACGGAGAAGATCCAAAGAAGAGCACCACGTTTCATAACAGGAGATACTACATTAAATTCTGCCTCATAAAGATTGAACTAGTTGGCTCACAATACGAACCTCTGACTATCAATCCACTCTGTGAATACCGTACACCAGTGCTGCTTGTCATTTCTGCAATACTTGTGGAGCAAGTTTTGGGTGATTCAACCTATATATTTTATAAGTATTTTAGATGCAAGACCCTTATAACAAAAAGGGATTTCATCTTCTTTCTCAAACAACCAGCAAGTCACATTCAATCAGAAGCGACCATAAAGCATGGAATAAGAGTATAGCAACGTATGATACTTCGATTTTCAAATAGTCGAAACCTTCACCAACAAGTGTGCCCAAAGCAACCATCGGGAAAGGCGAAAAGAAAATAATATACTTGCGGGTTAGGCAACATCCAACAAAACCACGGCAGGAAGATAAAGACCACACCTACAGCAATACACTGGCAGCCCCACAGCAAAAAACGGCTAAAATAGCCGCACTGCACGGCCAAGGACGCGTCTATTCGATCCGCCTTGTGCGGACTTGACTCCACCGACTGCTGACCATTTCTGTCTCCTCGAATCAGCTCACCTCGCATCTGCAGAGCGCCACCTAGCCTCCCAGTTCGACAGCCCACTAAAGATTACCCTCTACGTCGAAATCGAATCGGAGCGACCCGCCACGACTGAAGCGCGATGCATCACGAAGACTGCAGCGCCTGAGACCGCTCGGCTAACCCCGCGCGGCTTTTTATTGTTCATGAAAACCACACATGGCATGTTGTACCACAATACGGCAAGAACTTCAGAGGTGGTGGTACAGATTGTTGTACACACCGGTACCTTTGATAGCCCGGTAGCACCTCCTCTTGCATTGTTGACTCCTGTCTCTGTTCCTCGTGGCATAATATCCACAAGTTCATTAAGGCACTTTTGGTCCAGATTGTCTCACTCCTCATCGGCGATTTGGCGTAGATCCCTCAGAGTGGTTGGTGGGTCACTTCGTCAATAAACAGCTCTTTTCAATCTATCCCAGGCATGTTCGAAAGGATTCATGTCTGGAGAACATGCTGGCCACTCTAGTCGAGCGATATCGTTATCCTGAAGGGAGTCATTCACTAGATGTGCACGACGGGGCAACGAGTTATCGTCCATGAAGACGAATGCCTCGACAATATTCTGCCGATATGGTTGAAGTATCGGTTGGAGGACGGTATTCACGTATCGTACAGCCGTTACGGCGCCTTCAAATGGTTAAAATGGCTCTGAGCACTATGGGACTTAACATCAATGGTCATCAGTTCACTAGAACTTAGAACTACTTAAACCTAACTAACCTAAGGACAGCACACAACACCCAGTCATCTCGAGGCAGAGAAAATCCCTGACCCCGCCGGGAATCGAACCCGGGAATCCGGGCGTGGGAAGCGTGAACGCTACCGCACGACCACGAGCTGCGGACACGGCGCCTTCCATGACCACCAGCAGCGTACATCGGCCCCACATAATGCCACCCTAAAACAGCAGGGAACCTCCACCTTGATGCACTCGCTGGACAGTGTGTCTAAGGCGTTCAGCCTGTCGGGGTTGCCTCCAAACACGTCTCCGGCGATTGTCTGGTTGAACACGTTGTTGGGCCCATCTGTACTGCGCTGGATGGTGTCGTAATTGCAAAGATGGAACTCGCCATGGAAGTCCGGAGTGGGGTTGCGCATCGTGCAGCTTATTGCGTACAGTTTAAGTCGTAACAAGACGTCCTGTGGCTGGACGGAAAGCATTATTCAAGACGGTGGCGTTGCTGTCAGGGTTCCTCCGAGCCGTAGGTAGCGGTCATCCACTGCACCAGTAGCCCTTGGGCGACTTGAGCGAAGCATGTCATCTACAGTTCCTGTCTCTCTCTATCCCGTCCATGTCCGAACAACATCGCTTTGGTTCACTCCGAGATGCCTGGACACTTCCCTTGTTGAGAGCCCTTCCTGGCGCAAAGTAAAAATGCGGACGCGATCGAACCGCGGTATTCACCCTCTAGGCACGGTTGAATGACTGGAACTGATCGACTGTCGGACCCCGTCCGTCTAATAGGCGCTGCTCATGCATGTTTGTTTAGATCTTGGGGCGGGTTTAGTGACATCTCCGAACAGTCTAAGGGGCTGTGTCTGTGTTACAATATCCATAGTCAACTTCTATTCTAAGGAGTTCTGGGAACTGGCTGATGGAAAACGTTTTTTGATGTATGTATATCTGGCGAAGAAGCCTTGAAAATAAAATTAGAGGGATTCAAGCTAAGACGCAGGCTTACCAGCAGTCGTTCTTCTAGAGTACCATATACGAATGGTATGGCAGAATGGGTAAGTGTCACTGGTACACACAGTCCGCGATACACCACAAAGTGTCTTGCAGAGTAAAGACGTAGACGTAGAGGACGCAGAATGTCTGTGACGTGCTGTTGTGCCGTCAGAGTTCTCTCAGTTACTACAAGTCGTGACCACACCTTGACTCTGGACGTAAAAGAATTGGAAAAATTAGAAATTAAAACTGCTTTTAGAGATAATCTTTTATTCCATATCCGAACACATCAGTCGCGACGGTGTTCGGCGGCACACAACGAGGCGTGTGTGGATCAGCGAGCGGCCCCTTGTGAGGCCAAGCGTCGACGTTGCGCTGTGGCGTAGGGAGCTTAGCAAGGCGGTAATTGTCCTTGAGAGTCTATAAGGCGGCTTTATTAGTCTCCAATCTCGAGAAGATGGACTGCATGCAACTCGTACACTTCTGAGAGCACGTGTGAGAGAATGAATTATTCATAACATCCCTCATATCTACTAAACCGGTCGAGGTATCGTGACTAATTTCGGAAATGACAGCCTACAAAGAGGAGAGTATGTTGCTAAATGCTTAAGATACGGAATTTTCTTATCTGTGGTGCTATATCAGAAGCTCTAGTTTTATTTTCTATTTTTCAGTTCAGTACTGTAATCTTTTAACAGTCTTAGACACCTAGCGAAAGGAGAATTTGCTAATATAAATATAACCATGGTATTTCTTCTCTTATGGTACTGCAGACCGACAGAGTGAGGTTTTTCGTTTACCTCTCTGGCAGCCATCTACCTGTTTAATAAGACGATATCTGTCTCAAAGTGACTTTTTGCAAATTATACTGTATTTGGTCAAAAGAAGCAAAATAAAACCTCTCACCTAGAGAAATGTAGCCTTTACTCACAACTTTAACTATTATTCTGAAGCGGATCATGAAGTAATGACTACCATGTTTCCGTAACTTTGTTATCCACACATGAACATGCATCACATTTCATTCGGTTGTTTTTGAAACCTCGTTAGTTACTTTTGTTGACAATTCCGTTTTATATTCACCAGGGAAGACGAATGGAATATTCCAGAATTTGAAACACGAACATCTGCTAGCATGAGTTTCTTAGAAGTAGATACCTTAGGGGTTGCGAAGCAACTCAAATCGCTTGATACGGGCAAGTCTTCGGGTCCAGATTGTATACCGATTAGGTTCCTTTCAGATTACGCTGATACAATAGCTCCCTACGTAGCACTCATATACAACCGCTCGCTCACCGATAGATCTGTACCTACAGATTGGAAAATTGCGCAGGTCGCACCCGTGTTCAAGAAGGGTAGTAGGAGTAATCCATTTAACTACAGACCTATATCATTGACGTCGGTTTGCAGTAGCGTTTTGGAGCATATACTGTATTCAAACATTATGAATCACCTCGAAGGGAACGATCTATTGACACGTAATCAGCATAGCTTCAGAAAGCATCGCTCTTGTGCAACGCGGCTAGCTCTTTATTCGCACGAAGTAATGGCCGCTATCGACAGGGGATCTCAAGTTGATTCCGTATTTCTAGATTTCCGGAAAGCTTTTGACACCGTTCCTCACAAGCGACTTCTAATCAAGCTGCGGAGCTATGGGCTGTCGTCTCAGTTGTGCGACTGGATTCGTGATTTCCTGTCAGGAAGGTCGCAGTTCGTAGTAATAGACGGCAAATCATCGAGTAAAACTGAAGTGATATCAGGTGTTCCCCAGGGAAGCGTCCTGGGACCTCTACTGTTCCTGATCTATATAAATGACCTGGGTGACAATCTGAGCAGTTCTCTTAGACTGTTCGCAGATGATGCTGTAATTTACCGTCTAGTAAGGTCATCCGAAGACCAGTATAAGCTGCAAAGAGATTTAGAAAAGATTGCTGTATGGTGTGTCAGGTTGCAGTTGACGCTAAATAACGAAAAGTGTGAGATGATCCACATGAGTTCCAAAAGAAATCCGGTGGCATTCGATTACTCGATAAATAGTACAATTCTCAAGGCTGTCAATTCAACTAAGTACCTGGGTGTTAAAATTACGAACAACTTCAGTTGGAAGGACCACATAGATAATATTGTCGGGAAGGCGAGCCAAAGGTTGCGTTTCATTGTCAGGACACTTAGAAGGTGCAACAAGTCCACTAAAGAGACAGCTTACACTACACTCGTTCGTCCTCTGTTAGAATATTGCTGCGCGGTGTGGGATCCTTATCAGGTGGGATTGACGGAGGACATCGAGAGGGTGCAAAGAAGGGCAGCTCGTTTTGTATTATCGCGTTATAGGGGAGAGAGTGTGGCAGATATGATACACGAGTTGGGATGGAAGTCATTACAGCATAGACGTTTTTCGTCGCGGCGAGACCTTTTTACGAAATTTCAGTCACCAACTTTCTCTTCCGAATGCGAAAATATTTTGTTGAGCCCAACCTACATAGGTAGGAATGATCATCAAAATAAAATAAGAGAAATCAGAGCTCGAACAGAAAGGTTTAGGTGTTTGTTTTTCCCGCTTGCTGTTCGGGAGTGGAATAGTAGAGAGATAGTATGATTGTGGTTCGATGAACCCTCTGCCAAGCACTTAAATGTGAATTGCAGAGTAGTCATGTAGATGTAGATGTAGATGTAGATATGACAAGATGAACATTAAAGGATAGTCCGCTGCTCATGGTCTCGCGGTAGCGTTCTCGCTTTCCGAACACGGGGTCCTGGGTTCGATTCCCGGCGGGGTCAGGGATTTTTCCTGCCTCGAGATGACAGGATGGTGTTATGTCGTTTTCGTCTTCATCATCATCGTCATCAGTCATCCCAATTACAGTCGGAGGAAGGCAACGGCAAACCACCTCCAGTAGGACCTAACCTGGTACGGCGGTGCGGGTCTCCCACATCGTTCCCCTACGCTCCGGCACGCAGTGTGGGACTTCATCATGATAATCATCAGATGCGTCTTTATGTGTAGAAACAATCTAAGGGCGCTGTATGCTACGGCCTTCAAAAATGCTTCAAATGGCTCTGAGCACTATGGGACTCAACTTAACATCATCGGTCCCATCGAACTTAGAACTAATTAAACAAAACTTACCTAAGGATATCACACACCATTGACTTGAGATGTTTTTCAACGTAACAGTGTTGTATCACTAGAATATGTTATTCGCATCAGCTGTTGGTAACATGCATTTCATTAAGTGCGAGAAGCACACTGGTTGGCGTTTGGTACAGCAGTTTCTCTCTTTGTTTAAGTTGTGCAAACATGTCTTCTTCGGACGATAATGATGACAGTGTCGAAAGGAAAACTGGCAGCCGGCCATGGCGGCCGAGCGGTTCTAGGTGCTTTAGTCTGGTACCGCGCGACCTCTACGGTAGCAAGTTCGAATCCTGCCTCGGGCATGGATGTGTGTGATGTCATTAGGTTAGGTAGGATAAGTAGTTTTAAGTTCTAGGGGACTGAAGACCTAAGATGTTAAGTCCCATAGTGCTCAGAGCCATTTGAACCAGGTTTTTGAAAACATGCACTAAAAGTACACATGCATATAATTGTAAGATAATAAAAACAGCGAGAGTGGAACTAACTCCATATGTAGCTTATAATAACAATGAAGTGCATCCACGAAATTGTAATGTTCCTTTAAGTCAGTTTCCTACTTAAACTGTTACCTATTTACTAATGATGGATGCTTTAATTGTAAACGATTGTCAACTTACGCCAACATTTTTGTTTATAATGGTGAAACATAGTCTCTTTCATATCCACGACGACAGTTTATTGACGTAATGATATGTTCTGAATACTAGGTCATAAGAAATCTGATAGGGTATACACAGTGATCGAGTGTGTGTCACTGGTTAATAATACATTCAAGAACGTCGTAGAAGGTAATGATATTGTACTTACAAAATCTGGTGGTAGTACCTCGAAGTATTAAAGTATGACAATATAGCCACTTTACTTATTCGAGAGATTGTTTTGCTATAGATAAGACTAATGGATTAATGGCCTTGTACGTCACACATTCAGACTTCTGAACTGTGATTTCTTATTGTTTAAAGAAAAGGCAAAATTGATACTCACATGATGTACTGATGTCCATGTTTATTTTATTTCAGCATAAAAACTAATAAAAATTTACTGGCACAGTATTAATAAACTGCGACCAATTTTGGCAAAAAATATTTTAATTTGTTTGTGGTACTCCAGTTGTCCATTGTATTCTAACACTTTCACGTTCTTCCTCATTAGGCCTATCTCTACCTTTATCGACTATTCCAATTTTATATCACTTGGAAGGTTAATAGAGTGTACTTGTTTTTCTGACTGTGGCAGCTGGCGTCTGGTGGTGGCAGCTCGTTGTCGCATTTCTAGACGGATTCTGCGGCAGCACTCCCTTCGCAGCTGGTTGTTGGCGGTGACATAATACTGCTTGTCAAAATGAGTAGTATTTCAGAAACGTCAGCGCTTCTCTCTCCTAAGCAGTAACAGAACCGAGGCGGCAGGCGTGTCTGTTGGCCAACCGTGACACCACCACTCCAGTCTGCAAATTTTACTGTTCTGATGTGCAGTAATGGGGTAGTTATTTCTTCTTGGTGGTACTTCCACAATGTCAGCATATCCTGAATATGGTATCTTTTGCAAGTACACTTATTCACTGCTAGTTTCATGCGTCAGCCTAGACGTTTCATGTTAAGTCCTACAATGCAATACAAACAAAATGATACAAAATACAATACAACAGTTCGCGCGGAAATCCCTAAAGCAGAACAAGACTTGCAGGCAGACATCACCTACACACAAGAACCTTATAATAGAAAAGGGCAACTAATGTCTTTAGCAAAACTTGCTACCTTAATAACGGTTAACAATGACTGTAAGGTTGAAAAAGTAATTTTAAATAGAACTTATAATTAAGCTAACACAATTATGTAATCAGCATTTAATTACAATAGAGATAACCAATGGGAAGGTTACCTGGATGATGGCTACCTTGTACGACCAAAACAGTCATCAAATATAACCTTACGCAACCCTCATCAGAGACCTAGGAGGTTATGCCAGGGGCAAAAAATTAGTGAAAAGTTCTGACATTATACAATCTCCACCCTTTGGAACGCAGACAGTACAGATGACAGAGGACACGTAATCACCGACCTAACGCAGGAAATACAATTACTTATAATGAACAAAGAGAGACCTATACCAACAGATACAGGTTTCGATGGGACGACCATAATACCAACTTTACCCTAACAAAGAATGCAGCTGTTTCCAACGTAACGAACTGAATCGGACACGATAATATAACCAGTAGTGACCACAATGTCGTAACATACACACTAACTCACACTCCGGAAACAACTACGAAAGTACACACCAAACGCTTATTGTTCAGCAAAGCACACTGGAACAAATTAACGGTATTATCCAATGACACGATCTAGAAAACATTTATGGAGGTATCGATTACAAGGCATACAAGCTAATACATGTAATACAGCATGCACAAAACACAACAATACCAAAAGCAATACCATGGACCAATGAAACTCACGAGACTCAAACAGAATGCTAGACGCAAATGAAAATTATATCAAAGGGCGGTACATTACGGAGACAGACAAATAAGACTTGAAGCATATAGGTATGCACAGCACTTATACAGACAGATCCTATACAGCACTCGTAGACAGCAATGGGAACGATTTTTAACAGCAAAACCAGCAAAATCTATGGGGGGAACGAACCCTCAACTGGGATGGTCATGTGCCCCTGCACCTGCGGTGAGGTACGTTATGTGCTGACGTAACATGTTCAAAATTTGCCATCCGCTTTTACGATATTTCCTACCATTAGCGAACCGATGGGTCCTACGTTGATTTAATTGTCTTAGTTTCATCTACTTCGCTTCAGAGGCTTTTAAACGTTAATAAAATTCACCCAGTACATGCGATTTAGGTTAGGTGTTCTTATATTATTTGAATGAAATGGCTTTCCGTGATTTAGGTTACATATTTGTTACCTCAGCCTAGTGCATTTCCGAATTTTAATTATCATTGGCACACTGGACACAACATTGTGGTGCTCATTTGTTTCTACCGTCACATGCAATTTTTGGATATGAAGTTCTACCTGCGCTATAAAAGACCTCCTGCTCTAGAGCACGCGTTTCTGTGTGTAGGAAAACGCAGTGTAGAGAGGAATGTGAACACGATCCAGGCCTACCTAGGCTGTGAAAAGCGCCCCACCGCTTCCAGCACTTCCCACCCACGCACCTGGGGAAAGAACGAAGTTGGCGGTCGATGAAGGCAGACAGCCTTTCACGACGCCCCGCTCGACACATCACTTTCCCAGGTCCCACACATAAATGGGGAGCGGGAAGAACATAGTCGGAGCCTGTGGAAGAAGTTGGCAGAATGGATTCGTAGTCAGCGGCTCCTATTGTTAGCCAATAAACAGATTACAATAATACTCAGATTGTATATTTTTAGCAAATACACACTTCTTATATGCCTATTGACATTGAAAAACAAATATCGCGATAAATAAGGATGTCAGTGATGTATGTTGCAGGATTTAGTGCGGGCATTGACGAGATTCATCATTTTAAAAATTTTCCACACTAACACACGTTTGTGTCATTCAACCTGTTTAGATGCTAGGTAGACGTTGTTATGTTTCCTTATGGTATGTTCGTGTGGTCCTTCGTCGCATTGCGACTTGCAAATCCGTTAGTGTGTGACAGTCCAAGCAGTAGGTGATGAGTGAGCGTTGGTGTTTACCAATGCAAAAAAAGCCGACATGCTCGTGGTGCACGCAAAATGCGGGAACTAAGCAGTTCATTCTTGTACGGTGTATGTGGAAAGATATTCCGACGCACACCAACCCTCTCGGCAATTATTTATCAGCCCCGTCAACCGGTTAGGTGCAAGTGGTAGTGTAACATCTATACAACGTAACAGAAAAAAACAAGAGACGCCAGAAGAGAGAGAAATTAATGTTTTTATTGCTGTGGCAGTTGATCCGCATGTTAGCTCCAGTGCAATCTCACGAAGAAGTGGCATGAGTCAGGGAGGAGTCATATGCATTTTCCATCATTATCACATCTCTCCCCTTGAACAGCTGCATGGAAATGATTATGATAATCATGTTAACTTCTGTACATCGGTCTTAAGACGGTGTACTACAGATGTATCATAACACTTATTTAGTGATGAGGCCACACTTGCCAACGACGAGCAAGTAAAACGGCGAAACATGCACTACTAGTTTGTTGACAATCCCCTTTAGCTTCGTCAGGTGGAACGTCCTCAACCATGGAGTGTAACCGTGTAGTGTGGGATAGTGAACCATAAACTCACAGATACATTTTTCATACACATAACACTGGAAGCACACATGTATCGCAGTCCTCTATCATCTTCAATGAATGCTAGATGATGTTCCTGTGCAGAGTATGAGGAATCTGTGAAACCAACACGACGGCTGACAGCCTATAGTGCGCGAAGTGCCACACTATGTCTTCACGACTAGCTTCCAAATCGTTGAATTGGACTCAGAGGATCTCTACCCTAGTCGGCCCGTTCCCCAGATTTGACGTCTGTAGATTTTTTTCTGCCGTGAAGCTGAAAGACGCTGTCTATAAGGACACACCAACTACACCTGATGATATGCAATGACACATTACTGCAGCCTGCTCGGTCATCTCCCTTCAATGCTAGCACTTGCGCAGCAGCCATAAAAGATTGGAAGCATCTATTGCTGCTGTCGATGGTCACTTTGAACACAGCCTGTGATGGAAAATTGTCTCGTTACTGGTCAAATCCAGATCATTAGCGAATGCTCCTGTGTTTTTCTTTAGGGTGTGCTACCACAGCTATTGTGCAAATGTTGGTATGGGAAAGATACCTCGTAAACGACTCGCATATCGTAAACCTGCAACAAACATGACTGACATTTTAATTTATCCTGATTTCAGTCTTTTAATATCAACAGGCACTGTTCCATATAAAAAATTATATGTTTACCCAAAAATACACTTTCTATGTATTGCTACAATCTCTTGATTTGCTAACAATACGAACCCCTGACTACTAATCCATTCTGTGAAAACCGCACATCAATAGCACTTTCCATTTGAGCAATAATTGCTGTGCAAGTTCTTAGTGATTCACCCTATCTCTCTCTCTCTCTCTCTCTCTCTCTCTCTCTCTCTCTCTCTCTCTTTCTCTCTAACTTTGTAAATGTCTTGCCAGTGTTCTGAGTGAATTGATCACCCAGAACATTATGACACCGCCCTATTTTAGATATAAAACCTTCCATGCGAAAGCAGCGCTGCCTGGTGAGGAATGACTGATAGCCAGACATGCACGGTGCATGCATATCAGTGAGCGTGCTGTCCATGCATACTATGTGGAAGACGCGCGATCTGTCTCAGTTCGACTGAGGGCAGTTTGCCATGTCCCGGAAGCTCGGCACAAGCATTTAGGAAACTGCACGACTTGTAGGGTGTTCGAGGAGTGCTGTGGTGAGTATTTTCAACATGCGGCGAAGCCATGGTGAAACCACTTCCACACATTGCTGAGGCTAGACATCGGTCATCGTACGACGGGCAGACTAATAAAACAGGGCAGGCGGCGAACTGTAATGAAATTAATATCAGACTTTAATGCGGGCAGAATACAAGTGTCTGTGAAGACACAGTGCACCGAACACTTCTAACGATGGGCCCTCGCAACCGACAACTCATGCATGTGTGAATAATAAAAGCACGACAACGCCACTACCTGACCATTGGCACTTGACGTTGGCGCATTGGCAGAGAGTTGCACTGTCTGATGAATACCTTCTTCTTCATGCCTATGGTAAGATGGTGCAGAATAGAGACAAGCTGCAGGTGGGTAATTATGCTCTGGGAAACATTCACGTGGGCATCCATGGGTCCAGTGGATCTCTTGCAAGGCACCATAACGGCCAAGGAGTATCGTACACTGGTTGCAGACCACGTATAACCCTTGTGACAGCAGTGGCTTTTTTTCAACAAGGTACAGTGTCATATCACCAGGCCAGGAGCGTGATTAGTGATTCGAGGAACACAGTGGCGAGCTCCAGTTGATGTGCTGGCACCTCCAACTCGTCAGATCGGAATCTGATCGTACACTCTGGGATGTGATTGAATGTGGCCTCAGAGCTCGTCGTTCCGTTCCTCGGAGTTTTTGGGAATTAGGTGACTTGTGGTTACAGATGTGGTACCAATTCCCTCCAGCGACCTTCCAAGGCATCATGCCTTCCACGCCACGAAGCTTCACCTCTGCTATCCTTGCCAAACGTGGACATACCGGCTATTAGGTAGGGTTTCGTGTTGTTCTGGCTGATCAGCGTACTTATCTTGTACTTATTCATATTTTGATCTGTTCAATCAGTTTTCACACATGTGTCTGTTCAAAATGTTCAAATGTGTGTGAAATCTTATGGGACTTAACTGCTAAGGTCATCAGTCCCTAAGCTTACACACTACCTAACCTAAATTATCTTAAGGACAAACACACACACACATGACCGAGGGAGGACTCGATCCATCGCCAGGACCAGCTGCACAGTCCTTGACTGCAGCCCCTAGACCGCTCGGCTAATCTCGCGCCGCCATGTGTTGGTCGTATATTGTCAGGATGGAGGTCCGGGAAACAGCAGTGAGTATCGTTGGTAGTTAAGGGTATCTTCCAACAGTAGTTACTGAGTTCGTACTAGTTGCACTCGATGCTGCAGAAACACCAGAGCCGTAGTGACTTTTACACATAAACAGACAATTTTCCTTTGTGTGGTTGAATCAACAGTACAGCGTTCATATATCTCTACTACCATATTCTTTGGGAGGGTGCAGGTTTGGAGTATATGATTTTTTCTGACAGTCCCTGTGCCCCGAAAATAATACAGAATTAAAACAACAAAAATGGTAAAGGAATAACTTATAACAATTGTTACAGTGTTCTATTTCGTGCTTAGTGTTACATTTACTTAACGCTGAAAATGTAACATGTGTCCCCGCAAAACAGATAATGTTACACAACTTTAAAGAAACCTAATATCAATTATAGCCTAAGTTATAGTGCGGAGACAGCGGGTATTTATGGTGCAAGGTGTAAGAGTAAAAAGAGGAACAGAGTGTGGCTCCGATCATTTTATAGTAACTTAAAAAAAAGTGCTTTCCCGATTAAGATCAAGGTAGAAGAGGAGAATACCGGCATTACAACTATAGAGGATCCAAAATATAGGAAATGTCTGCTGCAAGAAGAAAGTGTGAAAAGTGGGTGCAGTGGAGAAGGACTGAAGTGCTAATGAGCAATACGGTTTCCCGAAACAGTCAATTAAGGAAGCAGTGGAGGTGGCTTTAGGAAAGAAAAGAGAGAGAAAATAAAAGTACCAACTGAATGGATGATTACAGAGGTTTTGGAGTGTGTTAAGGAGGGGTACAAAATATATCACATATCGTTAAGTTCTGGACATGATTTGGACTGAAACAGGTAGAAGGTATATAAAAAGAATGCTAAGAAATTAACAAAAAAGAGTTACGAAGAGGAATGGTATAGAGTGTACAGGGAAATAAAACATTGGCTTGGATATGACCGTTGCTATTCACAATATACATAAATGACCTTGAGGATAACATCGAAAGTTCACTGAGGCTTTTTGCGGACGATGCTGTAGTATATCGAGAGGTTGTAACAATGGAAAATTGTACTGAAATGCACGAGGATCTGCAGCGAATTGACGCATGGTGCAGGGAATGGCAATTGAATCTCAGTGTAGGCAAGTGTAATCTGCTACGAATGTATAGAAAGAAAGATCCTTTATCATTTAGCTACAATATAGCAAGTCAGCAACTAGAAGCAGTTAATTCCATAAATTATCTGAGCTTAGGCATCAGGAGTGATTTAAAATGGAATGACCATATAAAGTTGATCGTCGGTAAAGCAGATGCCAGACCGAAATTCACTGGAAGAATCCCAAGGAAATACAATCCCGAAACAAAGGAAGTAGGTTACAGTAAACTTGTTCGTCCACTGCTTGAATATTGCTCAGCAGTGTGGGATCCGTACCAGATAGTATAGATACAAAAGATCCAACGGAGAGCAGCGCGCTTCGTTACAGGATCATTTAGCAATCGCGAAAGCGTTACGGAGATGATAGATAAACTCCAGTGGACGACTTTGCAGGACAGACGCTCAGTAGCTCGGTGCGGGCTTTTGTTGAAGTTACGAGAACATACCTGCACCGAGGAGTCAAGCACTATATTGTTCCCTCCAACGTATATCTCGCGAAGAGACCATGAGGATAAAATCAGAGAGATTAGAGTCCACACGGAAGCATACCGACAATATTTCTTTCCGCGAACAATACGAGACTAGAATAGAAGGGAGAATCGATAGAGGTACTCAAAGTACCCTCCGCCACGCACCGTCTGGTGGATTGCGGAGCATGGATGTAGATGTAGATACAAGAGATCGTCAGAGGCATGGAGCATGACAAGGAAGATGAAAATTACTAGCTATCTCACACTGTAACGTGTATCTATTGAACAGTGGAAGAAGTATTTTTAAGAATTTCCGGTAGGAAAAAGAGGGCACCACACAACAGGAGTCAACATCAAAAGCACTACTTTAGGTAATGTAGAACCTATAATGGACGAAGAAATGAAAGAGATGCTGAAAAAGTCAAGAAATGAAAAGGTATGTGGACCGGGAGGTTCTGCGACGGAATTGTGGAAATATTGGCCACACAGATGGCGAGAATTACAAGTAAACTGTTATGTCAGATTGTGGAAGGAAAGTAAATTTCAAGAGAGTGGCGCGTCTCGTACATAATTTTTTATCTATAAAACAGTAAACAAGAACAATCCAATTAAATACATGAGAGTTAGTTTTATGGCATCTATCAGCAGACTTTTTAGCGCTATGCTGAAAAAGGGATTGGAGAATCTGATTGAGGGAAAGATGCGATCGAAACAGGCAGGTTTTACAGCTGGACGGTCTTGCATGGATCATATTTTTAGCTTTCGACAAATAAGTGAGAGGGCGTAATGTAAGGGTCAGGAAGTACATCTAATGCTTGTGGATTTAGAAAAAATGTGTGAATTTGCACCTATCAACGTACCATGGGAAACGATGGGGTATAAAAGTGTAAAACAAAACCAATATTCGTAATTCGGAGACTGTAAGGCTAATAAGCCGCAGTAGTTAAAGTAGGGAGAAAGCTGAGTAAGACATTCCAATCATAGAAAGGTCTTAGAGCTGCAGTATGTCTCAGACACTGTATAGAATATATGTATGGTATATATTGGAACAATGGAATCAGTGATCCGGAGGTTTGGAAACTCCTATCCTGCACGGTACCATCTACACATTATTGTTTGCTGATGATCAAATACTGATAGCACAAAACAAAGAGGATGTCAACGTTATGGTGAAGAAGTTAATAGAAGCATTTGTAAGATGCTTGTTTAGAATAAATATGAACAAAAGAAAATATCTACTAACGAGAGAAGATGGGAGGGATGTGATACTGTCACAAGGACCAGTTAAACCTGTAAAGCAGTTTGAATACTTAGGATCGATTATCTGTTCCTCGGGAAGCTGTGAAGCAGATTTGGAATGCAGGACCTAGCAGGCAAGAGAAGCAATTAAAATGCTAAATGGAGTTCTGTGCAGCAGTGCAATATCAAAAGAAACAAAGGAGTGGCCGCGTGGTTAGAGAAGCCATGTCAAGAATTGCGCGGAGGTTCGAGTCATTCTTCGGGCATGGGTGTGTGTGTTGACCTTAGCTTAAGTTAGTTTAAGTAGGGTGTTAGTCTAGGGACCGATGACCTCAGGAGTTTGGTCCCTTAGGAAATCTCACACATTTGAACATTTTTGAAACAAAGTATTTTACAAACAGTACTGGAAAATATACCAACATACGGCTCAGGTAGAAGGGTGCTGGACGCAATAGCATCACCAGGACTAATTATTGCGGTGGAAGACTAATTAAAGGAGTTCAAACGAGAGATTACACTGAAAAAAAGTTGAAAGAACTAGTACCTAAAATCACTCTTCTGATCTTTTCAGACCATGTATTTCAATGGCACTTAAAAATCCTAATGGATGCAAATTTAAGCCTGGATTAAAATGTATCTTGCCATTACCGAGTATTAAGTAACAGACGACGACATTTTTAAATATTGTATTAGTTCGATTATTTACAGTATTTTAAGAAAGTGAAAATAATCCGTCAGAAGAAAACTATGTACTTCGTAGTATAAAGTAGAAACATGTGTTTTAAAACGTGGCGACTCCTGGAAATATATAACTTTACAAGAATACCCTCCGAAATTTCACAATAAATAGTTACTGTGAAACGCGGACGTAACTACGGGCGTTTAATTGCTGTTTTATTATAAACCTTTTTGTAAGGATAAATCAGTGAAAAATAACACGAATAGAACGTAATAGGCTAAATGCTATATTTAGACCACTTTAAAAAGCAGTTGATAATTTCCTATCAACTAGGTGCTCTGCTACTTCGCCTTTTAAAAAATGATGATTGATGAATTGCCTTGAGCTCTCTTCATATGAGTTCCTCTTGGTGCAAGCACTGACTATAACTATTATTACAGCTACACCGGACTGTAAGTGATTGTCGCGTAGCGTTCGATTGTTAGCCGTCTGTTTTCTGGTCAATGCTTCTACAAAACGTTGCTGATTCGTGCGTATCTATCTCGACAGTCGTATCAACAGAGTTGATTAAAACTAGGAGGACAGTCTTTTTAGTGAATGATATAATTGGAACTGAACTACTGACACGTTAGTAAATCCAGCAAAGAATTAATTCTAACTGCATGAAAGGCTATCATTTCTCGTCAACTAAGATTCAAAAATAGAAACTGCTTTTCCAACAAAGTTGAGGGAGAGGCGTCCCCTGCCCCCACTCCCCACCCTACCCTCACGGCAGTGACGCCAAAGCCTGGAGAAGCTGGTAGAGAGGCAGAGTACAGGCAGTAGAGATGGATGGAGCAAGGGGGGCATCCAGGATATCCAGAACAGAGCGCAGAGGAAATGAGGAAATTAGTGAGATAATGGATACAGAACAACCAGTCGTGAAAAGAATTGAGAGTTCTTCAATGGTATGACCACGCACGGCGAGTGGAGTAAGGTCAATGGCCGAAACTAATCATTGAATGGTAGCCACCAGGAAGGACAAAGCGTGGACTCCCGAGAATAACATGGAGAGCTAGAATGATCAGGAAGAGAGGTCTGAATGAGGAAAACTCCCACGACCCTGATTCCTTCTCAGACCTATTAAGACAAGAATGAAAGAACAGATGTTAAACAATTCTTATATAAGCTTAACAAGGTTATTGACGGGAAAAGAATCGCAACACCAAGAAGGAGTTGTTCGACATAAACGGAAGTCTGTAGTGTTTCTACACCTGAAAGATGATGTCTATTCAGATTTAGTGCCAGTCGCATAAAGGTGTCCCTAGTAGTGCCACTATGAGCATGCAGATCAGATTCACTTTAGATACACGCTGTAACAGTCGTAAGCGTTGGATTGAACGTGGTGAGTTGACGTTAGTCGAGAATAGCTTTAAGGCCACAAAGAGGCCATTATTAGTGTCTCACTGAGTTTGAACGAGGTCATGTAGTAGGGCAACGAGAAGCTGGACGTTACTTGTGCGATATTACAGAAGGACCTGGCAGGAATGCAGCCACTTTACATTATTACTGGCAGCAGTGGTCACGAGAATGCACTGTTGCAAGATGACTGGGCTCTGGACAGCCACGTGACACTATTTCATCATTTTGTCGGGGTTGTTGACGAGGAAAATCATTTCAAAAGGTTTGAAATTTTAAAGTTTGTTCAAAGTCAGTAAGTACTCTCGCTCTCACATACAGGGTGATTAAAGTCTGCCCATTCGAGCGTCGTTTTCTACACTGCTTTTGAACAGCACCCCAATCCCTTTGACAGGTATGTGGTTCACACCACCACAACAGTTTCTTCCATACAGTAAGTGATATGTGTTCCAAGTTTGATTGAAACTGGTCTTTTGGTTTAGGAGAAGAATACAACAGACTTGGAGCAGAATTAAGCGTCGCACCAAAAAGTTGGAAATGACAGGAACTGGTGGAGTATCTAATATCTGTATGCAAGCGATAGCATGTGTAGCTAACGTGTTACAATACGCTATGCATAAAAACTGGATTTTCCAGTGCTCATATCTCGTGTTCTATTGGTGATAAAAAGATAGGTTTGTACAGCCAACGGAAGGATCACTTTAGTGTCATTTTCCTACAGCGCATGGTCACGTATGAATATTACACAAATCCAACCGACTAGTCAGATGAAGTAAATCGATTGGATCTTTTTGCATTTGATGGGGTCTACGGTGGGCTTGAAGGTTCTGATGGAGGCACAATTAGTTCATAGGTGGTTCCTCGGAAAACCACAAAAAAATTAGTTTAGTGTATTTTCGCCGTGGTCAGGAGACCATAACGCATCCGAGCATATCATCATCCTTCTCCGAAATACAAAGGTTCAAAGCTACCCTACTTGTACACATAAAATCGCGCTTAAGATCCAGTGTGGGGCGAAAACGTACTTTATAAAGTGACCTTAGACAGATAAATATTGTGTAAAGTGTTTCCGTTACCATTGTGGAGCCCCGTGATGTAGTACTGAAGCACATTTAAAATTTTTACTGGTAATATCCGGTCTGGCATGTAAATTTAGCCTTGCGTTGTTTCAGTTTCACATAAGTAAACTATCTAAATTTTACTGACCAACATATTTCTTTTTATATGAGTTACACACACAGCTGCAGCAGGGAAAAGGAGGGAACCAGCGGAGAAATGGTCCTATTGGAGCACAAATAATGGGAATATATTCCTGTTTGTTTTTTAAAAATTCGTGTCCCAGGTGCCTCATTCTGCCTTCCTCAGCATGGCTGCTGATACACTTTTCGGGATGTGAGGTCGTGGTCGAAGAACTTTTCTGCTCCTTATGTTTCGTCCAGGACTGCGCTGGACTTCCTTAGAGGCGCTGCTCCGCTGAGTCTTCCTCAGCATCCTGCAAAGTTTTCACAACAATTTTGGCATACGAGTATATTCAGGTTTTTTATGCTGAGAGAGAAGATAGTACTGTGGGGGAGAGACGGGAAAGTATAAATGTTGGAAGATAGTGTTTTTTTTTTTTTTTTTAGAGAAAGAGCGAAAGAGGCAATGGCAGTGGGGGAGAGAGAGGGACACGGTGGCAGTGGCACATTTTTGACAGTGACAGAACAGCGCTGCAAAAGGAGTGAAGTAGACAGTGCCGGGGGTAAGGGGAGGAATAACGAGAAAGAGAAAGTGGAAGTGGATGAGAGCCAGTTATAATGAGAGACAGGGTATATGATAATGCCAATGAGGAAGAAGGCTAGAGTGACAGTGAGAATAGACAGCAACAGTAGGAAGAAAAGAATGAGATGCCAGTAGTAAGAGAAAGCAAGAAGAGAATATAGTAGTACGATAGAAACGAAGGAGACTGGCTGTGATACAGGAGGCAATGACCTAGAGGCACAAAGAGATAATGGCAATGAGTTGGGCTGAGTGAGTGAGTGAGTAAGGGTGATGGGGTATTGATGGGGATGAGCCACTTTCAACGATGGTGTATGAGTGTGAGCTACAATTAGTGGAGCTTGTTAGAGTTTGAGGTGAGCTGCATGTTAAAAAAGCATGAAAATGTCCGGATGCCAATATTTTTGAGGAAATATTTGAGGGTGCTGAGGAAGAGTGATTACAATAACAGGAACATATATGCATTTTTTGCGCTGAGATAGGGGCACTTTTTAGCTGGCTGTAAAACGAACTACGAATTAAAAGAATGATGGTGTAAACATTGGTACGCCAGATTCAAACGTCTCTAGTTTTAATGTTTTGGGCAGGTGAATTGTCCTTAATAATGTAAGTGGACAAAGATGAATTTGATGTAAAATCGAGATACCCAGGTGCGATGATCACTGGCAGCAAAAAAAAGAAACTACTGCGGAGAAACGTGAACATCGAAGCAGGAAGAAAAATGAGGTGACTCAGGACTTAGGGAATACAAGAGATGTCCTGTACAGTTGAATTACGTCGCTAATAATGAGACTCGTTGCTGGAAGGACATGCAGCCAGAACAAAACAAGAAGTAGGAGCCAAAAAGTAAATGAGAAAAACTAGCGAGACTGAACTTCTTAAAGCTGATTTACGAAACAGTTTCAGTAAAAGCTACACAGCCTCTAAGAGTTCTTGTTCGTGCATTCCCCCTTGCAATTAATGGGAGAACAGCAAGCTACCCTGAAGTTAGCAGAGATGGTGCTCCGTTTCTTTTATATCCACCAGACGATTTGTTTCCCCCCTCGCCTCCGCCTAGTGGCTTATCAAGTTAAAGTGCGTGGGTGATTTTCGCCGGCACTGCCCGTCGTCGGAATTAATGTCGGAGGCAGCTGCAGAACGCACAGCCTCTAACAAACGACCGGGCCGTCTCATGCTCATTACTCCATTCATTACGGCTGCCAGATGAATTGCCCTAATTCGATTACAGAACTTATTAAGCTGCTGAAGTTCGGATCCCCACACAACGACGCGAAGTGAAATTTCATTTCTTTAGCGCAGAGACCTTTGCTTTCCTTTGTCTCGAAAATTACGGTAACACTAATTTCCGCACTAGTATGAGATCTTCTATTAACGTAACTGTGAGATACTGTGCTTCAGAAAACTTATAATTGCGTAATGAAAGTAAAATTTGAGCTTTTATCCACCGAAACTGTCACGTGATTCTCTATCATTGTCTAGAGGTGTTATATCTTTACCCTCAGTATAATTGTAACGAATCAGTCACTCCTTCATGAAGCACTTCGTGATTTTCAGTCATGGCATTTCCACGTGGCTGATTTCGTCCTCCATCTTTTCCTACTTTGTGGTAATCATTTCGCCTGCGTTTTCTAATCACAGCTATCGATTTAGATAATTTGTTTTGTGTTTTGCAAAATTTGCCTACTATTTCAACTTTCCTTCTCTATTGGTCCTAACAAGTATTCAATGGAGAACTCATCAAATGTATTTCCAATTGCCTGCTATTAATGGAACAAATAACTCCAGATAAAGAACCATTAATCAATCACGATGAGAAAATCTTAAAGCTCACATGTTTCTTCTTATATCAAAAGCTCTCCACAAACCAGTGTTTACGTATATACTTTTATCCTGTTCGGTTCAATTAACTTTTCTAGCTCTCTGGCGATCCACGTTCGCCTCTCAGAGCAGACTGAGCCTCTAGAACTACAATTTCAGGAGTATCTTCCATGGAAACATATCAATCTTTGTTCAAAGAACAGTTTTACTGTTAACAAAAGCTACCATTAGTCACTGTCCGCTCATCATTGTTCCCGTGCAAGGTCATTCACAATAACAATGCTCTCTTGGTGTTTACAGTCTTGCAGTTCTTTTGGTTTACGTTTCGCAATTTTGTTATTTAGTAAGTGCTATTTCTGCATTTTACTTTACTTTCTGATATTAACTTAGTCTACTTTATTATTATTTAGAAATGAGTTACAGGAAGAACGTTCAAATAGTTTAACAGGTCTTCTAAGTCTGACTTATTGGCAAAAGGAAATACGTCGTCTATACGTACGGAGAGCCTAGCCTAAGACGCACAGTGTGTAGTGAATGTTCACAACGCAATAGCAGAATCTTTAGTTCCGTTATGTACACGGGAAAACAGACGAACGGGGTTACATAGGGCCTAAAACTGACCCATTCAAACTTCTACATGTACACATTCATTATACAGTTTTTGACAATCCAATTTTCAATTACCTCACAGAGAAGGTGGGGAGGGGAACCAGACAGTACTAATTATTTGGTACACAATTAAGCTACAGTGTTGGTTTAGATTTTTCACATACAGTGATCTGTTATCTTCGTGGTGTAAGAATCGTACCAACACAGGAAAAATAATGGTTTCTCTCAAAAGAATGAAGCCGTCCACCGCTGTATCTCTATCATCTCCAATTCCATCTCCACCTATAAATTGTAAGCACTCGACAACCACCAGCTGCAATCTCTCATCTAGGATCGTCACTCATTTCTTCTCTGAATTTTTTTGAGGACATCAGCGTCAACCATACTGTAACTTCCCGTTGTATAAGAGTACACTTCTCAGTGCTGCTGCCCGTAGAGTATTATATCTACTCCTTGTTAAGCATGGCCGACACCGGGACCCAATACCGGGTGTCTTTGTTGAGCGTCTTTGGTGCGTGGCTGAATCGAGTGTGAGTCGGCACACTTGCTATTTAAAGACACAACGTGTTCCCATGTTTGGAGCGTATTGCCTGTCTAAACTGATGAACGATTTGAATCCCATCGAAACAAGATTTTCTGAAACGACATTGCCCAAGACAGCAAATGAGGACTTGTTCGGAGGAAGTGTGGCTCAGTATGAAATAGAGTCACTGGTACTGTCGTCGTCTAGCATGGTCGTATTTATGTTTTTCAACATGTGGACGATTGAAACTGTTTCTGAATGCAAATGAACAACCAATCGTGGTATATGACACATGTCAAATACAGATACCACGGCAAATGAGGACAGCCATTAAAAGATTTTTCGAAAAGGTTGGTGTTTTAATACAGGAAACGGAGAAAATTCACTTAGAAAAGCTGGTTTCGGCGGGAACACAAGAAATTAAAGAACCGTTCGTATATGAAACTCTCGTGTTTTCTGTTACCTGCCAATCAAAATGGTTGAAATGGCTCTGAGCACTGTGCGACTTAACTTCTGAGGTCATCAGTCGCCTAGAACGTAGGACTAATTAAACCTAACTAACCTAATGACATCACACACATCCATGCCCGAGGCAGGATTCGATCCTGAGACCTTAGCGGTCTCTCGGTTCCAGACTGTAGCACCTATAACCACACGGCCACTCCGGCCGGCTATCTGCCAATCAATTACGAGGAAGTCATAGCACTAATGTAAAAGGATATAAGGTAAGAAGATATAAAATTAATAATTGTTATGAACTTCAATATACAATGATGTATTTAGAAGTACAGAACAGGGATTAGGGAAACTAAGCTTACATATATATGTTTCAGATCTTTTCATCTCGCCCATCGTTTTTAGTTTTTTAATCCCCTCATCTGTTTTGCTTTCTTTGTTGGTTAGCTTCACCACTAGAATTTTTTTCCAGCCGAAGAAATAAAGCTTATTTCTGTCTGGCAGCTTTATCAAACTGTATTTACTTTAACCTCGTTCATTGTAAAAACTTAACTGCACATACTTATCTTTTGATATGAAAGAAAACTAATAATCAAAAGTAAAGTTACTTCTTCGTTGTAAAACTAAAAGTAATTCGTCTTCGTATTAACTCACATAAATTCTCGTTAGGACATGGAAAAAGAAATCATATAGGAAAGTAACACGAACATTAGTTCGTCCTGAAAATGAAATTAAAAAGAAACTTCGTTTTACGAACACTAGATTACAATTTTAATTTTATTTACAAGAAAAATAAGATAATGTCCTTGAGACTTAAATATGACAATATATAGGAATTACTTCAATTACTGACAAGGCTGATTCGAGGCTGTTCAAGATATGGAGCCTACCAGTTTTATTTACACGTCAAGTTCCATAGGACCAAATTGAGGAGCAAATCTCCAACGTCATGGAACGTTTCACTACATGAAATTACAACATAAAAGTAATAACAGATAAAAATAAATCTTCATGAACCGGAAAAAAGTCAGTCCATAAGTTTAAGTAAACGCTAAAAGTAATACAATAAGAATTAGTTTAAATTTTCAAGGAAGTCCTCAACAGAATAGAAGGAGTGATCCATGAGGAAACTTCAGTTTCGATTGGAAAGCGCATGGGTTACTGCTAAGATTTTTGAATTCGAGTGGCATCTTATTAAAACTGGATGCAGCAGTATACTGCACACCTTTTTGCACAAGAGTTAAGGTAGTCCAATCCGAATGCAGGCTTGATTTGTGCGGAGTATTAACGCAGTGAAAGCTGCTTATTCTTGGGAATAAACTAATATTGGTAACAAATGTTTCAAATGGGTCCGAGCACTACGGGACTTAACTACTGAGGCCATCAGTTCCCTAGAACTTAGAACTACTTAAACCTAACTAACCTAAGGACATCACACACATCCATGCCCGAGGCCGGATTCGAACTTGCGACCGTAGCGGCCGCGCCGTTCCACACTGTAGCGCCTAGAAACGCTCCGCCACCCTGCCCGGCAATATTGATAACAAGAAACGATAATAGCTAATATTCATATTGAGAGGCCAATGTCAAAATACCCAGACTCGTGAACAGAGGTCGACAAGAGGTTCGTGAACTCACAACACTTATTGCCTGTACTGCTCGTTTCTGGGCCAAAAATATCCTTTTCGAATGGGAAGAGTTACCCAAAAATATAATACAATACGACATAAGCTAATGAAAATATGCAAAGTAGACTAATTTTCGTGTCGAATGATCACTCACTTCTGATACCGTTCGAATAGTAAAAATGCAGTATTAAGTCTTTGAACAAGATCCTGCAAGTGGGCTTTCCATGACACCTTCTATCTATCTCAACACCTAGAAATTTGAATTGTTCAATTTTACTAATCATATGCTCGTTCTGTGAAACTAAAACGTCAGGTTTTGTTGAATTGTGTGTTAGAAACTGTAAAAATTGAGTCTTAATGTGATTTAGCGTTAGTTTATTTTTTACAACCCATGGACTGAAGTCATGTACTACAGTATTTGAAACCGAGCCAATGCCACACACAACATCCTTTACTACCAAGCTAGTGTCATCAGCAAACACAAATATTTTAGAGTTAGCTGTAATACTAGAGGGCATGTCATTTATATTAGAAAGGGATAGGAGTGGCCCCAACACTGATCCCTGGGGCACCTCCCACTAGACATTACCCCACTCAGACCCCACATCACAGCCGTTATAAACATTGTGAATTATGACCTTTTGCTGCCTGTTGCTACAGTAAGACGTGAACCAATTGTGAGCTACTGTATTCTGTAATGATCAAACTTCTAGAGCAATATTTTGTGATCAATACAAACGAATGCCTTATTTAAATCAAAAAATATGCCAACTGTTCGAAATCTTTATTTTAGCCCATCCGGTACTTCACAGAGAAAAGAGAATATAGCATTTTCATTTGTTAAACCCCTTTTAAAGCCGAACTGTTTACTTGATAGCAAATCGTCTGATATAAAATAATCAATTATACTTACATACACAGCCTTTTCAATAACTTTTCCGAACATTGATGGCATAGAAATGGGTCTAAAATTATCTACATTATCCTTTTCTCCCTTTTTATAAAGTGGCTTTACTACTGTGTACTTCAATTGCTCAGGAACTGACCATTCGTAAAGGAAAAATTACAAATACAGCTAAATACAGGGCTAACATGTGCAGCACAGTACTTTAATACCCTGCTAGACACTCCATCATAACCATAAGGAGTATTTCAGACATCAATCTCGGAAAGGCATTTGCCAAAAAAGTTATATGATTTCCTGTAGAAACTAACTATTTATTTACTTAACCAGCAATGCTCAACAATCGATTGTTAAATATTGTACATATACCTGATTTATCAGTAACAGAAATATTTTTACTACGAACTGGCTTTATATCGTGGACATCCCTCTGCTGATTAGACACGTCCATCACAACCAACCAGATGTTTTTAGTTTTATCCTGTGAATTAGCTATTCTATTTGGATACCACATACTCTTTGCCTTCCTAATAACATTTTTAATTAGCGAGAAAAGAGAACCACTTGTATGAATATCAAGAGCTCAGATGGAAACCCAGTTCTAAGCAAAGAAGGGAAAGCAGAAAGGTGGAAGGAGTATATGGAGGGTCTATACAAGGGCGATGTACTTGAGGACAATATTATGGAAATGGAAGAGGATGCACATGAATATGAAATGGGAGATACAATACTGCGTGAAGAGTTTGACAGATAACTGAAAGACCTGAGTCGAAACAAGACCCCGGCAGTAGACAACATTCCATTAGAACTACTGCTGGCCTTGGGAGGGCCAGGCCTGACAAAACTCCACCACCTGGTGAGCAAGATGTATGATACGGGCGAAATACCCTCAGACTTCATGAAGAATATAATAATTCCAATCCCAAAGAAAGCAGGTGTTGACAGATGTGAAAATTACCGAACTATCAGTTTAATAAGTCACAGCTGCAAAATACTAACGCGAATTCTCTACAGACGAATGGAAAAACTGATAGAAGCCGACCTCGGGGAAGATCAGTTTGGATTCCGTAGAAATATTGGAACACGTGAGGCAATACTGTCCTTACGACTTATCTTAGAAGAAAGACTAAGGAAAGGCAAACCTACGTTTCTAGCATTTGTGGACTTAGAGAAAGCTTTTGACAATGTTGACTGGAATACTCTCTTTCAAATTCTTAACCTGGCATGGGTAAAGTACAGGGAGCGAAAGGCTATTTACAATTTGTTCAGAAACCAGATGGCAGTTCAAGAGTCGAGGGGCATGAAAGGGAAACAGTGCTTGGGAAGGGAGTGAGACAGGGTTGTAGTCTCTCCCCGATGTTATTCAATCTGTATATCGAGCAAACAGTAAAGGAAACAAAAGAAAAATTCGGAGTAGGTATTAAAAACCATGGAGAACAAATAAAAACATTGCGGTTCACCGATGACATTGTAATTCTATCAGAGACAGCAAAGGACTTGGAAGAGCAGTTGAACGGAATGGAAAGTGTCTTGACAGGCGGATATAAGATAAACACCAACAAAAGCAAAACGAGTATATTGGAATGTAGTCGAATTAAATCGGGTGATGATGAGAGAATGAGATTAGGAAATGAGACACTTAAAGTAGAAAAGGAGTATTGCTATTTAGGGAGCAAAATAACTGATGATGGTCGAAGTAGAGGAGATATAAAATGTGGACTGGCAATGGCCAGGAAAGTGTTTCTGAAGAAGAGAAATTTGTTAACATCGAAGATAGATTTAAGTGTCAGGAATCGTTTCTGGAAGTATTTGTATGGAGAGTAGCCATGTATGGAAGTGAAATATGGACGATAAATAGTTTGCACAAGAAGAGAATAGAAGCTTTCGAAATGTGGTGCTACAGAAGAGTGCTGAAGATTAGATGGGTAGATCACATAACTAATGATGAAGTATTGAATAGAATTGGGGAGCAGAGGAGTATGTGGCACAACTTGACAAAAAAAAGGGTCCAGTTAGTAGGACATGTTCTGAGGTATCAAGGGATCACAATTTTAACATTGGAGGGTAGCGTGGAGGGTTAAAATCGTAGAGGGAGACCAAGAGATGAATACACTAAGCAGATTCAGAAGGATGTAGATTGCAGTAGGTACTGGGAGATGAAGAAGCTTGCACAGGATAGAATAGCATGGAGAGTTGCATCAAACCAGTCTCAGGACTGAAGACCACAATAACAACAACAAATTCAACTACACAACATTCAAATATCTGTTCAGTGCAGTGAGGTGTACGTTTATGGACTCAGATGGAATACTGTTTTTTACGTACATAGCCATTCCCCCACCTTGCAAGGAACACCTTGAGAAACAACCAGCTAATCTGTTGCCTGGTGAAGGAAGCTTCTGAATTGTCAAATTATTTAAGTGGTGCTCTGATATACCAATAATTTCAGAGTCAACATCTATAAGCAGTACACTAACTTTATCTATAATACCACTTATATTTTGATGAGATATGCTAATTCCTCCTCTACTTCGAAACATTACGTCCTCGGAGGGTGAGCCACTGGTTAGAGGGACTTCATTTAAGCAGGTATATCTATCAGCTGACTTCTATGTAAAAAGGTTCATAAAATTTTATGTCCTATTTTTATTATTGTGTTGAGAATATTTAATAAGCTCCAACTTTATTTTGCCTTTGCAGAACGCTTTCTATTTTTCATGAATCCTATAGTATCTTCCAGTTCTTCCAAGGAAATTGCCTGTACATTCACATCGGACTCAGCTGTTACAATGTCCACGGATTTTCGAATTAATCTAACTATGTTTCATTGGCGATATTGTTTCGCTGTAGAGTTTCTTTCTCCTCTTTATCCACAGCTTTTATTATCACATAAGCAGTTTTTTTATAGATATCGTATTTTAATTTCCAAGGAAGGGAAGTTAACTCTGCCTTTTCACATTTCCCGCCCATTTTTATTATTTCTTTCTAAAGAAATGTGATCCATAGGATCGTGCAACTGCGTGATGACAGAATACAAAGAAAATTCCAATATGCTTCCATACTTCGTTGATCTAACGACGATACTCTACTGCATGTGCTGTAATATAGATATTTCACATTGAAGCTCAGTTCTTAAAAAAAATGAGGAGAGCACAGAAACAGAGCGAATTTATCGTGTCTAAACATATACTAGAATCGTGTGAAAGATGAGTAAATTCTGCGAGCCGTTAGGATGTGCGCTTCCCTGGTTACATTTCGCAGATTTCGTCGCTCGACAAAGTGATACTTACCAGAGGAGAAACATATGCCATGCGAATTGAGTATCGTGTGAGATGTGAATCCGAGTTGCGCTCCGCTCTGCAGAGGATGCCCGGAAACGCTTCCAGGCAGCGACGAGAAACGGCGGCCTTGCTGCTCGGTATCGCGGAATTCCGGAGACCCGCGTGCCTCCGGCCGCTCTGCGCTCGATAGCCGCCATCGATTTCACGCTGCCACCCTCCACCCTCCTCCCACCCTTCTTATCCTACCGAGGCATCATTGTCGCGGGAAGGCTCCCGAGAGGGCGCTTCTACTTGTCGCTGTCTTAAGAAGTGCACCTGATAAAGACTACGTTCTTACAATGTCGTTACATGATTTAGGACGGAGCTGTCGTTCTCTGGAAGTGTCGCATGTAGCACACATGCAGTTTGTAGCGCAGAAAATATTCCAAATTTACTTTGCCAGGCAGTATTATTTATCAAGACTCTATAAGCTGTTCACTCGTACTGTCGAGTTAAACCACCCTTTCGTGACCAGTGGGTCATACGTGTCCGACGTAGAAATTTATTTCCCTGCGTTCTCAGGGATATGGATGTCCTATATCTTTGTGATGATGCCATCTAGCGTTGAATGTATCGTCTGCTAAGAACCAACAGACTCATTGTTTGCCATTTAACGCGCGAAATACCACTTAATTGTTTCAGTTGTGCCATCTGTGACTTGTGTATTGGCGGTTCTATCCATCTCCTCCTGTCTGCAGTAGACAATCTCAGTACAGGTACTTATTGTCTCTTTTACATTGTTTGCTAGAAATATGTGCACATAATTATTGATAAAACATTTAATGGTTCTTCCTTATGGTCACTTTGTGCGGAGAACTTATATTTCTGCCTTTTGTTTATATATGAGTCTACATTTTTGCAGCTATATACTTTATTCGATCCTGTAGTCTTATTTCATTAGTCATGATTCGAGATGAAACGGACTCTTGGTTCGCCTTTTGCAATTTATGCCTACCGTCGCATTTTCTTTACATTTTTCCCAGTTAAAAGCTGCCGCACAAGAGCAAGGTGAAAAGAAAGTTTGTCAAATTTTTCTCCATTATGAGTGAACAATGATAGAACGTAATGATGAAACTGTACTCCGACGTTCCTAAGAAAATAAAAAAGACGGAGCCGCCATTTGAGTGACCTACTGCCTACAGCGTATCTTCCACACCGTTCGTCAAACCGGCCCATTATAGATGTGTACTGTGCTACGCATGAAAGGCATCTTATAACTGAGATGTACAATTTACATCTTTTTCTTGTGACGAATGTTATACCTTTCCGGTGGTGAGCAGTTGACAAAACTGTAACTGACTTATTACATAGCACTTTTGCCGCAGATACAAACCGTTCTGCACGGATGATGATTTTTAGTTATCTGCAGTTCGAAATCATTTCCCAAAAGGAATAAAAAGAGGTGACGCAGACAATGCAGTATACTGAATCAAGAGATCAGGACTACCCTCAAATGTAGCTACTGAACAGTACCAGTACGTATTCAGCCATGTTTCGAATAATTTCGTAAGAATGTGAAGCATTAAACAAATAAATTTGTTTGGCGTAATTCGGTACTTATTATCTTATACAATCCTACAATAATAATTTTCTGTGTGATGTATATGTCTGTTTCGACTTGAGGAGGAATAAATAAAGGTAATCATTTATGTTTTCTCTTGTCCAGTCGGACATACAGGTCTGACTTAAAATAATTATAAAACTGTAAACAGTAATCACAGTGAAGAAACATGGCCTGACTCAGTATCCATTTGAAAATTTTAAATAATTACGTCACGGAAGGTTTATATTATTGAGTTAAAGCAAGGATCCTCATTCTTTTTTCTAGAGAGTAATGGAGCGTTTGGCTGCGGTAAAATAAATTGATTGCCAATGTTAATGGTTTATTCATCTCGACAATAGGAAAGTTAACACAGTAGTCGTTGTTTGTTTGTTTATTTACAACATGCTACAGTACATTGTATTCGTAATACTACATAAATGTATTTTGTGTTTGTAGCAGGCGCTTCTTCCATATGCAACAGCTTCACGCTTCAACTCTACGCGTCGCCAGTGGACACTTTACTGATCTGAAGACGGTCTATGTTCTACCGAAACCGGCTATCATACCATAAAAAGTAATTATTATACAAAAAGGAATAATTTCATAAACAAGCCTAAGCGTACAGAATTGAACAAATGGCACTATCGAGAAACGCACCCAAGGTAAGATTCATGTCCTACGCATATAAAGGTGTTAAACTATGTTAATAAAAACAGGATTCCTGGCGTGGGCCATTGCTTACGCCTGTGGGAATACAATATAATTTCCAACGGAAACGTAATGCGGAAGTCACAAACAGCAGTGCACCGAAGTCCACGAGCAAGACCTTTATAGATTGTTTAAACTTCGTTTTGCTCACCAGTAAGGTGTCCCGCAGTCAACCTTACAGTCCATGACCAGGTGACGGCGTTTCTTAACAAAGCCTGCTGCGTCGCCACCGGAGTCATAGCCTATATACACAGCCTCCCGGCCGCATTGGTAACCCACATGTTTTGCAAGTTCAAACAGCTGCTGCTTGCCTCAGTGATACCCCGTCTTTGACGCTCCACCTGTTCACTACCGTGCAACTACAAAATTGGCATCTAATGGCAACAGGGGGCGGGTCAGGAGGTACCACAGCATGAGGCCACGGAGTGTAGTTGAACTGCTTAGTCGACGAGTAACTTAAAAGACTGCTGCAGTGCTAATGGTGTTGAAACAAAGTTGAGCTCTGGCAACGATAACCAAAGCAATAATTGCATTATATCTACGACAGCAGTTGCCGTGGTTGATATTTCGTCAGAAAGGAACCCATCGAATTTCGCAGAATGAAAGAGAAGTGGTAGATGAAATATTAGCGTTTCTGCAGGATGAGTTACTGGTATGTGTAGTATACACTCTACTGTGTGGACAATGTATGCGACGATACGCTCTGAACAAGAGAAAGTGATACTGAAACAAGCGTCGACCCACATAGTTTATCATCCTTCTCAAACAGAGCTCCGCAAGTTCCGTCTCCAGTGAAGCGTTCTAAAGGGCAATCATTGCACAAGGAGCGCGTACTAAACGTAATTACGTACATGGGAGATCATCCAGCTATGAACAGTTTTCGAATGTGGCCGCAATAATATGATCGTGTAGTGCACAATAAGAATTATGGATATTCAAACGAGGACAAGACGCACTTGTTACAAAAACTTGTGTTTGCACGTATCAGGGACGCTCGATACTTATTAACAGGAACTACATAATACTGACCTACTACGTTACGCACATCCAACTGCGAGTGACATCGATTACAGTGTTTCAAGGGAGGCAGTGGAGGGTCTCATAACATCGAACAGTGCTACGGAATAGGAAGACGTAAGATAACGAGATCTGAAACAAAGTGTGAACTTGACAATGCTCAGCAAACCGCTGAATCGGCCTGAAATTTGTAGATGAGTAAACGAACTCATCGCATCGTTCAGTAACGAATTTGTTATAAACTCTGTTTAATCGGGATTTGAAGAGAAAATGCATAAGAAAGAATCCTGGAAATACCAAAATTAACTAACGTCAATTTCTTATTGCATTCCTATAGAATTGTGCTGACTGTTAATCTGAATGTTACATTGATTGAAAAGTTGTTTATTGTGCTGTGAGATGTTAAATGTGCTCTGAACTCTACGATTCTTTCGCATGTGCGTGATCTTGCAAGGGCATTAGGTAATACTGTAAGTAGGCTGTTTAGTTTTTTTTTATTGGTAACGCCACATAGCGCTCTGTATGAAAATCGCTGGCTGTGCTGTGTGCAGTCTGTGGCTGGTTTCCATTGTTGTCTGCCATTGTAGTGTTGGGCAGCGGCAGCTGGATGTGAACAGCGCGTAGCGTAGCGCAGTTGGAGGTGAGCCGCCAGCAGTGGTGGATGTGGGGAGAGAGATGGCGGAGTTTTGAAATTTATAAGAATGGATGTCATGAAATGCTATATACATTATGACTATTAAGGTAAATGCATTGTTTGTTCTGTATTAAAATCTTTCATTCGCTAACTATACCTATCAGTAGTTAGTGCCTTCCGTAGTTTGAATCTTTTATATAGCTGGCAGTAGTGGCGCTCACTGTATTGCAGTAGTTCGAGTAACCAAGATTTCTGGGGAGGTAAGTGATTTGTAAAAGGTATAGGTTAATGTTAGTCAGGGCCATTCTTTTGTAAGGATTTTTGAAAGTCAGATTGCGTTGCGCTAAAAATATTGTGTGTCAGTTTAAGCACAGTCTTGCACAATTTTTCTAAGGGGACGTTTCATATGTCGACCCTTAGCCGAGGATACATCACTGGAATCTTCTGATTATTTCTTCTAGTTTGTGTAATTATTGTAGCTATTGTTTATTGCTAGAGCGTAATTGTAGAGAGAAGCTTCTTTGTAGTTGTAGTTTTTCATTTTTGTACAGTAAAACACTTGTGGCATGCATGTAGATTTGCACTTAGTATTTTTCAGCTGCGCTTGCAATTAACTAGATATTATTTTCAGTGCTATGTTGATGTGTTTTCTTATTTTACTCTTCCAATTGTGCTTTTCTGTGTTATTGTGTGAAATATTGTGACAATACTGGCATGTGAAAAACGTAATACTAGGCTCCAACGTAAACTGAGACATGAAAGTGAAGACGAAAGCAGTGTGTTAGCGCCACCATGTAACGAATTAACCAATGTTCAAAGTAGTAATTTGGTAATAGTGCATAGGGAAATGGAGCGTGCTGCAAATAATGGTGTAGGCAGTGAAACAATTAGTGACCAGGGAAGCATTATCGATCGATCGGTCGGCAACAGCTAGCGTCAGGAATCCGAAATGACAGGACACAATCTTGCAAACACTGTAGATTCAGGTTTTGCGTCCTCACCGTTTTCTCAAATAAATCAAGACACATTTTGTGCTTTTCAAAATGCGAATATTGCCGGTTCAAATGCACTGCCGAATAGCACTGACGAACATGTTTCAGACACCAGTGCACTATTATTGCAATTAATGCAAAAAATGAAACAAAATCAGAAACAAACACAGCAACAGTTAGACACAATGGAACAAAATCTTCAAAAGTTAGACACAATGGAACAAAATCAGAGACAAACACAGCAACAGTTAGACACAATGGAACAAAATCTTCAAACGTTAGACACAATGGAACACAATCAGAGACAAACACAGCAAAAGCTTCAAAAGTTAGACACAATGGAACAAAATCAGACACAAACACAACAAATGCTTCAAAAGTTAGACACAATGGAACAAAATCGTCAAAAGTTAGACACAATGGAACAAAATCTTCAAACGTTAGACACAATGGAACAACACCAGAGACAAACACAGCAACAGTTAGACACAATTGAACAAAATCAGAGACAAACACTGCAAAAGCTTCAAACGTTAGACACCACACTTGAACAAGCACGTGAAAATTTAACTACTGAGTTACATAACATTGAATCGAAATGTCAAAAAATCTGTAATGACGTAAAAACACAAATTTGTGAGCATTTTCAACCTATTTTTTCGCGGCATAAAAATGCATTACAGAATCATGAAGCAGCCATAAAAGAACTTCAAACTATTGTTCGTGAAAATTACGACACCTTGCAAGCTAAAATTGACTCAGTTGCATGCACCGATTCGGTTACGCAACTTGCAAGAACTCAGGAAAACTTAAAGGACACAGTAGATTCGATTTCAACACAAATGGACACTCTGAAAATTGGTTCAGAAGAACACACTGAGTAAATGTGTTCACTATCGGAGAAAGTAGCCGAACTTTCGGATCAGTTCACTAATTTATCTGCAAAGGTAGATGATAATCTGAATGACACAAAACCGGTAGTCTTTAATGACACAGAAGAGTTCGAACAAATTAAGAAATTCAAACAAAATCAGAATCAAATTAATACGCAATACAAAAGAGAAATCCGGGAAGTACAAGATCAGTTGACGCAGATAATACAAAAATTAAATATTTCAGAGGACACTCGCGCTCCAACACGGGGAGAGGAACTTAGAAATACGGAAAAGCCACAAAATAATAACACAGAGCATTTCGGAAATCATGAAAGAAATTGGCAAGGTGCACCGAATTTTGAGATGGAACCGCCGACACGACGTAACAATGACCGATATGCGACTAGCCGACACGATGATTTTGACTATAAGCTGTTCATTACTGCACGTAAATTCAAAACATTTAAGAATTCTGGCAACGACATTCATCCACAAGTGTGGCTCCATCAATTCTCTCATTGTTTTCCTCCCAACTGGTCGTTGGAGCACAAGTTAGAATTTATGTGTGGCTACATGGAGAATGAACCAGCTGTAAGAATGCGATCGGTCATACACGATTGTCACAGTGAAGGAGAATTTTATCATGCCTTCCTCTCAGCATATTGGTCTCAAGCTACACAAAACCGAATAAAACATAGCATCAGAATGATGAAACATTTCGAACAAACTGAATTTTCCAGTCTTGTGAAATATTTTGAAGACATGTTGCACAAGAATCAGTACCTGTCAAACCCATACAGCCCCTCAGAACTCATCCGCATTTGCTTAACTAAATTACCTGAACATTTACGACATATTATTTTGGCAGGACGTTCCAAAGACGACATTGAAGCTTTTCAGGGACTGTTACAAGAACTGGAAATTGACACTGACAATCGTGGAACGCGAAAACAGGAGCACAACAATTACAGGTCACACCTGTCGCAATTCCGCGATGACAGAAATAATACAAGACAAGGCTATTCTTACAATGTAAATCGTGACCAAATCAGACACCACCCATATGACAACCATTGGCAGAGTGGTAATAATTACAGAGAAAGATCAGATCTCTGTAACAATGAATATGGCAGAGAAAACCATAGAAACAGACAATATGGGAACCAAAATAATTATTATGAGGGGAGACAGAATAACTTCAGACGCAGCGGTCCACCACGCAGCTACGATTCTGGGAGAAATTCTCCACCACATGACCGACAAACAAGAAACTGTGTAAACTACCGACAAAACGACAGACCTGAAATCCATCAGAACTGGCGAGCTTCAAACAGGGCAGGGCCCTCTCGACAAGGTGAATTTGTAGAAGTGAGGTCTCCAAAAACCAATAACGACGCGCGCCAACAAAGAGACAGACATTGACTCACACCGCAGGCAGCCACGGGCGCCGGCTCGCTAGGCGAAAAATAACATAGACGCTAACCTAGAGAAATATTCCAGTATTCTTTACCGACGTATACCGCATGATAATTGCTTTCAAGTTCAAACTCTGAGTACTATGAAGAGTAAAGGATTGCACCACATTTCACATGTAAAACCGTTTATTGAAAGATAATCTTCTTTATAACTTAGTCTCTGCCATAAAATTTTTCACTTCACTTCCTAGTATGCTTTGTGAGACTTAGAAACTGTTAACATTGAACAATGCTTTGAAGTTCACTATACAGTCTAGAAACTAGGGAACATATTTAAACAGAAATTACGAATGCATTGTTATAGTGAACAGACGAAACAGTGTTGTTATTTGTATATTCTTGCTTGTTAGTTGCACGATTATGTAACGACTATCAGGCTTACATACTTAGAACATATACTGGTACTGCTGATGAGATTTTAATGCCATATTTTGGTTTACTTGAAAATACATTCTAGATTTAAAGTACTTTCTGAGAGATACCAGATGACACAGTGGTTAGTTTATTTGAGAGCTACACGATTATATCACAATGCTACTAATGTGTGACATAATTTACATTGTTGCTTTTGCGGTGTATCTGTTTTATATCTGCACATTTTTTCTGAATTCTTCTGGAAAGTAAAACATGTTTAGTAGTAACTTTTGTGGTATAGCTACAACGAGACAGCCTTTTCCTTAGCACAACAACACGTTACAGCACAGTACTTTCTTCATCACGGCAATAAGCATAATAACTAAAATATCTATACGCAAAGCATTTCACTTTTGTTTATTGTGAGGTAAGTACATTGACTAATGTAGAACTTAGCTTTCGGAGGACGATAACTACGACACTTCCACAGAGATTATCTTACAACAAGACGTACAGTTTAGCGCTACAGTACACGTATTTGAGTGATTAATTTTGTACTTAAAACATTTATTTTTAAAGATATTTGAAGTACAATGCTACAAAGGTTTTCCATGATACATTTCATTCCATTGCTGTAATCTGTAACACCTGAGGATATAATTACATTAATCCTCAGGGGGGTACACTCTTAGTTTGTGTACCATGTGTATGGCAAGCACAAGGAGCCCTAGCTAATATGGTATTTGCTTATACAACTTTACACATCGGTACCATATTTCTCTAACACATTAATTACACAGCTATCTGATCATTTAACTGGGAGAGACAGACATTTATTTTACTACATCAGTGACAGATGATTACGTAATTACACAGTTGGATAACTTCGCACTTACGAAATTGTATTTTGTCTGTACTTTGTGAACTGGTCAAATTTTTTTCGGAACCATTGTGATACTATGAGAGCTTAGAATGATATATTTGGTATGGGATCATGATTTTTAAAGTACGTTTGAGGTAGATGACACTTTTCGCATGAGCAGAGAATTTTTTTAGCTTTTGAAATTTTTGGAGGAAGCTACGACGATTTTGAGAATTTGACTGAGGTGTTATGATGTTAATATTATGATGACTGTGTATTATGCTGTTGCGATATGTTTATGATCAATAAGCTGTTGCTATATGAGGAATTGGATTATGCTACGTATTTATTATGGTGAAATATTGAAGAAGTGTCTAGGAATATGTATATGTGTAATAAAGCAAGGAATAATAAGTAGTGGTTAGGGACTCTGGTTTGTGAAAAAGGATGTTGGAAACCTAGAATCGTACTTTAAGAGTTATGAAATGTGTGTATATGCGTGAATGTATCACTATGCTGGCGAAAATTTTTGGACACTATTATATTCAAACGCTTTTGTTTCTACAGATTTGTAACGCAAATTCTTGACCTGTGAAATATTTTTGTATGAGACTGTCACTGTAGCGGAAACTACTGACGTAAATATTTCGGTAAGAAAGTTAAGTGACCACCTGCACGTAATGCGTTGTGGGTACCTAGCTGCGCGACAGACGCCTTGAAAAAACCATTAGTGTGTGCCTGTCAGAGGCACAGGTGGATAGAAAAAAGGAGGCCATTATCCTCGCTACTGACATTCCTTTGTAGAAAGCATCGTAAATACGACACCTTCAAACTTGAAAACACGATTACATTGTAGAGTTCTTAATTTATGATATTTGCTGAAATGAAATGATGAGAAACGTTTCATGTCTATTGTCTTGCTAGTTGGAAGATTGTTTACTGCATTATGAAATGCCTTATGGCTAGCGAATGAGGTTTCACGCCTTGCTTTGCCTATTTTGTTTAATATCTAATTTCTAGCGGCACTACAGCATTGGTTAAAATAAAATTTTATAGATGTACTAATATAAATATTTTCTGTCTACAGATCCAGTATATAATAATAATGTGATATACTTCCAAAAAATGAGGGAGCACAAAAAGACATTTCCATTCACAGGAAGTGCATACAGAATTTTCTTTTCAAATTCTCGGTTATTTATTTCATAGAATAAGTTTTTCTGGTGCACCACTTTAATTATATAGACATTAAGATGTGAATATACATTTCCCTTATCTGCATTGTTGTCTTTAGTGTACTGTTTTTTCTGCTTGTGGGTTTGTCATGTTTAGGTATAAGTTATTACATTTACAGCTGCTTGCCTTGCATACTTGCATTTTTTTTGTCATTGCTGTTTGTATTAATTGTTTTGTGCTGCTGCATTGCCTCGTCCCATAGTTAAGCATCTGAGCTCAGTAGATTTAAGTTAGCTTAACATGTTTAGTAGTAAGTTTTGTGGTATAGCTACAACGAGACAGCCTTTTCCTTAGCACAACAACAGGTTACAGCACAGTACATTCTTCATCACGGCAATAAGCATTATAACTAAAATATCTATATGCAAAGCATTTCACTTTTGTTTATTGTGAGGTAAGTACATTGACTTCTGTAGAACTTAGCTTTCGGAGGACGATAACTACGACACTTCCACAGAGATTATCTTACAACAAGACGTACAGTTTAGCGCTACAGTACACGTATTTGAGTGATTAATTTTGTACTTAAAACATTTATTTTTAAAGATATTTGAAGTACAATGCTACAAAGGTTTTCCGTGATACATTTCATTCCATTGCTGTAATCTGTAACACCTGAGGATATAATTACATTAATCCTCAGGGGGGTACACGCTTACTTTGTGTACCATGTGTATGGCAAGCACAAGGAGCCCTAGCTAATATATAAGAGAATATATAAGAGAATGAGTTGCGATGAATTGGAAGGAATGCATTGAGAAGCTGTAAGAAAATGGTTTGGCCAAAAAAGTATTTTGAAAGAGGATAGGAACAAAAAAAGTAGGGTTTAGGGACAACAGGTTTAGGTAGGATTTTCTTGGAAATAATTGATGATGTAAGATAATGGAAAATAAATTATGAGGTGAGAAATATGTGAACATATAAATACAAAAAGCATGCTTGGATAGAATTTTTTGGTGCAAACAAATGTTGAAATAAGACGAAAGATCTATGGAATGAAGTTTTGGGTTGGACTGCACTACCAAATGTTACACTGAAAACAAACCCTGTCCTTTCCTTGTGTTTTCCCATTATGCGTTTGTGTACCCTTGTGTATTTATGTTCTTCTGGTCTTTATATGTTTATCTGATAAGGCTTATGTTGCAGAATTTTTCTAATACTCAGCTACATGAACTATGATTAGGAATACTGTTATCCTCAAATATAATTTGCATTAATAATATGTTATTTACTTTGTAAAGATGTTAGACACTACTTATTCTGTTCTGTTTTAATGCTCATGTGTGAAGTTTATGTTTCGAAAGTTATTCTGATATTTTATGTATGTACTTATGTCATAATTTTTGTAACACTGATGTATTTGTTATTTCGATTCTTTTGTAAAGCCTGTATTACTCCAAATGTTATCTGTACCATTATGTTCTTTAATGATATATTTTGTACCTTTGTTATTGTTTTCTCATGTTATAAAATTGTAATTGACACCAGTTCATCAAATTAAGTAACTTGTAAAAAAATTACATATCACTACACATGTTTCTGTTGGTCATAGTATATGGACAATATTTGAGAAATAGGGACTGATAGGGTTTGTATGTGTATTAATAATTCAGCAAGAGACTGGTTAACAGCATTGCTCATTCTAAGGATATTTCCAAAAAAAATTGTGAGTGCACAAGTGGTGGTTTATGGACTTGCTATATTGTCACAAGACTCTTCGATGGTGATTGTGTACCTGCACAGTCGCAACAGATGGCTGCTGGCCATCTCTACAAGGACTGAAGTGGGTCTGCACCTTCGATGGCCCACCAATACCATTATTTCTACAAGGACTGCAGTGGGTCTGCACCTCTGGTGGCCCATCAATACCATAATCTCTACTAGGACTACAGTGGGTCTGCTCTGTGATGACCAACCTTCCAATATTCTTCAAACCTTCGACTGACTCTGATGTGGGTTTGCTCTGTTGTGGCCCATTACCTGTCAGCATGTCTTTCCGTTGGAAGGACAACACTGCTTCTTCAAGACTGCATGGAAATCCACTACATCCATGTGCATTTTCTTTACTGCTCAGACATTGAGCAAAAACACTGCTATTTTACTGTGATGAACGATCAGGAGTGTCTTTATGGACTGTGAGAAAATTTTAGCTTTTGACCAACATTCTATCGTTAAGTGTGTGCATTTCATTTCTTTGTTATTGTAATTATGAAAATTTTTTTCAAATCTGTATTGGCCACTGCCCAAAACAATTTGTAATTTTTTTGTGGGGAGCTTGGGGGCAATATAAGTAGGCTGTTTAGGTTTTTTTATTGGTAACGCCACACAGCACTCTGTATGAAAATCACTGGTTGTGCTGTGTGCAGTCTGTGGCTGGTTTACATTGTTGTCTGCCATTGTAGTGTTGGGCAGCGGCAGCTGGATGTGAACAGCGCGTAGCGTTGCACAGTTGGAGGTCAGCCGCCAGCAGTGGTGGATGTGGGGAGAGAGATGGCGGAGTTTTGAAATTTGTAAGAATGGATGTCATGAACTGATATATATATTATGACTATTAAGGTAAATACATTATTTTTTCTCTATTAAAATCTTTCATTTGCTAACTATACCTATCAGTAGTTAGTGCCTTCCGTAGTTTGAATCTTTTATTTAGCTGGCAGTAGTGGTGCTCGCTGTATTGCAGTAGTTCGAGTAACGAAGATTTTTGTGAGGTAAGTGATATGTGAAATGTATAGGTTAATGTTAGTCAGGTCCATTCTTTTGTAGTGATTTTTGAAAGTCAGATTGCGTTGCGCTAAAAATATTGTGTGTCAGTTTAAGCACAGTTATGTATAATTTTTCTATGGGGACGTATCATGTGCGTGATCTTGCAAGGGCATTAGGTAATACTTACGTTACAACAAGCAAGAGTGGGAAAATAGCTGTAAGAGAACTACAACTATGTTATGAGCACAGATTTTTCCAATAGCTGGTCAAAATAACTTGCTTTTACTTGATTCCGTTTCTAACAACCCTACCAAAACAAAGGTCAGCATTTAATAACGATTGTGGTGTTGCTCACGCTGCTAAATACAGAATATTCGGGCAACAACAGTCATATTATGTGGCAGGTGTCATTAGAGCACAGCTAATAAAGTCATTTCATGTAATAATCAAAAAACTAGGCTCTCATCGTTTTGTGTTTCCCACGCTCGTCTCGTCTTAAAATCATGGCTCAATCGTTGAAAATCTAGGTGGTTATGATTCCAAGCTTGGATGCAAAAAAGGCCTAGGTTTTATTCTGCTATATTCGAAAGTTATGTAGATGCGCTTCACATCCTTGACGATTACACTTTTGCTGGACAATGGTGATGTAAAAGAATTATCAGCACTCCGAAATTAACTTACACCTCCTTTTAATCGCTTTTATTGCAATATCATGTAAACTCAAAACATCACTTCGCAATACAAAACATACTTGTAAACATCTCTCTCACAGTCCCTGTTAAAGTTCACATTTTATAAGCTGACGACAATATTCGTCTTCCCAACATGACGTCCACAAATTGACTTTCTCAAGGTCCGACTCTCTAACAACTCAACAACTAACTAAATATCGCTTACGCGCCCAAAAATCAGAGTTACAAGTACGTCAAAGACCACAGTGACAAAAGAAAGAATACACAAAAGAATAATATCATTACAATATAAACACATCGATGTACCAAAAGTGAAATCAGATCTGAATGTTGTCTCAGAAATATGTTAAGTAGTTAACAGAAATACAGTAGAATATTATTGGTGTCGAGAGGTTCAGGTGAGGTATCATAATGGTTACGTAATTCAGTTACTATTACACGTTCCACCGATATGATTCTACATACATTAGGATAATTTAGGTTAAGTAGTGTGTAAGCTTAGGGACTGATGACCTTAGCATTTAAGTCCCATAAGACTTCACACACATTTGAACATTTGAACATCCAGAACGGTTTGTAACTACCAAGGAGTTAGCCTTCCATCTTGATGGTGCGAACCTTTGAAACAAATGTGGTGCGCTTCTTTCATTCGGTGTTGATGGCGCGAGTTAATTGTTTGTTTTGAACATTTCTTGAATCTCGTCCATGTCCACCTTGTGAAGTGTAATACATGCATCTCATAGAAGGCTGATTTCCTCTCCTCCCTGACATATTTTTTTTCTGGCACCCTCCTGATACACATGAAGCTAATATTTTTCCTGCATAGCTGTTAACACAACATTTTCTAATGATACTTACTAAGGACTGAACTTGCGACCTCGCCCATGGGGCTCCTTGTCATCGTTGCCGGGCGGCGCTGCATTACGGCTATGGCTTCGCAGTGACTGTGTGCCAAGGTGGAATTTAAAATGTTCCAGAAAACACGGCAAATAGTAACGTTCGTAATATCACAGTACAGTGGTCTTGAAGTGTGTCCGATGCGAAATAGTTAGACAAGGGACCACAAGAGAACGTCTGCACATGTTTACATTACTGATAGTTGCAATTATCTGCTTATCTGTACTGTAACGCATGCCACGCTAAGTCAACAGGGCAAAAGTCAGCGTCGCCATTCGCATCAACAGACGCCTGACCCAACTGATTACTTATGCAACGCTCCAACGAAAATGCAAACCGATCACTGCAGCAGTTCCTCAAAGGTAGCGTTCCGTGAAATTTCAAGTCGTCTGCACTCAAAATAAAGTGCATGTGGGAGATTACCCATCCTTAGGACCTTCTTTCATTAGCACAAACCTCTGATCTTACAGTCAGCAGTGAAGTCTTCCTCTTCGTGATATCCTTTCATAATACGAATGAAACATGCCACTATTCATCCACTCTGGATTCTTATGCGTCATGAACAGCATCCACCTGTCATCTTGCAGCCAATGAACAAAAAAAAAAAAAAAATCCTCTCCATGGCTCGCATCGGTATTTCTGTTGGCTATCTGATCCAGTCGCAGCCAAATTCATTACAATAACATGAGGATTCTTCGAAACAACAGGCATTGCGAAAGTGTGGTAACAAAAAAGGTGCTCTGGAAACACTGTGACTAGTGACTAAGTGTTAAGAATAAAAGATACTTTAGAAATCGGCAGTGGCTTGTGGAGTCATTTCCGGTGCGTCACTCCCTCTGACAACGGCAGAAAGAACACCAGATCGGATTATGGTATCTCCACACCTGTTTGCACGACGCAGGCAGTGACCAGAGAGGAACAGAGAACTGAGACTGGTGTGTGAATCGATCGCCCATGCACCGCAGTCACGCTTCCTTTTGCAGTGGATCAGCTACACAGAAAGCGCCTTCGGATCTGTGTGCAGGCAACCTGCCAGGCCACGACCCGCCAACCTATGCTACACGCTGACGACCTCTGGGGACGTTTAGGTCTGCCACGTGTGACAGCAGGTTCCACTACGGGCTACAAGGGAACAAGCCATTGCCGAGGCGAAAGCTATGAGACGTGTACTGAAGAATAAAATGAGTGATGACTGATCTTCTTTTATTTGCTTCGAACTATGGCTAGAGATCCTTAGGCGACGTGTCCTGATAAAGCAGTAGGAAGTTACAGATTGAGCGTGAGCTACCCCTATAATATTACAATAAAGAGGTTTTATTATCTTTCTCAATATGTGCTGATCCATAAGCTACACTAAATACAAGATGGGGGATGGCGCATACATTTGTTTGTATTGATTGCTGATTTGCTGTGCCAGCTTACCAGGAAATCAATGCTACTACCTGACGACGGGCTCAGGACTAAAACTAATAATGTTACAATAAAAACTTTTCTAAAAACGATCAGGCTGTTTGCAGTACTTCCTGCAGGTTAAGTTACGAAAACTGCTGTGGCTTTCTCTAACCACAATGGATAAAATAATGATTATCATACTTCAACGAAGTGGATAAATTTTTTTGCCAGGATCGAACAAAATGTGTACACTCCCGTATATATTTAGCAAATATATCTGAGTTACACGTCATATATGCGAGACGTTGAAAACATCTTTTAACAGCAACACGGTATGTGAGATGTCTCGTGCGGTTGACTTTTGGTTGCTCTGGTGGTGGCAACACTGTGGGGAATTCCCGTCGTAACGACGCTGTAGCACGTGCTTTACAGCTCCCGCGTGCGTAGCAGCTTCGTAACGGCCTGGAATGGCTTCTCTTCAGGGACCGCCAGGGAGCAGAACGCTTCCGACAAGGTCCGGGAGTCTCAACTCCGTGTGGGGTTAGTCCGACCACGAGCGCTCCATAAAACAGGGGCCACTGCTGCCAGAAAAAAGAAGATAAGTCAACTACAGCAAGAAAGATATTCCAGAGGCTAAAATTCTTGCACTTTCTGTCGTTACTGGTCAAGTCCGAATCATGCACATTATTAATAAGTATCAGCACGTGTTTGAAAATTTGAGAAAATAACGTGAGCAGACTGATACGGATTATTTAAAGTTTTTAATACGGAAATTAATGCACAAATTTGCCATCATCACATAGTGGGCAAGTGGGATACTTCACATTTAAGAGAAGACTTAGTATTGGTTTTATAGAAGTGATCATTAGACTTTCAGAAACTACTCAGCAAACTGTAGCTTAGATTTCATTGAACCTCAGAAGTCGCTTGTAACTTATGTGATGACCATCCTGTTGTTGGTTCGCTGACAACCTCCCAACATATTTTGCGGACTTCTGCTTAATAACCTCTTATGGACTAATTCTCTGGGGTAACTCATTACTTAAAAAGGAATTATTCATACTGAAATCCAGCATAAACAATCCATCTCAATTTGATAAGGATAGCGATGTCCATACCCAAACACTAGAAGAAAAAATGAGTTTTTATTCGTTATAAAATCTCTCAGTGCTAAAAATAGTGTTCAGTATGCTCCAAAAAAGCGACTGATTATTTATCAAAAACTTTTAATGTCTGGAAGGAAATAAAGCAACTTTTAAACGTAACCTGAAATGCCAAGTAGCTTAAATTAGTTGCTGATGTACATTGTCAAAAAATCTGATTAAGGACCTCTTTCTCGTGCTCTTAGTTGATTAAACATCTGAGGTTTCCAAGAGTCTTATTGCCTGCAGTAGCATCACGGTTTAGTTAGGAACTCTTCTTTCAACTGTGCTTCTTAAGTCACTGAATAGTTGGTGTGTTCCCGTACCTAGGGCACAGCGGGTGAATCCCACAATTGTAGTTATTTTCTCGAATAATTTGGCGATATCTTAATATATTCCTGTAATAAGAGAACATAGCTTTTAATTAAATTATTAATGCACTAATGGTTTCGTATATTTACTTTATCGAAGATTGTCATCATATTTGCGATTGCGTTTCCCGGCAAAGGATGCATTACAAAATGTATGTTTACTTTGCCATTTCACCCCGTCAGGTGACTGGCTACTATACGCGACTGGACGCCATCAGACCAAATGTTGCCTGATGACGAAATTATATAACCTATTTAATTGACAAACACATGGTTTCAAAAACTTTGCCAACACTGTAGCAATTAACTTTCACAATATATATTTTAATACATAATGATAATTTCGTGTGACTTAACGACCTGGTGCAAGTCTTTCTATTGGACGCCACTTCGGCGACTTACGTGTCCTTAAACTACTCCATTTGTCCAACCGGGGAAAGGGGACCTACAGTTTAACGTGCAATCCGAACCACGTTTAGTTTCTGGCGACTCCTCACCTCGGTGACACGTGAAGGCTAGGCTAAAACGCAGAGAGAAAAATTCAAGGTCCGACCGCGAATCGATTGTATGACCTCGAGGTTTCCAGTCAAATTCTTTACCGCTTTTTAAAATTTATCATCAGGTTGACATGGTACTTCCTTTAACATTCACACGACCACAGTCAAAATCATCATATAATATGATCCGTAAAGTGAGAAAAACAAAATAAGAGAAAGAGTTCCTGGGTAATTAGGAAACTAACTCACGACCTATTGTCTATATTTTGAATTTATTTGTTTATTTGTTATTAATTTTTTTTGTCTAAGAAAGAAAATAGAACGAAACAAGTCTTCACGTGACTGGGCACTAGATACAGGAAAGAATCAAAGATCGCAGGGGATCTCCATCAATACCCCGTCGATTACAAACAAGATACAGCATATTTGCAAAAAGCGCTCGATAGTGTGAGTGCCGCAGCCACTTCCAGACACGATCATGGTCGTTCCTTCCTTCAACAACGTAGTGAACGTATTGACTCCGGTGCTAAACGATCTTACTCGTTTTCGTCTCACGAAAAAATGAATACGTAATACGTCAGGACGAATTAGAAAATCATTCGATACAGCGGATTCAGGCCCTCAGGAAATAGAAACCAACTGTCGACGAATCTAGAGCCAATAACCTCGTCCATTAGAGACCGGACTTTGACGTGGGATATCAGTTTGACGACATTTGTCACATTAGTCACTTGGACGTAGGTCTATGCGAAAAAGATGATCACCAGTCGGTATCAAACGAAGAATAACACTGTACGGCAACGAAGAAATCTCTATCTGTAATATAGCAAGACCAAGACGAGACCAGACAGTTTTCCAGAATGTTGACTGAGAAGCTATTTCAACAGGGTAAAGGTAAGATGGTTGACCCCAACGGGATAGTACGTCTGCGATAGTGAGGTGCGTCTTTGAAAGGATACCAACACCTAAGAGTATGACAGCTATAAAATATTCAAGAATATGTCACAATTTAGGGATAATCCGTCCAACATCAACGGGGGAAGCCAGACTACCGGCTGCAGGCAGGAAAATAAACGAGATGTAATAGAATACAGCGCTGGTGTACATATTAAGGCATAATGTTCTACAAACAAATGGACGCCTCATCTTCATATCGGGAAGAACTAATCCCCAGAGCTCGCGAGGCCTGGACACCACCTCATACTGCACTCAAAAGATATGCTGTCGCCACAAGAATCGACCGGATAGTTGTTTGAGTCTACTGTCCATAATCGTGGGAAGCGGGAATATCTGTGCAATGTAGTATACTTACTGGAAACATTGGTCTTAGACCCGATCTTGGTAAGGAAAGAAAGAGAGAAGATAGGGTTTAACCTCCAGTCGACATCGAGGTCATTAGAGACGCTGCGGCCGGCCGGGTTGTCCGAGAGGTTCTAGGTGCTACATTATGGAACCACGCGACCGCTACGGTCGCAGGTTCGAATCCTGCCTCGGACATGGATGTGTGTGATGTCCTTAGGTTAGTTAGGTTTAAGTAGTTCTAAGTTATAGGGGACTGATGTCCTCAGAAGTTAAGTCCCATAGTGCTCAGAGCCATTTGAACCATTTTCCGAGACGCAGCACAAGCGTGGATTGTGTCAAGGATGGAGAAGAAAATCAGCCGTGCCCTTTCAAATGACCATTCGGCTTTTGCCTGAGAAATTAAGGAAAATCAGGAAAAACCTAAATCTGCGTGGCAGGACGCAGGTTTGTACCGTCATGCTCCAGAATGCGAGTCCAGTTTGCTAACCACCGCTCAATCTCCCTCGACCGGCACTTAGTGAAAGTGGCTAAGGGTGCGGCGTTCGTGTTCAAGAACCTTTCTCTGAACACGAGTCGTAACGTTCCGCCAGCTAAGAGCCGCCGTTTTGGTCGGGTTGCGATATATTACGATACCTAAGGTCTTGTGGCGACTAACCACCGTCACCCAAGGGATTACCACTTGATTAAAGCCCTGAAACGGCTGAAGGTGCATTTACCATCGTTAATGTGGGCACCACCAGGTCGATAAAAGAATTGCTAGTTATCTTTCAGCCCGGAAATACGCTCAGAATTTTGTACGAAAATCGTAACATCATCGGCGTAAGCGCGGACCTAGAATTATTCTCCCATTATAGCCAAGCCACGTAGTTGCATGGCAGTAATGCGTAGCAAGGGTTCTAAGAACAAAGAAAAGAATGACATGGATTAGGGGCTTCTTTGGGCAGACCCCGTTGGTTCGAAATCCTGCGGGTAAAGTGATCGTGCACAGCCAGTGAAAAGATTGGCAAGGACCTAATATGCGTCGTGAGTAGAATCCAGAAGGTTAACACACTCACCGACACGGTCAAGTGCCCCGTGCAAGCCGAGAAAATGCAAGGTCCCCGAAATATTAGTGGAAGCAGCCATCGAAATGCTATCTCGACATTCGATAACAGAAGTTAGTATCGTGCATCCTGTCACACAACTTCGGCTAACGGCAATGATTTTATCAAGCGACTTAGAGAGAAAAAATTAGGAGAGTATTCGGGCGAAGCGAGTCAAGACCTGGTCACCTTTTGTTTTAGAGATGTCGACCACTTTACCTTCTTAGAAAGGAGCAGGAAACGAGACATCCTGTGTCATTTCATTGACAATCGATGTCATTGTGTCATCTATTAGAGGCCCAAAATGAACATAAGGTTCTTTAGGAATACAATCCAATCCAAGTGACTTGTGTGACTGATATGCAGTAGCAGCATCATATATATCTTCCTTGTGGAAATCGCCCAAAAAAACGCCATTTAATTCAGGGTTGATGAGTTGTTGTTGTTGTTGTCTTCAGTCCTGAGACTGGTTTGATGCAGCTCTCCATGCTACTCTATCCTGTGCAAGCTGCTTCATCTCCCAGTACCTACTGCAACCTACATCCTTCTGAATCTGCTTAGTGTACTCATCTCTCGGTCTCCCTCTACGATTTTTACCCTCCACGCTGCCCTCCAATGCTAAATTTGTGATCCCTTGATGCCTCAAAACATGTCCTACCAACCGATCCCTTCTTCTAGTCAAGTTGTGCCACAAACTTCTCTTCTCCCCAATCCTAATCAATACCTCCTCATTAGTTACGTGATCTATCCACCTTATCTTCAGTATTCTTCTGTAGCACCACATTTCGAAAGCTTCTATTCTCTTCTTGTCCAAACTAGTTGTCGTCCATGTTTCACTTCCATACATGGCTACACTCCAAACAAATACTTTCAGAAACGACTTCCTGATACATAAATCTATATTCGATGTTAACAAATTTCTCTTCTTCAGAAACGCTTTCCTTGCCATTGCCAGTCTACATTTTATATCCTCTCTACTTCGACCATCATCAGTTATTTTACTTCCCAAATAGCAAAACTCCTTTACTACTTTAAGTGTCTCATTTCCTAATCTAATTCCCTCAGCATCACCCGATTTAATTTGACTACATTCCATTATCCTCGTTTTGCTTTTGTTAATGTTCATCTTATATCCTCCTTTCAAGACACTGTCCATTCCGTTCAACTGCTCTTCCAAGTCCATGGCCGTCTCTGACAGAATTACAATGTCATCGGCGAACCTCAAAGTTTTTACTTCGTCTCCATGAATTTTAATACCTACTCCAAATTTTTCTTTTGTTTCCTTTACTGCTTGCTCAATATACAGATTGAATAACATCGGGGAGAGGCTACAACCCTGTCTCACTCCTTTCCCAACCACTGCTTCCCTTTCATGCCCCTCGAATCTTATTACTGCCATCTGGTTTCTGTACAAATTATAAATAGCCTTTCGCTCCCTGTATTTTACCCCTGCCACCTTTAGAATTTGAAAAAGAGTATTCCAGTCAACATTGTCAAAAGCTTTCTCTAAGTCTACAAATGCTAGAAACGTAGGTTTGGCTTTTCTTAATCTTTCTTCTAAGATAAGTCGTAAGGTCAGTATTGCCTCACGTGTTCCAACATTTCGACGGAATCCAAACTGATCCTCCCTGAGGTCTGCATCTACCAGTTTTTCCATTCGTCTGTAAAGAATTCGCGTTAGTATTTTGCAGCCGTGGCTTATTAAACTGATAGTTCGGTAATTTTCACATCTGTCAGCACCTGCTTTCTTTGGGATTGGAATTATTATATTCTTCTTGAAGTCTGAGGGTATTTCGCCTGTCTCATACATCTTGCTCACCAGCTGGTAGAGTTTTGTCATGACTGGCTCTCCCAAGGCCGTCAGTAGTTCTAATGGAATGTTGTCTACTCCGGGGGCCTTGTTTCGACTCAGGTCTTTCAGTGCTCTGTCAAACTCTTCACGCAGTATCGTATCTCCCATTTCGTCTTCATCTACATCCTCTTCTATTTCCATAATATTGTCCTCAAGTACATCGCCCTTGTATAAACCTTCTATATACTCCTTCCACCTTTCTGCCTTCCCTTCTTTGCTTAGAACTGGGCTGCCATCTGAGCTCTTGATATTCATACACGTGGTTCTCTTCTCTCCAAAGGTCTCTTTAATTTTACTGTAGGCAGTATCTATCTTACCCCTAGTGAGATAAGCTTCTATATCCTTACATTTGTCCTCTAGCCATCCCTGTTTAGCCATTTTGCGCTTCCTGTCGATCTCATTTTTGAGACGTTTGTATTCCTTTTTGCCTGCTTCATTTACTGCATTTTTATATTTTCTCCTTTCATCAATTAAATTCAATATTTCTTCTGTTACCCAAGGATTTCTAGCAGCCCTCGTCTTTGTACCTACTTTATCCTCTGCTGCCTTCACTACTACATCCCTCAGAGCTACCCATTCTTCTTCTACTGTATTTCTTTCCCCTATTCCTGTCAATTGTTCCCTTATGCTCTCTCTGAAACTCTGTACAACCTCTGGTTCTTTCAGCTTATCCAGGTCCCATCTCCTTAATTTCCCACATTTGATGAAGCAATCCATAAATCAGTCTCATACTAAACATACTAAATTTTCAACCGGATCGTGAGAATCACGTAGTTCAGTAAAGTAGTTAAAAATTAAATTGAAAATATCACGGTGGGACGTTGACACTCGACCGTCGGAGATAATGAGGAATGCAATGTAAACGTGTTCCCCGCAACAGTTCACCTTGTGAAATGGAAAATGGTTGACACTTTATCCGGAGTTCGTCAATCTTAAATTGTTTTACCTTTAGCAATTTGGCTTTAATTCGCTTTAAGTAGAGGAGCCCGCTTAGCGCTGTCGTAAAGTTACGTAACGTGGAGTAATAAAACTCCTGGGTCCGCCGGACGTCTGTCGCCCTAACGGGAGGTAATTACGGATTTGTGACTTGGCTTCAGTGACCATGACTCCACAATAGACGAGTACCGCTCTGTAGTAAGAGAGCAACGGGCCCATACTTCCTGAATGACAATACCAAGGAAATGGTCTTGCAGGTAGGCTATATTGAGCATCCACGGAAGACGATACAAGTTTACCGGCTGCTGTACATAATGAAATCTACATCCACGTGAACACTCTGCAAATCACATTTAAGCGCCTGGCAGAGGATTCATCGAACCACTTTCACAGTTGTCTATTATTCCAGTCTCGTATAGCGCACATAAAGGGGGAACACCTATGTATTTCCATGCGAGCTCTGATTTCTATCTGCAACCTTTTGTCCTCTGCAGAAAATGTTTCAAAAACTCAAGAAATTTTTCAGTATTCTTAAGATACTAGTAGCTTGTATAGTCCATGGAATCGGGCAAATGGATCGTAGTCCAGCTTGGTCATTGGCGCTCTCACAGCATATTCTTTATTTTTGAAATGTTTGAAGGACACGCTTCCTATTGGTTCAGTTCTCAGGAGTGTGCAGAAATTTACTACACGTCCCCTGTGAAGGAACTCTGTTATGAATATTGCTGCGGTCGTTAATCTAATCATGGTGATCGCTTCTCCCTATGTGGGTCGGCCTCAACAAAATATTTTCGTATTCAGAGGAGAATATTATTGATTGCAGTTTCGTGAGGACATTCCTCCGCAGCAGAAAAAAGCCTTTGTTTCAATGATGTTCATCCCAAATGCCGTATTGTTTCAGTGACACTCTCTCCCCTATTTAGCGATAAAGCAAAACATGCTGCCCTACTCTGAAGTTTCTCGATGTACTCCGTTAGTTCTATCTGATAATGATCCCACATCGCGCAGCAGTACTCTAAAAGAGGACGGACAAATGTAGTGTAGGCAGTCTCCTTAGTAGACCTTTTACATTTTCTAAGAGTCCTGCCCATAAAACCCAGTCTTTGTTTAGCCTTCACCGCAACATTTTCTATGTCTTCCTTACAATTTAAATTGTTCGTAATTGTAATTACTACGTATTTAGTTGAATTTACGGCCTTTAGATTTGACGGATACAGCACAATGATAAGTAAAACTATCGGGTATCACGTGAATGTTGAAAATCTGTCCGCATATGGAATAAAAAAGCTTAAAGCAATCACGTCGACCCCTAGAAATGACAGTAAAATAAGTATATCGGACAAGTGTGGGTTACAGGCAAACCCATGTGTCATATAGGTGCAAGGAGCGTATCATGTCATCGAGTTCTTTACAGGAACTAAAATTAGGAGACTGATCTACAGGCCAGAGGACACAATTAAAATCGCCATCCAATAGTATCTTTGTAGGGGATTTACAAAGTGGGTAAATGATTTCCTCCTTGTAGAAGCTCAAAAGTCTCACATAATGACCACCGCCAGAAGGGGCTAGAGAAGGAGTAAAGTGAAATCACGAAAAGTGCACCTAGGCACTTACAGGAGCAACGAATTTTTAAAATCTACATCTACATACACACTCCGCTATCCACCATATGGTGCATGGCGGAGGGTACTTCGTACCACAACTAGCTTCTTCTCTCCCTGTTCCACTCCCAAGCAGAACGAGGGAAAAATGACTGCCTATATGCCTCTGTACGAGCCCTAACCTCTCTTATCTTATCTTTGTGCTCTTTCCGCGAAATGTAAGTTGGCGGCAGCAAAATTGTACTGCAGTCAGCCTCAAATGCTGTTTCTCTAAATTTACTCAGTAGCGATTCACGAAAAGAACTCTCCTTTCCTCTAGAGACTCCCACACGAGTTCCTGAAGCATTTCCGTAACACTCGCGTGATGATCAAACCTACCAGTAACAAATCTAGCAGCCTGCCTCTGAATTGCTTCTATGTCCTCCCTCAATTCGACCTGATAGGGATCCCAAACGCTCGAGCAGCACTCAAGAATAGGTCGTATTAGTGTTTTATAAGCGGTCTCCTTTACAGGTGAACCGCATCTTCCCAAAATTCTACCAATGAACCAAAGACGACTATCCGCCTTCCACACAACTGCCATTACATGCTCGTCCCACTTCATATCGCTCTGCAATGTTACGCCCAAATATTTAATCGACGTGACTGTGTCAAGCGCTACACTACTAATGGAGTACTCAAACATTACAGGATTCTTTTTCCTATTCATCTACATTAATTTACGTTTATCTATATTTTGAATTAGCTGCCATTCTTTGCACCAATCACAAATCCTGTCCAAGTCATCTTGTGTCCGCCTACAGTCACTCAACGACGACACCTTCCCGTACATCACAGCATCATCAGGAAACAGCAGCACATTGATATCCACTCTAATCCTTAAAACAAATCTAAGATTTACATTCGCCTTCCCATACTGATTTTACCAGATCATCCCAAATCACACCTTAGTATTATGATGTCGAATATGCTCAAAATCTTCACAACTGATCTTATAATTAGGCCCTGTTCGCTTCTTTCTGTTTTTTTTAAATTTTTTATTTATTTTTTATAGCCGTTCTCTCATGCTTATTCTCTTTTAAAGAGCTCTGTCATTCACTACATGGAACAAGTCTTTCTGCAAGCGTAAACCACCTGAAATCCACATTATAAGGACACCAAGAGTAACGGACTTAAAGTTTGGTGTTGTCTTCTATTTTTTATGCGTGCACTCTATTCAAATGTACCCTGCGCGGGTGCTGAAGACCGCTATCTAAATGCCAGCCAATCGATATCAAGTGCACAAACGGCTAACGTGATTGCCCGGCTTATCAGCTCTGCACCGCTACGCTCAATGGCCCCAAGCGTTAGTGTAACGCCAGGCACTCTGCTCTCGCGGCGTTAGGACCATCGGAGTTCCCAGACGAGCCAACTACTCTACACCCCCGTATCATCACCTCTAATGTGATGTGTTTGGAAGATAGCGTGCTGCTTTTCTCGTCTCCAACGAACAAGTCGTGACTGGTTATTTTGAGAGTGATCGCATCCACATTTATTATAGACTGCTTCTTTCCCTGAGGAAGGTCGTTGTAAAACGACCGAAAAGTCAGTTTTATAGTTTATGTTCTAAACTGTTTTATAGGATAAGGATTATTCATTCCCTGATACTCCTAATACCGTGATACTTGATACAACAGCCTGCCACGGTGTTAGTGAGTTAAACGTTACTTAGCTTAGATCAGATATATCGAGTCGCCTGCTTTATAGTTCTATACACCCCAGCGCTCTGTGGGAAAAGAGATGACTGCAACACGTGTTGTGCAGTGAACATGGGTGAAGCGCTCGAGAGTTTCTGTGTTATTTGACCACTGTTGAATAGACCCTAAACTGAAAGATAAATATCAGTCCATAAAATGTTAATAATGGTTGGTAAAGCACATAAACTTACAGGGAATCAATGCATATCGTTATTATAATAATCACGTGCTTAGACAGTGCTGGAGCACCTTCGCCGTTTCATGCTTTCCAGCCGCATTATCTGCAACGTGGCCTCTTACTTAAACAGGATTAACGTAGTAAATATAGACAAAATAATTGATTAAGGCACCTTCCATTTCTGTATGTGAACCACTCCAACGAGGAATTCTGACAGAACATCACAGTCTGCGTAAATTCATAACATATCCCCCAGCTACAGACAGTGATGGTCCTGAAATTGGCCCATCCTCCGGAAACCATTAGGTAAGAAACCGGATAACAAAAGGAGGAGAGAAATGCCAAATCTCATGACAACACTACATGTTTCATCTGTAATCTGGACTTCGAATGTGATACAGAGAATCGCACTGGAGCAGAGTGGATATAATATCGTTTCTGCCTTTAGTGGTACCACAACAAAATCGAGGGTCTTTGGATGATTGTGATGAAGACGTTGATCTGTATACAGAGTTTGCACATAAGCATTTCTGTTTCAACGAAAACATCCGGTTTGTCTTTATGTACTAGGTTTCGTGGCTGACTTAGTCCAATGTTAACATAAGGTGGTATTGTGTATTTCATGTTCGTTGTTTCTGGTCTCACGAAATTGTGACACCGTTCACGGAATTAAGAATCAGGTCATGTCACGCATCCGGGAGGCATTGTCACAGAACTCATTTCTACGCCTACTCACTATATTTGTAGGACTTAATAATACTCGGTTAACATCCTAGAACGTGCATTCTGTCTTTCGGAGTGACCTTCTTGCATTTATAAACATTCTGTGAAACCAGTTGAGAAATGTCACGGAATCAAACATCCTTATCTTCAAATGACGCGGTACAACACACAAAAATTTTAATAATGTTAACAGCGGCCGCTGAATGCTACATACTTTCGCCACTTGGTATGCAACTTCGCTGCCCCAGTTCCAGTATGTCCTGGTAACCACTGGATACTAGGTAAGGTACACACAATAAACATACCGAATAGACGACACTTCAGCTTAAAAATTGGCGTTTGGACAGGTGACTTGGTGAATGGGATGTAAGTGATGAAAGACGTAGACTGTGCTACTTCCTCCCTGAATATACAGGGAAGCGATTGAGAATGAAACATATCGATCTCAGCCGCGGTGTGGTATATATCTTATCTGGACACCGACCGTATCCTACGCACTTCCATCGTGTGAGTCAGAAATAGACACCTGCATGCACATGATTGGAAGAAGGTCCCCCAGAACACACTGCTCTTTTCTGCAGGTAGTACGCAAACAACAGACACAAACTACACCTGGACTACACAGAAACAGAAATACATACATACAGAACGATAAGAGACCAAGAACAATTAGTGCAATTAAACGCATCAACAGATACTATTTCAAAAACAACACATGTCTATATGCAACGTAACAACAGTCTCCAGAAGGTCGTCACCGACATTGACAGCGACAACAGTGACACTGAAAAAGATGAGGAAGATGTAACAGTAAGTAAGACAGAATTATGAGTCAGATATAACTGGCCGAAATGCACCACTAAAGTGTACACATCTGGTAAATAATAGTTAAGGATGTCAAATACTAGAGTACGTGTGGTGTAAGGTGCTGGCAATCTAGCCAGGAAAGAACCTGCTGTTTTACTTGGATGAATACTTAACGTTACTGCATAGAATTAGCAATACCATTTCCCTGCTATTAATAGTAAACTACTGGTAGAAGTAAAGCTGTGAGACCGGGCGTGAGTCGTGCTTCGGTAGCTCAGATGGTAGAGCACTTGTCCGTGAAAGGCAAAGGTCCCGAGTTCGAGTCTCGGTCGGACACACAGTTTTAATCTGCCAGGAAGTTTAATAGTAAACTATTTTTTTATGACTGGCGGTTAACAGCTCGAAGAAACCATTCAGAGGTATTCACCGTCAGACGCAGTCGCTGACGGCACAAACAAATCTCTCCTCTAGACTATCATCCGTTTACATTCTTCTTAAAACAAGAAAGTTTATTTATATTTCAACTTCTCATTTTAGAAAAGCATTTATTCATTGTCAAATCTTTTAGGAAAAACAATGAAACAAAAAAACTACAAAAAATATGACAAACGAGAACTGTAATATGTACGACCTGTTTTAAATTATGAGGCAAGCGGTCTTTAAATTTCCTATAAATAATAAAATAAATAAATAGTAAATATCCATTCTAGATGTATTAGCTGAGGCATTTTCTTTGCTCGGTTGAGACTTCGTGTACCGAGTGTGCCAAAGGATTTACAGTTTTCCGATCAGTTGCAGTAGTAAGAGATTGTATGGCACTCTTTTAGTCATTACATATCAGTGCTTCGTCCATTTGTGACTTCGTAAATAATAGCCTGATTCATGATATGCAACTACACTCTAAGTATCGACGCTTCGGTTGGCAACAGTAAAGACTGTCCATAAACTCATACAATGCAAGCCTTCACGGCTGGTACTGAAATCACTTAAAACTTCCGGGCTATTATGCAGTGGTCGACTAATAAATCTTTTATCCATTGTGTATTCGGAACACTGCGACAGGCTTGATAAAGGTTTCAGGAATTACTGAAAGCAATCGTTGTTATTTCTTCAATTGTTATTGATTCATGACCGGTTTCTAATCGCCTGACGATTCACCAGATGATACAATTTCGTTTGGTGTATTGTGAAGGCGTGCATCTATGGCAAATATAGAGACAAAAAAGTGAGCACTGTATGTGGGAAGAATATTAAGATTGTGAGATTAATTTATTGATATTACTCACTGTTTTTATTCTTGTGGCAGGCGCTGTTCTGGAAAACGCAATGTATTCTTTCCAGCATCGTTAAATGTCAAGTGAAATGGGCACTTCTCCACCGATGGCGACTCCCATATACTTTCCAAAATATAACCAAACCAAAGAGGGTGGCTGTTGTTGTCTCCAAAGAGTTATGTGGAGGCAGAGATTTTCTTTGTCAATTTTTCGTTTTGTGCGGCGTTCGTAGTAAAATATATATTTATTACATTACTTCCTTTATAAAAATTAGTATTATGCTTTTACATCGCAAAATTTTCTTATGCTATTTAAAAAAATTACAAAACAGTGTTATGGACAATATTTCTGGTAGTGAAGTTATATTTGGCATGTTTCTCATTGCTCAGAAAAGACGATAGTATACGTATGGTGAGAGAAGTGGGGAAGTGGGAGGGAGAAAAGGGAGAGAGGGTTTGGAGGGGGTGGGAAAAGAGAGGGAGAGAGATAGAGAGAGAGAGAGAGAGAGAGAGAGAGAGAGAGAGACAGAGAGAGAAAGGTGTGTGTGTGTGTGTGTGTGTGTGTGTGTGTGTGTGTGTGTTTGTGTGTGTAAAAAAGAGAGGTAGTGAGGATGGTGTTCAAGTGTGGTATGAGCGAGGTGGGGAATGGGTATGGGAGTAGATGAGTACAGTAGTAATTAGTTTGTAAAATTTAAGGACTCTTTAAAATTTTGGAAGAATGGGTTATTTGCTAAATCAATTTATTCATTTAAGATGGTGTGGGGTGTTATTTTGTTATGTTGTTCCAGAGAGGTCAATTTTTATTCCTTTGTTTACAATGTGTAGAACGTGGAAGTTGGTTTTTATACATGTGATTGAAAGATTGTTTTGGGCTACATAGGCTGGAAAAGTAGATTTATTTAAATTATTTAAACGGAGTGCATCAGTGTGGTCTTTGTATCGAGCTTCAAAATTTATTCCTGTCTGTCCTATGTAGTAGCAAGATTTAATTTGTGTGTAACTGATTAGTGATATCGTGAGCTTGTTGTTTTAGTGTTGTGAATTATGTCCTTTTGTATTATGTTGTTTGTGTGGAAACTGATTTTGACTTTGTGTGGTTTGAATAGTCTTGCAAATTGATATGATACATTACCAAGGAAATGCATACAGACATATTTAGTTTCTTCTGGTGATGGGGAAAGGTTTGTTGATGGTTTTTGCTTAGTTTTCATTTTTGCATCTTGCTTGTCAACTATGGTTGGCTCATAAGCATTGTTGTGGGCTATTTTTAAAATGTTGATTTCCTTAGTTTCTACAGCAGTTTCCTCATGAATTTTGTTTGCACGGTTGAGTGCTGATCTGAAAAATGCTAGTTTACGCTGATTTGGGTGACGTGATATATTATTTGTAATAACATCTGTTGTGGTGAGTTTCCTGTAAATTTTGAATTTGTGTTTGGTGTTGTGACATGTTATATTTAAGTCAAGAATATTAATTCCCTGTTGTGTTTGGTGTTTAACTGTAAACCGTATTTTGGGATGTATATTACTTAGTTTAGTGGATAAGTTTTCCATTTCACTTGTTGTTCCACTGTGTAAGTAGGTTTTTTTTAGGTTTTGAAATTATTGGAGGAAGCTACGGAGATTTTGAGAATTTGACTGTGGTGTTATGATGTTATTATTACGACGACGATGTGAATTATGCTGCTGAAATATGCTTAAGCTGATGCTATATGAGTTATTTGGTTATGCTATGTATCTGTTATGATGACATATTGAAGAAGTGTCAACGAATATACATATGTGTAATAAGGTAAGGAATAATGAGTAGTGGTTAGGGACTCTGGTTTGTGAAAAAGGATGTTGGAAACCAAGAATCGTACTTTAAGAGTTATGAAATGTGTGTATACGCATGAATGTATCACAAGGCCGACAAAAATTTTTGGACACTGTTATATTTACAGGATTTTGTTTCTACATATTTGTAACGCAAATGATTGACCTGTGAAATTTTGTATATGAGACAGCCACTGTAGCGGAAACTGGTGTCGTAAATATTTCGGTAAGAAAGTTAAGTGACCACCTGGACGTAATGCGTCGTGGGCGCCCAGCTGGGGGACAGCCACCAGGAAACAAGCAATTAGTGTGTGCCTTTCAGAGGCACAGGTAAAAAACAAAAAACAAAAAAAAGGGTGTCATTATCCTCGCTGTTGACATTTCTTTGTAGAAAGCGTCGCAAATACGACACGCTCAAACTTGAAAACATATGATTACACTGTGGAGCTCTTAATTTATGATATTTACTAAAATGCCTCATGAAACGACGAGAAACATTTCATGGCTATTGTCCTGCTAGTTGAGAGAAATGCCATGTGGCTTGCTTTATGCATTTATTTACTCATTTTGTTTAATATCTAGTTTCTAACTGCACTGAAGCATTGGTTAAAATAAATTTATGGATGTACTAATATAAATATTTTATGCCTACAGATCCAGTAAATAATAAGTTTATGATGTACTTAAAAAAAACGAAGTAGCACAAAAAGACATTTCCCTTCACAGAAATTGCATACAGAATTGTCTTTTCAAGTACATGGTAATATTTTTTTACAATAAATGTTTGTGGTGCACCACTTTAATTGCATAGACATTAAGATGTGAATAGACATTGTCCTTATCTGCATTGTTGCCTTTAGTGTAACATTTTTTCTGATTGAGCTTTGTCATTTTTAGGTATAAGTTATAGCATTTGCTGCAGCTGTTTGCCATTCATAGTGCTACTGAATGTCACTTTGTATTACTAGGTTAAGCCAATTTTATTACTGATTTATTTTTCTTGTTTGCTGCGCATTGCCTTATATTAGTTGTAATATTGCTGCCTTTTTTTGCCAATTTCCATTTTTTAACATTGCTGTTTGTGTAAATTGTTTTGTGCTGCTGCATTGCCTCATCCCTTAGTTAAGCATCTGAGCTCAGTAGATTTAAGTTAGCTTAAGAGGGGGTAGACTATATAAGAATCTAACTATGATGAATTGGAAGAAAAGCATTGAGAAGCTATAAGAAAATGGTTTGGCCAAAAAAGTAGTGTATAGTGGAGAAAAACTATTTTTGAAAGAGGATGTGAGCGTAATACAGAAAGCAGGCTTCGATATGACTTTTTGGAAATAATGAAGAACGAAGGGAGATCTCCGAGAAGTAAAGAAAGTTTTGTTTGCAAAATACTGCAGTGAAACAAACCCTGTCCTTTCCTTTTGTGTTATCCCACTATGTGTTTGTGTACCCTTGTGTATTTGATTTCTTCCTGTCTCTGTGTGCTGTTTCATAGAATTTTTTCTCTTCTAATACTAAGCTACATTCACTATGATGAGGAATACTGTTATCCTCAAATATAATTTTCGTTAATAACATTTTATTTACTTCGTAAAGATGTTTACACATTATTTATTCTGTTTTGTTCTAATGCTCATGTGTGAGGTTGATGTTTCAAAAGTTACTCTGATCTTTTATGTATGTACTTATGTCGTAATTTTTGTAATACTGATGTATTTGCTATTTCGATTCTTTTGTAAAGCCTGTACTACTGCAAATGTTATCTGTATTGTTATGTTCTTTAAAGATGTATTTTGTACCTTTGTTATTGCATTCTTATGTTATAAAATTGTAACTGACACCAGTTCATCAAATTAAGTAACTTGTAAATTACATTTCACTGCACACGTTTCTGTTGGTCATAGTATATGCACAATATGTGAGAAGTAGGGATTGATAGTGTTTGCAAGTGTATTGATAATTCAGCAAGGGACTGTTTAACAGCATTGCTGGATCTAAGGACAATTCCAAAAACTTTGTACGTGCATAAGTGGTGGTTGATGGACTTGCTATATTCTCCGCAAGACTCTTCGATGATGATTGTGCACCTGCACAGTCGCAACAGATGCTGCTGGCAGTCTCTACAAGGTTTACAGTGGGTCTGCACCTTTGATGACCAACCAATACCATTATTTCTACAAGGACTGCAGCGGGTCTACACCTGTGATGACCCACCACTACCATACTCTCTACCAGGACTACAGTGGGTCTACTCTGTGATGACCTACCTACCAATATTCTTCAACTTTGACTAACTGCTGTGGGTTTGCTCTGGTGTGGCCCATTACCTGTCTGCATGTCGAGAGTCAGCACTGTCTTTCCGTTGGAAGGACAACGCTACTTCTTCAAAACTACATGGAAATCCACTACTTCCGTGTGCATTTTCTTTTACTACTCAGACTTTGAGAAAAACACTGCAATTTTACTTTGATGAATGGTCGTGATTGTCTTTATGGACTGTGAGAAAATTTTAGCTTTTCACCAACATTGTATCGATAAGTATGTGCATTTCATTTCTTTGTTATTGTAATTATGAAAAAAATTTTCAAATCTGTATTGGCCACTGCCCAAAACAACTTGTAAATTTTTTTGTGGGGAGCATGGAGGCTATGTAAGTAGGCTGTTTAGTTTTTTTTTTATTGGTAACGCCGCCGCCACGTAGCGCTCTGTATGAAATTCACTGGCTGTGCCGTGTGCAGTCTGTGGCTGGTTGGCATTGTTGAAATACTCGCCATTGTAGTGTCGGGCAGCGGCAGCTGGATGCTAACAGCGCGTAGCGTTGCGCAGTTGGAGGTGAGCCGCCAGAAGTGGTGGACGTGGGGAGAGAGATGGCGGAGTTTTGTAATTTGTAAGACTGGATGTCATGAACTATCATATATATTATGACTATTAAGGTAAATACATTGTCTGTTCTGTATTAAAATCTTTCAATTGCTAACTATACCTATCAGTAGTTAGTGCCTTCAGTAGTTTGAATCTTTTATTTAGCTGGCAGTAGTGGTGCTCGCTGTATTGCAGTAGCTTGAGTAACGAAGATTTTTGTGAGGTAAGTGATTTGTGAAACGTATAGGTTAATGTTAATCAGGGCCATTCTTTCGTAGGGATTTTTGGAAGTCAGATTGCGTTGCGCTAAAAATATTGTGTGTCACCTTAAGCACAGTCGTGTATAAATTTTTCAAAGGGGACGTTTCAACTGTATATTGTCAAAGAGTCATGGACATAGCGTTTGTAATAAATGATTTTCTCTTTTTCCATTGGATTATCTTTAAAAAATTGGTTTTCCAGATCATGAATATAGATGTCAGCTAGTAGGTCAGCTAAACTACTGCCTATTGCTAAACCGTCTTTCTGAATATAGATTTTGTTATTAAGGGAAAAGTAATTTTGAGAGAACAGTAACTCAAGCAAATACATCAGTTCATAGATTTCAATGTTACTTAACTTTTTATGACGCAATGAGTTATGTGGAGTGTGTTATAGGTATGTTGGTGTACAGGTATACGATGTTGAAGGGTGTAAATTATGCTGTTGTGGGAATAGCGATACCTTTTATGCTGTCAATTAGTTCATAGTTGTTCTTTATGGAGTAGTTGTTTGTAAATGTGTATCATTTACAGTTTCTCTCTCTGTCTCTCCCTCCCTCCCTTCCACCCTCACTTTCCTTCCCTCCTTCCATCCATATATATATATATATATATATATATATATATATATATATATATATATATATATATATATATATAAAATTGCGAAGCCACACAAAACGAAAAATTAACAAAGAAAATCTCTGCCTCCACAAAACTCTATGGTGACAACAGCAGCCACAGTCTTTTGTTTGTTTATATTTTGTAAAGTATGTGGGATGCGCCATCGGTGGAAAAGTGCCTGTTTCACTTGACATTTAACGATGCTGGAAAGCAAACATTACGTTTTTCAGACAAGTGCCTGCCACAAAAACGAAAATAATGAGTAATACCATCAAATTAATCTCCAATCTTAATATTCTTCTCACAGACAGTGTTCATTTTTTCGTCTCTATATTCGCAACAGATGCACGACCCCCACAATACTCCAAACTAAATTGTATCACCTACTGATGAATCGCCAGGCGATTCGAAACCGGCCATGAATAAATACAAATTGAAGAAAAAACGGCGATTGGTTGCAGTAATTTCTGAAACCTTTATAAAACTTTCTCCTAACGTTTCCTCTCCGGCTGCGGGGAACATCTTCAGAGTAAAATCGAGAACTGCAACCAGAACTCGAGGGGTCGTCGATTACATAGGCAGTGCAGAGAGCACCACAGTTCATTACGTAACGTTGGACACGAGATTATCGCTGCTATTGCCAACATTCTTAATTGAAAGGTAACCTTCCTCTTTTCTGTTAAAATTATGATTTTGTTTGTAGATCTCGGTAACCCTCCTATACATTCACGCCTGATAATTCGATATTTTCGATATGACACTCATCTTAGTGAATTTTATTTCGTGATCACCCTTTTGGTAAAGGCGTTCCGCTACGGCAGGTTAACAGTCGGAGAGGAAGCGCGAGGAGAAAGTTTTATGAGTCGATCACGGCCTAAAAGCCCGAAAGTTTTAAATGATATCCATATGCTGTTTCGTCGTCCAAAAATGCTGCTCCTGCGGAGACATACATTTCGGAAGTATCCCTGCACAATTTTTGCCAGTCTTGGCAGTTATGATTCAAGACTGCTCTACATTGATGGAAATACTAGAAGTGATTCAAATGCCGATAAACGATTACTTAACGTAGTTTAATTTGTTTCATCTAGAAAAAAAGTATGCTTCTGAACAAAATATGTCGAAAAGCCTTGAATTATGTGCAACTGAGAAGCATTTCTTCAGTGCCCTTCCTTTTCTCTAGGTAGGTGTGACGTATTTGAGGTTAATGTGATACATACATGCAGAAGACAGTTTTAATACTGTAAACGATACGGCGTAAATTGTGAAATGTGTCTGTGTGTACAGACAAGGACTGCGCTCTTTCTGCGGGAGAGTGCGGCGCTCAGTTGGTATGAAGCGCCCACGGCAGCCCGCACGGTCGCTCACACACGCGGCGTTGGCTCCGCAAGCCGCCGCGGCAGCCCGCCTCGCAAAACCGCGCGAGCCGGCGGGCGCAGACCCCGCCGCTAATGGAGTTATTCGCGTCCGCAGCCAGCTGTGTAACATCCGCAGCGCAGATCCGATTAGCCGCCGCGATTCACCAGCTGAAACCGCCGCGCCGGCCGGCGAATTTTCTGACGCCGCGCCGCGGGCCGGAATGCAGCCAGCCTGCTGGTTCCCTAGGTGCAGCCTCCAGTGTAGGGTGTATCCTATCTCACAACCTTCTTGCGGTTTCGACACTTCTAATTTTGCCCACCATCGTATTCCTTTGCCAATTATGCTGCATATAGTACTCGTAGATGCATTCTCAGATTTTTCTGCAGATGGGACATTGAGCTACGAGAGGCATTGAAGTGACGCAACACATTTAAGCAAATGGTATTGTTCACTATAAGGTATTGTTCACTATTACAATACATCATATTATTCTCTAGCATTTTGACACCAATCTCTGTTCCTCAACATAATCTCCGTTCAATGAACGGCCTTACGCCAGCTTACTAGAAGGGCCTGTGTGACCGCGTGGTACCACTACATCTACATCTACATTTATACTCAACAAGCCACCCAACGTTGTGTGGCGGAGGGAACTTTACGTGCCACGGTCATTAACCTACCTTTCCTGTTCCAGTCGCGTATGGTTCGCGGGAAGAACAACTGCCAAAAAGCCTCCGTGCGTGCTCGAATCTCTCTAATTTTACATTCGTGATCTCCTCGGGATGTATAACTAAGGGGAAGCAATATATTCGATACCTCATCCAGAAACGCACCCTCTCGAAACCTGGACAGCAAGCTACGCCGCGACGCAGAGCGCCTCTCTTGCAGAGTCTGCCACTTGAGTTTGATAAACATCTCCGCAACGCTATCACGCTTACCAAATAACCCTGTGACGAAAGCCGCTCTTCTTTCGATCTTCTCTATCTCCTCTGTCAACCCGACCTGGTACGGATCCCACACTGATGAGCAATATTCTAGTATAGGTCGAACGAGTGTTTTGTAAGCCACCTCCTTTGTTGATGGACTCCATTTTCTAAGGACTCTCCCAATGAATCTCAACCTGGCAACCAGCTCACCAACAATTAATTTTACATGATCATTCCACTTCAAATCATTCGGTACGCATACTCCCAAATATTTTACAGAAGTAACTGCTACCAGTGTTTGTTCCGCTATCATAAAATCATACAATAAAGGATCCTTCTTTCTATGTATTCGCAATACATTACATTTGTCTATGTTAAGGGTAAGTTGCCACTCCCTGCACCAAGTGTCTGTCAGCTGCAGGTCTTCCTGCATTTCGCTACAATTTTCTAATGCTGCAACTTCTCTGTATACTACAGCATCATCCGCGAAAAGCCGCATGGTCGGCTTCACAATCAATGTGTTGCTGCCTGAATAACCCCCCCCCCCCCCCCCCCATCATCCACGTACTGTTTACCAAGGACATTGGGACAAACAGATAGAAGTCGGAAGATGCGAGATCCGGGCTGTAGGGTAGACGAGGAAGAACAGTGCAATGAAGTTTTGTGAGCTCCTCTCGGGGACGCAGACTTGTGTGAAGCCTTGCATTGTCGTGGGAAAGGATAAGTGCTTTTGGATTTTTGTCGTAACGAACATGCTGCAGACGTTTATTCAGTTTGTTTATCCAACTTCTGAGCGTAGTACAATATGCTTCGCAGTTGACCGTATCACGGTATAAGTGTATATTTTTATTTTTATAATTATATATTTTATGTTTTTGGTTTGGGGCGGCTTTACTTGCTGTGTGCTAGGATGAGACTTTTCATTAACTTATACCTCGTTAACACTCGTACCGACATCGGCTGCCCCGAAGTACGTACGATATAAGATTTTTTAAATACAGCGCGCCACTCAGCGCCTTGTAATAAATAGTTTGCGTGAGCGCTGCTATTTAGAAATGAAAATATGCGTATTCTTACGCAAACGGTAATTATTAATATGAGTCTCAGGGGCTACTGCTTAATTATGTACCAAATTACATAAAGATTAACTGAGATATTGCGAAATGTAATGATTTTCAATATTTCTTGTTCATTATTTGAAAGACAAAACTGGAGAGAATCTCGTCTGCTGTTAGGCGGCCAAAACGAAACATACTGCACTCATTCAGTGCTGTGAATTTTGGTAACTGAAATTAATTTTAACTTCTAAATTAATGAAACATCAAAACTGAGAAGTCCCTCGCATTTTCATTTAATAACGTGAATCGTCAGCGTAATGGCTGACTAAATCCTGGTATGGGAAAGAGCTCTCTGCATTGCGAATTCCTGTAAAAACTTTTTTAAGTATAATTAATGGTTGCGATCATGAGAGGTGACAACTAAGTCAATGATACACACTTTCTAATAACAATTTCAATGATATTTTTCAAAATATAGATAAAACTTACATTAATTATGAGAGAGAACTACAATGGCGGCCTACCGCTAGACGAAACAAAACAGGAGTGATGGCTCAATCAAAGCATTGTCTCTGATCTTCATGGCCTATGTTACACAGAGATTATACCAAACAAACTGTGTTTTGTTAACTAAACTGAACTGATAAATTCATGCGTCTCGTAACAAAACTTCGTTTCCCTTCCTCCAAATGTCCATTTATGTGACGTACCGTCACAATCGTTGCACCATGATGGAGGACAGGAAATAGAGTAACCTCTTTAGAGCCCCACAAGAAAATCACTAACACTTTACCGCCTGAGAGTGCAGTTGTAGACTGTTTCTTCGAAGGAGAAGTGGAGCGGCGCCACTCCATGGACTGCTGTTTCGTTTGCGGTTCGAAGTGATGAATCCATAACACATTAAAAAAAAAACCTAGACTACCGTCTGCTTTTTGCAGCAAAGTCAACGCCAGTAGCTGTCGCATCAATTTGAAGCCGTTTTTATTATTATTATTGCAAATTGATTTCAGTTACAGAGTGATTTATCTGCGGACTCATACAGTGGTGTGTAAAATACTACTTGAAAGGCATATCTTCCTACTATTGCATCATTTACTTGTGAGCCAACCCTCTCATTAAAATTCGATGCTATTATTACTTCTTGGTGATTTTTGTCTTGGTTAAGTAGATAGTGAAATTTCTGGTAGAAATGGTCTTTGGTTTGCTGTGCCGCATCGTCACTTGGTACATACACCGCTATTATAACTGTTTCGATGCCATATAACTTGATGGTAATAGTGACAATTCTTTAGCGTATAAATGCATAGTCCTTGATGTAAGCGCTCAGAGCTTTGTTAATTAGGATGGAAACGCCTGCTTTTGCTTTTTTATGTTTATCAACTACAGACCAAAAATAGATGAAATTTCCAAATGTCTCACTGCCTTGTCCTTCTTGTCTGTTTCTGACAGAATAATTAGGTCCACCTTCAGTCGATTAAGTTCATTCTCTATTTCGGTGTGTTTATTTCTTAGGCTTCGAACGTTCAATGTACCAACTCTCAATATCATTTTCCTTGCCAATAATTGTCGTAAAGAATTTCTGTCAAATTTCCGAGGCTCCGACTTAGACTCTTGAGCTTGAAGTAGTTTTTTGTGGATAATGGGTTACTGGCCCATTGACCCAACACCCAAATTGGAGAACCAGGATTTGATATCAGGGTTTACTCCCCTTCACCATGTCTGTAGAGACCCCCCCCCCCCAGCCCTAAGTGGGACACATTTCGTCTGGATCCTCCGCTGAGTCCTGCCCGGCTTGGGTGACCCTGCCAGTAGCTACGCAACCGCCAGCAGCTTATCTACTATTTGGCATGTTCTCCACGATGAACGACTGCGTTTGAAGTTGTATTTTGTGCTTGATTGTATGGGTCTACATTATTTAGTATTGCACTGAAGATGATCACTCGGTGATTGAAATCGATATGCAGTAATAATAATAATGGTATTAAAATAAGATTTCAAATTTGTGCCACCTAACTGGAGTTTCCGTTGCTTCCAAAACTTGTGTGGTCGTGGTGCTCAAATTGCCTAATGGAATCCAATCTCAACTCAGTGCTTGGAACGCACCTCCGCTACAGAGGCCAGCCTGACGACTACGTATAGCCTCGCCACCTATTGGAACACTCTGAAACAATAGCACCTGAAACAAGGATATTTCACGATGTCCCACAGAAAATTCAGCATTTTTTGAACCGTGAAAAGAACAAGGGATATTTCTAGCTCAGAAACGGGCGGTTCGTACAATAAGTGGTAAACTTATTGATTGTCATTTTTTGGGTTCATAAACATTTTATGTTCTCTGTTATTACTTTTATGTTGTAATTTCGTCTACTGACACTTTCATGGCTTTGAAGATTTGATCCTCAATTTGGACCTACAGAACTAAACGTGTGAAATGGAAATGCCGTGTGGCGAGGGCCTCCCGTCGGGTTGACTGTTCACCTGGTGCAAGTCTTTCGAGTTGACGCCACTTCGGCGACTTGCATGTCGATGGGGATGAAATGATGATGATAAAGACAAAACCCAGTTCCTGAACGGAGAAAATCTCCAACCCAGCCGGGAACCGAACCCGGGCGGACAACGTGTAAAATAAGAAAAAAGAATACTGGTCATTTAGCCATATGTCTATGTTGTATACCTAGTACTGGACTGTCATGTGGCCATCTACTATTGACTCTTGTGATGGCAGTGGCATGATGTGAATGTTCGCTTGATATATATATATATATATATATATATATATATATATATATATATATATATATATATATATATATATGCCGTAGACTCTTCCGTGTTCCAGCCGTCTATGCGGCACCTCACGCATAGTTTCCAAAAACTCACTAACCTACCACATCCACTTTGGGATTCTAAATCACCGTATCTTAACCTCATAGATTGTTTGGAACAGCCAGTGAAACGTAACACTCGATATCCCGTCAGCCAAAGCATTATGATCACTGCTAACAGCGACATTCAGCGACATTCGATGACGCCCGGTGGCTTTGCAGGCACGTGACGCGATAACAAAAGTATGTAAGCGAAGCAGACACGGTCGGGAAATTATCCTAGTAGAGATAAGGACTGCATATGAGAAAATCCATGGAGATATGCGATTATGACAAAGACCATGTTTTTATTGCGCAGAGCCTGTGAATAAGTTTCTCGAAAACGGTGAAGCTGGCTGAATGTTCACGTGCTACTGTGGTGAGCACCTACGGAACGAGGTAAGAGGACTGTGAAACTACCACCAGGAGCTAAATGGTTGGACGGCCACGACTCTTCAGAGAAAGTGGGGTTCGGAGGCTTGTCGCTCTGTAAAGTAGGACAGATGTTGATCTGTGGCATTTCTACTGAGAGTATACCAGTCATCGTACATTGTTGAACATGGAGCTTCGCAGCAAACCACCCCTACGTGATGTTGACCAAGCAACATGGTCAGTCCTACATCTACATCTACATCTACATTTAAACTCCGTAAGCCACCCAACGGTGTGTGGCGGAGGGCACTTTACGTGCCTCTGTCATTACCTCCATTTACTGTTCCAGTCGCGTATGGTTCGCGGGAAGAACGACTGTCTGAAAGCCTCGATGCGCTCTCGAATCTCTCTAATTTTACATTCGTGATCTCCTCTGTATACTACAGCATCATCCGCGAAAAGCCGCATGGGACTTCCGACGCTATCTACTAGGTCATTTATATATATATTGTGAAAAGCAATAGTCCCATAACACTCCCCTGTGGCACGCCAGAGGTTACTTTAACTTCTGTAGACGTCTCTCCATTGATAACAACATTCTGTGTTCTGTTTGCAAAAAGCTCTTCAATCCAGCCACACAGCTGGTCTGATGTTCCGTAGGCTCTAACTTAGTTTATCAGGCGATAGTGCGGAATTGTATCGAACGCCTTCCGGAAGTCAAGGAAAATAGCATCTACCTGGGAGCCTGTATCTAATATTTTCTGGGTCTCATGAACAAATAAATCGAGTTGGGTCTCACACGATCGTTGTTTCCGGAATCCATGATGACTTCTACATAGTAGATTCTGGGTTTCCAAAAACGCCATGATACTCGAGCAAAAAACATGTTCTGTATCTAATATTTTCTGGGTCTCATGAACAAATAAAGCGAGTTGGGTCTCACACGATCGCTGTTTCCGGAACCCATGTTGATTCCTACATAGTAGATTCTGGGTTTCCAAAAACGCCATGATACTCGAGCAAAAAACATGTTCTAAAATTCTACAACAGATCGATGTCAGAGTTATAGGTCTATCGTTTTGCGCATCTGCTCGACGACCCTTTTTGAAGACTGGGTCTACCTGTACTCTTTTCCTATCATTTGGAACCTTCCGTTTCTCTAGAGACTTGCGGTACACGGCTGTTAGAACGGGGGCAAGTTCTTTCGCGTACTCTGTGTAGAATCGAATTGGTATCCCGTCACGTCCAGTGGACTTCCCTCTGTTGAGTGATTCCAGTTGCTTTTGTATTCGTTAGACACTTATTTCGATGTCAGCCATTTTTTCGTTAGTGCGAGGATTTAGAGAAGGAACTGCAGTGCGGTCTTCCTCTGTGAAACAGCTTTGGAAAAATGTATTTAGTATTTCAGGTTTACGCGTGTCATCCTCTTTTTCAATGCCATCATCATTCCGGAGTGTCTGGATATGCTGTTTCGAGCCACTTACTGTTTTGACGTAAGATCAGAATTTCCTACGATTTTCTGTCAAGTCGGTACATAGAATTTTACTTTCGAATTCACTGAACGCTTCACGCATAGCCCTCCTTGCGCTAACTTTGACTTCGTTTAGGTTGTGTTTGTCTGAGAGGTTTTGGCTGCGTTTGAACTTGGAGTGAAGGACTCTTTGCTTTCGCAGTAATTTCTTAAATTTGTTGTTGAATCACGGCGGGTTTTTCCCGTCCCTCACAGGTTTACTCGGCTCGTACCTGTCTAAAACGCATTTTACGATTGCCTTGAACTTTTTCCATAAACACTCAACATTGTCAGTGTCGGAACAGAAATTTTGGTTTTGATCTGTTAGGTAGTCTGAAATCTGCCTTCTATTACTCTTGCTAAACAGATAAACCTTCCTCCCTTTTTTTATATTCCTATTAACTTCCATATTCAGGGATGCTGCAACGGCCTTATGATCACTGATTCCCCGTTCTGCGCTTACAGAGTCGAAACGTTCGGGTCTGTTTGTTATCAGTAGGTCCAAGATGTTATCGCCACGAGTCGGTTCTCTATTTATTTGCTCGAGGTAATTTTCGGATAATGCACTCAGTATAATGTCACTCGATGCTCTGTCCCTACCACCCGTCCGAAACATCTGAGTGTCCCAGTGTATATCTGGTAAATTGAAATCTCCACCTAAGACTATAACATGCTGAGAAAATTAATGTGAAATGTACTCCAAATTTTCTCCCAGTTGTTCTGCTACTAATGCTGCTGAGTCGGGAGGTCGGTAAAAGGAGCCAATTATTAACCTAGCTCGGTTGTTGAGTGTAGCCTCCACCCATAATAATTCACAGGAACTATCCACTTCTACTTCACTACAAGATAAAGTACTACTAACAGCGACAAACACGCCACCACCTCTTGCATGCAATCTATCCTTTCTTAACACTGTTTGTGCCTTTGTAAAAATTTCGGCAGAATTTATCTCTGGCTTCAGCCAGCTTTCTGTACCTATAACGATTTCAGCTTCGGTGATTTCTATCAGCGCTTGAAGTTCCGGTACTTTACCAATGCAGCTTCGACAGTTTACAATTACAATACCGATTGCTGCTTGGCCCCCGCATGTCCTGACTTTGCCCGCACCCTTTGAGGCTGTTGCCCTTTCTGTACTTGCCCGAGGCCATCTAACCTAAAAAAAACGCCCAGTCCACGCCACACAACTCCTGCTACCCGTGCAGCCACTTGCTGCGTGTATTGGACTCCTGACATATCCAACGGAACCCGAAACCCACCACCCTATGGCGCAAGTCGAGGTATCTGCAGCCCACACGGTGGCAGAACCGTCCCAGCCTCTGATTCAGACCCGCTACTCGGCTCTGTACCAAAGGCCCGCAGTCAGTCTTGTCGATGATGCTGTAGATGGTGAGCTCTGCGTTCATCCCACTAGCGAGACTGGCAGTCTTCACCAAATCAGATAGCCGTCGGAAACCAGAGAGGATTTCCTCCGATCCATAGCGACACACATCATTGGTGCCGACATGAGCGACCACCTGCAGATGGGTGCACCCTGTACCCTTCATGGCATCCGGAAGGACCCTTTCCACATCTGGAATGACTCCCCCCGGTATGCACACGGAGTGCACATTGGTTTTCTTCCCCTCTCTTGCTGCCATATCCCTAAGGGGCCCCATTACGCGCTTGACGTTGGAGCTCCCAACTACCAGTAAGCCCACCCTCTGCGAACGCCTGGATCTTGCAGACTGAGGGGCAGCCTCTGGAACAGGACGAGCAGCTATGCCCGGCCGAAGATCAGTATCAGCCTGAGACAGAGCCTGAAACCGGTTCGTCAGACAAAGTTGAGAGGCCTTCCGTTCAGCCCTCCGGAATGTCTTAATGTCTTTCGCTTCCTGCCATACCTCGAGACGACCTCCTACTCTACCACAGGTGAGAGATCAGCTTCAATGTGGGCAGTATCCCGGGCAGCCACAGTCGTAGTCCGAACGTGGGACGAGCTGGCCGTCCCCGAAAAACCCCCATCCGGACCCCCACAGTGATGCCCATTGGCAACAGCCTCAAGCTGTGTGACCGAAGCCAACACTGCCTGAAGCTGGGAGCGAAGGGATGCCAACTCAGCCTGCATTCGGACACAGCAGTTGCAGTCATTATCCATGCTAAAAACAGTTGTGCAAAGAACGTCTGAAGTAATCTACAGAGAGTACAAACAAATCGACACAATATTTAAATGGTTATTAAAATTCAAGATTGCCTAGTAAATGCAGTAATGTTGCTACGTGCGCACTACTGACACACTGCTCGGCGGCGGAAGGAGACTACGCGATTTTACACTATTCAGGTATTAAAACGCGATGCATTACGATTGTAATGGCCACGGGATCATCGGAATTCAACCGACGATCAAAGGAAACGTGTGTCATCTTCGGTTGAATCACTGAGGTGAACGGCGGCTCGAAACGGGCAGCGTACCACGGACGCAGACTGGTGGTGGCCGTATTATGGAATGGGAGACATTCTCCTGCACTTGGATGGGACCTGTGGTAGTAAACGAAGACATGCTGATATCTGTGAACCACCTGCATCCCTTCATGTTTGATATCTTCTCCGACGGTGATGTCATCTTGATGCCATGAGACGGCGATGGCGTCTCGGAGCCAGAACCATGATGCAGTGATTTGAGGAGCTTCGTAGTGAACTCACATTGTTTCTTGGCCATCAAATTAATAGTGTAAATCCTATGGAACTCGTCTGGGTTGGTATTGGGTGCCATCAGCGCATGCGCAAATCAGCGACCACTTATTTATGCGAATTACATGCTCTGTTCGTAGACATCTAATGTCACATACCTCCATAAACCTACCAACAAGCTGTGGGATCCTCGATAAGCAGAATCAGGATTTTGGCTTATCTGTGCAGTTGCTTTACGGGATCTGATCATCAACAAGTGGCTTCACCTACAAATGGATTAGCAGACGACACTTTTGGTCTCTCTTCTTTACTTAATCGTCAAAGCTAGGAGAGGTGTTACACGGGTTTAACGTAATGTCTCCTGACAGTGACAAAATTCTTGTTCTTACGAAACGTGAACATTACCCCATGAAACTGAAGATAATAAGAAAATCACTGTTGACTGTGGATATCATGTGCTGGTAACCCAATTTATGAGCCCAGTAATCATTCGAGAGACGTCAGTGATTATCAAACAGCTAAGGTTATGAGCTTAGGTTTAATAAAACATCTGAGGAGGTAATGTATGGATAAAAATCCTACATCATAATGTGTGATGTTGACGCAGGATTTTTATCAACACATGTTTTAAATCAGGAGATTGCTTATGTCCATTAATAGTATCAAAGAATAACGTCTGAGCAGGTATCAAATAGGATCTGTGCAGTCGTCTTGAAATAAATGAGAGTGGAAGGACTGAGACTGCACAAGGTTTAAGAGAATAAATGACTCGACAGTAAATAGCGGCGCAGCAATATCTGTCAGCGGAAAATTTAATCAACGAGTCTCCATCAATGTAAAAATGACATGATGCACAGCTATATGCAAATTGTATATCAGAAATGTGACGTACTTTGCGTTGTAAGGGTGTTGAGGTGCCGGAAGGCGTTAAATTTTGATGAATACTAGGAGTTGTATGTAGGTCTAAAACTTTATTTGTCCATCCCACGTACAGCAGAAGGATGCAAGATGAAGAGTTGCACAGATGTACGGCTACGGGATCTCCAGAATGATGACGGGAGCCGTACGGGATTAGCCGAGCAGTCTGGGCCCTGCATTCGTGGACTGTGCGACTGATCCCGGTGGAGCTTTGAGTCCTCCCTCGGGCATGGGTGTGTGTGTTTGTCCTTAGGATGATTTAGGTTAAGTAGTGTGTAAGCTTAGGAACTGATACCTTAGCAGTTAAGTCCCATAAGATGTCACACACATTTGAACTTTTGATGACGGGAAAATGCAATCCAAAGTATGCGTGACACTCGTGGAAATACTAATTGAATATGTTCAACTGTATGTAAATGTGATATAAGAACGATGGAACTTTATGTAACCACAGAAAAATTCCATTTTAGATGGTGTAGGCTTAAGGGCTCATTAACAAATGGCATGAGAATGGAATATATTTTTTTTTCCAATTTCAGTTGTGTAATATTCAGTGCCCAATAAATTAATGACGATTTATACACTAAATGAAAACAATGTTACTTACTCCTATTATTATTACTACTACTAACCAGCCGTTCTCCCTGACGGAATATTCATGATAATATAATTGACAGAAGGTTCAAATGGTTCAAATGGCTCTGAGCACTATGGGACTTAACTGCTGAGGTCATCAGACCCCTAGAACTTAGAACTACTTAAACCTTGAAACGTCCCCTTAAAAAAATTATCGATGACTGTGCTTAAACTGACACACAATATTTTTAGCACAACGCAATCTGACTTTTAATAATCCCTACAAAAGAATGGCCCTGACTAACAATAACCTATACCTTTCATGAATCACTTACCTCACAAAAATATTCGTTACTCAAACTACTGCAATACAGCCAGCGCAAGTACTGCCAGCTAAATAAACGATTCTAACTACTGAAGTCACTAACTACTCATAGGCATAGTTAACAAATGAAAGATATTGATAGAGAACAAACAACGTATTTACCTAAATAGTGTTCAAAAGTCATAATATATATATAAGTTCATGACATCCAGTCTTACAAATTTACTGTCTCTGATGGTGACACGTCCAGATCATCTGCTATCAAAACTCTGCCATCTCTCTCCCCACATCCACCACTGCTGGAGGCTCACCTCCTACTGCGCAGCGCTACGCGCTGTTGACAGCGAACTGCCCAACACTACAATAGCCAACAACAATGCAAACCAGCCACAGACTGCACACACCACAGCCAGTGATTTTCATACCAGTAAGAAAACCTATATAACCTACTTACAACCTAAGGACGTCACACACACCCATGCCAGAGGCAGGATTCGAACCTGCGACTATAGCGGTAGCGCGGTTCCAGTCTGAAGAGCCTAGAACCGCTCGGGCACCCCGGCCGGCTTGACGGAAGGCACGAATGAGAGACAGAAGGCAGACTCAGAAGCTGCAAACTGGGCGTCTCGACGCAAGGAAATACCAATGAAGCTGAAGAAATTTACAAAATCTCCATTTAATACTCATCTCTCATCTGAACACCACACACATCTGAATTCAAGAGCGTCTCTAGCTTTGCCCTCTGAAGTCTGACAACTGCGGAAGCCATTGCGCATAACGATTCGGCACTGTTTGTCGTTGTTCTATGAAAATATTCCTGAGACTGCTACAGAAGTGATTTTGGAACAGAGAAGTAAAATGAAAGAATAGAATTTCAAGTATTTTATGAAGAAAGAGTATGTCAGGAAAGATAATGGCATAATGCTGTGCTTATACTTGTGCATTCCAGGTGTTTGGATGTCATCTCCATAATTTTCCGTTAAATTTCAATAATCTAACCTATTACACCACTGTTTGTTAAAAAGCGTAGATGCTTCTAATGTACAAAAAATGGTTGTAACGAATCGTGCAGCCACGTCTCGATCCCTTCGTCAACAGATGGGGACGTTTGCGTCTGCACGTACAGTTGGACGACGTTTGCAGCAGCGTGGACTATGGGCTTGGAGACCGTGGCTGCGGTTACCCTTGACGCTGCATCACAGACAGGAGCGCCTGCGATGGTGTACTCAACGAGGAACCTGGGTGCACGAATGGCAAAACGTAATTTTTCCGGATGAATCCAGGTTCTGTTTACAGCATCATCATGGTAGCATCCCTGTTTGGCGACATCGCGCTGAACGCACACTGGAAGCTTGTATCCGTCATCGACATACTGGAGTATCACTCGGCGTGATGGTATAGGGTGCCATTGGTTACAAGTCTCGCTCACGTCTTGTTCGCATTGACGGCACTTTTAACAGTGGACGTTGCATTTCAGACGTGTTATGACCCGTGGCTCTGCCCCTCTTTCGATCCCTGCGAAACCCTACATTTCAGCAGGCTAATGCACGCCCGCATGTTGCAGTTCCTGTACTGGCCTTTCTGGATACAGAAAATGTTCGACTGCTGCCCTCGCCAGCATGTTCTCCAGATCTCTCAACAACTGAAAACGTCTGGTCAATGGTGGCCGAGCAACTGGCTCGTAACAATATGCCAGTCACTACTCTTGATGAACTGTGGTATCGTGTTTAAGCTGCTGTGCCTGTACACGCCATCCAAGCTCTGTTTGACTCAATGCCCAGGCGTGTCAAGGCTGTTATTACGGCCAGAGGTGGTTGTTCTGGGTACTGATGTCTCAGGATCTATTCAGCGAAATTGCGTGAAAATATAACTACATGTCAGCTATACTGTAATATATTTGTCCAATGAACACCAGTTTATCATCTGCATTTCTTCTTGGTGTAGCAATTTTAATGGCCCGTAGTGTAAAATTAGCAATTTATACCAGCGACTCGACATCCTGTCAGCGCAGTCTGGTACACTAGGCTTCTCTTTTCTCGAGATTCATGTGCAATTTTAAACGATGCGGTGGAAGCGGTGCCATTTCCAGCGTTTAAATTCGGCGAATGTAGTTCACAAACATTCGAAGTGGTGTTGTTGTTCTTTCGGAACGACATCATTATTTATACTGTGCAGTAATGTCACACAAAGCGCTACTAAATGCTTTGGGAGTCAACAGGCGCCTCGCACCAGGCAACGTAACACGTCCATCGGTTGTGTGAACTGGACAGTAAGGGCAGCGTTGGAGGCGAGGCTCGTCAGTAACAGGTAGCTGGGGGTGGCACACAGCAGGCCGCGCCAGGCACTGCGTGGCCGTGACCATGCCATCGACAGACACAGCGCGGTCTCCGCAATCGATGCCGTGGCCCGGCGACCCATCCGCCACTGACGCCGTGCCAGACACCGGCCGCCAGCAAGGTCACCCTCTCACCCCGTCCGTGCCTCAGCAGAAACCTCGCTTCCGCCCTCTCACGTCGAACGTTGTGTACTTAGCGTGATGACAATCTCAAGCCACGTGTCCTCCATTCACGACTGTGGATTTCCAGAATAAATATCGCAGCCATTTGTCTAAACTTCTTGCTCAGAACATTTGTTAAGTGAAATAAATAAGAAGACACGAAAATTCCGCAGATGGCTCTCTGTGGGTGTTCAAAGACGACACAACTGTATACAGTGAGGTCACGTCAACTGAAAATTGGAACACAGGGAAACGTTCAGAGTATGGTACAACATATTAACACAGGGCATGTCAACTTGGCTCGGATGGCGAGTGCGTTGATAGACGGATTATACAACACTGATATAAATAAGCCCGCATTATTTTTTGAAAAACTGATTTCCCAAGTTTTTCGACTACACCACGCCATTACTCAGTTTTTAGAGGACAAACGACGTCCCGACCTGCTTTTGCATGAATCCGAATGGGTAATTGATTTAGGATTTTTACCTGATACTATGGCTAAAAAAAAAATAAATGGTTCAAATGGCCTTGAGCACTATGGGACTAAACTTCTGAGGGCATCAGTCCCCCTAACTAACCTAAGGACATCACACACATCCATGCCCGAGGCAGGATTCGAACCTGCGACCGTAGCGGCCGCGCGGTTCCAGACTGTAGCGCCTAGAACTGCACGGACACTCCGTCCGGCTATTATGGCTCTCGTAAGTCATTAAAGTCTGAAACCCCAAAAAGAAAGCGATGTCATCAACTATATGGTCTTGAGAAAAGCTTTCTAACATGAACTTTAGCTCCTCAAAAACAAGCTTTCAGACAAAAGTATGCAACGTAAGCGATACGAGTATTTCACCATTAATGAGGCATCCGGATTTTTAAAAGTGGTTTACTCAAAACGCTACGTTAGCTCCAGAGACCATCAAGCGGTTAAGACCACATGGCAGCGTACCACTGAGACTGTATGGTCTTTCTAAACTGCACACTCAGCGCACACTCCGCTGCAGAGTGAAAATCTCATTCTGGAAACATCCCCCAGGCTGTGGCTAAGCCATGTCTCCACAGTATTCTTTCTTTCAGGAGTGCTAGTTCTGCATGTTTCGCAGAAGAGCTTCTGTAAAGTTTGGAAGGTAGGAGACGGATACTGGCAGAAGTAAGGCTGTGAGTACCGGGCGTGAGTCGTGTTTCGGTAGCTCAGTTGGTAGAGCACTTGCCCGCGAAAGGCAAAGGTCCCGAGTTCGAGTCTTGGTCGGGCACACAGTTTTAATCTGCCAGGAAGTTTCATATCAGCGCACACTCCGCTGCAGAGTGAAAATCTCATTCTGCATAAAAAAGGTTTGCCTTTACGACCTATAGTGAGTAATATTGATGCCCACGTATGATTTAGCCAAACATCTAGCTTCTTTGCTGAGACCATTTGTGGGCAAATGTTAACATCATATACGGAACTCTGCTGATTTTATCGATAGACTGGGGTCTCTCCACTTAAGTAGTTCGGATCTTCTAGTGAGTTTTGATGTAGTTTCCCTTTTCACAAAAGTACCTCTTGGGGATTCCTTGTTTCTAATTGGTCAACTGTTTGAATCGGACGTACTGCTTTGTTTCGACATGCTCTTTCCTCAACTTATTTTATGTTTAACCAGGAATTTTTTGAAAAGTCTGACGGTGTCGCCATGGGCAGCCCTCTGTACCCTCTGGTGGCTAACCTTTTTATTGAGGATTTTGAGGAGAGAGCACTTGAATCAGCGGTTTGTAAACCAACTGTTTTCTGGAGGTACGTCGATGATACTTTCATAGTCTGGCCCCACGGAGAAGAAAAGTTAATGGAGTTTTTTCATCATCTTAACTCCATCCATCAGAATATTCGATTTACCATGGAACTAGAGAAAGATGGTGTCCTTCCATTGCTGGATGTTTTGGTTAAACGGAAGAGTGACGGCTCATTGGGAGATTCTGTTTACCGTAAGCCGACTCTCACTGATTTGTACCTGCATTCTTCCAGTTGCCATCACTCATCCCAAACCATGAGTGTACTTAAAACCCTTGTGCACAGGGCATACACGGTGTCGGATGCAGAGAATTTGCCTAAGGAACTTGCACATTTAAGAACGATGTTCAGGGACAATGGTTACTCGACCCGGCAAATTAACAAGGCCTTCTCAACTAGAGCCAGGAACCGGGAAGTGGATAAAGAAGAGAGTGCTCCAGCCAAGTCTCTAGCTTTTCTTCCCTTCGTTGGTAATATCTCTTTTAAAATAGCAAGGATTCTTAATACTTATCATGTGAAAGTTGTTTTTCGTCCGCCTTCTAAGATTTCAGATTTGCTGGGTTCGGTGAAGGATGATCTGCTGCTGCGGAAGACGGGAGTTTACAAAATACCGTGTCAATGTGGTATGGCCTATATAGGACAGACAACAGCATGGGTTTCGAAAAAGACGGTCGTGTGAAACCCAGCTCGCGCTATTCGTCCACGAGACTCAGAGGGCCTTAGACACCGGTTCACAGGTAGATGCCGTGTTTCTTGACTTCCGCAAGGCGTTTGACACAGTCCCCCACAGTCGTTTAATGAACAAAGTAAAAGCATACGGACTATCAGATCAATTGTGTGATTGGATTGAGGAGTTCCTAAATAACAAAACGCAGCATGTCATTCTCAATGGAGAGAAGTCTTCCGAAGTAAGAGTGATTTCAGGTGTGCCGCACGGGAGTGTCATAGAACCGTTGCTATTCACAATATACATAAATGACCTGGTGGATGACATCGGAAGTTCACTGAGGCTTTTTGCAGATGATGCTGAGGTGTATCGAGAGGTTGCCACAATGGAAAATTGTACTGAAATGCAGGAGGATCTGCAACGAATTGACGCATGGTGCACGGAATGGCAATTAGATCTCAATATAGACAAGTGTAATGTGATGCGAATACATAGAAAGATAGGTCCCTTATCATTTAGCTACAAAATAGCAGGTCAGCAACTGGAAGCAGTTAATTCCATAAATTATCTGGGAGTACGCATTAGGAGTGATTTAAAATGGAATGATCATATAAAGTTGATCGTCGGTAAAGCAGATGCCAGACTGAGATTCATTGGAAGAATCCTAAGGAAATGCAATCCGACAACAAAGGAAGTAGGTAACAGTACGCTTGTTCGCCCACTGCTTGAATACTTCTCAGCAGTGTGGGATCCGCACCAGATAGGGTTGATAGAAGAGATAGAGAAGATCCAACGGAGAGCAGCGCGCTTCGTTACAGGATCATTTAGTAATAGCGAAAGCGTTACGGAGATGATAGATAAACTCCAGTGGAAGACTCTGCAGGAGAGACGCTCAGTAGCTCGGTACGGGCTTTTGTTAAAGCTCCGAGAACATACCTTCACCGAAGAGTCAAGCAATATTTTGCTCCCTCCTACGTATATCTCACGAAGAGACCATTAGGATAAAATCAGAGAGATTAGAGCCCACACAGAAGCATACCGACAATCCTTCTTTCCACGTATAATACGAGACTGGAATAGAAGGGAGAACCGATAGAGGTACTCAGGGTACACTCCGCCACACACCGTCAGGTGGCTTGCGGAGTATGGATGTAGATGTAGATGTACTGTAGAAGAGCGTTGTACAGAACATCAACGTTGCACTCGTCTACTGCAACCCAGTAAATCTGCAGTTGCGGAACATTGTATTTATAACAGACATTCAATGGAGTACGACAAAACTTTGATTTTGGCCACAGCAACAACTTTTTGGAACTCCATTATTAAAGAATCCGTTGAAATACGCATTGCTGGAAATTTAATGAACCGGAACCGTGGTTACCAACTGAATAATGCATGGAATCCCTTCATCACAGAAATTTTCTCGCGACGAAGACGCCAGAAGACATCGATACCTGCGGCTAGCGGCAATACCGACGGAACCTGAGTTTCGCAGTTCCACCAACGAGGGCGCTGTTGCTGGGCGGTGTGGTCCTGTCTCCGCGACTGCAACGCATGCGCGGCAGTACTATCAGCGCACTATATAAGACGGAATGGAGAACGTCTTCGTCAGTCCTCGTTCGGCTCACCTGAAGATGGCTGGCAGTTGTCCAGCCGAAATATCGTGCGAAGAAGTTTACGACGACCGGCTGCAAGCCCGAGATCTGTTTGAACAATTGATTCACCGGGAAAATTTCAAATTTTGCAATGTATCTGTTTGACAGCATCTGTGCAGAAAGGAGGGCGTTTTGAAAAATATGTCGAATTGCTACAATCCTTTGAAAACGATTCTAGATAATATACCGTTATATTACTAATAACAAAATAAAGTCGTTTTTTGTTTACTGTATAAGTGTAACATTATATTAAATACTGTAGTTTAAAGTACGTGTTTGTAAAAACATATCGCCTTATAGTACTTCAAAGCAACTTTATACAGTACACTACTGGCCATTAAAGTTGCAACACCAAGAAGAAATGCAAAAAATAAACGGGTATTCATTGGACAAATATATTATACTAGACCTGACATGTGATAACATTTTCACGCTATTTGGGTGCATAGATCCTGAGAAATCAGTGCCCAGAACAACAAACTCTGGCCGTAATAATGGCCTTGATACGCCTAGGCATTGAGTCAAACAGAGCTTGGATGCCGTGTACAGGTGCAGCTGTCCATGCAGCTTCAACACGCGGCCGGCGGTGGTGACCGCGGGCGGCGGCGATGGTCTCGCGGTACAGGACCTGCAACATGCGGTCGTGCATTATCCTGCTGAAATGTATGGTTTCGCAGGGATCGAATGAAGGGTAAAGCCACGGGTCGTAACACATCTGAAATGTAACGTACACTGTTAAAAGTGTCGTCAATAGGAACATGAGGTGACCGAGATGGCACCCCATAGCATCACAGCGGGTGATACGGCAGTATGGCGATGACGAATACACGCTTCCAATGTGCGTTCACCGCGACGTCTTTAAACACGGATGAAACCATGAAGTTGCTGTAAACAGAACCTGGGTTCATCCGAAAATATGTCTTGTCATTCGTGCGCCCAGGTTCGTCATTAAGTACACCATCGCAGGCGCTCCTTTCTGTGATGCAGCGTCAAGGGTAACCGCAGTCATGGTCTCCGAGCTGACAGTCCATGCTGCTGCAAACATCTTCGAGCTGTTCGTGCTGATGGTGGTTGTCTTGCAAACGTCCCCACCTCTTGACTCAGGGATCGAGACGTGGCTGCACGATCCGTTACAGCCATCCGGATAAGATGCCTGTCATCTCGACTGCTAGTGATGGGTGGCCATTGGGATCCAGCACGGCGTTCCGTATTACAGTCTTGAACCCACCGATTCCATATTTTGCTAACAGTCCTTGGATCTCGGCCAATGAGAGCAGCTATGTCGCCATGCGACAAGCCGCAATCACGATAGGATACAATCCTACCTTTATCAAAGTCGGAAACGTGATGGTAGGTATCTCAACAAAGTTTCATCAGACAACGCCGGTTCATGTATGAGAAATCGGTTGGAAACTTTCCTCATGTCAGCACCTTGTAGTTTGCATATCACACCATCTTATTCCTGTCGGTCAAATTTCGCGTCTGTAGCGCGTCATCTTGCGTGGTGTAGCAATTTCAATGGCCAGTAGTGTACTTTTATTCATAAACTTTTTTTACGGGAAGTTACTAACTTGCAGCCAACTCTTGATGAGTTTGGAAAGACACTTTGGGTATAAACTGAAAGTTCTCCTCCCGATTAACACACTGAACTCACATTCGGGAGGACGAAGTTCAAACCCGCGTCCCGTCATCCTGATTTTGGTTTTCCGTGATTTGCCTGAATCGCTCCAGGCAAATTCCAGGATGATTCTTTTGAAAGGGCTCGGCCGACGTCCTTGCCCATCCATTTTTTATCCGATGGGACCGATGACCTTGTTGTTTTTGATCCCTTCCCATCAAATAAACCTACCAACCAATATACCTTACAATGAGAAAAGTTTGCTGAATTCCACCATAACTTGTTGAAGGAGGAATTACCTACGCTGAGCAAGAAGCAGCGAAGACTACTTGTGTACGTGGAAGGTTTTTTTTTTCCAAAACTAGGTTAGCGCAAGTATTTCTGACTGTAATTTAAATAATTCTGTAATATTTCTATCGGAAGATCCCTTGTGCAAGATCTTAGTAGCACAATTGAAAATACAAAAAGGGGAAAATAGAAGAGATAATTTGCTACTGAAACTAAAATTAAAGTTACTATTATTATTATCAGAAACATTTAGAAATGACGTAGGAAACAGAGCAGAAATTTTGGAACAGGTCGATACACGTGGAGCGAGCGAGATAAGCGTAAACAAAGAGAGAGACTACACCGTTGCCCCAACTCGAAGAGTGGGGTTTGCGTCGTCGTCAGCATGAGACTGCGCAGCGCGATGGTGAAAGCCCCTGGTCTTATAGCTGAAATTCTTCACAGTTAAACGTACTGTAATACGTATCAGTCACAGAGAAATACCGACGTCTTTTGGTACACAAACGAAGAACTGGTCAGAGCAGAGTAAGGGACGCCGAATCTAGTAAAGTTTTCCAAATAACCGTAGATCAGAAAAATCTCCCCCATAGCTGAGGCCGCTAATGTACGCTTATGCGGTGATTCTCGACTAGATTTCATTTCTGACGGCGAAAATTCTCACTCTCAGGATATGGCCGGCAAGGGGAATAGAGGTGATGGTGTAAGGCTCCTTATCACCAGCCTTTGAACCGATGATCTGGATTGAATTCCAAAGTGAAGTCAAGGCGCATGGTGCTGTTGATCATGAATCCACTCGCATCCATTTATCCAGAACAATACAAACACTGCACGACACTATACAACCACTCATCAGAATCATCCACACAACACACAAATATTTCAGTTCATGACAGGACGAAGGAGAGCAACGGTAAACGATCTCCACTAGGACCGCCCCTAGAAGAGCGATGCAGGAATCCTGTATATGCTCCCCTCCTTTCATTTCCAGAGTACGGGGCTACTTTCACTTCATAGTTCGGAAATACATCGTTGTTGAGATACGTCCATAAATCGAAAGCCAGTCAGTCGCGAACGCCCGGAAGTGGAGTTAATCTAAACGACATGAACGAGCGTTTTCAACTGTATCTCACACGTACCCGCTATGCGGCTATGAGAATTACAAACAACTTATATTAGGAGATTTCAAGATGGCGGTAATTCTTCTCGTCATGCCAATCGGGTGCACAGAAAATACCGCTATTATGGAGAAAATAGCCGGCTGCAAATCAACTAATACCGCTACACAAAGATGTGGGAAACATTTTTTTTTGTTTTCCATAAATGTATGTCTGCTTCTGCTGAACATTAAATCTGTGTATATGACTTGAACAATTCCATGTATCCATGTATGTACAAGTACGAGAGAAGGTTACAATGATAAGTGAAGCTAAAATGATGCGAAGAATATAGGACAAAAGTTGGGAAATTAATGTTCAACGGATACTTCCTTGTTTTGTGTAGTTTGTATAAACAAATTGCTCGGCTGTCTTTTACAAGTGTCTGGAAGAAGGTTTTTCCCAACCGTAAGGTACGGAACTATAGCAGTATTGTACAAGAAGTACTATAATTTAAATTATCAGTTGGACATCTTCCCGGATAACCCTGATACCGTTAGCGAGGAGCACAAAGACGGCTCTGCCAGGCCATTTCTAAAAAGGAAGTGCCTTATCGTGGAACTGTACTTTACTTTTTCGTGTAGGAAAAGGACAGCCTTTCCGCATTTAGCCTTTCTGCTACGTCCTGGACTTCTTTCTTGTCCAGCCACAAATCGTCGAGGTTGTATCTGTAGGGACAGTCTGGAGAGGCCAGGAGGTGTTCCATGACTTACACGGCACCACAGTCGTGCTTGTCGTCATCCACGTTACAATAATCCCACCTGATCTGGTTCGTTTTCACGGGGTCCACTCCTGTTGTTATGCGGTTCAGGGTCCTCCATGTTTTCCACGTTGTGTAGTCGCCAGTCACTAACTGTGCTGGTTGGTAGTCAGGCGGCGATTCTTCCGTAGTCGTGTTTAATAACATTTTACGGGATATTAGTCGTCCAGACTCGCATTGTTGCCCAAGAGAAGATGTCGATCATCGATATATTTGAGACTTCACGAATTCGTGAGATGTTCTCCGGGAGCTGGGACTCGCAAGGACAGTAGCTCTGTAAACCTTTTGTAGGGGAGTGCATTTCATACACCCTGTTGTTATACGACATGTTTGTTTACGGTTTACATCGATCTTCTTGGCGTGGGTTGATCTGGTCCATATGGAGCAGGCGTATTCAGATACAGAGAAGCGTTGTGCCTGGGCGGTGGTTCTCACGAATGTAAGTTTTGCCACTGTTTACGAGTTTCATCAAAATATTTTTTCTGTAGCCACCTTCTGACGGAGCTTTGCAAAGTGGTGCCTACATGGCAGGGATCTATCCAACGTCACACCTAGAGAGGTTGCTTTATCTGTACATTCCAATCTGGTATTCTTCCAGGAAACTTTGAGCCTTTTTTTGTGATCTCTCAAAGGCCTTTGATTCTGTAAATCATGGAATTCTTTTAGATAAGCTACATCATTATGGTTTGAGGGGGGCAGTGCACAAATGGGTTAATTCACACTTAACTGGAAAAATGCAGAAAGTTGAAATAAGTGGTTCATGTAATGTTAAAACAACATCCGATTCCACAAATTGGGGGGGGGGGGGGGGGGGCTATCAACTACGGGGTCCCACAGGGTTCGGCTTTAAGTCCTTTACTGTTCCTGATATACATTAATGACTTACCATTCCACATTGCTCAAGACGCAAAGTTACATATTTTTGCTGATGATACAAGTATAGTAATAACATCCAAAAACCAAGAACTAGGTGATGTAATTGTAAATGATGTTTTTCACAAAATTATTAAGTGGTTTCCAGCAAACCGACTCTCTTTCAATTTTGATAAAACACAGTATATACAGTTCCGTACAGCAAATGGCACAACTCCAGTAATAAATATAGACTTTGAACAGAAGTCTGTAGCTAAGGTAGAATTTTCAAAATGTTTAGGTGTGTCCATTGATGAGAGGTTAAACTGGAAGCAACACATTGATGGTCTGCTGAAACGTCTGAGTTCAGCTACGTATGCTATTAGGGTTATTGCAAATTTTGGTGATACGAATTTCAGTAAATTAGCTTACTATGCCTACTTTCATTCACTACTTTCGTATGGCATCATATTCTGGGGTAATTCGTCGTTGAGTAGAAAAGTATTCATTGCTCAAAAACGTGTAATCAGAATAATGGCTGGAGCTCACCCACGGTCATACTGCAGACATCTATTTAAGGATCTAGGGATCCTCACAGTAACCTCGCAGTATATATATTCCCTTATGAAATTTGTTGTTAACAATCCAACCCAGTTCAAAAGTAATAGCAATGTGCACAGCTATAACACCAGGAGAAAGGATGATCTTCAATATGCAGGGTTAATTCTGACTTTGGCACAGAAAGGGGTAAATTATGCTGCCACAAAAGTCCTTGGTCACCTACCAAACAGCACCCTAAGCCTGACAGATAGCCAAGCAACATTTAAAAATAAATTAAAAGAATTTCTAGATGACAACTCCTTCTACTCATTGGCTGAATTTTTAGATATAAATTAAGGGAAAAAAAACAACTTAAACATTTGTGTCATGCAATATTTTGTGTAATGTAATATCTTGTACAGACATCTTTTATTAACCTGACACGTTCCACATCATTACGAAATGTCGTATGCATGATCTATGGAACAAGTATTAATCTAATCGAATTTAATCCCTCTTTGCCTGCCGAGATCGAACGTGAATATCGCTCACTTGAGTCTCCGGAGGATTCGGTTTGAGGGAGTTATTTTGGTAGTATTCTGACAAGATTCTGAATGCTTTCTCAGGATTCTGCTATACCACTTTGAGAGTCTTTCTCTGAGCTGTGATTGCCAAGTATCTGCATGTACGAAATGCTTAGTATCATTATGTATTGGCTGGTCGTTAGTGTATAGGCTGAAAAGGGGGAGGGGGGAAAGATCGCTTTCCTGGACCAAACCATTTCTTTGATTTCTCCATCGGCTCTTCTATCCGTCGAGAACGACTTAAAATTATCTATTTTATAAGAGAGATTGAATGGTCTCGACAAAATGGTTATCTCTCTTTTCGTTTCACAGTTTTTGGAAGAGCAACATATGTTTAATTTTATCCACTTATCGTGGTAAATGCGTGGATCTTGCCCACTCGTCACTTATAGGGTGTCTAAGGGATGCAGCGTTCTCCGAATGCTATTCAGCAGTTCAAACAACTAACATTAGTAATTTTATTTCAAATAAGCAGATTGACAATACTGAATTCTGAGATTGATAAGTAGTAGTCGCAAAGGAGGGAAGACATGCAATATAAATTAGAGTCCTTGGCTAAGTGTAATGTTAACACAAATCACTAATACTGCTCGGTGAATCCTGTCCACTATTGTACGTATACGGAGCCGATCTGAGCGGCCGACGCTGTCAGGAGCGGCGCCTACATTCACTTCTTGAAGCGGGTGCTCCTGACACGGCTCCGTGCTATTGGCTGATGTTTCCTCGCCGCCTTCTCTGGTTTTCCGTTCTTCGTCTTTGTTCCTGCGCTCCTGGTTACGCCAGAAAATTCCTGCCCCCCAAACCAATGGACCGTCATCGTGTATGGAGTGCGACCATTGCGGGGGATACAGGAGTGTGGGAGTAACGTCTGGCCAGAAGCTATGGCTGCAGGGGACGTCAAGCTTCCGTGAAGTTAAATTTTGTAAAGCTATCTTTCATAAAACCTCGTAAGAAACAATTACAAATAAGCAATATTATATTAGAAGGTTGCCAAACTAAACTTTAAATTGTGATTGAAAACGAGCGCCAGGCTCCCTACAAATAATAGCAGATGTGTTAGCGTAATAAAATGTATCAAAAGAGGCACCTGACCTATAATAAATTTTATCACTGAAAATTGTCCCTTCATGATAAAATATATCTTCTGATTTGCTGCTAATTAATTTTGATAGTATTTTTAAATAAGTTCGTCTGCTCCGGCTTCGTCTTATTTCCTGTGGAAATAAAACGTTTAAAAGCGCCGCGTAATGGCAATAGACGGATTGTACTGGATTTTATGCGAACTGAAAATGTTGTTGGTAAAATTTGCCAGAGCATACAGGTGAAAAGCGGAGGACTGCCCATATTCCAAGTAAGCAGTGCCTTAAGAGGGCAAGAGGAATATTACTCAGATCTACATCAACCGGAAACACTTCGCTGGACGGATACGCTCGACAGTAAAGGGCAGGAATCAGAATACCTAACCGGATCTCAACGTCAACAGCTTACACAGCTATTAAATAACTACAATAACGTATTTTCTGAAAACCTGGAACCATTAAAGGGTGCGTGTATGACATAGAGGTGTTTCCCCATGAGATTTACTACCAAGCATCGTATTCTGTTCCGTGGACAAAAAAGGAAGCAGTGAGCAAAGAAATCGAGAAAATATTACAATGGGGGATAATAGAACCATCATTATCACCATACATTAGTCCTCTGTTAGCTGTAGTCATGCCCGGAGGGGAAATCAGACTTGTCCTAGATGTCAGAAACATAAATACCATTATTATACCTGTTAGAACAAGACGAGCAAGTTCAGAAGAACAACTGCAGAAATTCTATGGTGTGAAGTATCTAACCTCGATTGCTATTCGAAGCAGTTATTGGCAAATCCCATTAACTGAAGAGTCTAGAAAATATAATGGAAGAAGTTGTCAGATTAGAGTGTTGCCTTTTGGACTTAATGTAATCGCAGGTGTGTTTATTATGGCACTGGATCAAGCACTAGGCGCGGATTTACTTGAAAAGGTGACTCTTTATGTGTACGATCTTCTAGTGGCCACACTCACATAGGAAGAGCACGTCGAAATCTTGGAAAGAGTATTAAATAAGTTAGCATATGCAGTAATAACGGCAAATTTGGACAAGTCGAAATTTGGGAGAAGTCATCTTAAGTTTCTTGGGCATATAATATCACCTCTAGGAATAATGTCCGATGGCAAGAAGTTACAAGCAATCCAAGAATTCCTATACCCCACCAATAAGAAGCAGTTAAAATCATTTACTGGATTAGTTCCTTTTTCCGCCGGTTGGTACCTGAACCTGCTGCTCAACAATGAAGCATTACTAAACTTATTACGTAGAAACACCATCTGGAACTGCTCCCAGGAGTGCCAACAAGCATACAAAGAGGTTAAAGTGACATTAGTAAATTCTAAATTGTGATATTATCCGGATACTACCAAAGACTTTGGCATAGCTACTGATTCCTCATCCTATGGTTTACGAGCATGTTTATTTCAACTTGAAGAGGTAAATGGAGAAAGTGAAATCAGAGTAATAGCTTTTACCAGCAGAGTGCTCAGCAGTTGTAAAAGATCATATTCAGTTACAGAATTGGAAGCACTAAGTGTAGTTGTGTCTTACAATAATTTCATTATTATGTTTATGGTAAACAAATTATAGTATTCTGTGACCATCAAACTTTAAGTTTTATACTAACTTGCCAGACTAGCCCGATGGGCATTAGTATTACGGGAGTACCATTTAAAAATAATGTATATAAAAGGACAGGGTAACGTTCATCGAAACGACATCACCTCTGAAATCTGGTGTGTGTTTATTCCGTACAAGTACATACAAACTTTTGTCTGGTACACACACTACGCCTGGGGGAACGTCGGAATATTAAAATGTGTAAATATGATTCAACGACATTGTTACATTCCTAATCTTAAACGTACAGTTCAAAAGACACTAAGAACATGTGACCTGTGTCAGAAAGCTAAAGCCAACAATCGGAGTAATGAAATAGAATTACATCCAATTATTCCCGTACAGGCACTGCAAATCGTTTCAGTAGACGTCGCAGGACAGGTTCCGGCTGCTAGCGGTGGAATGAAGTACATATTAGCACACCTTCACGAAATATGTTAAATTGTTTCGAATGGAAGCAAGTACTTCCAGACAGATGGTGCAACGTATGCTAATGGATTACTTACCACAAATAGGAAAACCGCAAAATATTCTCACAGACAATGCTAGGTACTTCACTGTTCAGCTATGGAGGAAATTTCTACGTGACAAGGAAATAAAGCACAGATTAGTTGCACAGTTCCACCTGGAAGTCAGCCCCGTGGAAAGAATATTTCGTCAAATGAACAGATTTATCCTAACCTATGCTCACCAGCAGCATACCAAATGGCCAGAGCTAATACCTTTATTCAAAAAATATCCACAACAATTTGCCACACCCAGAAACAGGATATACACCACATGAACTGTTATTCAATGCTTCAGTGAAAACTTTTGGATCGCTCAGTTGCCGAAACTACCACGCAATGATACCACTCAAGAGAAGAGGATAAAAGACGCAATCAACAATATGGCCAGAGTTGCTCATCGACGAAAGGTTCATTATGACAAGAAGATAAGAAAAACAGTCACATATCAAGTCAGTGACTTAGTCTTAATAAGTTATCACCCTAAGTCATAGCTGATCACAAAGAAGAATAAAAAGTGGCAGATGTTATATACCGGTCCTTTCAGAATTGCGCAAACCCCGAACAACTGCAGTTACCTTCTAGCTGATTTGACTAGTGGGAAAATCAAAGGACTAAATCCTTATAAGGACTTGAAGAAATTTATTATGCCTGGAGAGTGAACATCAATACCTTTTCTGTATTTTGTGTATAGTATGTAAGTTTTGAAGAGAGTCTGATATGTGTATATACTGTGTAATTATAAGAAGTGTGTTTCATGTTTTGTATCTAGCATGTAAGATATTTTGTCCATGTGACAAAGATAAACTACATTTGCATCGTTCAAATGAGAAGAAGAAAGATAAAAGACCTTCAGTTCAAGAATAAATTTTATTCAAAATAAAATTTATAATTATATATTGTTTTGATTTTTCAAACAGTAATAGATTTAATAAAGATTAGTGTTAATATGTTTCATGTTAAATATTTATTCAATTCATGCACTAAATATTATTAAAGTCACATAAATGTTTACGCAGGGTATATGCGTTTTATTACGTGCACACCGTGTGACATCTGTGGTGCGGTATTTTGTAAAATAAAAGAGAAAGTATAGGCATAAAACTAAAGTATTTGAGAGTAGATAACAGCTCAACAGTAGAGCTTGTCGTAAAATAGCTTCAAACGTCTTCCGAGGATACACGTTTACGCTCAAACTTTATGAAGCAAGAACATGCGTAGCGGTCCTAGTTACAACTTAAATATATCACATGACCAATTTTGCTTATAGTAAAGATTCACATATTGCTAAGCCAGGCCAGAATCCGTTACATGTATGATGTAACCATCAACTGCATGTAAAGGTATACCATGCAGTACAGTGTGGTTCATAAAATTTCTTGTAATATGTTTTATGTACGAACAGACATATGTGTCACTATGTTATGTCAAAACTAAGAATCACGTAATGCCATTTGTCAAAGTCATACGTTAAGCAATACTACAGGAACTGAAATAGTGTGTTGGTCTTTGTAAATGCAGTGTGAACTTTGAAGAACGTATTGGTGCTAACCTTGGACAGTGAACACTTATGTGCTGTGCGAAGTTAGCCGTACGAGGTACAGACATTGGCCGAACGTCGATTCGCACAATGGCATAAAACACAAAACTGTGTACAGTGTGTGTTCGAACCGGTGCAATTAATATTGTGAATTTTGACGCTACCTTCAGTGCGCCAATAAATGTACGACGCCGTGAACAGTGTAGTAGAACGTTTATATGAGAACGACTACGGTCGACCAGCATCAAATAAAAAGATGAGAAGGGTTGACACTTCATCGTGATAACAGGGATATGTAGTGCTTTATTGGGCATCATGTCTCCTACACAATGGAGCATACGAAGTGCAAACACACCGCTACTAACAAGTGACAGAGCCTGTGCCTCGATGACGCAATAGTAGACCAAATTTAGTAGTGTTATGAATGTAACTGGTGGTTCAAGGATAGTCAAATCTAGCTTTTCTGTGCAATTATAACCATAAATTATGTCGAGTTACATAATTATTAATGTCCATCATAGCTAGTAATGAATTTTTGAAGATAAATACGATTCCTGAATGTAGTAATTTTAAAGTAACTTTATTCGCAGAATATATGGTCACAAATATAAACATAGAATCTTCATAATTTGTCTTTGGAACATGAAATAATTTGAAAGCATTGTTTGAAAAATATTACATCTGTGGGTACAGTAAAGGAGCAAACAATTGCTTGATGTAAAAAATGTGTGATGGTAACTGAAGTTTGCATAAACGTGTTCATTTTTAAGTAATACCAGTGGAGCACATTAAACTGGTAAGTTCCATCTTTGAGCAAATGTCAATAACATTTTCAACTATAATAAGAGTTACAACTATTGATATTAACGTTCTTCTATTGAACAGTACGCATGTGTATAATATGTGGTGCCTACGGTGATTTCATGGGTACCATGTAAGTTACAGTTAATAAGTTGATGTATTGTAAATAAATTATTTTTGATCTATATAAGCTTTCTAAATATTAGTTTTTCTGGTCTATAGGATGAAGTAGCAATTCCGATCAATAAAGGACTGTTTGTCGACATGCCCACTTATTTCATTCCATGCCCCTCCTTTAAGCAGTGATCGGACAGTGTATTTTTTTCTATTATAGAAGTCTTGTGTGGTGAAGATGTTCCGCACATCTTTCATCCATCGTGGACAGCACAAACAGTCTTGCTTCTTCCGTTATATACTTAGACGTACATTTGTGTGCAGGGGGATATCATAACATTATATAACCTTAAACAGGAGTATCGAGGAGTCCAGTCTTTACTGGTGGACAAACTTCTCATTTCTATTCTTCTGGTTTTTATTACACACTGCCAGCTTAAGGGAGAAAAAATGTTCGCCATCTTCTTGTACCTCTGACTATGGTCCTGCCTCGGTCTGGGACACAACTTCATGTTATGTATCTCTTGAATTAAGGTATCAGCAACAAAGAAATATTTTCTGTGAGAATGCACTTGCGTTGATATGGTGGATAACAACACTTATTATACAGCATTTGAGCAGTAGTATTCGAACACCCCTACATAATGAGGAATTTATTGCTATATGTCACGTGAGGCTATATAAGGAAGCTGGAAGTGCTAGGTTTTCAGTAAAGAAGCAAGTAATAGAAGAGCTTTCCGTTCAGGAGAGCTCAGTATACTCGAAACTGGTCTAGTCATTGGATGTCACGTAAGTTACAAATGCTCCACAGACATTTCAAACCTCCTAGAGCTGCCCATGTCAACTGTTGGCGATGTAACTGTGAAGTGGAAATACGGAGGAACAGCCGCAGCTACGCGAGCACCAACAAGACCCCATGTAGTGACGGACAGGGAAATTCGATCATTGTGGAGGGCGGTTGTAAAAGACAGCATGAGATCAGCAGACGGAATAACTCATGAGTTACAAAGGACTATCAGCAGTCCAACTTTACATTCCCCACAGAGTTAAAAGCTCTTCATAGGTCACACATTTCTGTGTAGACAGTGATAAGCAAGACCCGAGGTGTTGTAAAGGGCGATGCCACCGGACGGTGGCTTACTAGGAACGATTGATTAGGAGTGATGAATCACGTTATACTCTGTATTAATCCTGTGGAAGTACGCAGGAGGTGATGTGGTTAGAGTGTGATTCCCTTATTCTGTTTGAGACAAGGCAAAATGCGGAAGTACATGCACAATATTTACAGTTTTGGGTACTGCAAACAAAAGAGGAACATTTTGGACACGGTAACTCTATCACCATGACTACGCATCCTGTCATAAACCAGCATCAGTGAGGCAATGGTTTGTGAACAATAACATTCCTCTACTGGACTGACTTGCCCAGAGCCCCTACAAGGACCCATTAGAACAAAAGTGATTTATCACGTAAATGATAAATATATCAACTGTAATATGTTGAAGCTGCATTTATAGCAAGAACTGCACTGAGGAAATGAAAGGAGCGTTTGACTTCGCTGGCCGGGAGGCCCCTTATGGGGCAGATCCGTTCGCCTTGGTGCTGGTCTTACTACATTCGACGCCACATTGGGCGACCCGTACCCCAGATGGGGTTGAAATGATGATGAAGACAACGGAACACCCAGTCCCTGAGTGGAGAAAATCCCCGACCCAGCCGGGAATCGAACCCGAGCTCATAGGACGGTAATCCGTCACGCTGACAACTCAGCACTGAGGTGAAAGGTCAGCTTCGCTCCAGACCGCAGTGGTCAACATCACCCCCTTCCCTCGTTTCAGCACTTCGGGAGGAAGGGGCTACCAACCCTCAACAAACATTCAGACACCTCGCTGAAAGCGTTTCCGAGTTCAAACCGTCATAAAGGCGACGAATGGACACACTCATATTACAAGGAGTACGAACACTTTTTGATCAGATGTAAATGTCATGTTGCGGCCCCATTATTTGCGAATAGGGCTCTAGTGACAGTGAATTGCGAGCTGGACCCTTCGTAACGTCGTAAGAAGTGAGAGGGAGTAGGAGCCTTTTTCAGTTACGCTGGAGAGATGTGTGGGAAACATTATTATTATGCTAGAATTTATTATGGATTTCAAGCAGATATTGTTTAAACAATTCAACGATTGACAATGCATATATACTGGGTGATTATAATTGAAGTTCTAGTTTCAAAACGCTGTAAAAAATGAATCACCGCTCAGAATGACGTTAAATTACAACGAATTATTGTCGAAGAAGAGGGGAACGTTATGGAAACAAAAACGAAAAAAAAGAAATGTGAAGTAAATTAAAATATAATTAACGAAAAATGTAGCGCCAGCTGTCCCTGTAAGAGGCAGAATACGTAAAATATAACACTCGGGTACTCAGCTGTTCCTCAGTTTGCGTATGCCACGCTCGACATGATTGTCTCAATGCAGAAGCTCACGGCCGTTTGTGTCCAGCTGTTACTGGTGCAGTGTATCTCCTCCCGCAGCAGGGTGAAGCAGGCACGGTGAATTATTCTTTTGGTTACTGCAGTGTCGATGTGATGGTTAATGATGACAAAACTTGGGTTCATCTTCTCATCACAGCAGCGTAGTAGAAAGTCTAGCGAGCTTAATACATCGGCCTTCTTAATGCGTAGCTTTTACAGGCATATCCTGCTCTGTCAAGTGTCCTCTATGCACAGCTACGTTATGAACGAAAGCATGCCCACGCGGCGTTATCCATTAATAAAATGTTCTCGGATTTCTAGTCGCGTCATGTGGTTAACTGTTCCTGAGCTCTCGGCAGTGATCTCTGAACTTGTGAAGTGGTTGACTATCTTGTGAACGCCACTGTCGTGATTATGTAGCAGCGGCGCTGACAGGCTCGTTCCATGTATGTCAATGCTTTGGTGGCCCGACAGCCACGCCTGTTTCAACTCTCCAGTCACTGGATCCCAGGCCTTAACCAGCTGCCAATCCACTGTCTTTTTGAGGGTGTTGTCTGATATTTTGATCTCTATTGCTAAAAGCCGTTGGCCCCTTTAGTAAAAGAAGTATCGACGACTGCAATTGGGTGTTCGTTCTGCAGTGTATGCTGAGCTTCAGCTAATTTTTAGAGGTAGATAACGCGGGAACACTTTTACATATGCGTCGCAGTTTAATAGCTCAGACAGTCTGACCGTCATAAAAGTGCCAACACCCACACAGTGTTTTGTACAGTCTAGGTGTCCTGAGCCTACATCGTCTTTCACAGGTATTATTAGTAGCCGGGTCTTTTCTAGAGGCCCGAAGACTTTGTCGATTTAATGTGTCTTCAGGAACCGACTAATCTTTCCTGTTACTGAGCCACAAAACGGTAAAAAAGTAGTCTTCTTCGGAGGCCATCTCCTTTCGCTGCTTTTTGGTTCAATAACAGCGAAGATAAGCTGGCTTCTGAAGAAAAGTAAAATCGACATAGTCTTCGGGCCTGCAGCAAAAATCTAGCAGCTAATGAAACCCGTGAAAGACGATGTAAGCCTCATAACCCCTGGAACATATAGACAATATCTAGTGGGTGTGGGCACTTTTATGTCGGTCGGACTCTCCGCACTATTGAACAGTGACGCATAGAACATGGCAGGTGTTTCCGCCTACGCTATCAGGAAAAATCAGCTGTAGCTGGGCGTGCACTGGACACCGAGTTGCATTCGAATATACTTCTGTAATTAAAAGGAGCAATGACTTCTGAGATTCGTAACAACTGAAGCAGTACTGATAAAAATATCAGACAACATCCTCAACATCGACGACGGATTACAGCTGTGTACGACCCGGGATTCTGTGATTGGAGCTGGAGCGGGCGCGGCGGACGCGCCACCGAAACATTGCCATGTATGGTGTGGAACTTGGCACTAGTGACGTGGCTGTACAAGGACGGCAGCGGCATTCACACGACAGGCAACCATTTGAAAATGGAAGAGCAGATCTCTGCCGATAGCTCGAGGGCATCTACCACAAGACGCGGCTTGAAACACTAGAACATTATATTAACTACGGGAAATATTTCAAAATGGAAATAATTTTGAATGTGTTCTAATGGAACACATGTGAAATGAGACACTGCATCAAAGATTTCAAGCAGCTGCGGCAGACCAGCTGTGTGGAAATTTTAATGAAATTACACATAAACCACGTTGAGTTCTACGGCATATTGTAGGCGAGCACATCAGGTTACTAATAGTAATGCAGTTTCTGAACGAGTGGCAGCAAATCTCCAAAATGTTCAAATGTGTGTGAAGTCTTATGGGACATAACTGCTAAGGTCCTTAGTCTCTAAGCTTACACACTACTTAACCTAAATTATCCTAAGGACAAACACACACACGCATGCCCGACGGAGGACTCGAACTTCCGCCGGGACCAGCCTCACAGTCCATGACTGCAACGCCCTAGACCGCTCGGCTAATCCCGGGCGGCAGGAAATCTCCAGTTGATCACGTAGTGAATGGATCTTTGTTTACCCCTTAAAGAAGAGCTGTAGCATTCTCTTTGCCTCTTGTTGCCACAAATAAATCTTTATCTCCTCCAGTAGAACGGATGGCTCCTCTTTCAGCAAAAGCTACGTTATCGCTCTACGGCGGTGGGTCTCGCAGCGTGAAAGAACGCTGCTACCTGAAATCTTCACCCTAATCGTCTGGAAGCCTGAAAAGCATAACACCTAAGTTATGGGAAATCTGCATGATATTTAACCTTTTGTTGCCTGAACCACTGAAAACACAGAAATTTTTTTTCAGGATCACAGCAGTAAATAGAAACAAAACAACAATTAATTTTATTTGGACGATCATACTTTTCAGTGCCGTCTGGCTCTGCAGTGGCCTACCGAGCAACAATTCTCAGTACAGCCCTTTTTCTAAGTAATAAATCAAAATATGTTGTATGCACTAAGCCCCAAATCTGTGAACTATAGGATGGTAGCTACACAGCTATTAAAAAGATTTCAACAATTTTTTATTGCAGGTGAGAAATGCTTAACAAAATAAATATTAGGAGTTTGCTCTAGAGTGAACCTTTTTTATACTAGGTACCTCATACCTAACCCTGTTTTCTGCGAAAGCGTCCAAATGATCACATTTATTTCTATATCTTATATCCTTTGGTATTTTCCATAAAACTGGACGTGCAACTCTGGTAATAATGTGTTTCGCGTTTGTCTAGCCATTAGTCCTTGAACATTTTTCCTAAACTCCAAAAGTGAAATCCTTCTCTACAGTTCAAATACAGTTCATAAGAATTTACAAAAATGTTTTGGTATCTTCTTCCTATCACATAAGTAGATCTGTTGGCATGGTTCACCCCCTCCCCCCCCCCTGCCGTCCCCCCCCCCCCTCCATATTACAAGTGTAAAGTTCTTCATCATAGACCGAGCGAGGTGGTGCAGTGGTTAGCACCATGGACTCGCATTCGGGAGGACGACTGGTCAATCACGCGTCCGGCCATCCTGATTTAGGTTTTCCGTGATTTCCCTCAATCACTTCAGGCAAATTCCGGGATGATTCCTTTCAAAGGGCAAATGAGAAGAAGATGAAAAAGAAATGATTGCTGGGAGGACTGTTTCGGTAGACAGCAAATTCAAAACAATCTTCGGTGAAATTAAAAACGTGGGTGGTAACATTAAGAGTGCAACAGTAATACCACTGTGAAATGCAGAGGAGCGGGCAGATAGGTAGAAAGAGTACACTGAAGGCCCCTGTGTGGGGCATGCGATAGAAGAGGAAACAGTAGATTTAAAAGAGATAGGTTGTCCAGTATTAGAATCCGAATTTCATGGAGCTTTAGAGGACCTAAAATAAAAAAGATAGAATTGGTGGATAACATTCCATCAGAATTTCTAGAATCATTGGGACAAGTGGAAACAAAACGGCTGTTCTCGTTGGTTTGTAGAATGCAGAGTTTGGGAATATGCCATCTGACTTTTGGAAAAATATCAGCCTCCCAGTTCCTAAGGCAGCAATAGCTGACAAGTGCGAAAATTATTGAACAAGTAGCTTAACAACGCGTGCATCCAAGTTACTGACAATAGAAATTGTGGATGTGTTAGATGACGCTCAGTTTGGTTTTAAGATAGGTAAAGGTACCAGAAAAGTAATTCCTATGTTGCAGTTGCTAATGAAAAAAAAAGTTCATATTATTTGTCTACCTGTAAAAAAGTATTAGACAATGTAAAATCGCGCAAGATTTTCGAAATTCTGAAGAAATAGGTGTAATCTAAAGGAAAGACGGATATATAGAATATGTCCAAGAGCCAAGAGGGGATAATAAGAGTGGACGACCAAGAACGAAGTCCGTGGATTAAAAAGGGTGTAAGACAGGGATGGGGTCTTTCGTTCCTACTGTTCAATCTAATATCGAAGAAAGAACGATGGAAATAAAAGGAAGATTCAGGAGAAGAATTAAAATTTAAGGTGGAAAGATAGCAATGATACGTATCGCTGATGATACTGGAGTCATAAGTAAAAGCGAAGGAGAATTGCGCGATATACTAAGTGGAATAAATAGTCTAATGAGTAGAGAATGTGGATTGAGAGTAAATCGATGGACTACAAAATTAATGACAGCAGAAATGAGAACGAGAAACTTAACATCAGGATATATGGGTACGAAGTAGATGAAGTTAAGGAACTGTAATACATGGGACATCGAAAGCAGACTAAAACTGGCAAAAACGCCATTTCTGACTAAGAAAAGCCTCCTAGTATCAAACAAAGGGGTTAATTTTAAGAAGAATTTTCTGAGATTGTGCTTTTGTATGGTAAGGAAACGTGGGCTGTGGAAAAACCACAACAGGAGAAAACCGAAGTATTTGAGACGTGGTGCTACAGAAGAATGTTAAAAATTAGGTGGACTGATAAGATAAGAAATAATGAGGTTCTGCGGAGAATATGGAATATGTGCAAAACAGTGACAAGGAGTAGGTCTAGGTTGATACGACATCTGTTAAGACGCCAGGGAATGACTTCCATGGTATTAGAAAGAGCTGTAAAGGGCAAAAGCTGCAGAAAATAATTGAGGGCGTAGGTTGAAACTGACACTGTGAGTAGAAGAGAAGGCCAAAGGAGAGAAACTGGTGACGGACCGCATCAAATCAGGCAGAGGACTGTTAGTATACAGGGTGTTACAAAAAGGTAGGCCAAAATTTCAGGAAACATTCCTCACACACAAATAAAGAAAAGATGTTATATGGACATGTGTCCGGAAACGCTTAATTTCCATGTTAGCGCTCATTTTAGTTTCGTCAGTATGTACTGTACTTCCTCGATTCACCGCCATGATTTCATACGGGATACTCTACCTGTACTGCTATAACATGTGGTTCATGCACATTTCAGTCGAAGTGTTCGTACGCTTCTCAACAACAGATTCGGTGACCGATGGATTGGTAGAGGCTGACTAATTCCATGGCCTCCACGCTCTGCTGACTTCAACCCTCTTGACTTTCATTTATGGGGGCACTTGAAAGCTCTTGTCTGCGCAACCCCGGTTCCAAATGTAGAGACTCTTCGTGCTCGTATTGTAGACGGCTGTGATACAATACACCATTCTCCAGGGCTGCATCAGCGCATCAGGGATTCCATGCGACGGAGGGTGGATGCATGTATCCTCGCTAACGGAGGACATTTTGAACATTTCCTGTAACAAAGAGTTTGAATTCTTTCTGGTACGTTCTGTTCCTGTGTGTTTCCATTCCATGATTAATGTGATTTGAAGAGAAGTAATAGAATGAGCTCTAACATGGAAAGTAAGCTTTGCCAGACACATGTCCACATAACATATTTTCTTTCTTTGTGTTTGAGGAATGTTTCCTGAAAGTTTGGCCGTACCTTTTTGTAACACCCTGTATAAAAAAATTATTCAATTAATTTTGCAGTTTAATCTGAATTATTGAATACTGTCAAAAAATTGTTCCATTCTCACACGACAGTGGTATAATATGATAAGTGCCCCACTTTCTTCCCTGTCACCTCTTTTACAATTCACCACAGTTATAATTATACTCTTAGAGCTTTCTATTCTCTTTTTATAGTGTAGTTTTAACATTCCTGATGCAATTCCTCAGCGCTTTGCAGTGTTGTTTGAAGGTAAATTATACTCAAGAGCTCTAACTGTCCATAATATGATACAGCTTCTGCTTTCTCCTATGTGATATTATAGTGCCATTAGTAATCGAAGTTGTTTGCTTATTAGTATTGTATGTCTACCTGCATTTTTTTAAATGTGAAACATCTATCCAAGGAAGATAAATGCCTCAAGATATGTATTACATTCGCCATTCATGTAGTTATTGGACACTTATTGCCATGGTAGTTCTTCGAGACTTTCTTGAAATGTCTGCTTGGTAAGTGGACCTTAATCGTAAATCTTTCATACACTACTTTGGGATGTGACTCATTTTTTGTATCTTTCAGTTTTACTAACTGTGTATCATGATCTGAGAGTCCTTCGCTAATTTCTCTCATGTGTATCAAGGCAATCTATGAATGATGGTGTTACTTTTTTCATGAACTCAGTTTCGAAAGTATACTGTTTGTGCCATGTTATAAGACTGAAGTAAATCCATTAACACTCTTTTATCAGTAAAATCAGAACGTATGTATCGAGCTCCCCACGCAATATCAACTACATGCCTTTCTTATGAACAAACACTAGCTGAACATCATGTCTGGAGGAGAAAATCCATTGTCTGCGCTGACGGTCTGTAGAGACCTATATGATTAAATTGATTTTGATATTTAACAGTCGTCAATATAGCTTAAAGAATACTTTAATAATGCAGGAAATCGTAAATATACGAAAAATGCATCAAAGAGGGAAAAACAAAAACCAACTGTGCTAGTGATTTGACACATGTGTGGTCTCATTCTGGACTATCCGCTTGAACACGTTATGTACCCCTGATCTGTCAGCGACAAGGAATTAGTTTCCCTGATCATCTAACTGTGTTGATATGATGGATGGCAGCTTGCTCTACGCTGTCTGATCATTACTATCCGAACACCACTTTTAATGTGGAATTTTACACTAGATGCCACGGGGAGCGGTCTCGTCAGTAAAAAATTAATACGGGGAATATTGAATTATCAGTAGCGAAGCAATTAACAACAGAATAGATTGTTCAGGAGAGCTTAATGACTTCGAACGTGGACTATTCATAGGATGTATTCGATGTTAGAACACTCTGCCGGTGACTTCACACCAAGTTTCTGTTGAGCACATGTTGAGGGCGGCTATATATAGATATTAGTCCCTCCCTTCACCCATCCTGGTGCACGTAACGTGCTAGTGAAATTACTATATTTTTCTGTAGGCGTTGCCAGGTGTTTCATCTTGCTCTTATCACATGCCTGCAAACTATGCTATGGAGTTAGTAGCATCGTTTACGAATTTTTGTGATCATTTGTTATAAACCCTTACACAGAAGCGTCAACGAGGAGAACGTCATATTAAGTTTACAATCACTCAGCTAAACTTCCTGAGCACCCCCACCACTATTCTGCTATGATATAACCGACCAGTTACAAATATTACAACTGCGTTTTGACAAACAACTTGTTGTGAGCAGGGTACGACCTAGTGTATCAGTATGCCTCGCTGCATCAACAGGTTAGGCGCACCAGTTGCTGTTAGGTGAAAATCTAAGCACAAAATTAATTCTGATGTATTTTCATCTGCAGCCTAAATCAAAAAATAGGAAATAAATAAATCAAAGTAAGAGTAAAGATATTAGGACGATCCTGCAGGGTTATGATATTGTCTACAACAAGTTTTTTAGACTTTTAACAAAAATTTTATTAATAATAAGCACACAAACGTATGTAAATGGTTGTCACACATTAAACTGATAAATTAATATAGCAAAAGAAAATATGTTTACATAAAAAAGGAAAATATGTGTACATAATGCAAGTAGAGTAACGAGTGCAGAATAAATGCAGAACGTTGCTCAATAACTCACGATGAACCAGTTGCAGTATTACGTTATGGCAACAGAGACGCATTATGTAAAGTGGAGCAGAGATGAATTCGATTTAACCATCTCAGACATAAGAAAAGTTACATTCGATATTGCTGAACGATATTGATTGCCTTATAATTGTAAAGAGTGTGGTGAACGTGTTCACCTAAGAAATATCGCTGAATACGAGGGAAAGTGTGGAAGTTCTAAGCAAAACTTCAAGTCCTAGCCAAGATTCTTATGACCTGACAAGCAGCCCATTCAGGAAAGGCTAATGGAAATACGGGAGAAGAAATATAGAACCATATTTCTCATCAACTCCATTCTTTAAATCAGTTATCAAGAACAACATCCAGCAGTTGAGGCTGGAATCGTTCAAATAATTCTGTGATGCACTTTTTGAGCTAGAATACATAAAATCTGAAAAAAGTGGTACAATTTAGGCATCTTTGCCCTACATTTTACAAGACATGATAAATATCGTCGGTCAATTTGTGGCATCACAAGAAAATATTTAACTCCAAATCTTCTAATTATAACAGGCTTATTCACCACACATGGTGCTTTAGCACATCTAGTCAAAACACCAACTTCCATCTTGTAGCTAGTCAAAACATCAACTTTAATACAACATGTAATTACAGGTAAGGAAATACAGGAATTGATGGGATGATAAAGTGGGTTCTAATATTAGTTTCAATAATATGTATTGAAGTGGAGATGTCTTGGTTCAGGCACATTTGTGAATGTTATTCAACAAAATGTTTATTTATTAATCTGAGTAATAATAGAAGTGAAGTGTTGTCTACATTGCTTTTACCAAAAGCTTTTTAACAAAGTATCGTATGTGTACTCTGTATGTCTGCAACAGTTTTTGTAAACAATAGTATTTACAAATATTAATAACTTTATCAATAATATGTTAGCAAGTCTAAACATTCATGGTGGTGTCTGTTTGTTCTATATCGGGTCTCCCTACCACTTTCGCGCAACGACTCTCTGAGCGTGTTTTTTAGGGAATTACTAGTTTGAACCTGGGACCTGTTGCTGGTAAGGAGACGTCAGACCACACATGACATGTAGAATTCAGAAGAGTTCAGTGAGACTAGCGATGATATAACCAAATACTTAATGATCTCACCGTCAGCTCCACTGCACTCCCTGTAAAAGAATCTTAATACTAACTACATTTAGTGGAAGGGGTTCAAGGCCTCCCTATTTTTAGTTCGCTGTAAAATAACGTCGAAAAAGCAGTTAAGTTTACCATTGGAAATTTTATTCTACTGAGAAAACCTTGTTTATAAATTGCACTATTGATAAAAGGAAGTGTTATAATACAGGATGGTAGAATCCAACTGCGTTCAACAAAAATGTGAACGAATATTCTCTGAATGGGTTTCCAAGTTCTACAATGGATCGAAGGATGACCTATGCCATATCACATCTATAATCTAGGTTTAAATTAAGTTTCACAAAAGAGAAAACTATCAAAATGGTCTACAGTTACCCTCAATTATCTTTAATTACTTATCTAACTTGTAAATTAGAGTGGCTGATGTGGCTTCTCAATAACTATATAACAGAAAAATCATCGCATTTCAGATTTTTACTTCAAGTGGCAAATGTGAACACCATGAGCTTTAATTTACGATCGACACTAGTATTACGCAAAAAGGGGGTGTAACAGATGAGACTTCTGCAGTTCTGAGTGAAGCTTTATGCGCTGTTATGCGGCATCGCATGCGTTCATTACCTTGTCGGTGTTCGTCAGGGGGGCGGCGGCCGGCGCAGCTCCGTCCAGCTCGCCCTCTCGGAAACAACTCTCTCCTAACTTCTCCTTACTACAATTTACCGAAGTTGGTTTAAAAAAACTATCTGGCTGTGTTTTCATCTGACCAATTAGGGTCTCAATGTTAACCTTAAGCTCCGCCTACAAAAATTGTGTCTATCCAATGAGAAACGTTATACTTTTCGTGATGGGGCAATGTTTTTAAAGTTTGCAACGAACCAAAGACGCGAAAAAGTCTCACGCTAAAACGTGCGGATGGTGTGGTCTTAGCGGTAGGCTGACGACGTGGGTGTGCAGTCCGCCCCTCATTGTAGGGCTTTCTAGCTTAACATGGTGTGCTCTCGGCTTCTGTTCTCGTTTCTCCCCTCGGAACTGCGTCAGTCTCACGTTGGGAAGGTATTACATGCATTTAGGCATTCTTGTGTTAGTTTGTGGTATTCCATTTGCTCACTCGTTACTCGTATTACTTTGGTTAATTTAATGTCACGATTTATTCGGAGCTATGTGACATACTACTGGATTTGCTCATCATGTCAGGGTTTTCATGGCATGTGTTGGATTTGCCTGACACCTTACACAAGCCAAGTTTAACTTGCACTGAACAAGTCTCACCAGTAAGACTCGTAGGCTGTCTTCAGTTTTCTCATAACATGTTTGTATGGAGATTTAGGTATTTCCAGTGAATAGTAGAATTTTTACAGTATATTTTAAGTCACTGCAGGCATCTTAACAAGCTCACCCAGCTCGCCACCTAAGCTCCTTCGTTATCGGGATTTACACTGCTGGTCCACTGCTGTCTGTCGGACAGCAACCGGCCAGGGCAAAGCCTTACTCAAACAGCCCAGCTATATCATGGAAACGTGTTGCCCAAGAAACACTGAACCAAGCCTATAGCACCTACGCAACTCAGTAATGCCACAGACAACCATTCCATGTCGCTTATACCTAGCTAATACTGACATGTTGGATGAATCAACCAGCATGAGAATGAGTTGAAAAGTATATATAAATAAGAGCAGAAACACAAATACATATAATCCAGACACTGAAATAAATTAATTTCAAAATAAAGAATTCTTCTGCAGAGCTCTAAATGGATCAAATGGACAATTAATATTTAAAGGATCTGCCCTTGTCATTTCTTCTTGTCGATGTACATGAAATGACTGCAAACTCTGTCACTTTTGGCTGCCATATATCAATAAGTGATTGAACCATGGCACATGCAACCAGTTTCTTGTATCTAGGCGAGTGCGATTTTATTCCTCCCTAATTCGCCTCTGTGTATAGCCGCTAGACAAAACGCCAAACGAGTCATTGCTGAAAGACTGACCCACACCTACCGAGTGCCGGCCGCGGTGGTCTCGCGGTTCTAGGCGCGCAGTCCGGAACCGTACGACTGCTACGGTCGCAGGTTCGAATCCTGCCTCGGGCATGGATGTTTGTGATGTCCTTAGGTTAGTTAGGTTTAAGTAGTTCTAAGTTCTAGGGGACTGATGACCACAGCATTTGAGTCCCATAGTGTTCAGAGCAATTTGAACCATTTGAACCTACCGAGTGATCACTCTAGAAAAAATCTTTCTCTGGTTTATTAAGTGTCTCCCGTTTTTAGATCTCAAGTGAGACTTATCAACGCAAAAAGACAAGTGTATAAATAAAAATCCAAACAACTTTCCGTATCCATCACATTGAACATACTTCAACTATTTAAATCCTGAAGATAAAATCTTCTGGGTTATTAGGCCGCGTCGTGTTTCATCTAAACATCTTCATCTAATTTCAATAGAGAGGACGGCTATATGCTTCCGGCATTGTGGCTGCCCGCCATCAAGGAGGTAAATACTCGGCCGTTGTGTGTGAGCAGCATAAACAACAAGCTGCAAGTCACCTCGAAGGACAATATTATTTTGGGTAAACATTCCCCCTCTCTTGCTCTGTCCGTTTCGAATCCAGTCACTGATGACGACCACCCAATAGCGGTTGCAGGCATTTCAACCAATAACCCTTCTCCAGCGTAAGTGTGGAAGAGTGACTTTCTATCCAATGACGGTGACCGCCAATGGTAGCCACAGGAGATGAGCCCCTTCTTCTGTATGACTATGGTCGACCAAAGGTAGCCACATGTATTTTAACAAATACTATCACTTCTCCAGTACGAACGCCAGAAAACTCCCTCTTTATATGTGGACGCGACACTCGTCTCTGACAGTGTTCTAGCAGTAGTGGACACTAAAAGATCCTGAGAAAGATCCCAGCAAAGGGCTCGAAATGCCGAAAATTTTAGAAGAAACATGACGCGGCCTAATAACCCAGATAATTTTAATTTCAGTGGCAACGGCCACGAAAGCCTGCAGACTTACGTTTAAATCCTGATGAAATCTCCCTGCATCCCGTGACGTTAATAAATAATAATGAAAAAATTTATTTATGCCTCCTCAGCTCAGTAAATACTTACTAAATCTGGTTAATAGCTGGTGATCGGTCGCCATGTCTAAATAAGATGCAGAGATCACCTCGTTCCGACAGTGGACCATAAAATCATGTGTTGGCTCATCAGGATGTGGTTACTATGATGGATTTTTACAATTTTCTTGGGATTACAAAGTATTTTTTTTTCCTTTTTTTAAAAATAACCGTCCATCTTCACTATATCTTTTACATGCGTGAACTTACTACTTCATGTTTAGCATCAGAGATTTCATTAATTGTTGAATGATATGCAATCTTCCCGTCATTGGCCGCACGAGAAACATTCAGAGACAGTCAAATATATCACATACTTCTGTGAGTACATCTGCAGTAATAGCTGTCTGTGGTTTCACTAAATAGCATCGCAGTTCACCCAAAGGGATGGGAAGGAGGGACATGCAGACGGAGTATTGCACAGTCTCCTACAAACAAACAAAAAAAATGACACGTAACGAAATCTGGCAATGTTGGACGCCTAGGATGCAATGCGAGATTTTCACGCATGTTATATTGTATTTTCAGATACTACGAATCTGACTTTCGTTGGAATAAATAAATAACCCTAAAGACATACGAATGTTCGGTTTATACCCCACACGAAAAAAATGTGTACTTCACCATGAAGATGGGCATGTGGCTATGGACTAGCTAAATCTCGGCTACAAGAATGAGTTGATAACATACAATACAATGGGTGTCGGGGGACATGGACTCGACTGCAGAGTAGTCAAAAGAAGAGGTGGAACGAGGCTAAGATAGGTTGTGACAACCGCCCCATCGCGTGACACGTTCACGATGACACTGAACAGAATTTTGGTGAGGTATGGTGCCACTGTGACATCATCAACCATCATTCATATGACATTCTGAGCTGTGTCTTGCTGCCTGGTGTGTCGCGAAGCGCGGAGGTGATGTCGCAGGGTACCACGCCTCCACACTATTACAGGGGAAAGTTGTAGGTATCTCTGATCCAAGTTTCAAACTTGTGTGACGCAGTGGGAGGCAATTACGGGATTTCGAAAAAAAAGTCATCCTTTTTTTTGCGCAGTGTATCTTCATTTATGTCGAAATTATTGCTGTGAAATCGGATGAACAGTTTTGTAAAACTCCAGAATACGTTGTGAAACTCGGGAGTGAGCAGCGTTCCGAAGTGTCCCGCGCAGAATACTAGTAGGTGCTGCGTAAAACGTGCCAGAATGATGCTAGGGTGCGGCTTGTCGGAGGGAGTGTTTCGGGATGCCCCTTCCGGCTGCGGCCGCGTGAAGCATATCGGCTGTGCGCCGGGATGCCTACAGGCAGGCGCCACCCTGCACAGTGGTATCCACGAGAAGCGTTCAGCTCCGTAAACTCTTACACTTCTCTGCACAGACAGCTTCCGTAATATCACGCAGCTTGTATCAGACAAATCATAAAAAAACAACATTGGATTCTGTGTTTCAAACTTTTACAGAGAGATAAACCAATGATGGAGAAAGCAGCACAATATTATCAAATTAAAATCACACCTCACAGATTCCCTTCACATGAATGAACCTGTTTTCTGTCATCTGTAACAAGCTATCATGTCAGACCAACGAGATTTCGATGTAACATCGTGATTTGCGCGATGAAGAGGCTACAAATGTCATTTCACAGCTGAAAAGGAAATTTCAGTGAAGGTAAGGTGACCTATCTTCAAGGCTGTTAGTTCAAAATAACCAGTGACATCAATACATTTCTTCTGCTGATAATTTCAAGTATATCAGCTTCATTCCTTTTTATGCCCGTGGTTTGTGAGTAGCGTGACACTTCATAGATAGTGACATTAAGAGCTGAAACGCTTTTTCCACCCCGTTAACATCTCGTAATATGAGTCCGCAGCCTGCATAAATTGTTTAAAAGACATCATATTTGGCCTCTGGCTGTAGGACAATTTATTATGCTACTGAAAATTGGGCATTGCGCAATTTGTAATATGGATGACAAGTTAGTATAAATCATATGGTAACATTATGCGAAACGTAGCAACCCTCACTCTTAGGGAGCCTTTGAAAGGCGGAGGTGTCCTGTTGGTGCTACAGTCACACTCTCTGCCTGGAGACAACATGTTTGCTTCCTATTGGTTGAGGGAAGCCGCCATCTATAACGTACCTAGAATTTACCTGGTAACTAATTGACCGAAACGTTGGAGACAGGAGCTCCAATGTCATAGGCACTGAGGGTGGGATGCGAACCATTGTAGTATGTGAAGGCTTTAGTCAGTTGCGGTCTTATATGTGAATTATTTTGATTGCAAGTCTTAACTGAATCACGAGGTTGCATTACTAGTCAAGCGCCGGCGAATGCCAAATGTGGTCCCACATGTAACGTCACTTTTAAGGAGTATTGCATTTTGAAACAGGGTGTGGGCTTTTAATGCGAACGGACTTGATGTGACAACCGAAGCCAAGTGTGGTCACTAGTGTCAATAATATATGCTATATTATGCAAATACGTGGTTCACTGCTTGGAATATTTATGATCAAGTGCTTTAAATATTACTGGACTTGTGTGGTAGCGATTACACCATTGACAGTCTGTGTAATCCTTTAGTGTACTCATTCAATGCAGTATCAATATTCTACATTATACTGAACTGCTCTTTACTATGAAGTAGATACTTGCATATAATTATCACCACTACACAAACGAAGCCGTTAACGAGCGTTATCTTCCGCAGACAATGGCTCATCATCATCTTTAGAAGACACCAGGTGAGAACCAAAAGCACTGCGAGGTGTGCCTGATGCTCTAAATTTCCAACAACAGTCCTCACTTTACGGTCAGTGTGTTATAACCATCTATCGATACACGACTTTCAACCCAACGAAGATACCGTAAATTTTGAAACATTTCCAAACAATTATTGCCATGCCCCGTCACAGCTAGTTTTTAATTTGTAAGTAACATTTCCCATGTTGTAGTATTATGTCGCACATTAGAGAGATGGAACCTTTGTATACGAACTACTGTTTCAACCTGCACTTCAGTAGTACAAGTATAGGCATTTCGTTAACTGATCAAAGCTGCGGCCTCCATGGATATGGAGGGTTAGATGACTGCTTATACCTTAAATTTGCGCCCTGGCATGGCACAAATTATTTGTAAGTAATTGACAATTTCATAATGGTGTTCTGCAGCCATAAACAAAATACCCTCGTCGCTAAATTTTCGCACTGTTAAGTTTTGTCTGTTAGTTTATAAAAGCTGAGCTACTTCACTTCTCCTAAGTTATGTTTCTTAATTTTAGGTACTATTTATAGTACTTCTAAAATATTGTGAAGTGTTAGTATTTCGAGGTGTATTAGGAAATGTTTACTTTTAAGTTCATTACGTCCTTATCATATCTCCATGCCTTACATTATTTATTATTACTGTCAGTTTCATATTAATTATTGCAACTATAATTTAGTGCTCTCCACAGGTGTGCTGTACACCTGATGTCCTTCCTATGATTCATCAGACGAGTTTTGCCTGGCGTTTCGGCAGATACTTGTAATTACGTTTTTGCAATGTTTAGCTGTAGTCAGCCCAAACAAATACTGCTCATCGCATCTTCATGCGATGCCCAGCGCCGATAGAAAACGTTACTTTGTTTCCCAGCACAAATAATATAACTTTCAAAGCAGAATTTTACGTGCTACATCCATTTATTCAATAATATGTATGGAGAGAATATTTTAAGAAACAATTTATTAGCAGGAAAATACATCACGATATATGGAATAATACGTTTGTAGCTATGCTATATGTGAACTACATGGGTCTTTGATATTATTATTTTATTGGAGAACTGTTTCGAATGTTTTCTGGCCGTTTTGGCGATGAATGCTGTATATGGAGGCGTCTGGCCTAGTTTTTGCTTAAAGACTGCAGTGACAGAAACATGGTGGAAACCGGGGACTTGGCGGTATACACTGTGCTGTGGAAAGATGTTGCGTCAGAGACAGCAGCTAGAGCTGATTTTTCACCCCGTCCATGACTGGTGCAGGTAGGACCAGCAGATCCTGGACGTAAATTTAAGTGACGGATTGCTCTTACGTACACAAAGAGCTCCATTACTGTTAGTTTACTCTACCGTTGAAATATTTCTGTAAATAGTACTATCTGTAATACACCTAAGAGTTACCGCTCTGAACAACGTAAACTGGAATATCCATAAAAGAATTTCTAGGAAAGGTAGTTGAGAGGCTGAGATTCACTGGAAGAGAAGTTAGGAAACCTAATTCAACCGCGATAAAAGTTGCTTACAAAATAGTAGTTCTACCAATTCTTGAGTATTGTTCATAGTCCTAGGAAGTATATTACTTTTAGTTAACAGGAGAGGTGGAGAAGATCCAACGAAAAGCGGCGCTTTTCGTCACTGGAACGTTTAGCGTGCGCTAGAACATTACAGAGATACTGACTAACTGCAGCGGCAGTCGCTACAAGACAGGAGTTGTGTGTCAATGAGAAGATTGCTGTCAAAATTCCGACCACGACATAAACACCAGAGCTCATACGGAAGTTTGCCGGTGGCCGTTATTTCCACGCATCATTCGCGGGTGGAACAGATAAGAGGAAAAATAGTAGTTGTACCATGGTACCCTCAACCACGTACCAAAAGGTGGTTTGCGGATTGTAGGTGTAGATGAAGACGTATTCATGATGACATTTTGAGTACTGTTTCGCACAGTCTTCGCCAAAATGGAAAGAAACGGCCTTCCGTGAACGTATCGTTGACGATTCACGCCCGTTTATCATTCTGGCTGTAACTTTCCTCTTTTTGAAAAGTTACAAGTAGCGATGCTAAAACAGCAGATTGTAATCAACATTCTTTCAGATCTTGATATATAATTAGGTGTCTCTTTATACATTTCACGCCTTTTTTTGTACTTTTTAATCGTCTTATTTTCAGATCACGTGGTAAACGATAGGTAGGGTCTCCCTTCAATAATTCATAGACCTGGCTGTGCGTCCAGCGGTTGGTGACGATTGCCTTCGAACATCGGCTCCTCATGAGGTCTGAGTAAGTTGTCCATCTTTACGAAGGTTGTTTTATACTTAAGTTTCAGTGTTGCTAATAATAGTGGAAATCTGGGCAATTTGAAGATTGGGATATTACCAACGCTTCACAATGTGAGACACTAAAAACTGCCTGTGGGGCAATTCCGTGTACATTGCTGCACTTGTGGAATAACTACTGAGATACTGCTGTGCTATCTACTAGTCACTATCTTAAAACATTTGCGTTTCATAGCTGCTTTTTATGCAAGTTACAATGTTCATTGCAATCATACCTAAAAAATCAAACAATTTTAACATTACCGACGACCTTATCATGTCTAGAGCACTGCTTACTGCTAATCACAGTTATGGTATGTAAAAGCGTTAATGGCTTAAAGCAACGTGACACCGAATCGATTATTTGCCTGGTTTTTAACGATCATTAATTTGATGCGGCCAAAACCACAGAAGACGAAACTGAAGAATATCCTGTTGAGGCTGCGGCACCTGAAGTTGAACCCACAGAAACTCCCAGTTCCATTCCAGATGAACATCAAGTTGTCGGTGATCAAGAAGCAAAACGTTCAAAAATGTAAGGCAATATAATGCCAAATAATTTTCGATTTTAAACCATTGTCTAAAGAAAACTGTGTGTCAAAAACGCGACCGCACGACCACGAGATGCGGGCTGAAATATTATGTTTAAGGAAATTGAATATTTGTTGTTGAAGTGACTTTCATTAAGATTCCCTTTGAATAGGACACTGGATTATTATTAAATCAGTCAAACAAATTAACTGTTCCATGCTGTAACACATATCTGTGTGCCTGAAGTTGGTGGAGCAGCGGCAAAGTAGTGGAGGCAACTGTACTCACGGCTCTTGACGTTTGAATACTCTTTACAACTTTTTCTTGGCGACGGATTTTTAACATGTTAGAGCCATTCCTTACTGTCGAGAGTATCATTCAACAGCCAAATCCATATCCGAAGCAAAATTCCTTGCAAAACGGCTTCCAATTGCCTCCCTTGGCACCGTGTACGGCTAGCCACTGACTGCGTGCCGTTTCCACCAAATAGCCACCCAGTTCGACCGCCAAAACCACCTTTTATATCGCTCCAAGTAATTTCCACAGTTACATACTATAAACCTACTTCTAATCGATGTAGGTGTTACAACCTTATCCCATGATCAAAGTCATCTTTATCCGCTAATGGGGCAAGGTGACCCGTTTGCATTAAATTCTTCATTTGTGTGGCCATACTGTCAGTAGTTTCCTTACAGTTCTTGAGGGTATTTTCTTTCCATTGTTACAACTAAAGGAAATGTGTGGTTTTCTCACCAGCTACTTTCACTTATGGAGGTAAAGCGTCATCAGTGGTGATGATTTCTACTTGTGTACTTGGTTTCTAGCCTACATCGGGAAATTCCGTCTGCTAGAACGTCTTAGATATTTTCCTTTTTTTATACATTGATACCTGTGTAAGTATGATGTTTAGGTTTTTATGTTGGTAACACCACGTAGTGTTCTATATGAAAATCACTGACTGTGCTGTGTGAAGTCTGTGGCTGGTTTGCATTGTTGGAATATTTGCTATTGTAGTGTTGGGCAGTTGGATGTGAACAGCGCATAGCGTTGCGCAGTTGGAGGTGAGCCGCTAGCAGTGGTGGATGTGGGGAGAGACATGACAGAATTTTGAGAGCGGCCGATCTGGACGTGTGTCCATCAGAATGAGTAAATTTGTAATTTTGGATATCATGAACTGATATATAAATGATGACTTTTGAACATTATTAAGGTAAATACATTGCTCTCTATCAGAATCTTTCATTTGCTAACTATTTCTATCAGTAGTTAGTACCTCCAGTAGTTAGAATCTTTTATTCAGCTGGTAGTATTGGCGCATGCTCTATTGCAGTAGTTTGTGTAACGAAGATTTTTGTGAGGTAAGTGATTCATGAACGGTATAGGTTATTGTTAGTCAGAGCTATTCCTTTGTAGGGATAATTCAAAGTCAGATTGCGTTGAGCTAAAAAAATTCTGTGTGTCAGTTTACTGATGATCAGAATAAGAAAAGAGAGAAATGTGTGAGTACGTTCAGTTTTGCTCAGCTCTTTGAAAATCAAATAACGTAAGAGGTTTCTCAGCACAGTAATTCATAAAACTTTCTAAGGGGAAGTTTCACCTGGAGTCTAATTTTTAGCTGCTCTGCAGAACTACGCTCTTCTAACGTGTTTTGTAGTGTTGATAACATAACGTTGCCACCCTTGCTGTGTAAAACGTACGACATGCACGGTTCTTCAGAGCAACGAAAAATTAGACTACAAGTATCAGTGTATGATGAAGAAAGACATAAAAGATGTGCTAACAGAGGGCATTTCCTGATATAGGCGGGAAACCAAGCAGAAATCGCCATCAGTGATGATATTTTACCTCAATAAAGCGAAACGCAGCCGGTGGAAGAAACATTTTATTGTTGTTGTAACGACAGAATGAAAATTAGCCCAGGAACTTTTTCGTTAACTTCCAAAATTGTGAAAATAATTGTGGTTGTATTAAAATAAAAAGTCATACAATTAGGTATAATACAATAAAGCACTGTCCTGTTAATACACCTGAACAGAAGCAAACTACCTTCACAAATTAATTTACTAAAAACAATCGCTAACATCGTCAAATTGGCCTGTCTCCCCTAGCCGTCCCCAGCTATGACCCAAATATAATATTGTCCAGTTTTCAGAATTAACGATTAGCAACGATAGAACAAAAGAATGCAATTTAGATCACTAATTTCATTCCAGAATAAGAAACTATTTGTCTTCTAATTACTTTTTCCAAGAAGAGTTACTGCCAAAAACGGATTAAGGATCTGCCATTGAAGAATAAATGCTTATTGCTTAAGACTGTACACTATATACGAATACATTATGCTCGTGTTGTTTTTTACCTCGTGACACTAAAAACAAATTAAGCTAAATTCGATATCATGTTACAGTAGCAGTCCGCACAGAACGACCACGCAACATAATACAAAGAAAACACTTCTACGTTGCTGAAACTGGGAAATCCCGTTCATAGTAGTATATCTGTCATGGTATTAAGTACTTCATCTTTAGAAAATAATTTCTGTAGATATGTGTCGAGGTTCTCGTATAATTGAAAGACTATATTTTTGCATCGTCAGACGGTAGAGGACCTCAAACAGGTTTCCTCACGTCGTAAAGAAATAATATTATACATGTTGGATGAACTTCGAATTACATTAAATGCCACGACTGATTCTCCTATGCACAAACGTGATTTTAGCGGCGTCATTCAAGTGTAGGCAAGAAGACCCGAAGAAACCGCCTGCGACAAAGCGTCTGGCAAGTGAACGAAAGACAGGAGCAGATGTTCAGCTGCTGAAAACCGCCCCCTTCCACAGCTGTCAAGTGGCTGCTAACTCCGGCGCTCATTAATCAAGCGAGGCCTCATTTAAAAGCAGTTCTTCAAGGCGCTTTTTTCTCATTGCCTTTCCAGTCAAGAAACTGTTCGATGTCTGCTTGTCTGCTACTGTCTCCTCTCTTTTTCAAAATATGTGTCAAGCTGCTGCGTTGTGTTTCCTTCGTAAAGATATTTTAAATATAATTTCACTTTCTCTTTGTGAAAAAAGAAACCACGATCTCGCTTATAGCAGAAGAAAATTAAAAATAATATTTTTTCTCAGCTGTCAGATGTCTCTGAAATGAATGTGTCAAGATTAATATTCCAGTGACTAAACTACGTGGTTCTTGATTGAAAAATTCAGCTCAGTCTCGATAGGATCCAGCTGCTGTAGTTTCCAAAATATATTCTCTGTTAGTTAACGGAATACTTTAAAAACCATATTTTACTTTCTGAATAAGCAAGCCGCCGTTGAACACAAGGAATACTTCGAAAATAAACCTTCCCGGCGTATACTGCTGATGAAATCTTATCGGTTTCCATCCGCGTGCCTGCGTTGAAATTCTGCGACGTTTAGGTTTGTGTCAGTCTCATCATCATCTGAAGAATGTGTCGCAGAATTTCAGAACAGCCACCCGAATGGAAGCCGAGAAGGTTTCATCACAAGGAACAATGTTTTTTGTAACGGCAGGCGTGTAACCACCGAATTTCTTTTTTGATTACGATAATATTTTACGAAATTGGCAGTTGATGATTTCATCGTGTCCTCACTACACTACACATGGTGGTACTCAAAGTGTGGAAGAAGAGTTGCTTAGGAAATATGAAATGATAGGGAGCATGGAGCTGGGAGTGGTAAACTGCTGGACTCAAAATAGAAAAACGTTTAACAACATTTATTTGCTTCAGTTGCATTTTAATATTGACAAAATGAACAATCCATAGCAAGCGTTATAAGAGCTCCTATTAAAACGTTATTGAGTCCTACAATGAGAATGATACAATATTTAAAGAAAATTTTGACATGATTTTTAAATGCGATAATCGGTGTCAGAAACGATATTCACAAAAATTAAACAGTGAAAACATCAATAATTTTAAATGAGAATTCAAGGAGCTGAAAACAAATGCATTTAGCCATTAGTAAGGCGTTGAAAAATGACCAGTTGGATTTTAGCCCAGACACATCTCGGTTTCTCCTTTCAGCTAAGATTACGTTCTCTAAAACACACTTAGCACGATTTATTTTATGCTTCGGAAAAGTTTATAATAAGCCATAAATTTTTAGTCAGTGGTATAAGAAAGATGGTATTCACGCCAAATTTTATCCAAAAGATCTGTAGACTCTTATACAAAAACATTTCCAGAATAAAAAGAAACGGCCGCCTCAGGCTGGAGTTTTCGTCGAACGCCCTCTAAGAGAGGAATGCTTGTTATCAGCAGCCTTCTATGCCACAAGTATCACGCCGCTACTTAAAACACTACGAATACGTTTGCTGGGTTTGCAAATTCTAGGAAAGAAAACTGATTGTCTGGCGTACGCGCGACAACACCAGTTCCATCGTTAACAGAACAACTGAAATGCAGACACCCAGACACGACAATAACATATAGCTACTCGTAGAGAACTGTGCCTCCAGTAACTAGACCCAAAAACTTAAAATTTAAGGGCAGAAACATCAAGAACACAATCAAAGAATACTGAATGGATACCAAAGGGCTACATTCATAATCACATATATCCTTAGTAAAATAAACTACTTGGTGACATTCATTATCCCATCACCGATAGTAAACAAGAGATTTCAAAGGCTTGCTAGTTGGTACGTATTTCGTGGCAGTATTTTTAAAACCAATTTTCAGGTAATATCGCTACCAAGAAGTCGGAGGCTTATGGAACCAAAAAAGTAGCATTATAGACGAGAACCTCAATCGTGAAATAAGCCTACAAAATTACAATAAAACCATAACCCAAAGCCTCTTCAAACAACTTAAACCTACAAGCTGCGTGACAATAGTAAATATTACATGCAATATTCGTTTCACGTGTGACTACATTATTTGGAATCTACAAGCCTAAACGCTTGAAATCTCAAAGAAAATACTGTACACGGAACTCATCGAACCCTATCGAACAAAAATCATCACACATCGCGTGGAAAGGGCTGTGGAAGGACATCAAGAACGAACCCATACATTGCAATGAAGTGGCAGTATGGTGAGAGGTAGTTAATGACATCTTCGCAACTAACGGAAAACTATATAAAATCCAGTTGCCACCAATACCCTTGTGCCACGAATAACAAATAATCGACTTCCAATTGGCGCAATAAGGAAAATGGAAATGAAACATAAAAATGGTGGCCAACGTTGTTGACACAAATCCCTCGTTAATCACAACAGATGTCACCAAATGGGAGTAACTTTGAAACCAGAAAGAACAGAGTAGCTAGGTTTCGCGCCTTTCGCAGTAGACAAGAAATCTCACTCGTACTTGAACTACTACAGTTTTTAATCATTGAATATTCCAGGCTAACAGAAGATTCCAAATACACTGAGTAGCTACAGGATGGCCTTGACGCGGCCCCTCCGACTTTGAAAGTTTTCTGTTCCGGGAAACCTTCTTCGCAGTATAAGAACTGAGTTTTAACAGGGAAAATGCGTTGCCTCTTGCTCGTGGAATTGCTCGAAACCAGCTGGGCTGGAAGATGACATAATTACAACATTTCAATAACCCGCCTCAGTCTCTAAGGCGATTCATACTCACGCTGGGGAAATAACGAAGTTTATTTATTTATTTTAGAATGTATTTTTTTTCCTTTTAGTCATTTTTTACAAAGAATGTTTTAGGTAGAGCACTTGTTTGGTAGAGCACTTGCCCGCGAAAGACAAAGGTCCAGAGTTCAAGTCTCGGTCCGGCACACAGTTTCAATCGGCCAGGAAGTTTCATATCAGTGCACACTCCGCTGCAGAGTGAAAATCTCATTCTGGAAAGAATTTGTTTTCCGATAAGATTCATTTTCTTTTTTTTTTCCAAGCAGACGTTCTGCATACTCACTTTAACAGAGAGAAAGGTTGTGGGTGAAGAGATTTGACCTCACGAAAAGTGGCACTTCCTTATCAGTCAAGATTAGGGTACAGTCTGACTTACAAGAGGACTTCGGAAGAAGTTGAGGTGGATTAAATTTTTCAAAGATATATTTAATTACTAATAGGAACTCGTTTCAGTTTTTGGGAAGAGTTATTAAAAATTCGATCGTGGAGAAACCACGATGGAAAAGGCTATGTTTGGCGAGTCAAAGGGAAAGAATAACTAAATAGATAGAACCTGAGAAAGGGAAAGGTCCTAGCTCCGAGACTCAGTCCGGCACACAGTTTTCTTCTGCTAAGATGTTTTACATAATTCTCCACAAGTGATAACAGACTAACAACGTTCATTATTTAAGGCACACAGGATGAACGAGGGAGAATTTCACAGGTTATTCAAAAATATTTTCTGAGTATGTTTGCATACGGATTCATTGACCTCTGGTGATCCCTACAGATTAATAACACACTCTAACATAACAGTCGCGACATTTCGTCTCGCTTTTGTTTTCCAATGCGATAGAAGGGCACCAAGTGGTTAACTACCGACACTTCTGAATATTAAATTGGATGTGTGTGAATGTTATCGTTTATACTGCAACACAGTTTTTACAACAGGGAGCGTATGTAGGATCATCAAATTCGACAGTAACTAGAAAATGACACAACGTTGTTGATACTCTTGTTTCCCATGGAAGTATGAAACAGTACAGGGCAATCTATTTACGATTCTTCTGTAACTCACAGGTACTTACTAAATAATTCGTTTTCCTTTAATAACAAAAATTGCGGTTAAGCACATGAACAACTGATCTTTTGCAGAAAGATTTGTTGTATCTTCACAGCAACTCCGAGTTTTTTTGCTATGCTTCTTGCCGAATCAGGAATTTGGGACCTAGAAAACCTGTATGGAATATAACACGTAAATTATCTAGCGTACCAAATAAGACACCACGCCTGTAGCTAAAGAGTAAACCACACAGACATGTTAATAAAATGTCCAAACCAAGAAAACTGTGTTGGTCACTAAATCAGAACCCACAATCTTATAAAGCAATGATTTTATTTATTGTGTTGCTGGCAGAACCCATTCTCTCATTGTCATGAACACCTTGGTGATCAAAAGTATAAAGACACTATGTTACATATTGTCCTTATACATCTCATCACGAAGATGTTCATGAGAAACTGAAGATGGGTTCTACCCGAAACGAGTCAAATAAATTTATTAGTTTATCAGATGGTAGCTTCTTATTTAGTGAGCGGTACTCCTATTGATCCTCAATAACCACCTTTTGCAACACGGTCCGAGTCAAAGCGTACAGGAAGAGAGTCATTGACGGCCTAGAGGATAGCGACAGGGATGTGCAGCCATGCTGACTCCAGTGTCTGCCCAACTGCATAAGTTTCACGGTTGAGGATCCATGGCGCGAACAACTCGACGTGATCCCATAGATTCTGGACTGGATTTAAATCGGGCTTTCCAGAATGACGAGATCAACCAGGGATTGCCACGAGGCCATTCCCTTGACCATAACGCTCATTCCTCAGACCTGGACCCGTTGCTTTCAGACGTTTCAAGCCGTAGACGCCAACGGCTAGCCGTTCGATGAAGCATAAAATAGGACTCATCTGAAAAGGACACCGGTCTCAACTCAGTGGACGTCCAGCCTTTGTCGCCGACGAACAGCAGAAGTATTGAGCCTTGCTGCCTCTTTAGCCAACCATATTTGCGAAAGTGTTGTCAGTGCAGTATTTTCTGATTTCTTGATTATGTCCCATAAACGTTGAATGGGATTCATGTTGGGTGATCATGGTGGCCAAATCATTCGCTAGAATTGTCCAGTATGTTCTTCAAACCAAACGCGAACAATTGTGGTCTGGTGACAAGGTGCGCTGTCATCGATTAAGATTTTATCATTGTTTGGGAATATACAGTCCATGAATGTACAGCCAATGATCGGTTCAGCTGGACCAGAGGACCCAATATGTCCCATATAAACCAACCGACATCATTATGAAGCTACCACTAACTCGCGCCGGCCGCGGTGGCCGAGCGGTTCTAGGCGCTACAGTCTGGAACCGCGCGACGGCTACGATCGCAGGTTCGAATCCTGCCTCGGGCATGGTTGTGTGTGATGTCCTTAGGTTAGTTAGGTTTAAGTAGTTCTAAGTTCTAGGGGACTGATGACCTCAGAAGTTAAGTCCCATAGTGCTCACAGCCATTTGAGCCACTAACTTGCACAGTGCACTGTTGACAATATATGCAAAACTTGACCCTCCTAACAACTTAAATCGGGACTCATCTGACAAGGCCAGGTTTTATAGTCGTCTAGATTCCATTTGATATTGTCACGAGCCCAGGAGAGCGCTGCAGGAGATGTCATGCAGTTAGTAAATGCATTCGCGTCGGTCGTGTGCTGCCATAGTTCATTAACGCCAAGTTTCACAGCACTGCTCTAAGGCATACGTTCACAACAGGACCCTCATTGATTTCTGTAGTTATTTCACGCAGTGTTGCTTGTCTGTTAGCATTGACGACTCTGCGCAAATACCTCTATACTTCGTCGTTAATTGAAGGCTGTCGGCCACTGCGTTGTCCGTGGTGAGAGGAAATGCCTGAAGTATGGTAGTCTCGGCACATTCTTGACACTGAGGATCACGGAATATTGAATTCCCTTATTGTTACCGAAATGAAATGTCCCACGTGTCTAGCTTCAACTACCATTCCACGTTCAGAGTCTGTTAACTCCCGTCGCTCGGCCCGTCGGAAACCTTTTCATACACATCACCCGCCATCTGTATAAGTGGATATCGCTATCTCATAACTTTTGGCTCCTCAGTGTAAATCGTTCCGTTTCCACATTGCGGCGACAACTGCACTGTATTCAGTATCCTTCTGACACTCTTTGGTTATCAGTCTTCTCAGTAGTTTGATGTAGCTCCACGCGAATTCTTCTCGTGTGCCGACATTTTCACTTCAGAGTAGCACATGCAGCCTACGTCCTTATTGCCTCCACAGTTCGTTCTAGTATTATGGAAGTTATAGTATTCCTTGACGTCTTCACCGATGTCCTATCATCCTATCCTTTCTTCTTGTTGGTGTTTTACATATAGGCCGGCCGAAGTGGCCGAACCCTTTTAGGCGCTACAGTTTGGAACCGAGCGCCCGCTACGGTCGCAGGTTCGAATCCTGCCTCGGGCATGGATGTGTGTGATGTCTTTAGGTTAGTCAGGTTTAATTAGTTTTAAGTTATAGGGGACTGATGACCTCAGAAGTTAAGTCCCATAGTGCTCAGAGCCATTTGAACCATTTTTTTTACATATATTCTTTTCCGCTCAGATTCTGCGGAGAACTTCCTCGTTACTTACTGTATCAGTCCACCTAATTTTCAACATTCTTCTGTAGTAATATATCAAAATGCTTCGATTGTCTTGTGTTATTGTTTTTCCGCAGTTCGTGTAACACTACCGTACAATGCTGTGCTTCACAAGTATATTCTCATAAATTTCTTCCTGCTCTTGAGGCAGCATGCTTTTCTTTGGCAGCAATGCCCCTTCTGCCACTGCTAGTCTACTTTTTATGCCCTCTTTGCACCACGTCATGGGTCCTTTCGTTGCGTAGTAGCAGAATTCCCTACTTACACCCACTTCGTGATCCCGATTTTTGATCTCAAGTTCTCATTTCTACTACTTACGTCTATCTTCGACATATTCTCAGACCACACTCTGTAACCATTAGACAGTTCATTCAATTCAACAGACCTGTAGCTCTTCTTCACTTTCGCTGAGGCACCAATGTCATCCGCGAATCTTATCACTAATATCATTTCTCCTTGAATTTTAATTCCACTTTTTAACCTATCTTTTATTTCCGTTATTGCTTCTTCGATGTACAGTTTGAAAAGCTGGAGCGGAAGACGACATCTCTATCTTACATCCTTTTCAATTCGAGTATTCGTCCTTGGTCTTCTAGTCTTGAATCTTGTACGTATTCCATATTATCGGTCTTTCCCTACAGCTGACACCTAATCTTCTCAGAATTTCGAACATATTGCACCATTTGACACTGTCGAATGCTTTTTCAAGATCGACAAATCCTATGAAGGTGTCTTCATTTTTCTTCAGTTTTGCTTCCAATACCAGCCACAACGCCAGAAGTGCCTCACAGGCATTACTTTTTACCTTTACCTTTTTCACTTTTTTCATAAAGCGAAACTGATCGGCATCAAACAGATCCTCAATTTTCTTTTCATTCTTCTGTATGTTATTCTTGTCGGCAACTTGGATGAATGAGCTGTTAAGCTAGTTGTGCGATAACTCTACCATTTTTCGGCTCTTTCAGTTTTCGAAATTGTGTGAATGAAATCTAATGGTAATTTGTCAGTCTCTTACATTCTACCAACCAACGTGAACTGTGGTTTTGTCGTCGCTTTACCCAATGATTTTACAGATTCCGATAGAGTGTTACAAATCCCTTCTCTCTTATGTGATCGTAAGTCGGCCAAACCTCTTCTAAATTCTAATACTAGGGCCTCAATCTCTTCCCTGTCAACTCCTATTTCTTCTTCTATCACGTGGTCAGATTAGTCCTCCTCCCGTCTAAAGTCATTCAGTGTACTCACTCCACCTATCCACTCTCTGCCCTGCATTTATTAATCGAATTGACACTACACTCCTTTTAACTTCACCGACGGTTGTCCTTTTCTCTATGCTACCTTTTCCAAGTGTACATCCATACCTCCTTCTTTTTCATTTCTTGAACAGGGTATTTCTAATACCAGCTGAAATTTATTGTAGAACTCAATTGGTCTTTTCTCACCCTTATTCCTACTGCCAAGCTCATATTCTGCCGTAACTATTTCTTCTGCTCCTTCCCCTAAAATCGCATTCCAATCACCCATGACAAATTTTCGTCTCTCTTTACGTACTGAATTACTCGTCCAATAGCTATTCATATACTTTCCCTATTCCTCCATTTTCTGGTTGCAACGTCGGCAGGTGTACCTGACCTAGTACTGTCGGCGTTGGTTTGCTGTTGATATTGATGAGAACAACCCTATGAATGAACTGTCAACATAACTCATACTCTGAAATAACTTTCTACTCATAATGAAGTCTACTCACCTTACAAGTTTTTCTGCTGCTCTTGATATTACCCTATACTAGTCTGGCCAGAATCCTTGCCTTCTTTCCATTTCACTTCACTATGTCTACGCTGAGTCTCAGCATTCCCCTTTTTAGATTTCCTAGGTTCCTTACCTCATCCAGACTTCTAACATTCCACGCTTCGATGCGTAAAACGTTATCCTCTTGTAGATTATTCATTCTTTTTCTCATAGTCATCTCATCCTTTGCTCTCCCCTCTCGGAAATCCGAATGTGGGAGTAGTCCGGAATGTTTTATGAATAACGAAATGATAAGGAACTTTTTTTCAGTTACAGGCCGCATGTCTTTTGTATATAAACTGAAGAGCCAATGAAACTGGTATACATGTCTAGTATTGTGTTCGGCCCCCGCGAGCATGCAGAAGTGTCGCAACACGACGTGGCATGGACTCAACTAATGTCTGAAGAAGTGCTGGAGGGAACTGACACCATAAATCCTGTAGGGCTGTCCAAAAACCCGTAAGAGTGCGAAATGGTGGAGATCTCTTCTGAACGGCACGTTACACGGCATCCCAAATATGCTCAATAGTGTTTATGTCTGGGGAGTTCGGTCGGCAGCGGAAGTGTTTAAGTTCAGAAGAATGTTCCTGCAGCCACTCTGTAACAATTCTGGACGTGTGTGGTGTCGCATTGTTCTGCTGAAATTGCCCAAGTCCGTCGGAAGGCAAAATGGATATGAATTTCTGCAGGGGATCAGACAGGATGCTCACGTACGTGTCACTCATCAGTGTCGTATCTAGACGTGTCATGGGTCCCAAATCAATCCAACTACACACGCCCCACACCGTTACAGAGCCTCCAGCAATTTGAACAGTCCCCTGCTGGCATGCGGGGTCCATGGATTCATGAGGTTGTCACCATACCTGTACATATCCACCGAGCGAGGTGGCGCAGTGGTTAGCACACTTGACTCGCATTCAGGAGTTCAATCCCGTCTCCAGCCATCCTGATTTAGGTTTTCCGTGATTTCCCTAAATCGTTTCAGGCAAATGCCGGGTTGGTTCAAGGGCGCAGCCGATTTCCTTCCCCATCCTTCCCTAACCCGAGCTTGCGCCCCGTCTCTAATGACCTCATTGTCGACGGGACGTTAAACAACACTAACCTAACCAACTAACCTGTACATATCCATCTGTCTGATACAATTGAAAAAAGACTCGTTCGACCACGCAACATGTTTCCAGTCATCAGCAGTCTAATGTCGATGTTGACGCGCCTAGGCGAGGCATAAACTTGGTGTCTCGCAGTCATCAAGGGTACACGACTGGGCCTTCGGCTCCGAAGGCCCATATCGAATGGTTTGCACGCTGATATCTGTTGATTGTCCAGCACTGAAATTTGAAGCATTATGAGGAAGGGTTGCACTTCTGTCACGTTGAACGAATCTCTTCAGTCGTCGTTGGTCCCGTTCTTGCAGGCCTTTTTTCCGGCAGCAAAGACGTCAGAGATTTCATGTTTTACCGGATTCCTGATATTCACTGTACTCTCGCGAAATGATAGTCCGTGAAATGCCCCACTCCATCGCTGCCTCGAAGATACTGTGTCTCATCGCTACTGTGCCGACTACAACACGACGTTCAGACTCACTTAAATCTTGATAACCTGCCATTGTAGCAACAGTAACCGACCTAACAATTGCGCCAGATACTTGATGTGTTATATACACGTTGCCGACTGTTGGGCCGCATTCTGCCTGTTTACATATCTCTGTTTTTGAATACGTGTGTCTATACCAGTTTCTTCGGCACTTCATTGTACATTTTGTGTGATTAATGCAGTCCTTTTCATTGCCTTCTATATCCTCATGCCATGTTTCATTCTATCGCTATTAGGAGCAGTTCTCCACTTCAAGGGCAAACAGGTGCTCTCAACCTTTGTCCACTGCACCACCCACACTCATAACGCCGTTGATAGAATGAGGGCGACAGGTTCGAACGAGGGACTGAGAATGTTTTGATTTATAGCCAAAGACGGTACCCCGATTTCCTTCATTTTGTTCGCCATTGTTCTCATCATTTGATCGCAACGAACGTCACATAAAATCCCTTCAAGTATATCGTCAAACAATTTACTGAAATTCTTTTAAAAAAAAATTTGTGCCAGATGGCAGCCAGCCCTGTGACCGATCACGCTGAGCTACAGTGCCGACGTTCCCTAGACCACGGCAGTAAATTACAGAGTCGTTTCTACGTATGGCTCCACAGCAGCTATAAATTTATGGGGGGTTGTCATTGTCCAAGGAAAATAAAATTTAGAAATCAAATGTTTGACGTTGACCATGCCGTTTGGAGTTTTATTTGAATTATGAATTACGGGGTTTTGAGGTTTTAGGCTGGCACATCGACGAAGAGCAACATAAGGTTGAATTTTATCATTTTGCGTAAGGATTTTTCATCTACGAAAGCTGTGGCCTCAACTACCATGTTCATAAAAAAAAAATTCAAGTGTGTGTGAAATCTTATGGGACTTAACTGCTAAGGTCATCAGTCCCTAAGCTTATACACTACTTAACCTAAATTATCCTAAGGACACACACACACACACCCATGGCCATAAGTACTCATTATTAGGAATACCATTAGACGGTGCTTCCTCCATACTAACATGCGACTACAGTTTCCACTGTGAAGGAGATAGCTAGAAAATGCCCAAGGGGGCTAAATTAGTTAAGAGCACAATAATATGAAATAAACTGTTTATTTCTAAAATAAAAGTACCCTACGAAACACAATGACTTCCCTCAAGAGAGACTGCAAGCTTACTGAATCTGCATTTCATGATAGAGTTTAGGAAATATATTCCATCATCATCAGATGTATGTTGCGAAACAGATAAAAGTTACAGTAAGACGATTCAAGGAAGTACTTCCTTAAACGTAAATTCGATAACCATAGCAATCATGCCATGCCACTTTATCACCTTGTCATGTAAAATATTTACGTTTTGTTTTAAAAAAATACGTGTTCTTAAGTAAACGAATATGTAAAGCAATGAATATCAAGAGCTCAGATGGAAAACCAGTTCTAAGCGAAGAACGGAAAGCAGAAAGATGAAAGGGCAATATTATGAAAGAGGACATAGATGAAGGTGAAATGGGAGATATGGTACTGCGTGAAGAGTTTCATTGAGCACTGAAAGACTTAAGTAGAAAACAGTCCCCGGTAGTAGACAACATTTCATTAAAACTACTGATGGCCTTGGTAGAGCCAGCCATGACAAAATGCTACCACCTGAGCAAGATGTATGAGACAGGCGAAATAATCTCAGACTTCAAGAAGAATATAATAATTCCAACCCCAAAAAAAGCAGGTGTGAAATTACCAAATTTTCAGTTTAATACGTCACGGCTGCAAAATACAGACAAGAATTCTGTTCAGAAGAATGGAAAAAATGGTAGAAGTCGACCTCGGAGAAGATCAGTTTGGATTCGTTAGAAATGTTGGTACACTTGATGCTATACTGACCATCAAGGAAAGGAAAACCTAAGTTTCTGTTACTTGTAGACTTAGAGAAAGCTTTTGACAATGTTGAGTAGAATACTCTATTTCAAATTCTGAAGGTGGCAGCGGTCAAATACAGACAGCGAAAAGCTCTTTACAAATTGTAAAGAAACCAGATGGCAGTTATAAGCCTCGAGGGGCATGGAGGGAAGCAGTGGTTGCGAAGGGAGTGAGAGGGAGTTATAGCCTGTCTCCGATGTTATTCAATTTGTGCATTGAGCAAGCAGTAAAGGAAACAAACGAAAAATTTGGAGCAGGAATTGAAATCCCTGGAGAAGAAATAAAAACTTTGACGTTTGCCGATGACACTGTGATTTTGTCAGAGACATCAAAGGACCTGGAAGAGCAGTTAAACGGAATGGACAGTTTCTTGAAAGGAAGAAAGATGAACGTCAACAAAAGCAAAACGAGGATAATGGAATGTAGTCGAATTAAGTCGGGTGATGCTGAGGGAATTAGATTAGGACATGAGACACTTAAAGTAGTAAAAGAGTTTTGCTATTTGGGGAGCAAAATAACTGATGATGGTCGAAGTAGAGAAGATATAAAATGTAGACTGGCAATGGCAAGGAAAGCGTTTCTGAAGAATAGAAATTTGTTAACATCGAATATAGATTTATGTATCAGGAAGTCGTTTCTGAAAGTATTTGTTTGGAGTGTAGCCATGTATGGAAGTGAAACATGGACGATCAATAGTTTAGACAAGAAGAGAATAGAAGCTTTCGAAATGTGGTGCTACTGAAAAATGATAAATATTAGATGGGTAGATCACGTAACTAATGAGGGGGTACTGAATATAATGGGGTAGAAGAGGAATTTGTGGAACGACTTAAGAAGGTATCGGTTGGTAGGACATGTTCTGAGACATCAAATGACTATTAATTTAGTATTGGAGGGCAGCGTGGAGGGTAAAAATCATAGAGGGAGACCAAGAGATCAATACACTAAGCAGTTTCAGAAGGATGTACGTTGCAGTATGTCCCTGGAGATGAAGAAACTTGTACAGGTCAGAGTAGCATAGAGAGCTGCATCAAGCCATTCTCTGGACTGAAGACCACAACAACAACAGCAAAGCAAAGCAAGTTTCCTCAGGGCCTAAATAATAAAGCTATTTGTCATGGAAATACTTCATTGCATCGACCTTCATGAGACTGCATTCCTGGATACTTCCGATGACGGAATAATAAAATATATGAAGCTCTTATTGCGAGCGCATCGGACGCCACGAATAAGTACAGAAGATCTTAGGGTTCATTTTTGGTCGTCAATATCTTCTGGAAATGAAAAACTTTTTTGATGGAAATAGTCCTGCCAAATTCTGCAAATGACATTCACGCAACCTCTTGTGAAAAATGAGACGTTTGTACTGTTCAGTTTATCTCCTTTCATTGAAAAATAAGAATTTCATTCTTGTGGATTTCTTCGGTCAGATTTGACGGCCTTGTACGCAGAGGTGCAGGTAGTACGGTGTTCTCCGCCGGGCGCCTTCACGTAATGGTTCACCTCGACCTAGGAGCGCGTGAGCTGTCGGTTTATGGCGTGTTTACTGCTGCCTATAAAACGCTTGGCGATGGAGGACTCTCATTACCCAAGACCAGTGGAGAGGAAGATGTGAAATTATCACACAGTGTGAATTACGCGCAAGACATTCTGTGCTGCTGGTTACCTGAACAGGTAGCAGAGGAGACCAAGAGGTAATTGCAGAATCACTGGAGACGTGATACATTCGTAGCGCATTCATAGCGCTTCTCTCAGATTGCGCCACTTTAGTGTGAGTTACTGAGATCCCGTCCGTGCCATAACCTTAACTCGCCGCCGACGATTCTCCTACTTTGGTTAAATGCTACCGCCAAGTATTCAACTGAGGGTGAAAGTCCTACTTTGAATTGAATTACTATAATGTATTCACTTTTATTATATCTCTCTCTGCCCTTACTATCTTTTACTGTTGTCTGTCTGTAATTAAGAACCCCCCGTAATCTTCAGTTTCGAGGTAAACAGTTACTGATGTGATAATAATAATGGCTGCCACCAGAGAAATGTAATTGATTTCTCGCCTGCGACTATTGATGGCTGCTAATCTCTGCTAGTCCTGGACTCGAAGATGTTATTTATGTACGGGGAAAATGCAAAGGTGGCGATAACGAATCTCGTAGGTAATAAAATTATTTACAAAATGTCAATAACGTTAACTGCTGCTTCGGTGCACTATCTTAATCGATAAACTCCACTAATAACACCTTTAAAAACACTTTTCCAGGGAAGTTGTAGTGTTTCTATAGCAAACAAATGCAGCCAATAGTAAGCGAAAACATGATGAAATTTCACGCGTAAAAAATATTATTTTGTTATGTTTTCAAACTTCCACTGCTGTGAGTGTGAATCCTGAAGTCTTTGTGGCCATGCTGACAAAGTTTAATGAATTTATTTCTGAATGTATAGAGAGTGGAAATTAAAATGCCCTGTGGTGCCTCTCCTGCTTCGCATGGGCCCGTTTGACGTCCTAGCCCCCCCCCCCCCCCTTTCCCCTTTAAGCATTCACCCCCTAAGAGGGTGGAACAGGGAATTAAAATTATTTTGAAAAAATTTTGTTACATCAAACTGGTATTTGACTGGTAAAATAGATGTATTAGGTGATGAAAGTTTGTACGGAACTATCACAATAAGAAGTGAATAGGCAGGATAACAAAGACTTCCGACTCCAGCTATGGGAACCACTTTTTATCCAAAGGACAGTGTTTCTACGACCTTAATTAGTGTCAAAAGCTTAGAAGATGTTGGTGTTTATGAATAAAATAAAAGATTAAGGTAGAGCGAAAAATAACACTGTGCAGACCATACCTCTACCCGAGCGACGTAGTTCGTCGTGGAAAACTCTTACGTCGCAGTTTATTTCACGACTGCTTCAATACGATCAGAATCACTTCGCGTACAATGTTACAGAAAACATATGCAATTGTTTCAAGACGATGAAAGCATTCTTTCTCCCTGCTACCGCTCAAGGGAAGCCGAATCAATGGTCATCGAGCTGTTAGTCCGCGGTGTTCCAGAGATTGTCACATTGTCCGTGTTGCTGCTAGTCTTAGTGCATGGAAACGACCTTCTCTGACCGAAGATGCATGATCTACCTGTTTGGTCCTTCAAGACAAATGCTGTCCCTTGGGTGCTAAAGTCGAGATGGCGTAAAAAGATCCCTGACAGCTCGTGGCGCTGTAGCCAGATATCAGCTACAAAGTGCTACCTGTTGCGGGCTGATAAAGCTACCGTCTACAGCGCAGTGGCAACACTGAGACGTTGCCTTAGAGACGTTTACAAAATAGCGTTAAGTTATTGGTTGAGGTGGGTAGCGAGGCTGCTGTGCCTATCCCAGTGCAACTGTCAGAGATCATCTTACACACGACTCACCCACTGTCGTCGCGACCATGGAGATTTTGTGTGGATTTCAGTTTGCATCTCCTGAACCGTTCAGTTCTATACCCGTGTAACACTCGATGTATCTCGATAAACTTTAGCAGCTGTATCATGAAACTATAAACTGCATTCTCGATAGGCTACGATCCTGCTGCTATTGAATTAATACACACACTGGCAGTTGTTAGTCCTGATTATTCGAGGTATTACAAGAGCTGCTCATAAGAGTTCACATGCGATTTCTAAACGTCTTTCGTGTGCCCATAATGTAGGTCGCCTTTTTCCGACATATTTTGGATCTGAATGGCTAATCATTTTCAAATGGAAGCACGTATCGCACTAAATGTCAATATATATGTTTCATACACTAGTTTAGAACGACAGACATATCTAATAATAATCACTTGCATTGAAATCGGTCATAAACTTTAAAAAATGAATTCTTCGATTTTCCACAAACTTTGTATACCAGCTTGTTGTGTTCATGGCTGGGATTACGTCACATTTCATCATCTTGCCAAACATGTTGACTCATTCGTGACGCATTCGTATTGTGGCGATTTGAATGGCCAATACTGTAGACTCGAGAACGTTAGGTTCACATGTAGCCACGTATCAAGTTTCTGTCCAAGATGATCATGAAAGGCCGACCAATACCTGGAGCACGAAATCAATGAGCACCCACGAGATCTGCGATTAAAACGGTTAATCTAATGTTCAGTCTCAAGCAGCTGATACAGTGTATTGTAACAGCTATTACTTCTCAGTCCATAATGTTGACAGCAGAAGGAAATGGAAGATAAAAATTGGGTTCATACGTTAGAATTATCATAGTATAATAAACAATATCGTACAATAAGATAACGTCAAACACAGAATCTAAATAATATGTTACTTTGATTGTGCAGATAAGTCATCAAATAATAGACGTAAGGATGTTCCTATATGTATTACGTTATAAGAAGTTAGCTAAGTTCAGCTATTGGATTGAAGTTACCTTATTTCTGCGAAAATCGTGGAAGTAGATTCGTGACAGTAGAATCACGTTACTATGAAATAGGGTACTAATATTGATGCAAAGTATGCAGCAGTTAGTCCCAGACATTTCATTTTTCATCTGGTAATTAGTAACTATAATTTCAGATGAGGAGGCTCCGCAGGATCTGATAGGTTTCTCAAAAGCAGTTCCTGGCATCGAAAGCAATGGGATTGGTTTCCATGACTATGGGTCTTTTTTCTAGCTGTCTGCAGAAACTAGTTTCCTTTTTTCATTCAGTTGAATTATCGTCATATAATTAAATCTTATTTCATCTTAACTCTCCCTCAAAAAGTATATTTCAGAATTGCGGGTAACACTTCCATTAGCTTCACTATACAACAAAGTTATCAGTATGGCATGAACCGAGTGGAGCAATGCTGAAGACTTTGGACTCATATTTGTGATAGGCGAAGACGAAATCCTCATCAACTTGTTTCCATCTTTTACATAGTTCTCCTAGATCACGTCAAATGAATATTCAACTGGACTTCTGACGAGATTCTGCATCTTTCTTGTAGCTGTAAGGTTTTTCGATGTTGCTAGTGACCAGAACAGAATGAACAAATTCAGCGGTATGTACAAGCTTACTATATACTGGAGCCCAAATGAGCTAACTGCCGAAGACTTGCTTTAATTAAGACGATTTACAATTATTGTCATAGTTTATTCTCCAGATTAAAGGCCAACAAACTGATGTGTTTTTAAGACGGAGTATTCTAAAATCAGCAGTATACAGATCTCAACACGCGTTTCTTTAAATGAACAATACGATAAGGATATCATGCACATAGACAAAATGATAAAAATTTATGAAGAAGCAGCGTGTGTAGCTTAATGTTCGTAACAAAGTCTCAGTATCGTCACAGAAAAATGTACTCTCTTTCACTACATTAACTAACCGTTTCATCTTGTTTGTCCGTCATACAAACATTTCGACTCAGTCATATAAAATAACACTGTGGCTACATACGATACAGCAGCTTCTATGGTTAATCGAGTTCGTGATACTTTTCTCATGTTCAAAACAAATAATTACCATAACAAATAAAAATTTACAGATCTAAATTTCAAAGCTCACGTAATGTTCTTTCTGCTAGTTGCATCAAATAGTCATTTTGGTATTGAAAGATAAATATTAGATGTCTCATCTGTGGTTCGCTGCATTAATTGTCTTTTATATGAGGTCTATTGGCTGAAGTTCAGTGTTTTACTCGGTACACCTTTCTCACGAGCGGCATACTAATGGAGTTACGCAAGTTTGTGGTCGCAAGACAGACGCTGTTAATATTTATGTCTGCCTGATAATCACGCAATCAAGGCAGAGGAACGATTCGGGATTCGGACTTGAGCTGATTTTCAGGAACGCAGCATTTGATGTTACGAAAAGAACACAGACATGTCCCACAAGGAACTTGTCCTCCCTCGTTTTCAGACCGATTACTTTTGTACAATAAATTGTGTAATTCAAAATACAGTTATTGTTGCGAAATTTAATAGAATATTTCTAAGTGTAACTGGAGGGTAGTACTGTCACAAATTTTACACTCTTCTGGATACTGTAATTTCTATACAACATAATAGCACATCACCAGGGAGCACGTTGTTAAAATCTGGTTAGCGATAAGAGAACATCGTCATTTAATCTCTGGTAAGAAAGAAAAAGTAAAGCCACGAGAGAGGCAATTCTGATGTAGCTGTTGATAATGGCAGCAAGACTAAAGAAAAATCGAAACACGTTCATTGGATTTGTCGTCCTGACAAAGCGTTCGACAATGTAAAATGGTGCAAGATGTTCGCAGTTCTGAGAAAAATAGGGATACGCTGTAGGGGGAGACGGGAATATACAGTATGTACAAGAGCCAGGAGGGCAAAAGTGGAGCGGACGAACAAGAACGAAGTGTTCGGATTAAAAAGGATGTAAGGCGAGGATGTAGTCTTCAGCCCCTACTGTTCAATCTGCACATCGAAGAAGCAATGACGGAAATAAAAGAAAAGTCTAGCAGAGGAATTAAAATTATAGGTGAAAGGATATCAATGATACGATCCGCTGATGTCATTGCTTCCTGAGTGAAAGCGAGGAAGAATTACATGATCTGCTGAATGGAATGAAGAATCTAATGAGTACAGAATATAGAAACAGAGTAAATCGAAGAAAGACGAAAGTAATGAGAATTAGCAGAACTGAGAACAGCGAGAAACTTAACATCATGATTGATCGTCACGAAGTAGATGAAGTTAAGAAATTCTGCTACCTAGAAGGTAGCAACGACGGATGGATTAAGGAGGACTTCATAAGCAGACTATAACTGCAAAAAGGGCATTCTTGGTCAAGAGAAATCTGCTAGTTTCAAACATGGGCCTTAATCTGAGGAAGAAATTTCCGAGAATTTACGTTTGAAGTATGGTTGTGTGGTAGTGAAACAGGTACTGAGGTAAAACCGAAACAGGAGAGAATCAAAGTATTTGAACATTAGGTGGACTGATAAGGTAAGGAATGAGGAGGTTCTGCGCAGAATCGGGGAGGAAAGGTATATGTGGAAAACACTGATAAGGAGAAGGGACAGGACGATAGAACATCAGTTTTTCGCCTGATCAGCTTGCTCTGTGACTACGCGCTTGTAGTCGGTAACAGTATTTTATTTGGAGAAAGTTTTGTCCTCTCCCCCCCCTCTCTCCTACATGGGTTAAATGTTTTACTGACGTACGTATACCTGAAGATGCGATTTGATGTCACGAAAGCTTAAACGGTTTATTTCTGAAACTAGCCCAGACAGTTTGAGTGTCCATTCTGAATAAAAATACAATTTATCTAAAGGAGGATGTCCACGTAGGAATTGATATAAACACTCATGAAGAAGTTGAAGCAACAGTCATTACCAAAATACATAAAACCTTACGATTGCGAATAGGACTCGCCCTCCGAGGATCCCGTATAAACTTAATTATGTGTAGCGACAGCTCATCTCTAGTTTTTGGTGATAATGTTTGTGAGTTCCAAAATATATGATCCAGGTGGCCGAATCTTTTGACTGCATTGACTTAGAACCTACGACCTCAATTACTTGCTGGACGTATTCCAATCTCTGTCTTCTTCTACAGCTTTTGCGCTCTACAGCTCCCTTTGATACCAAAGAGGTAATTCCCTCATGTCGTAACAGATACAGAAATTTGTCCTCGGGATCGTATTAAGGCGAAATTGCGTTCGAAGTAGTGTTAAGCGCTTTTTATGAGTATGGTTTCGACTGTGTTTGGGGTTGTCGTGAAATATGAACAAATAAATACTGCTCATCATCAACAATACACTAGATATAGTCTAATATTTAGAAGTATTTGTTCGGATACTGATGATGTAACTTCCTTGTACATGGCTGAATCACGTTGGTGAAACTCATGGTCGTGAGTATCATTGGTACAATTTACTGACAGTAATTGAGAATAACGGTTGTTAGCTTTGATAATTCCCTTCTTTAGTAGAATGTAGTAAACCACAAATATGTCTTCAGTGAATTGATATTTGGAGCACTCATGAGTAAACTGCCCCGATTAAGCTAAATTTACAAGTTTCGAAGGCAGATGTTACGCAAATTCTTTGAAGTACTTACATTCAATAACCATCATGCTATGAAGTGAGGAAACTTTCTCGACATATCAGTAGAGCATTCTCGGATTTCTTGCCACATCACTTCTGGGTAAAACCTCAACCTTTCCAGGATTACCACCACGCTCTAAGTCATAAACAATTCACTGTAGACACCAATTCTCTGACGGCCTTGTACAGCCCATGGACGGCTTCCTACTGGTCGGAGTACGTAATAGTTATGTCCTGCTGATACAGATGTGGTCAACATCTGCGGTGGTGGCGCCACATTTCCCGTAGGGACGTAAACATACGGCTTTTCTTTTTAAACGCCGAAACAGTTCTGAATAGATAGTACAAAAAATATAAACCAGAAGATTCAGAGAAAAAGGCTCCAAAGTCTTACGCGCAACTCGTATACTGGTTAGATTATACGCTATGGCACCACAGTGAATGACTGCAGCTGTAACGAACTTACTTGCCACCTAGGCGACCAAAGTTTGATACCACCATACGTTAAATTTTTACTTTGATTTTTAGTTGTTCAAAAAATTACAAAAACTTTCAATGAAGTAAATGACCCAAAACATTGTCAATTAAATCATAATTTTCTTTCCTTTGTGGAATGACAGTTACAGCTAATTAACTTAAAATACGAGTTAAACTTAATATTTTCTTTTTAAAAAGTTGAATAATTTTACGTGCATTTTAAGGGTGGAAAATTACTGCTTTAATTACCAGTGTTAAAAACTTTATTTTTCTGATCAGCTAGAACATTATGATCTCCAACCTACTATCGATATAAATCCGTCACCTGGCGAAGAATTACTGCTAGCAAAGACACATACAAGGTGCATGCAGTATCACTGAGCGTACTGTTCGTTTGTAGAACGGCGGAAGCGCGCTATCTTAGTTTCACAAAGGACAGATTTTGATGGTCCGGAGGCTCGGCACGGGCATTTCGAAAACTGCACGACTTGTCGGACGCTCGAGGAGTGTTGTGGTGCTTGTCTTCAATAGGTGGCGAAACCGAGGTGAAACCATGTCCAGACGACGAAGTGTTGAGTCGCCACTCCATATTACAGATGTCGTATGTTGTAAGCTGGGAAGACTGGCAAGCAGGACAGACGGCGAACTATTGCGAAACATCGGACTTAATTCTGAACACACAGTGAACCAAACACTCCACACGATGATGCATCGCAGCCACGAACCATGCTTGTGCCAATGTTAACAACGGCAACTACAACTTAAATGGGTACGTGGCCATCAGCACTGGATATCAGCGTTGTGCCAGAGCCTTGCATGCTCTGATGAATGCCGGCATCTGCTTCATCATGCTGATGGGAGAGTGAGAATCCGTCGTCTTCCAGGAGACAGCTCCTTTGCACTTGTACTGTGGGACAGAGACAAGCTGGCAGCGGCTCCATTACGTTCCGGGGCATCCGTGGGTCCAGTGGCCTTCGTACAAGGCACCAAGATGTCCAAGAGTATCGTACACTGGTCGCAAACAACGCACACAGCTTTATGACAACCATGTTACCCGACAGCAATGGCATTTTTCAAGAATATAATGCGCCACAAGGCCAGGAGTGTGAGGGAGTGGTATGAGGAACACAGTTCCGAGTTGCAGTAGATGTGTTGCTACCCCCCTCCCCCTCACGCACAAATCGCTAGTTTGAAACCGACTGGACACAGCTGAATTGTGACTAAACACTGTCAGAGTCTATCTCACTCCTCCCCGGAATTTACTGGAGTTAGGTGACTTGTGTGTGCAGGTGTGGCGCCAACTTCCTCCAGCCACCTCATTGCTTCCACGCCACGACGCGTCGCCGCTGTTATCGATGCCAAAGGTGGTATACCAGATATTAGGTGTTGTTGCTGTTGTCTTCAGTCCTGAGACTGGTTTGATGCAGCTCTCCATGCTACTCTATCCTGTGCAATCTTCTTCATCTCCCAGTACCTACTGCAACCTACATCCTTCTGATTCTGCTTAGTGTATTCATCTCTTGGTCTCCCTCGACGAGTTTTACCCAACACGCTGCCCTCCAATGCTAAATTTGTGATCCCTAGATGCCTCAAAACATGTCTTACCAACCGATCCCTTCTTCTAGTCAAGTTGTGCCACAAACTTTCTCTTCTCCCCAATCCTCTTCAATACTTCCTCATTAGTTATGTGATCTATCCACCTTATCTTCAGCATTCTTCTGTAGCACCACATTTCGAAAGCTTCTATGCTCTTCTTGTCCAAACTAGTTATCGTCCATGTTTCACTTCCATACATGGCTACAATCCAAACAAATACTTTCAAAAACGACTTCCTGATACATAAATCTATATTCGATGTTAACAAATTTCTCTTCTTCAGAAGCGCTTTCCTTGCCATTGCCAGTCTACATTTTATATCCTCTCTACTTCGACCATCATCAGTTATTTTACTTCCGAAATAGCAAAACTCCTTTACAACTTTAAGTGTCTCATTTCCTAATCTAATTCCCTCAGCATCACCCGCTTTAATTCGACTACATTCCATTATCCTCGTTTTGCTTTTGTCGATGTTCGTCTTATATCCTCCTTTCAAGATACTGTCCATTCCGTTCAACTGCTCTTCCAAGTCCTTTGCCGTCTCTGACAGATTTACAATGTCATCGGCGAACCTCAAAGTTTTTACTTCTTCTCCATGAATTTTAATACCTACTCCAAATTTTTCTTTTGTTTCCTTTACTCCTTGCTCAATATACAGATTGAATAACATCGGGGAGAGGCTACAACCCTGTCTCACTCCCTTCCCAACCACTGATTCCCTTTCATGCCCCTCGACTCTTATGACTGCCATCTGGTTTCTGTACATATTGTAAATAGCCTTTCGCTCCCTGTATTTTACCCCTGCCACCTTCAGAATTTAAAGAGAGTATTAATGTATTTACAATATAGCTTTCGTTTGTCAATTTCGTGTTTTACATGCAAGGACCAGGAAGATATTTATCATAAAACACTGAAAACAAAACATATTTTCATATCTTGCACGATTTATGAAGGACGATTGCTTACACGAACAACCTTTTTTCTTTAAAGATCTGTTGGAAAAATACTCCGTTAACATTAATTAATATTTCTAATTTACTGGAAAGCCTGGAAATGTAGTATTTATGTGGGATAATTTCTTGATTGTATTCTTATACAGTCTTCACGGGAATTTAAGTCTCTGCTACCTTCCATCAGATAAGCGTTAGTTTATTCACTGATAATTAGATTTTTACCTGTCTATATAGACGTCAGAGGGCTCAACAAGAGGAGTATATTTTGGAAGAATCACTTTAATTCTATATGTCGTTGATTCCTCGCCATCCTGAAAGATTTCCTCTCTTTTTCACCTCAAGAATCATTAATTAATAGAAACCTTTTCCCACACAAGACTTTAGACAGTGGTTGAGAAAGGCAGCATACAGTCACGTAGTTAGCTTCTCAGACTTCGAAGATGTTATGACGATATTCTTTATGATTTAATTCACAATATTGTTAATATTTCGTATTATTAACATTATTTCAAAGCTGTTATAATTTTAAAATAATTAAAAAATAAACAGTGGAGTCGAACCACGATTACTCGAGTGGCGAGACCGCATCAGACGCAGCCATATCGCTGTGATGCCAGAACGTATAAAACGACCAGTATACTATCTGCGCGTAAAATTTTAGAGCCGTGTTTCTCGGAATCTTCTAGCTAGTGCGCTGTACAACCTTTATGGGTGTACACTCTTGAAGTATACTACTAACCTGCGAAGTTCCACCGCGAACAGAATTTCCGAGTCCCTGAGGTGCTCCATTACTAGAATCAGAATTTAAAAGAGCTTTGGAAGCCTTAAGATTTAATAAGGCAGAAGGAATCGATGACATTTAATAAGAATTTTTAAAACTATTTCGGGAAGTGGCAACGAAACATCTATTCCCGTTGGTGTGTAGAATGTATGAGAATGGAGATATACCATCTGACTTTCGGAGAAACGTCATCCACATATCTCGGAATATTACAAGATTCGACAATTGCGAGAATTATCGCACAATCAGCTTAACGGCTAATGCATCCAAGTTCCTGGCAAGAATGATATCCGGAAGAGTGGATAAGAAAATTGAGGACGTATCAGATGAGATCAGTATGGTTCTAGGGTAGGTAAAAGCACCAAAGAGGCAATTCTGACGTTGGTATTGGAGGCAAGACTAAGAAAAATCAAGACACGTTCATAGCATTTGTGGACCTAGAGAAGCATTCGAAGATGCAGCATGTTAGAAATTCAGAGAAAAATAGAGGGCAAGCTATTGGAAAAGACAGATAACAGACAAAATGTGCAAGAGCCAACAGAGAAGAATAAAAGAGGAATACCAATAACGAAGTGCTCGAATTAAAAGGGTGTAAGACCGGTGTGTAGTTTTCTGCCCCTTCTGTTAAATCTATGCATCGAAGAAGCAATGTTGGACGTAAAAGGAAGATTGAAGAGTGGGATTAAAATTGACAGAGAATGGACATCATTCGCTGATGACCTTTCTACCCTCAGTAAAAGAGAAGAAGAACTGGAGGATCTGTTGAATGGCATGATCAGTGCAGAATATGGATTGGGAGGAAACAGAAGAAAGCCGAAAATAATCCAAAGTAACAGAAGTGAGAACAGCGAGATAATATACTTCAAAATTGTTGATCACGAAGTAGACCAAATTAAGGAATTCTGCTACCGAGGAAGCAACATAACCCATGACGAACGGAGCCAGGAGGACGTAAAAAGCAGAACAGACTGGCAAAAAGAGCATTCTTGGCTGAGAGAATTCTATTAATAGGCCTTAATCTGAGGCAGAAATTTTTGATAACATGTTCGCAGTACAGTACAATATGGTAGTGAGATATGGACTGTGGGGAAACTGGAAAAGAAGTGAATAGAAGCATTTGAGATGTGGTGTTACCGAAGACTGCTGTAAATTAGGTTGACTATACAATATAATGAAAAAGGTAATAATAACTGTTTTTATATGAATGGAAATAATGAGATTAATTTTTCAGCGTGTCAGACAAGCAAGTTAGCTGAGGTATGATTGTAAATGGGTCAAGAATCTGTTCATATTAGTTCCCCTAAATGAAACAGTCTTTCTATTGTTGCAGATTTAGGCTTACCAATTAATAATGCTACATCCGATCGCCGTATCCACCTACAAAATGTTCACCGTGTCTATGGTAGTGTAATCGGATCTTTGTGGTAACTCCAAAGTACACAGGTGAGCTTCTTGGTTTCTTATGTATTGCAGGACTACTTGAAATAATGACTCCTACAACCTTTCAGTTAGTAAAATAATACTATCTTCTTTTCTACGATGCACATAACAAATACAGATTTTCTACTTATTCTCACAAGCAAAATGGCTACCGCTGATTTCGCTCTAAACTAAAGTGCGTCTACCTTCGCTCATTAACAGAGAGCGAGTCCTTCCTCTTACCGAGGAACAGGAAAAACATCTTACGTTTTTTAACATTTGATAACCAAAAGTATATGAGGGTGGCGCAGGCTTTACGCTGCGGTACCGCTTCACCATTTTTCTTTGCCTTTGAAGAAAACGAAAACATAAAAACAAGTAATGCAAAAGGTACATCACAAATGCCCACCTGCTATATACTGTCGGAAATATGTCTCTTTATTTAGGGAGACAGTATACAGTAGCCGTATTTACATTTGGGCTCATAATTCGGTAACTTGGTGAAAGTCAATGAAGTTTTAATAGCCTTATGCAATTACGAGAATGTTTACACAGCTTCATTCCTTCGTCCAGTAAAAATTCATACTCATAAATACATTCATGTACATTCATATTATATAACTGCACATCCATGTTGTGCTACCATTTAAATTTGTTATTTATCCTTGTATTTGTTAACTTATATGGTATGAACAGGGGAAAAAAATTTAAATTTCTTAAATTGCCCTTCCACCCTGTTTCTAAAATTAATTTTTCTCATTTGCTTTCGGTTCCAGAATGAGATTTTCACTCTGCAGCGGAGTGTGCACTGATATGAAACTTCCTGGCAGATTAAAACTGTGTGCCCGAGAGCTTCTGTTAAGTTTGGAAGGTAGGAGACGAGATACTGGCAGAAGTAAAGCTGTGAGTACCGGGCGTGAGTCGTGCTTCGGTAGCTCAGATGGACCAGTCCGGCTTTCGCCGCCGTGCAGTGCGGACGTGTTGTTGTTCCCGCCTGCGGATCGCGCGCGCTCGCTGTTGTTTACATTTCAGCGGCCGTCACTTACGTGTCGCTTACGTGCAATAGAGCCATGGCCAACAGTTTTCGAAAATCAGCTTTAGGATTCAACTTCTGCAACGAATACGCACAACCAAAGGCCTTGGAAGTGGAACGCTTCCTACGTGACGTTGCTAAGATCCCAGCTTTCGACATCTTGGGAATCCATTTGTCCATATTAAGCAGTACAGTGTACGTGAAAGTCGTCAATGACGCGGTGTGTGAAAGAATACTTCGTGACACCAACCATGGATTACGCTTTTGCCACGCCGACGGCAATGTCGGAGCGGTCACTGTCGACCATGCCGGCTTAGGAATGCGCACCATAGGAGTTTTCGAACTCCCGTTCGAGCTACCGGCGGAAGACGTTATCGCGGCTTTCCGCCCCTATGGCACTGTAAATGACCACACTGCCGAACGCTGGGCGCAATTCCAAACGTACCCCGTTCTTAACGGTGTACAGCAGATCAACATCGACCTCCATCGCCACGTGCCATCTTACCTGCAAATTAGCGGGTGCCGCGCGGTTGTCATATACAACGGCCAACCCAAGACCTGTACCGGGTGGGGAAAAGAAGGCCACCTCAGATCTGAGTGTCTTCAGCGACGGATCACCCAAATGCCAGCCGCTACCGTGGCACCTCCGGCTCCGACGACAGTTTTACCGATCACCTACGCATTGGCGCTCTCTTCTCCTCCCACTGGCCGCCGCTCATCGGACCACGTACCGGTGGCCCTTCCAGCTGCTATGGATACCGCCGGGGCCGACACGTCGCGCTCAAAGCCAGACGCTACTACGGCGCCACTACCAACAGCGACGACTTCCTACACCCACGCGCCTGAACATATGGACGCCCCTTCATTTGCTGTTCCCGCGACGGCCTTCCTCTCAGAGCGACGCGACTCCCTTCCGTCTTCCGACACGGAGGGACGAAGCCGCAAACAACGATCACCTAAGAGGCGCAAGAGGAGGCGCCGTACGGTCTCGGAACGAGCCGGATCACCTCCCCCTGATGCTCCAGAGGCCGTCCGACCCGTCGAGGCCTCAGAGAACCTACACGACCATACGAATGATGACAACATGACGCCGACTGTGGATGTTTCGATGCCAACTCTACTGGCTCGCTCAGGTGCTCCTGAACCAATGGACTCCACCGATGCGACTGCCACCGAGACGTCCTCCGCCCCTACGGCCGAAGCGGAACCTACGACCATCACAACGACAGCGCCCTCAATGGTCTGGAGTGAGGACGTCGATGAAGACCCGGACCAGACGCTGGGGACAGAGTTACCCCAGACGGAATCATCGTTACGCCCCTGATAACGCCGTCAGGTGGCGGGCGCACGGTACAGCTCGCCGTTGCCTCGCCCCTCTTCATCCTCCGCCGGTGGAGTTCCCCTTCATGGCGGGGGACGGCTCCAAACCTACCGAACAGCGACGATCAACACTAACACCATTAGCTCACCCGTGAAACTTCAACTGCTGCGAGAGAAGATATGGGCGTCGCACGTCGATTTCGCACTACTACAGGAAGTACACTTGGCCACACTTCCAGACGTCGCGGGATATAACACTTATCCTTCTCCTGGTGACCACCTGGGACGCGGCGTAGCCATCCACGCCAGAGAAGGCAGTCCAGTGACCGATATCACATACCTTCCATCTGCCAGAGGCATGGCCGTCACCGTCACGGGGACGCGTATCGTCAACATTTACGCTCCGTCAGACGCGACAGGGCCCTTTTCTATTCAGAAGAAATCGCTCCTTTGTTTCTTGGACGCTGCGACCATTACTTGCTTGGGGGTGATTTTAATTGTGTCTTGCACCCTAAAGATCAAGTGCCCCACTACAGAACTTGTTAAGAACTGCGTCTTGTCGTCCGAGACCTGTTGCTCCGCGACTCTTGGGAAGTTCAGCACGGCGACGCGCCTGGACATACTTACCAGACGAGTCACTCTGTGAGCCGCGTGGACAGAACTTACGTCTCTCGGGAACTCACACCTGCAGTCCTAGGTGCAGAACTTTGGCCCCTGGCCTTTTCGGACCACTGTGCCTACATCTGCAACATTCTCTTCCCTAACAAGTGGTCTGGCGCAGTCGTGCACCGTGGAAGCTAAACACCTCTCATCTTCAACGTGTTACCGAGACATGGGCCACCTGTGAACGTCGCTTACCTAAATAGTGCACGACCTTGACCTGGTGGCTGGAATGTGCCAAATCTGCCATTTGACGTACTTTGATTCAGCATGGAAAGGAAGTTGCTATGTGGCGCCGGCACACTACCGACTATTTCTACGCCGTTCTTCGCGACCTGGACGCCCAACCGCCCACACCCGACACCCAGAGGGAACGCAGCAGGATTAAGGCCCAAATTGTAACTCTGACACGCCGTCGACTGCAGAGGGCTATGGTGCGAACCCGATATCAAGATTCGGCGGAGCAGGAACATCCGACCATGCATCATATCGCCTCCGATAGGAAACATCGCCGACAACAACTCATCACCGAGATCACAACCTGTCGGGGCCAGCACGTCACTTGCCAGGCCGATATCGTCTGTGCCTTTGTCGACCACTACAGCACAATGTACCAGGAGGAGACTACCAACAACCACGCTGAGGAGTCTGTGTTACCACACGTAACTCGCACCGTGACCAGCGACGAAGCGGATGAGCTGATGGAGCCCATTACAGGTGACGAAATCCAAGATGCAATCAAAAACCGTGCTCTGAATAAGTTACCTGGTGTCGACGGATTGCCGATAGAATTTTATCGCGCTTTCTTCACACTAATGGCGTCACGGTGGTCAACGATGTTTCATGAACTGCTGACGATGGGGAACGCCGTACCGCCGTCCTTCCTCACAGGAATTATTATACCCATCCACAAACCGACACCAGGTGTGACGACAGCACATTACCGTCCCCTGACTCTGCTTCACGCAGACTGTAAAATTTTTACACGCCTCCTGGCAACGCCATGCCGCAAGGTCCTGCCTAGCATTCTATCCCCGGAACAGACAACTCCGGGCGGGTCAGTTAATGTACAAACGGCCACAGGAGAATGTCGCGATTTAATTGCACTGGCAGCGGCGTGCAGACTCCGCGCCGCAGTGGTTGCCATTGATTTTGACAGCGCATTCGACAAAGTGCGGCATCCTTTTCTGTTCTCCGTGATGAACCGCATGGGTTTTCCACCAGCCTTTATCGACGTAATCCGGCGCCTGTACGGCACCGCCGAATCGCTGATTCAGGTTAATGGCCGTGTGGCGGGACCAGTGGCGATCCGACGTTCCGTACGGCAAGGCTGCCCACTTTCGACCCTACTCTATGCCATCAGCCTGGAGCCACTCATCGGGAGTCTGACGAGCCACCTTTCTGGTCTCACCTTGCGACAGCACAGTTTTCGATGTCGTGCGTAAGCGGACGACCTCCTCCTCTTGATCCGCTCACGGAGTGAAACACACACGGTACTTGATTTTATATCAGCGTACGGCACTGCAGCGGGCAGTAACATGAATGTGGCTAAATCCGCGGCGATTCCCATTGGACGCGGCCTCTCACACGACGACTTAGCACCTCTACCGTGTGTACAAAAACTACGATACCTTGGTGTCATTTTCACCTCCACCGTGCGCCGCTCCGCTGCCATCAATTTTCGGCGTGCTCTCCAAAGTATCCGCACGACGGTGCGACAAAATCTTCTCCGACGACTCGATTCTTTATAACGTGTCCAATACCTCAATCAACATGTGTCGTCCAGAATGGTCCACATTGCACAAGTCCTCCCGCTGCCATCAACTATTGGACGCAGCCTCCAGGCTGCCTTCGGATACTTCCTTACGGCCGGTACGCTCTTTAAGGTCCGCTACGACGCGCTCACCCTTCCCCCGCGAGCGGGGAGCCTCGGTCTTGTCAATGTGCGACTCCGCGCGGCGTCCTTGTACATGTCCACCATGCACAAGCAGTGGCACGGGGGCACCTCCCTTACGCGCATCTTGCTGGAAATTCTTGTGCCCGCGACCATAACACCACCAGTACCAGTCGGACACATCAAGCACCATCTGACGCACATTTCTGATTTCATCCTCGACTTCAGTTATGCTCACACACACTTACCGACCACGCGTTCTCCTCGACCTAAAGATTTTTACACCCCACTTCTTCGTTCAATATCCAGCAACAATATCGAACTGCGACATCTGTTCACGTGGTGACCCACGGTTTGGCGTCACATCCACCAGCCTTTTCTTCCCTCCAACGTCCGGGCAACATGGTACCAAGTCGCAAATGAAAAATTCGCCACAAATCATCTTCTTCACGCCATCGAACTAAAGGACTCTCCACTCTGCTCCATTTGCCACCTCATGGATGACGATGTCCATCAACTGCCTTGTGCTGCCACCAGTGACGTCTGGAAACTTGCCCGACAGTTCGTTGCCTGTTACCTCCGTGTTCCGCCGGACTCGATTGACCCATGGACTTTTATCCATCCTGAGAATACTTATTTCCCCGCCACCAAAAATCATGCGATTGTACGGGTCAAGGGATGGACCATCACCTACATGTATAATGATGGCGACAAATCACGCCTTGATTTCTGGCAGTACAAACCGCCCACAGTGAAGTCGAATAGCGACCGCGCTACCGCGCCTTCTTCGCTAATTACTTACACGCGATCTTTACGTCACCCACTCTCAGTTGGATGGTGCCACACGCCGGACAGAACTCCCGCCCCCCCCCCCCCCCCCCCCTGCTGACATCTGAGACCGCTCGCGCTGCTTTCTACATTGTAACCCACAGTGGAGTAGGCGCATGGACACGCGCCTCCTTTCTTTTATGCACTACACCAGAAAACACTGGTTTTTCCCTCACTCCACTGTATATTACTTTACACCTCTTAGCTTCCATCAGTATTATTAGACTTTTTCCCTACACTTCGTTCATAAAAAAAATTGCTCACCTTGTACGAGTATCATCTCTTGTGTTATTTTCGCCGGAAGGATGGCATTTTTGTTGTATTTAAGTTTGTACCGATAAAGATCTTTTGTTCATTGACCCTGTTCCTGGTGAAGAAAAAAACATAATGACATAAAACAAAAAAAGTTAAAAAAAAGATGGTAGAGCACTTGCCCGCGAAAGGCAAAGGTCCCGAGTTCGAGTCTCGGTCGGGCACACAGTTTTAATCTGCCAGGAAGTTTCGTTGCTTTCGGTTCATTGACAATTCTGATAATGTGTCCTTTCGGCACACGCTATCTCAGTGTTCACTGTACATATCGCCATCAGCAGCTCATTGTTTAACTCACCTGTCGCAGTGACGCAAGTGCCACGTGAGCTGTAGCACTGCCCGACAATCCGTTACAATGTCGCTCCAGGCTGATGAAGTCGGTGTTGTTTATGTCCTCCAGTCCGAAGACTGGATACGACTGATTCAGCTCCAACGTTCAACCCGAAGAACACCAATACCTCATCTCGCACCTGGAGGAAGTTTTTGCAAGTGAAGTTGAAGGTAAGGGCTGCACTGCAGGATTCGGCATTGTTTTCTGTTGTGTATTGTAGTTCGGCGATCCTCACATAACAAGTAGGATTTCCTTTGGTTTATCCGTCGCACACACATCACACCCACTGTATTCACTTCGTAAGACTGTAGCGTTTACTCTTATCAAGGCTCAGCCAAAATTTCACTATGAGCAGGCCTTACTGTTTTTGTATCACTTCACACATGCGAGTATTTCACTCGTCCGTCGCGTTGCACTTCACATACATAGGTAAATGGTTCTCCTTCAAGAATAATACATACATTTTAATAGTACATACATTTTACATAGACATTGACAGTAATAAAGTTGACAAATCAATGTACCATTCACATTCACATTTCACGTATATACTTCATGAAAGGCACCATCGTACACACTAATATGTAAATTAGAAGCAATCTTCCATTTATACTGACTGTCTGCATTTTCGTTTCTCGTCTTGCAGAATCAATGTCCCGTGCATTTTTACCTTCACAAATACATTTAGAAAATAGTACATACATTTTACGTAGACATAGACACTGACAGTAACAAAGCTGACAAATAAATGTGCAATTCACATCCATATTTCATATATTGCCTTCATGACAGACACAATCTTACACATTAATGTGTAAATTAGACGTAATCTGGCACTTATTCTGAATATTGCTGGACCGACCTCTTGTACAATTTTACTCCCACAACTACACGTACCAGCACTACACACTACATGGTAAAAAGGGGATTGGCTATGGTCTGATTCAGAGATCAAGCTACTTCTGGGATTGCTACTTGCAGTGCGTACTAAGTGTACTTATTCTATCCTTGTAATTTGATAAATCATCATACTATGTACAATATTTACAAGTGCAGCGAGTTGTTGTTGTGGTCTTCAGTTTAGAGACTGGTTTGATGCAGCTCCCCATGCTAGTCTATCCTGTGCAAGCTTCTTCATCTCCCAGTACCTATCGCAACCTACATCCTTCTGAATCTTTTTAGTGTATTCATCTCTTGCTCTCCCTCTATGATTTTTACTCTCCACGCTGCCCTCAAATACTAAATTGGTGATCCCTTGATGTCTCAGAATATGTCCTACCAAGCGATCCCTTCTTCCAGTCAAGTTGCGCAACAGATTTCTCTTCTCCCCAATTCTATTCAATACCTCCTCATTAGTTATGCCGGCCGCGGTGGCCGCGCGGTTCTGGCGCTGCAGTCCGGAACCACGTGACTGCTACGGTCGCAGGTTCGAATCCTGCCTCGGGCATGGGTGGTGTGATGTCCTTACGTTAGTTAGTTTTATGTAGTTCTAAGTTCTAGGGGACTTATGACCTAAGATGTTGAGTCCCATAGTGCTCAGAGCCATTTCAACCATTTTTTTTCATTAGTTATGTTATCTTCCCAACTAATATTCAGCATCCTTCTGTAGCATCGCATTTAGAAAGCTTCTATTCTCTTCTTGTCTAAACTATTTATCTGCCACGTTTCACTTCCATACATAGCTACACTCCATACAAATACTTTCAGAAACTACTTCCTGACACATAAATCTATACTCGATGTCAACAAATTTCTCTTCTTGAGAAACGCTTTCCTTGCCATTGCCAGTCTACATTGTATATCTTCTCTACTTCGACCATCATCAGTCATTTTGCTCCCCAAGTAGCAAAACTCGTCTACTACTTTAAGTCTTTCATTTCCTAATCTAATTCACTCAGCTTCACCCGCTTTAATTCGACTACATTCCATTATCCTCGTTTTGATTTTGTTGATGTTCATCTTATATCCTCCTTTCAAGACATTTTCCATTCCTTTCAACTGCTCTTCCAGGTTCTTTGCTCTCTCTGACAGTATTACAATGTCATCGGCGAACCTCAAAGCTTTTATTTCTTCTCGATGGATTTTAATTCCTACTCCGAATTTTTCTTTTGTTTCCTTTACTGATTGCTCAATATACAGATTGAATAACATCGGGGAGAGGCTACAACCCTGTCTCATTCCCTTCCCAACTGCTGCCTCCGTTTCATACCCCTCGACTTTTATAATTGCCATCTGGTTTCTGTACAAATTGTAAATAGCTTTTGGCTCCCTGTATTTTACCCCTACCACCTTCAGAATTTGAAAGAGAGGATTCCAGTCAACATTGTTAAAAGTTTTCTCTAAGTCTACAAATGCTAGAAACGTAGGTTTGCCTTTTCTTAATCTTTCTTCTAAGATAAGTTCTAAGGTCAGTATTGCCTCACGTGTTCCAACATTTCGACGGAATCCAAACTGATCCTCCCCGAGGTCCGCATCTACCAGTTTTTCCATTCGTCTGTAAAGAATTCGCGTTAGTATTTTGCAGCTGTGACTTATTAAACTGATAGTTCGGTAATTTTCACATCTGTCAACACCTGCTTTCTTTGGGATTGGAGTTATTTTATTCTTCTTGAAGTCTGAGGGTATTTCGCCTGTCTCATACATCTTGCTCACCAGATGCTAGAGTTTTGTCAGGGCTGGCTGTTCCAAGGCTATCAGTAGTTCTAATGGAATGTTGTCGAGTATGGGAAATTTTTTATCCTTTGGCAATCCTGACTTCATCAACGCTTGTTAATCGTCGTAATATTTCACATTCATGTACACATATTTCAAGCTGTATATCTGCCTTATTGGTGCGAGGACATATACATGTTCACCTTCGTAACGTGTGACCGGTAGTTTTACTTTATTTTTATCATGTGTAATTCCACTCATAATTCATTCCCGCTTTAGAAGAAGGTGCTAATGTTAAAGTACTGCTTTCGCCTATTCGTGTGTCAGGAACTCAGTAAAGAAAATATTGTTTCGCTACATTTTGTATTCATCCATCGTACGAATTGTATATCATATTTGCATTTATATTCCCCTTATGGTTGCTCAATCTGTAACAGTTCGTCCCTAAGGAAGTAGTTTTCATACTAAGTTGTTTTTCATATTCATGTATGCGTAGTAAATGACTGCATTGTGGTGTATGTTAAATGTACTGTGTAGCTTTGTACTATTGAGTTCACTGTATATTCTTTACTGTTCACTGCGTCTTCAAGATGTTCGTTTTCACAATTACTTGCCGTAAATGTCTCATCATACTTCCCTTTCTACAGTCAAACTATCATTCATTCTCAGACATAAAACTATATAATATATTCTTTTTTTACGTCGCTTTCGTGGCCTTTCCTGGGTACCCCTGTAATATTCAAATTCAAAAAATGGTTCAAATTGCTCTGACCGCTATGGGACTTAACATCAGTGGTCATCAGTCCCCTAGAACTTAGAACTACTTAAACGTAACTAATCTAAGGACATCACACACATCCATGCCCGAGGCAGGATTCGAACCTGCGACCATAGCAGTCACGCGGTTCCGGACTGAGCGCCTTAACCGCGAGACCACCGGGGCCGGCCTGTAATATTCATCTTCATATTCATCACCGTATACCCATATAATTATTGATTAAAAATCTTCCACATTTATCTCCATTTATACCCATATATATTACCTGCGGGGTTCTTACACTGTCACCATCGCCGTATTTATTTCTACCCACAAATACCATAAACTCCTTTTACTCCAATACACTTTCTTTCTCTGCCTAGTTTCACCACTGTATGATATGTCACCACAAACGTATATTAACTAATTAATACCTCTAGTTGAATCTAAAATCTTTCGCACTCTCTCTTCTTCCAAGTATTATCGAGCAGTGGAATTTCGTTTATTCCACCGTATCGCTTTCTAACGTATAACACTTACCTCAATTATGCGTATTTGCTTGTTTTCGTATTTACTTAGGTTATCTCCCACATCTTGTACGATTCATGTTTACGGTTTTATCTTGCTGCTTATGCTTTTCCTATAAGGTACTATATAATTAATAGCAAGTAACGTAAGTGAGTTGTAGAATAGCAAATTTTGGGGTATGTATTCTACCTGGACTTGAAGCTTAGTAGTTCTTATGCAGTCTGTAAAGAATTGAAGTTCTGTTAATGCACAACTGCTGCTTTTGCTAAATCTTGAACGATATGTTATTTTATAGTTTACGCCTCAATCACATACATTTTTCTGTGTGTAAATTTCATCCCATCCTTCTCATCGTCGCTTACTTATTTGCTGATATAAGTCGCATTGTTTCTATGTTCTGTACTAATCGTTATCTTTTAAGTGCGCTTGTTATTACTTCTCTTTCAATTGTGTCAATACTGTTGCATGTAGTCGGATAGGTCATTTTCTGTGTATATTCTCTTCCGCTTCGAATCCTTGTACTTATTTCTAACTATGCACATCCAATAGCCTATGTTTAGTTCACAAATTTAGCGAATTCTACGCTCCTTACAGTTTACTTGCGTCGATGCGCTTTTTTTTCTTAAAACTACATATGCTTTACCTAATGATATACTCAAAATTAGTGTCCTTTAGAGTACAGTCTCCGATTTGGTAATAAATGTCTCTATTCGTTTTGTTTGTGTAGCTGATTTACGTTATAGTAATCAGCTAACAGGTACTCCATTTCATATCGCTTCTGTTTTGTCCAGTTGGCTGCGCGCCGTGGATGTCGATTCGCTTGGATTCCAAAATGGTTTCTGTCGCGGTGCGCGGTGTGTCTTTGCCCATCTCGGCTGCCATCATTAGTATTCTGCCGAAAGACAGGTTTTCACATGATAGGCTGTCCAGTCTTCTGCCATCCTCTTCAGGTCTGCATAATTTCCTCTTCACTTTATGTCGCCAGTCATCTTGTATCTCCTTCTTCCTCTCAGTCTTCTCCCACAAACCAATCCTTCCAAAGCGTCTGCTAGCAAGCACCTCCTTCTCAATGAATGTACCAACCAGTTCTTTTTCCTCTCTCTTACATCCTTCAGCAGACATTTCTCACCAACCCTTTCCAATACTCTTTCATTACTCACTCTTTCCATCCAGCTTATTCTCTCCATTTTCCTCCACATCCACATCTCAATTGCTTCTAATCTTTTTCCATCCTCTTGTCTCAGCGTCCATGTTTCTGCCCCATATAGTGCCACACTCCAGGCAAAACATTTTCCAAGCCTTTTCCTTAGACCTCTATCTAATTTTCTACATAAAAATCTCCTCTTTCTTTTGAATGCCTCCTTCGCTATGGCAATTCGAGTTTTCACCTCCTAGAGAAATCCCAAGTTTTCAGTTATTGTGTTTCCAAGATGTTTACAGGCGCTTACTTGGCTACTGGTAGACTGTCCTATTTTAATATTAGATAGTCTGCGTCTTGTACTGAACACCAAACTCTTTGTTTCTACTGCTTTTATTTGCATCCCATATTCCACACAAGCTTCATTCAGATCTTTCAGCGTGTTATTCACTGCCCGCTCACTGTCTGCCACTAATACCATGTCATCAGCAAATCTTATACATCCTATTCTCTTTCCACCAATACATATTCCTCATTTTCCATCTAAGCCTTTCGCAATAATCTCTACAAGGTATGCATTAAATGACGGTGGGGAAAGGCAACAACCTTGTCTATCACCTTGTCCAATGCTGCTACCTTCTGACATTTCATTTCCAATCCTTACCCTTACTTCCTGGTGTAAATATAGATTCTGTATCAGTCATCTCTCTTTCCAATCTACTCCTGTCCTCTTCAAACTATCTATCAGCTTGTTCCACTGAACGTTGTCAAAAGCCTTTTCTATATCTATAAGAACAGCAAAGATTCCTCTACCTTTTTCCATATATCTTTGCCCTATAGTTCTTAACAGGCCAATAGCATATCTTTTTCCTTTCCCTCTTCTGAATCCGAACTGCTCCTCTACAATCCCTCTATCCAACTTGCCATATAGCCTATTCAACCTTCTCAGCAACACTTTAGCAGCATGAGAAATTAGACTGATGGTCTTATGCTCTTCACATTTCTTAGTGTTTCTCTTTTTCTCCGTTGATATCATACTGTTGCAAGGAAGTCCTCAGCCCATTGCTCTTTGTCATATGCCTCATTACAGAGGTACCCTTTTTCTTTTCTTGTCTTATTTCCCAGACTTTTCAACAGCTCTGCTGGCAAATCATCAATTCCACATGCTTTCCTATTCATTTCCTTCAGCGCCTTTTCTACTTCTGCTTCCAAGATGGTGAATTCATTTCCATTTCCAGGCACACCTTGCTCCCCTTAAACCTTAATTTCGCCTTGTATTTCATCCTCCTTATACAGATATTCAATATATTCTTGCTTCTGTTCAAGACCTCCTGTTGTTCTTCTACTAGAGTACCGTCTGTTCTTTCTATTTCCATGTTATTCCTCATTCTTTTACGTTAAAAAAACTATATCACTAGCCACTCTATACATCATTTCATACTTTCCCTCTTTCTCCATTTTCTCTATTTCGTCGCATTTCTGTTTCATCCAATATTCCCTTACTTCTTCAGTTTCTCTTCATAATTCATTATTCAGTTTCGAGTACCTCTTTTTGCCTTTTTCAGTTTCCACATTTTTCCACTTTCTCCGCTCTTCCATCTTTTTCAACATGTTTTCTGTTATCTATTCTTTCCTGGTGCTTTGGGATGCTCTAATTCTTCAATGAGTTTTTCCTCATTTTTATCCATGTGTCATTAACACTTTCATCGACATTACTTCTTTCCCATTTTTCCATTAATTTGTTTTCCAAATCTGATGCCTTTTCTACCTCTTTGAGCCTCAATATGTTCAGTCTTTCTTTTGCTTTACCTCTCCAGACTTTTTTAAACTTCACTTGTATTTCTCCCACTACTAGCTTGTGGTTTGAATTCATATCTGCTCCTGGGTAAGCTTTGGCGTTCTTCAAACAGTTTCTAAACATTTTTTGTATCAGGATGTAGTCCAACTGATATCTTGCTCTATTCAAATTTCATATCCATGTGTAACGTCTCGTTCTGTGGTGTTCAAATAATGTGTTAAGCACTGCTAATGAATTTTCTTTACAAAAACTAATTAGTCGTTCACTCTCTTATTTCTTATTCCTAATCCAAATATTTCTACTGTATCTTCATCTCTTCCTTCACCCACCACTGCATTCCAGTCCTCCATGATGATAATGTAGGCATTTCTGTTTTCTTTCTCTATGAGTTCATGTATTTTCTCATAATATTCTTCCACTTCCTCATCTCTATTCTGGCTGGTTGGTACATATACATGTATTAACACTAAATCCTTTGAATTACCCTTCAGTCGTATCATCATCAGTTTTCCATGAATATATTGTACCTTCATTACCCAATTTTCAGCTTCTGCCCTATCAATATTCCTACTCCATTTTCACAACTCTTGATTTCCCTGAGTAAAAGAGCTTATAGCCTCCATTTTCTATCTCTCCATTCTCTCTCCATCTCATTTCACACAAACCAAGGGCATCTAATCTGTTCCTTTCCATCGTCTGTTTTGAATTCTCTATATTTCCTGCTTGCAGTAGTGTCCTCACATTCCATGTTCCAACCCTTAACGTTCCTTCCTTCACTGTCCCTTTCTTCATTTCAAACTCAATGTGTTCCCCTCCAAGAGATCCGAATGACAGGACATTTTAACTCAGGAATCTTTCACATAGAGAGACATACCATCTACTGCTTGGGAATGTAATGTGATAGTTTCCTGTTAGTTTCGACATAGGCATAGGTTGGCCAGGCCAAAGTCAGCCGCTGATTATGAATCAGTCACTGTCTGTAGCCGCCCCTCTGGGCTACAGTCGCTACTTGTACTCTTTTTGTACCCAAAGAGAAAAGGTGCCTTTACCACCAGCTTCACCGTTCCGAATGACTCTTTCTCCGCTGTCGCTGCCGTTGAGGTCTCATAAATATAACAGGAAACGACAGGGAAAGGACATGGTGACGACAGGTTTGGGATAGAAAAGGGGGAGCGTCGATAGGCCATTGTGGGGCACACTTTTTCTGGCTCCTCCCCTTTGGCCTGTCCGGCTGGGTGACCCTTCTGGTAGCTACGCTACCGCCGGCATAGCCCTCCGGATCCAGAGCACGTAAACCTCGTAGCCCACACGGACACTGCTACGTTAAGTCGGTGTCCCCTGAGGAGGATCTCGGCTGTAGCCGGCTGTTTTAAAGGGGACACTACACGATCACCTGTTAGCCGCTTCGCATATAGTTGTTAGTGTACGCTCAGCTTTAAGCGCGGCTGAGCGTCTCAACACATTTCATAGCTCGTTGCTCTCGCTTTAATCTCGCGCGCTGTGAATTCTTTCCTTTTCCATCACTCTTACTCAAGTTTTTGCACATGATGCCGTATGACTACGTTATCAAATGGTTGTCACTCGTTCACTATTATATATAGTTGTTTTAGTTCTTGTTGTATACTCCGTGTTTCCTTAAGAAATATCAAATGGTTTCCTTTGCTTCTGTAGCTGTTGAAGTCTTAAGAAAGTACAATATCAAAATACAAAGAAAATTTCTATTCACTAGGTTGTCTGTCATTCTTTGGAAATTAGATAGTAGAAGAAAACTAGACATTTCTCATTGGCTAAACAGGATAGGAGAAGAGGGAGAGGGTACCTGAAATGTAAGTATTGTACCCCCTGGCTGGAGAAGAACTGTTTGACATTAGGCTTGTTGACGCACAAGTATCCAAAATAACTTATATATCCATGTTCTCAACCTTTACCTTTATTGTTGCTTGATTAACTACACTTACCTTGCGTGCTGTTTCTTTCTATTCAGTGAACAAATCTCCGTTCACTTCTGCTCCTTATCATACCTTAAAAATAAATTACGGATATTCTGTACTTGTAAGCTTGTTTCAGTGTCTACTTCCTCTTTTCTGTTTCTGTTCATGTTAAGTGTTTATGTGGGTAATATTATTATTGTGGCTCACTGACAGTTCATTACCTTACTCCTCTAGTCATGTTTTACTATGTTTACAGTATGTTCACGTGCTCGCCAGTTCGTGTCCCGGTTCTGTTTGAGTGTACGGACAGCCGGTTCCCTTTTTGATCCCTGTTTTCCACATGACGATTCTGGTAATCTGCACTTCCTTGTCGCCTAGTATCAAAGTTTTCTCCTATCTCGGCCATTGTCATACCAATGGGGCTGATTTTCATTTCGTAGCTTCGGTCACCCTGTGGCTGATAGGTAAACCGATTGTACGGATTTCCGTTGTGGCACGGCGGTGCATAAGGATGCCATTCATATGCACACGACCATTATAGTTTCCAAAGCCATTGCAGTTACCGTAGCTGATCGCCCCATTTGGGAAGTGTTCATTACCGTTACGATAAGTAGGCATGGCTTGCCCATCCTCGTGAATTAGATCTATTGAGTCGAGCACATTTGCAGGCAACTTATTCTTTAAGATTTTCAATACATCGACATGAGATATCGGATTATTCCAGTAGCGGGCCTTCTTTAGATATGTTTCAAAATATTTTCTTACTGCCCCCCCCCCCCTTCCCCGCCCCCAGAATTTTGGATGATATGGTGGTGGATTGAATACCTCTCGTCCTAATCTCTCCTGGACAGCTGTTGACCAGTATTTATCTAAAATTGAATTCTCGAATTGATAATATGTGTCACAGAGTATCGACATCTCTGTAGCACACAGAAGGACGTCGCCTTCTATGTGTCCTACTACATATTTGATCTTTTGAGCTTCTGTCCAAGTCCTAGGCAGTACAATCCTAAAGGCTCGGAAAAACAATACCGGGTGCGTTCGCTTTGTTTCATTTGAGAACACAGGAAGCTGTCGGTGTTTTATAAAACTCTATTCCATTAACAACGCTGTCCAGCAGGACGGAACAGCATTTACATACTATGATGACATATCTATCTCAAAGAAGTTTTTCCCGTTCCTCGCGTCGCTCGTCGGCATGCAGTCACGCGGTGTGTGTTGGCCATTGTTGTCCGCGCCACTGATGTCTCTCACCGGCTGACGGCTATTTAAAGCACTGCTTACCGCCCCCGGCGATAATATTATCGTACTTTGTTTACTATTTCGTCCATTAATATTTGTTCTATGAGTTTGATATCATGTTCTACGCGTTTTAAAATTTGTTCTTCCTTGCCCCCTTACTTCCTTTACCGCTACCACGTAAGTACACTGTCCGCGTACTCATTTTTCTGCATCTACATCTGCATGACTACTCTGCAATTCACATTTAAGTGCTTGGCGGAGGGTTCATCGAACCACAACCATACTATCTCTCTACCATTCCACTCCCGAGCAGCGCGCGGGAAAAACGAACACCTTAACCTTTCTGATCGAGCTCTGATTTCTCTTATTTTATTTTGATGATCATTCCTACCTATGTAGGTTGGGCTCAACAAAATATTTTCGCATTTGGAAGAGAAAGTTGGTGACTGAAATTTCGTAAAAAGGTCTCGCCACGACGAAAAACGTCTATGCTGTAATGACTTCCATCCCAACTCGTGTATCATATCTGCCACACTCTCTCCCCTATAACGCGATAATACAAAACGAGCTGCCCTTTTTTGCACCCTCTCGATGTCCTCTGTCAATCCCACCTGGTAAGGATCCCACACCGCGCAGCAATATTCTAACAGAGGGCGAACGAGTGTAGTGTAAGCTGTCTCTTTAGTGGACTTGTTGCATCTTCTAAGTGTCCTGCCAATGAAACGCAACCTTTGGCTCGCCTTCCCGACAATATTATCTATGTGGTCCTTCCAACTGAAGTAGTTCGTAATTTTAACACCCAGGTACTTAGTTGAATTGACAGCCTTGAGAATTGTACTATTTATCGAGTAATCGAATTCCAACGGATTTCTTTTGGAACTCATGTGGATCATCTCACACGTTTCGTTATTTAACGTCAACTGCCACCTGACACACCATACAGCAATCTTTTCTAAATCGCTTTGCAGCTGATACTGGTCTTCGGATGACCTTACTAGACGGTAAATTACAGCATCATCTGCGAACAGTCTAAGAGAACTGCTCAGATTGTCACCCAGGTCATTTATATAGATCAGGAACAGTAGCGGTCCCAGGACGCTTCCCTGGGGAACACCTGATATCACTTCAGTTTTACTCGATGATTTGCCGTCTATTACTACGAACTGCGACGTTCCTGACAGGAAATCACGAATCCAGTCGCACAACTGAGACGATACCCCATAGCTCCGCAGCTTGATTAGAAGTCGCTTGTGAGGAACTGTGTCAAAAGCTTTCCGGAAATCTAGAAATACGGAATCAACTTGAGATCCCCTGTCGATAGCGGCCATTACTTCGTGCGAATATAGAGCTAGCTGCGTTGCACAAGAGCGATGTTTTCTGAAGCCATGCTGATAACGTGTTTTTGTCTTTTGTATTACCCTTTACTGTCTCATAACGTTGCACAATGTCTGAGTTGATTCTCTTATGTTCTAACTTAAGTAATCCTTTCTCCATTGTGATTTTGTCTATATTTTCCGGCAAGTCGTCACATAACGAATGCAGTTTCACTACTTTTGATTGTACAGTGTCTATGTTAGCCTACGTGTTCCTTTGCATTACCTGTAAATTATTCTGAATTGCACTGATTCCGGATAGCTCCTGTCCATGCGCGCGTTTGAGTGTTTCAAATATTTCTTCCACTGTGCCTTTAATTTCTCGCCCATGTCGTGAACTTCGTATCCAGATTATTGAGTTCGGTGCGCAAATTCATTACTTCTCCTGATGTGTGTGTCATGTTTTTATTTACCTTCCCGATCTTGGAATTAACTGTGGCCATGTCTGCTTGTATTGTTTGTAAACTTGACATTTTTGAATATACTGTGTTCAAATGGGTCTCTAAACTCAACATTCCGTTCATGCCTGTCTTCATTGCGTTCATATTTGTTTGTATTGTTTCTGTTAAGGCTCGTAATAAGGCTTACATATCTTCCCTAGTCACTTCTGGCCTACGCCTTTCAGCATCTGCGTCTATACTACGCGTACTTCTTTCAACTAAAATGTTCCTTTGCCTTGAGATGTCATTAATTTCGTCTACTGTAATCATCGTATTGCTTGTAATGGAATGTTTCGTATTCACAAGCGCCGAATGCAACAATGGCATGTCGCGCCCAGCATCCAAATAATCACCGCTTGACGATTCCAAAACACTCATTGTTTCGTTTTGCAAATGCAAGTCTACTACATTGGCATTTTGATTTTCAAATTACAATTTCTTATATTTTCCATGCATTATAGAAATCTTTATGCCTCTGCAATTACCAAAATTAAAATTTTCTCTGTTTAGACTTTACTCCCGCTCTGTATCTCGCGTGACAGAATGCATGTAAAGCTATATGTAATTGTAATCTCAATTGTTGTTCATTCAATACGCTTTTCGTACTGATAAAGAAATGTCATTCTTTCTGCTTGACTGCAACTGCTTTACCCTTTAAGCTTTAGGTTGTGGATTTTAGGAAATAGGTGCTTGGGTTTTCTAGTAGGTCTACTAGGAACGCATTTTCTACATGCTCTCTACGGTCCTACCTAATTGTTGTCTGGTAACTCGTACTTCCCTCTATTGTACTTTTAGTTATCCATTCTTGGTATTGTTGTCTTCTTCCTTTTATTTTATTTACAATTTCCTTTTTCTTTCAGTTAGTATTTTTCCATGGTAAAAGAGAGAGCTGTAGAAGATAATAACTGTAGAGGAATCAGAGACTGGATTACACCCAGAAAATAATTGAGGACATAAGTTCCAAGTGATAATGTGAGTTGAAAAGATCGGCAAAGGTATGCCGCATCAAACCAGTCAGAAGAATGATGATCGACATACCAGGATGAAACTGTATAGTTTAAGGGACCTGTGTAGCGTGCATTAACAAACTAGCCCACTAGGTTGCGTAGGACGTACAGACTAACTTTCAGGTTACAGGTAACAGAATACAGCAAGGCTTTGCATGTACAGCATTAATAAGAGGAACTTTCTTTTCAAAAAACACAAAAACAGAAGAATATCATTAACTTTACAAGCAATCTATAACCGAATGGGAGTAAGGGGAGAGCGGGTGAAAGCAGTAAAGGGAACCAGGAGAGGGAGCGTGGGGCAACCATCAGTAGGTTGCAGAAGACTAATTTATTAGTTAGTGGCTGAAAGGCAACATTCGCAGAAAAATACCGGACAAAATTAGGAAACAGATAACATGGCCTCGTAAGGTCTTATACACAAAAGGTACTTATGGAAAACAGCTAACGGACTCATGTGACAGAGTATATAAAGGATAAAAACTGGCTTATTTTTTCTGTCTCTCCTCAGCTTCGAGAGCTCTTTTCCACGAGACACTGAGATTATGTCTGTTGTCCCGGATGAAGTTGTTATCGCCTATGCTGATTTCTATACCGTATTTTATAATCTAAACCCGGTGTGTAGAAGCCTGGATCAAAATTTTCTTTCGTCAAACAGTAGTTTGAGTTTATTTGTGAGGCTATGCTCAGGATTTCTGATGTTTAAAGTTCCCGATTTGCAATGCATCCTTCATGTTTGCACTGGGATCACGAATGATACGGATGGACTCATCGATGTTATTGTTTCTACACTCACTAGGGATGTTATAAATCCCGGATGGCCTGAGCTCGTGACATTCTTCAAATGACGGAACATACGGGGTGTCCCATTACGGAAACTCAATAGTCATGGCAATGACAAGAACGATCATTTGAAGTAAAAAAGTCTATTAAATATGCTGTGCTAGCTCTTAAGATATGCATTTTAGACCCCATGTTTACTTGTCATCTTTTCTTCGAAAGGTCGTTCCTGTCATATCTCTGGATATTAACCATTCCCTGTCGGACGCGCTTTATTTTCTGGAGGTGCGAGGGTCAAATCTCTGCTCGGGCATTCAGATTTAGGTTTTGTGTGAAATTCATTAATCACCCAAGACGACTGTAAAGATCGTTCTTTTGAGAAGACGACAGCCTATTACCTTACAAATGCTTTTCCAATCCGAGCTTTCTTTCCGCCTCCGTATACCACATTTTCAACAGGACGTTAATTCCTAATTTCCCTTCTTGTTCCTTATCATGTAGTACTTTCTCAATTCTATTGTATATGGAGTCCTGTTTTTGTAGCACATAGGATGGAATACAACTAATATTACATTGGTCAAATAAATTATACTGCTTGTTATGGATATAAAAAAGTAAATTTATCTTTCATACGATCACAATGGGATGGACAGAAGCACTTGAAAAGTAATTTGTAACAAAATGATATAATGGTAAAGAGCCACACTGCAGATCACAATATTCGGGATTCGAGCTCTGCTAAGCCCTTTAGTTATATCAATTGCAATTAGCGTGTAAGTCCCACCAGACGAAGCGGCCATTTGGATGCACTTCAGAATGAATTGTGGTCAACACATTTGAAAGTTAATAAAATAAATTATTTTTCTGGCACATATCATTCATACCTGGCAGTGTTTTGTAATGTGAAAAATGTCAAGCTGTATATGACTCGGATTCCGTTTTAAATTGTAGGTCCTCCTACTGGCTAGGTAATCAGTTGAAAGGGATACCAGCTCTAATAGGTTAATGTCTAGGAAAGTGCTGTGGTATTCAATCCGAAAAACCAAAATCCGAGTCGATGATAAATTTATTTTTCTTAACTAATTTCATATATGACACCTTAGTGAATCCTGCAAAAGATTTATTGCTAATGTTGAACACGACATTCACGAAAGACAGAACATGGCGTTTAAACTTATGAAATTTGTGAGTAAAATGGAGAAAGATTTTGCAAAAATTAATATAACAGAAAATCAATGGATACACTATTACAAAAATTTATGGTATGATGAAGATAGTGAAGAAAGTTATTCTATAAAAAATGATAATAACTATGTAGGTCAAATAGATACAAAAACAGAAAAGCTACTGGCTTAGATGTCATTAATACTGAATTAATCAAACACAGAGGAACCATTTTAGATTTCTGCTTCGTCCAGTTTTTAAATATGCGTTGGAAGATCTGTTCTGTACCAGAAGGATGGTTTACAGCTTAAGTAATTCTTATGTTTAAAGAAGATAATACGAAAGATGGAGTAAATTATAAAAGCATAAATTTACTAAATGCGTGATGTAAAATTTATGAGAAAATTGTTGATAAGAGGCTACGAACTATCCCTGATGCAATAATCTAATAAAACACTCAGGCTTCAAAAAGTGTCGTTCGTATACAGATAATATATTTATAACAACTCAAAGTATTGAAAAACGACAGTGTTTTGGCTTAGAAACGCATTTAGCATTTATTGATCTTGAGAAAGACTTTTATACGGTAAAAAGGCGCCTGTTGTGGAAAATATTGGAAACAAAAGATTTTCCTAAGTTTGTTGTTAATACCATATAGAGACTGTACGTAAATACAAAAATTACTATAAGTTCATGTTCGAAAATGTCAGAGCAAATTTTAATAAACCAAGATTTCGACAAAGGTACAATGTATAACCTGCTTTATTAAATTTATATTTTGACGACCTAATTATGAAGTGGAACCATGACATACTCTTAGGAATTAAAATGGTGTCTAGCCTATCATCAGGTACTCTTTTATATGTTAACGACCAGATAATTATATAGGAAACAGAAGATAATTTATGAAGAGCAGTACACGGACATAGTTAAAACGCAGTATATTACAACTTAACGATATCTATAATTAAGACAAAAATGAGCGCTTACAAAAGCAATAATGCATTCCGATAGAAAATAATAATAAATGAGAAAAATTTATAACCAATATTCCACTTCAGTTATCGAGGATGTGATCTTAGGTTTAACCATGAAAAAGATATTGAGAAGAAGGTTAATAAATGTCAAGTTCTCTGCGGAACAATTGGAAGAATTTTGGGAAGAAAAACAAGAAAAGAAATACAAACGAAATTCTATAAAGTTATGAATGTACCTACTCTTGTATAGTGTTCCGAATCCTAGACAGTAATAAAAAAAAAAGAAAAAAAGTCACGTATACAACAGGAAAGATGAAGTTTATGAGTTACATAACGAGTTGTAATGAAATGGATAAAATAAGGAATGAAACTATAAGATTAAATTTAAAAATGTCTTCAGTTAATGACGAGACACAAGAGAACAGAATGGAAGGGAAGAATCATATTGATAGATGGCCAAAAATAGATTGCTAAGAAATGTAATCAATTATTGGTCGTCTGGAAAGAGAGAGAAACGTAGACCTCGTAAGAGATGATAGAGACCGGAACAGATGATCACAGCACCTAATATTTGGAAGGAGATGATGACAACGATAATGATGAGCTTATAATTAATATTTTCTACGACGGGTGATTATAAACTAAGTGTCGAAACCTGTAGTCAAACGTTTTATATCACACAACCACTACAGGCAACTGATAGTGAATACATTGATTACTTTACGACATAGTTTCCATATCGGATCAGTCACTTGTCGCTTCTTGGGATGGGTTTGAATAACTGTCCTTGCTTGTTCAGCCAGGTTTTCGCCAAGTGACTGACCATCTCGTTTAAAGCGAATCGTCGGCCTTCTAGATGTACCTTCAAGAAAGCATCTTCTTCCTTCACAACAACGCACGACCTCCTACTGCCCAACCAAGAAGACCGCTACGCTATTGATACAGTGTCGCTGGGACATGACAGACAACCCTCTCTACAGCCTGTACGTCGCTGCAAGCGACTTTGGACTATTTCCTGAATTGAAGGAGCTTCTAGTAGACAGACGATTCGCTTCAGACGAGGAGGTGAAATTGTTCCTGACAACATGGCTCAACGTGCAAAGGCAGGATTCAATCACATCCCACGAAGCGCCAAGTGCCTGAGCAGATCTGATGACCAGTCGAAAAATGGAATGTGCTATCCGTTGGCTGTTCTGCTTGTGTGAAACTAAATGAACATGTTGTACTTCAGGATTTGTAACCTTAGTTTTTTGTATTAGCTACATAATGAATTCATATGAAACGTAAATCAATATTTTCTGAGAAAAGTAACATAATTTCAAGGAAACATTTGACAACTTCCTGGCGTCGTTGTCATCGGTCGCTAGTTAAGAAATCTTACAACAATGCTCCTTGTGTCCACTTGAGAATAGCCGCTATATAACAGAGAGGCTGTTTCTTTGGATGAGAGTATAGTGTCAAGCGTGTTGTAAATACATTTCAACCATTTGGTCCAGACTAATTACTTAATTGTATCAGTCACCTCATATGTTCATTAGTGTTTCAGATGTTGCGCCAGTGCACCATTTAAATAAGCCAAATATTCACGTGGATCAGTAAAGAAAAGTTTCGCTTTTCAAATGAAAGGAAAATACTGAGACGGACTTTCTGAGATTGTTTGTATGTTCTGTGTTAACAAATGGATACTGCTGGGAGCGATATTTTTCCATTTCCTACTACTTAGGGCACTCGTCTAATGCCACATGGCCTTTATCTTTGCAGATTTTCGCCCCTGTAGTGCACGGCACCAAAGGCAGGCACTCCGTCCTTATTAAATAACTCTCTACTGGCGCCAGACGGAGCAAGAAGCAGCGGTTTCTCCGCAGCAAGCTACGGCACCTGCCGCGGGGGGTCGTGTATTAATAAAAACTGGCGAGTGAACATGGCGCCAGCCGTAGTCTCTGAACGGGAGACATGTGGGCCAACTAGCAGAGACAAGGAAGGTTTTTTACTGTCCTACCAGCAAGAAGCAGTCTATATGTTCTCCACAATAAGAACAGGGGAAGTAAATTGTGAATTATATCAATTTGCCACACTGTATGTCACTGTTAGGATTAAACCACTACTTTATTTTATAGTCGTGTCTTCGTTATGGCAACACAGACACACACACACACACACACACACACACACACACACACATACACACACGTACACACACACGCACACACACACACATCTTCCAAACGGTCAGGCGCATTTTCTCTGATGTTCCGACAGATATTTGGAATTTTGTTTTTCCAATGTTTAGCTGTATTCAGCCCAAATAAATAGGGCTTATCACGTCTTTAATACAGGTCCAGTGGCGATGAAAGGTATCGGTTTGTTCACTAATACCAAAACATGAGTTTCAAAGACCAATTTTACTTGCCCATTCGACAGAGTGATCCAAAATTAAGCTAGCCCGTCATTCGTTTTATCGATAAGTGCTTTCAGAGACAATAAAACACGAAGAATAACCACTATCCGAGCAGTAAGTGAGCATTGCCCTGCCCCACTCTGACTGCTACAGCCATGCAGCAGCGCTACTCACTCGCTGTTTAGATACTGGTTATTCGTCGTGTTTTAACGCCCCTGTAAATACCTGCCGATAAAACGTATAATGAACAAGACTAATTTGGGACTACCCTGTCGAATGGGCAAGTAAAATGGTTTTTTTGAAATTCATTTTGTGGAAAGAGTGAACAAACCAGCGCTTTCCGTCACTACTAGACCTGCATGAAAGGCATAATGAGAGCTATATGTGTGGGAAACAGCAACTACACAGCATAAGCAGAATTCCAGATATCTGCGCAACACGTTGGAGAAAATGCAGCTTATGACTTAGGTATACAGGTATGTATTCAAAATCGTATAGGGTATTTCAAACGTATTTGTACACATATTTAATCCTAGCACCACTACGCTCAGATCCATCACATGGATGTCTAAGGGGGAGCAGGGGGGGGGGGGGGCAAAAATTCCCCTTACATACTCCAAGCTCGTCCATCGCTACGATAAGTGCCTTAATTTCAATGGCAACTATGCAGAAAAGTAGTATTTAAGTGTGGCTTTCATCTGTATATAATAAAAAAATTCCAATACTTTATTTATTTTTAATTCCGAAACGTAATGTACTTTTTGGATACCCCTCGTATAATAAGCAGGTTTAAATAATTAACAAAAATTATAAAACTATGACAGCACATACTCGAAAGATATTTTTCTACAACTAGCTAAATTCTTGCTTCTTCAGTCCAACAAATAAATATATTACACAAGTAAAACAAATACTGCGGGCAATTTCCCACCCCCTCCCCCCTTAGTGGTGCTAGGGTTACTTCGTACCTCCAGTAATTTTCTCCTTACAGTTGACCTTAATTCAGAGGAAACACCTAATCCTCTTCGTAACTGTTCGTCGTTTCGAGAAAAAGGACTGTCACCGGAAACTGCCAATCTGCACTGTTTAGACCATGCAGCTCCAGAGATGATGTCAAATTTACCTGTTGTATTGAGCCATGTGACATGTTCTTTGCGCCCAAACACACTAGGGGTAGATACGATGAATAAAGTAGGTGAGAGATTGTGCATCATAGTTTTAATGAATTCCAAGTCACCTACTAATAGGAAAGAAATACCAACACATCGTTGTCGGACGTTTCTGTCACTCCTCCTCATCGTCACCTGGACCCTTAGCGTTAGTAGGGGTATCTGTCTCACAGCAATTTTATACAAATAATGAGTTGTCTGTGTACCAAATTTGACTGAACTTTCTCCAGATGTTCCTGAGTTATGTCACGCTTTCACACCTCATATCCCCAGCTATAGGGGTTTGGTAAAAATTCCTTCAGACGTTACAGGGGCACGCTGGTAAGTCACTGTGTTCTACCCCTGTCTTACTCCCGCCTCTAAGAGTGAAACGTCATGGTTGTTAAAGTGTTAAGTCAAGTGCCGACACGCCAGTCGGGAACGATAGAGAGAAGATGGCCGTGAGAAGACGTCAGCCAATCGCACTCTGACCGACCCCTCTCCAGGACGACAACGAGACAGCAGCGGCCCCTATGTGAAGAGGATACAAGCGCCGCGCTCCACTGGTCGCGGCGCAGTTCATCAGCAGCTTCAAGACTAGCGACTTGGACAGAAGCGTCAATGTCCGTTTCTTCGCTCGTACACTCTACTCGTATGTAACACAGACTTGGAAACTGTTTATACTGAATACGATTGCTTATTTTTGGACCTATAAGCAGGGTTCCTAGACCCCATATTTCACGAGGAGCAGGCAGACATGGAAATTGTGACAGATACCAATAAATCTAGTGACACAAAAAACTGTTGATTTGGTACTAGTTTCGGTCGTTATTGAACATTTTTACAAGTCACGTCTTCTCACCCAACATCCCCAGCCCTAGGGACTGCTGGGGCATATTACCCCCAGAAAAGTGTTCTACATGTAAGGTCACGTATAAACAAACTTTGACAGAAACTGCTATAGACGTTCCTCTCACCCCCTTTTCACTGCTGAATCTGCTGAACGAAACTACAGCACTGTGTTCCGTCCTTTTAAACTCTATAGCCGTGCCACCGAGGCTGCACTCACACGAGCCAGATGCTGCGTTCACGGGCGTTAGCACAAGAGCACCCCGAAGTTTAACTGCAATTGGATGAAAGGAATGGTAAGGCACAGAAGAAGATCAAACACATATTATGTATGAGATTATTCACTATTACGTAGTTTCTGCTGTGTGACGATTCTCATGTTTCTCTAATACAGTGTGTAACACAATAATTAAAACAACCAATGATTTCTTAGGTGACAGATTAAGACGAGGAGCCCAACAGTGTGGTCCTAGAAGCACGGCTGGGAAACTTAGTTACTGGATAATCCATATTAACAATTTATTGAACATCAAAACTCTTTACTAATATGTTACAAAGTCCAAGCATAAATGTGTCTTTTCTCCAGAACGATAAAAACTTTTAAAGAACCTAAATCATAAATGTCTCTTTTCTTCGGACGTTCAAGAAGTTCCCAGCCGTCCCTCTAGGACCTTACAGAAGATCAAGCACAAGCGTCTTTTTTCTTTAGAACCAATGCACTTTAAAGAATACAACTTTACTCGAACCTCACTTTAATCTCTGACCATGTTTCAAGATTTTCCAATCGGAAGAAGGAAGTACGAGGGTTATTCGGAAAGTACTGAACGATCGGTCGCGAAATGGAAACCACAGTAAAAATCCGATGACGTTTTGCACAGGTGTGTTGGACAGTGTCTCTAGTATGACGGTTGATCGCATAACGTCGTTCTTTTAGTTCTGAGCACCCGGGGAGCACATAAAGATACGTAGAATAGGAATGTCTCCCGCCAAGTATGAGCGCCTGGTGAGAAGTTTCGCCTGAAGCTATGCAGCCAACATCACATAACTGTCATGCGTTTTCCTTTTCTGGACAATTCTCCGCCGCATTCTGCAGGGTCAATGACGATCCTCCTGCATCGTTTTCAGTTGGAAATGTTTGATTACCCACAATACAACCCGTAATTGCCTCCCTCTGCGTTTCAATTCTTCTCACATGAATCGCTGGCTATGAAGACAACATTTTGGCACAGACAACGAGCTGTAGGCGAGCGTAGAGAGTTGGCGGAAAGCACTGGCGGCTGTCTTCTATAACTATGTCATTGGCAAGTTGGTACAAAGCTACGACGAACGTCTAAGTCGGATCGGCGACTATGGAGATTAGTAGCTGGATGTTGTAGCTAATTGTTGCAAATAAAACGGTTTTGATTTTCACTGTGTTTTCCATTTCGCGATCCATCGTTCCTTACTTTCCGAACAGCAGTAGTATATACCACTGGTAAGACCTGACGTAGGTTCGTGGTGCGATCCCGCAGGCGGCACGGTAGACTCAGAGTTTGAACTCACACTCCAGTCCCTAGCCCCAGCTAGACAGGGAAAGTAGTGGCGTAACTACAAAGCGCACAGCAGAGCTCCCTTACACTATGCAAGGTCGCAATAAACGTTTAACCCACCTCAATGATACCACACTCAGGTCAAATGTACCTGTGGGCTTGGGAAAATTTTTAAAAATTATTTAAAAATTAAATGTACGAAACATTTAAACCACCAAAACAAATGTAAAAGTAGTCTTCAGAAAATAGCCTCCACAAGGCACAAAGCACCTTACCCGTCGCTATATGTATTATTCTAGGCTAACCAGATCGTCTAGACAAAATTTTAGTCACTTCAGTTATCTTTAGTAAACAGTTGTTAGAACAGTTAAACCAGAAACGTATCATCAAACAGAATTTACCATTGACCGTTCTGCAAGGTGGTTGTTGCACCTTAAAACACAGCTAATGCTTCTAAGTACAAATAGAGTGCCCGACACAATGGAGAGCAGTCCTCTCTTCTTAAGCCAACACAGTTGCAAGATAGATAAGATCCCACTTCCAGCAGAGCTCAGGCCGCTAGGTCTTACATACATCAAAAAAGATTTGAATCACCCCGGTTCCGAGAACTCGGGAAGATAGACGTTGACTGTGAATATTGTATCGCACAGTCCCTTTGACTGTAAAGAGATTTCACTAAACCCGCCCAAAGATGTAAACAACCATGCATGAGCAGCGCCTATTAGACGGAGGAGATCCATAGCATATCAGTTCCAGTCATTCCACCAGGAAGGAAGTAGACTGCTCGTGTTGTCTGCAGTTCAACCATGCCTAAACGGTCAATACCGCCGTTCCATCGCGTTCGCATTGTTACTTTGTCCTAGGCGTCTCGGAGTGAATCAGAGCAATGTTGTGTTCGGAAGTGGAGGAGATGAGAGAGAGAGGAACTGTCAATGACATGCCTTGCCCAGGCCGCCCAAGTGCTACTACTACAGTGGATGACCGCTACCTACGGATTATGACAGCAACGCCATCATGTTGAGTAATGCTTTTCGTGCAGCAACAGGACGTCGTATTACGACTCAGACAGTGCGCAGTAGGCTGCTAGATGCGCAGCTTCACTCCCGACGTCCATCGCGAGGTCCATCTTTGCAACCACGACACCATGCAGCGCGGTACAGATGGGCCCAACCACATGCCGAAGGGACCGCTCAGGATTGGCATCAGGTTCTCTTCACCGATGAGGGTCGCATATGCCTTCAACCAGACAACAGTCAGAGGGACGTGTTTGGAGGCAACCCGCTCAGGCTGAACGCCTTAGACACACTGTCCGGTCAGTACAGAAAGGTGGAGTTTCCTTGCTATTTTGGGGTGGCATCATGTGGGACCGGCGTACGCTGCTGGTGGTCATGGAAGACGCCGTAACAGCTGTACGACTCGTGAATGCCATCCTCCGGACGATGGTGCAGCCATATTGACAGCATATTGGCGAGGCATTCGTCTTCACTGACAACAATGCGCTGCCCCACCGTGCACGTCTGGTGAACGACTTCCTTCAGGATAACGACATCGCTCGAATAGAGTGAGCAACAAGTTCTCCGGACATGAACCCTATCGAAGATTCCTGGGATAGATTGAAAAGGGCTGTTAATGGACGACGTGACCCACCAACCACTTCTGTTGGATCTACGCCAAATCGCCGTTGAGGAGTGCCAAATCTGTATCAAAAGTGCCTTGACGAGCTTGTGGATAGTATGCCGCGACGAATACGAACATGCATCAATGCAGGAGGACGTGCTACTGGGTATTAGAGGTGCCGGTGTGTACAGCAATCTGGAACACCACCTCTGAAGGTCTCGCTGTATGTTGGTACAACATGCAATGTGTGGTTTTCATGAGCAGTAAGAAGGGCGGAAATGATGTTAATGTGGATCTCTATTCCAATTTGTTGTACCGTTTCGGGCACTCTAGGAACTGGAGTGATGCAAAACTATTTTTGAGGTGTGTAAAATCAAAACACTAGTCACTGTCATTAAGTCTTAAGTCTTAAGTCTTAAGTGCGCCCACAATTTTCTGAAGAGTCAGAAACTCTGAAAAAGAAACCAACTGCTCTCCGGGAGCGAGCTGTCCATGTGGTAGCGGTTCGTTTAGCACAGAACCAGTGGATCACCTTGCGCCAGTATGACTACAACCTTCAAACGCCGCGGCGAGGCAGTCACCAAACTGCTCCCACACAACAAGTTGCCTGCGACAGAGCCGGGATTTGGCCTGATCAGCCCGCAACAGCACCAGCACCGGCAAGGAAGCCGCGACAACGGCCACTCCGCTCCGTCCCGCCAGGCCAGCTCTCAGCACTCCGTTAGAAAAATGTCTGCTCCGGCCGCGCCTCTTGAAGAAACAGGTACATTGGCCCTCGCGCATCTGTTCACGCTGACCACTCAGCTTTGAGTTCTGTCTCTCCTGCCAGGACTCCGCCAAGCAAAGACACTGTCATGATCAAAAACAGTGTAAAACTGACTGGGCGCGAGCTATCGATCACGCCGTACGGTTCACTGATAAAGAACAACCCGTTAAACCTATGTATTTTCGTTACACTAATCGTACTTGCCTTGTCACAAAATTATAAAAGTAGGGTCTGTTTGGCATGATAATTCAAATAAAAAGAGCTAAAAATGGTACTTATACAGAAAGGGAAAAGACGATGAGTTACGAAAACAATAGTTACACAACGTATTGGCCAGTGTAACGGAGCATTAAACTGTGAAAACGACTGCATGGGACTGATATGCCACAGATAAATCTCAGCAGAAGGACGTGCTGTGTGTAAAATCTAAGTTAACCACGAAAATAGCATAGTATAATGTATGTGTTACTGAAGGAGAGAGCAAGATTACGTTTCTTTGCTATGTGTACAAGTCTCATTTGTATGGCATATCTACGTTTCTCTTTACAAAGAAGTAATTATTGTTTACAATGATAACATATTTGTCACAATTCCTCACACAGAGTGTCATGAAATATATGAATAGCCGAAGCACAACTTCCTACATTTTTTTGTAGGAACGTGCAGATAAACTGATAGACAAGTAATTAAATGTGACAATATTTTCGCAACTTATTTATTTTACACGATATGCTGTTAAAGTTTCAGGTCAAGTCCACGTGCAGTCTCCGGGCTTCTTTTTTAACAACACTGGACATTTTTTGCTGGTAAACTTCCAACAGCGTTAACGTATTTGTAAAATACATGGCTTGGAACCGTACTAACACTTTTTTGTTATTGCTAACGGTTTCGGTAATATAACATACCCTCGGTACAAAAAAGATTAATATTACTCATATTTCATCACAACTTCTCATGCGAAAAAGCGAATTTTACGTACAAGCCCTTGACAATTGTGATCAAATAGAACGGCAGTAATTGCTATAAAACAGAAAAGTCTGTGACCCATTAGGACAGCAAGTGAAAGTGTGATTGCATGTGAGAAACACGTATGTTTTTGATACTGAGAAAATCGTCTCTTACTGAAACCGGTACTAATAGTAAAAGAAGAAAGAATACAGTTCTTTGTCAAGCATTTAAAAAACTGCATTACAGACATTTAAGAATGGCTACAGACCGGGAACTAAGTAATATATGGACCCTATTTCAGCTAAAACAGTAAACAGATTGTTCGTTAGCAACACTCATCTTCATGTTTTCACATAGCAGTGATCCATTTCAGAAATAGAATAAGGCAGCTATAGTGATCGATTAAATTTCGGGGTCTTCAAATGATATTTCGGTCATACGACGCTTTCTGTCCCTGCTCCGAAAGAGTCTGCAGAACGAAGCTACAGCGTTCATTCCCGTCCTTTTAAACTTAGTATCCGTGCCACTGCTGCCACAAACACGCAAGAACTAGAGTTGTTCTTCGGCGGATAGAGAACTTCGTATGAAGTGGATCTGTGGTCACACTCCCAGCTCGTGCTGGAATATCGATGCATCAGTAGGAGATTCACCGCATCAACGTCTTTGCGAGTAGAAAAAAAATTAAAAAAAAAACAGATTCACTGCTTTGCATGGACTGAAAGGACTATCTTTATTAATTAAATTCTTCGATAAACGAATTCACACTCCATCCTTAAAATTGAGTCCTATGATGCTAAAGTCAAAGCTAGAATTCTGACGTTGTTATACAGCCTAGAATGGCAAATGTGGTGCAGTGCTCTCGCACAACCGTTCTATTGGACTGTGAGAGTGGGACGTTCCTTCTGTTTTCGTGCATAGTGTACACCTTGTCTACCTAATGCATGAAAGACTACACTTGCAGAGCATCTTGAAAACCTGAGTCTAGCAGAACATTACCTCTTTCTCGACGAAACGAGAAGTTCTGCTGTCTTTGACGTAAGGCGAAAGGTCAGTTTGTCTTTATGCTTGACGAGCATCCGGCCCACTTTTGAAATCAGGGTTCGCACAAAATGAAGAAAGTCCTTGGATTTAAATTCGTTGTTTGCATGACCGAGGGGACAACACACTACAATTGACGTGCACAGGTAGCCAATAATAATGGAACTTCGTTGAATCTAATAAAATGAAATAACACTTTATTGGAATATAAGTCTGTACCACTCATTTCAGTCTGTTAGTTAATTACAGAAACACTAGAACGTCACATCAGGAATGTACTGGAATGTCATAGCCGGTAATGAATAACTGATGTTGGTCTCAAACGTTCAGAAGTGGTGAAGTCCGTGGTGACGGAATCCCAAAGGAAGAGTAAAGGCGTGGTCAGAGATAAAGTCCTGAGAGGCGGCGACTGCAGGACGCACTCTGCAATGGCCTGGCATTTGAATGTGGTGGCAACGTGCCCCTCTGTTGGCTCAGCTTAGCGTTCTCAATCGAAGGACTCCTTGACGCTGTCGGCGTAGGGCATGGAGAACAGCGTACACTAATGCTAATTGAAAGAAACACCCATTGAAGAATTTCTGGACGTAATTCCGGAAAGTGAACTGACTTCAGAGCTGTCGGACGTTGGCCTAAATACTCTCTTGGCGGAGGGATACCAGCCGACGCATGTGACTGAGGGAAGGGAAGAGGTGCAATGATGGTAAAGCTACTTGGAGTGATACTTCTGCCTTTGCCGAAGAACTGACGCCACTTGGTGCCGTGGGGGCTGCTGGAGATTTGGTGGAAAACAGTCTGGCATTTGCCTGTTGCTGCAGATTTGTTTGCTCTGAGCTCCAGAGGAAGTGTCATTAGTAGGCCGGAGCTTTAACGACCTGTATTAGACGACTGACGATTGGTGGCCGTATGAGCAGACACCAGCCTGGACACAGAGAAATTTTGATCTTCCTCTTTCCTTCACTACACCTTTACTTTTAATCCGTAGCTCCTTGTGTATCTGTTACGGAGAAACATCTCCCGTCAGTTGGTAGTTGATAGTTGGAGATACAACATCGCTGTTACAGGTAGCCTGCGAAAACCATTTCATAGATGTTGGCCACTGATGAATCGTGTATATGATTGGAATTAACACCCCTCAGCGTTAGTTCTTGCTTGAAAAGGTGCTCTGAAGCACCGAAACTGGTAGTCATATAATAAATAACATCGTAAGGACGGATGTAGTTGTTCCATTTCATTACATTTCCACGTGTTTTGTGAGCGTTTCCAAAAAAGCACCAATCATATTTGCAGGAGGATCAGAACGTACAATTTGCTGACTGGTCACATCCCATATGGCTAGCATGTCAAACGAACGTGTAAGCCAGGGAATCGGTGGTACCCATTGTTCTTCGGTGAAGATTTGCACATTACTCACTTCATGATGTCGCAAGGTACTTTCCTGCAGAAATACATGTGTAACAGCCTGCAGGATGGAAAGTGTCTCGGGCTCAGAAGTATCCCAGCTGCTCTGGCTGCTGTTCAGATTGCTGTCAATAGTAAGGAGGCGAGGTCACGTACAGTACAAACCATCACAATACACGTTTTTCTCTTATGGCACACAACAGTGCTGTGAGCCCAATTGTATTCATAACGTTAGTGTCTAAAATGTCCAGGACAAGTTAAAGCAGGTTTCGTTACAAAGCCCTACATTATGGGACCCAGCACACCATTACACTCTGAGGCATTGGTGGTTTCTGGAGGCCGACCAATAGGATGCATGCCACCAGTCCAGTCCTCAGCAGACGGCCTCAAACAGTCGACACAGATGTATAAAAACCTGTTACAGTGCTCTAACCTCGAGCCAACACTGTGGTTACGGCCATGTGGGCGAGATTACTCTTGGTGTTTACATTGTTTTGCTGTCTGCGACCCTCTTTTGTCCGCTGGTTCCATACACTCTCTGCTGTTATAGCAGAATGTCCTGTACGACCCACAGTGTGATGATATGACAAACTTTCTTCCCGGTGGCCAAACGTTCTATCCCGTTCTAAGACCCTCACGTACTGATACTGCGCTCTTTGACGTCGAAGAGGCAAACTGGTACTTTGTTCGTTTAACGGCTCTACAGTAACTGAGCGTGGTGTAAAACTACGTATATGCTATATGTTTGCAATCTAAATCATTTGTTATGGTTCAGTCTGTCTACACGATCTCCTACTTTGTAGTGATTCAGACTATTCCTTCTAGGTGTTCTAATTTTGAAAAACAGTAGTGTATTTGCACGTCAATAGAAGTCCGTATGAGTCGGCTTGCAACAAAGTATCCGAAAGATAATTGGCCCAAGTATCAGGCTGATGAAATGGAGATTTTACGTCTGCACTGAATAATTAAATGAAGATAACATTCAAAGATCATATGAGGGTAAGAACCCCTTCTATACGACATATTTACGATTATATCTTGAAATTTATCTTGCTCAGGTAACATCGTACTATAATAATATACTATAAATTGTGCTACGTCCTTCTGCAATCGATCTTTTAAACGATTTTTTGCTGATGTTCGTTGGACATAATGTAACGATTAGGAAGTTCGTTAGTATAGTGTGTAAAGATAGAACTAGTGTCATATCGATTGTGATGAATGCCATAGACCTACTGTGTACACCACAAGCCTCCTTCCTGCTTGAGGCGGAGTCTGTTTCTGGTACCACTGTTTCCCCTTTACAGCGTTTCTTTAACGACAGGTGTGCAGAAAGAACAACTGTCAGTTAAGTTGCTCACCATCTCCATTTCTCTTATTTTATTACATGTAGGTGGTGGTGGACAGCTCTCCGGAATGTTAAGAATTGAAATGTACAAACCAGAGCTGTAGCCGGCCGCGGTGGTCTAGCGGTTCTAGGCGCTCAGTCCGGAGCTGCGCGACTGCTACGGTCGCAGGTTCGAATCCTGCCTCGGGCATGTAAGTGTGTGATGTCCTTAGGTTAATTAGGTTTAAGTAGTTCTAAGTTCTAGGGGACTGATGACCACAGTAGTTAAGTCCCATAGTGCTCCGAGTCATTTGAACCATTTTTGAACCACAGCTGTACTACATATTATTTTTCAAAATAACTGATTTTGGTACACATTCAGATCCCCTTCAGGTCGCTAAAAGCAATAAGAAGACCTCGGCTGTAAACAGTGGTCTGGGAGAGTTGATGAGGAACAGAACTATTGCATGTAAGACACCCAAACCGAGAAATGGTGGCTTTATCTCTAATTTTAGAGTCTTACGAATGGAACTTTGTCGAGATGTCGAGATGTCTGCGTGTGAACAGTTGTACTTGCCTGACACGTGCCTGGCGATAGTAATAACTTGTTGTGTGTTTGTGACAGAAAAATGCTTTACAAGGAGAAGTTTTACGAATATGGACAAGTATGACTCAGATAAAGATTCTGAGTTTGTAACTGAAAGGGAATGTGCTTCAAAAGTTATTGTTACTCAGTCCGCTAGTATCTTATCTTCTGAGCATTCCTTGCTCAGCATGTGCGCAGGTTAAACATTGAAATGTTATTCTTTCTCAACCTCTCGTTGAGGCGCTATGGTTACCTGACTTGGTGGATCGGCCTCAGGTTATGTGGATAAATTATTCTCACAGCAAGAAACTGCTAATTAGGTAAACGTGAACAATTATTTAAGCAAATGAGGGATGATAAGTTGTATCACTTATTATTGTTTATGTGAATTTTCGTAACAGTTTGAAGGCATAAACCATAAGGACAATACCTAACATCGTTTATCTGTTGTAATAAGGCGATCATAGTTTACTTTTGAGGTTGTTATATACCATTATTGCCAAAATTGGTAATCTAAAATATTAGTGATATGAACGAAAAAAATTGGACCTTTTAAATGTTTATCTTTGAGAGGTTACATAGTAATGTTTCATTAATTATCCCAGCATGTCAGTGCTAAGTGCACTTAGTTTGCAAATAAAAAATGTTAAGTATATATTGACGTATTGTTAACTATAAGACTTGAGGTAGAAATTACGGTTTTAAAAATACGAGTATGGAGTTATTCTAGCAATACTGGAAGACATTTGCTGATTTGAATAAAAATTCACAATACACGCACTTGAAATTACTCATTTATGAGACATTATTGAAACTTTACTGCTCAATTTCTTAAAACAACCAGGTCGTCCCTCACCGTTGCTTACAGCCTAGGTATTCAGTTCAGCTATGTATTGTTGAGTCACAATACAAAATGAAACTGATACAATGTTCTGTTAGTACTATTTGAGCTGTTCTCGCTTTCTATGTCAAATCAAATGCGCAATGTAATCTCTGTTCCGGCCGCGAGGCAACGTTCTGATCGTTGTCCCCGAGACGACACGCTCGCCGTCTGGCAAGTCGAATTAATATCTCTCTGGACCGCGTTGTCTGAATCGTTACTCACCTCTGACCTGCTGAAGACTTGTCTCATGGCGTGATAGAAGAAGAAACACGGGTAGATAATATTAGTGTCACCATTTAAAAGAAGTTTGCACAACTTATGATGAAATAAAGTAAAGTGGATAGATAACATTTCATCAGAAATTCTAAAATCATTGGAAGAGGTGGCAACAAAACAATTATTTAAGTTGATGTTGAGAATGCATGAAACTGGCGATATACCATCTGACTTTCGGAAAAAAACATCATCTACACGTTTCCGAAGATTGCCAGAGCCAACAAGTGCGACAATTGCTCCATAAACAGCTTAACAGTGCGTGGAACCAAGTTGCAAACAAGAGGACTGGAAAAGAAAATTTAGGATAAGGTAAATAATGATCAGTTTCGCTTTGGGAACGGGAAAGGTATTAGAGAAGCAATTCTGACGATGCGGTTGATTTTGGAAGCAAGACTGATGAATAATCAAGACACATTCAACGGAATTCTTGACATGAAAAAAGGCTTCGACAGTCTCAAACAGTGCAGTTCGAAATTCTGAGAAAAATAGGTGTAAGCTGTTGGGTAAATGAGGGTAAAATACAATATACACAAGGACATAGAGGGCTCAATAAGGTTGGAAAACCAAGACAAAGTGCTCCGATTGAAAACCTTGTAAGACAGGGATGCAGTCATTCGCCCATGATGCTCAAACTATACATCAGAAACAATGACGTAAATAAAAAAGGGGTCAAGAGTAGGATTAAAATTCAAGATGAGAAGATATGAGTCATAAGATTCGCTGATGACATTGTTGTGCTCAGTGAAATTGAAGAAGTAGTACAGGAGCTATTGAATTAATTGAACAATCTAATGAGTACAGAATAATGATTGAGAGTTAATAGAAGAAAATCGAAAGTAATAAGAAGTAGTTGAAATGAGAGCAGCGAGAAACTTAACATCAGTGTTGGAGATCACGAAGTAGATGAGGTTAAGGAATTCTCCCACCACTGACGGACGCACTAAAGAGGACATAATAAGAAACCTAGTAGAGGCAAAACGAATATTCCAAGCCAGGATAGGTCTGCTAGTGTCAAACGTAGACCTCAATTTCTGAGAGAAATTCTTGAGATTTTAATTTTGGAGCACACTGCTGCATGGTAGTGAATCATGGACATTGGGAAAACCGGAACAGAAGAGGACTGAAGCGTATATGATGAGGTGTTAGAGAAGAATTAGTGGACCGATACGGTAAGGAGTGAGGAGGTAGTAGTGAGAAGGCAATCCGCAGGTTCGGTGGCGATAGGTACATACGAAAAACACTGAAAAGAAAAAAGGGACTGCATGATTGAAAATGTTTGAAGAGATCAGGGAGTAGCTACCGTGACATGCAAGGAACTGCAGAGTGTAAAAACTATAGGAGAAGACGGAGATTGGAATACATCTTGCAACTAACAACTAATTGAGGTCATCAATTGAAAGTGTTAGTTTGAGATTAAAAGATTGACACAGGAGAGGGATTCGTGGTGGGCTACATTTCAGACAAGTGGGTCCTGAATGCTAGAATCACCTGCTGAAATCGGGTTGTATTTTCAGTGAGCGTAGTCTGCATTTCCGAAGTCGCTTTGAAGGAAACAAGTCACTAGCGCTAGAATTGCAGAATTCCCTATCAATACATAGTCAGGCTTCAGTCCAGAACTGCGCGACTACTACGGTCGCAGGTTCGAATCCTGCATGGATGTGTGTGATGTCCTTAGGTTAGTTAGGTTTAAGTAGTTCTAAGTTCTAGGGGACTGATCACCTCCGATGTTAAGTCCCATAGTGCTCAGAGCCATTTGAACCACTTTGAACCTAGACAAGATGGAGCAGCGGAAGCATATGGACTAGTCTGGTGAGCATCTTATTCTGCGCTGTAACATGCTGCTACTTTGTGGTTCAGCTTACCCATCTGCAAATGACTTCTACTTGGTGCTACGTTCATTAACTTGATTTGCTTTACGCTTATGTAGGCCTGCGGCATTTTCCCTTGGGCTTTGTGAATGATTTACAAATACTGTGCTTGTCTGCAACACGTTTTCAGCATGCAGGCAACATCAATTTTCTTAACTTAATTTTGTTTCAGATAGTATTTATGTACATTTTTATCAAATTCTCTAGAGTGCGGACTATCCTTCACTACGAGTCTTATGTGACTGTGTTAACGTATTTTTGTTGCTTGAGTTTCGAGCCCGATTTATACACTCATGGTAATTGAAATAAGAACACCGTGAATTCATTGTCCCAGGAAGGGGAAACTTTATTGACACATTCCTGGGGTCAGATACATCACATGATCACACTGACAGAACCACAGGCACATAGACACAGGCAACAGAGCATGCACAATGTCGGCACTAGTACAGAGTGTATCCACCTTTTGCAGCAATGCAGGCTGCTATTCTCCCATGGAGACGATCATAGAGATGCTGGATGTAGTCCTGTGGAACGGCTTGCCATGCCATTTCCACCTGGCGCCTCAGTTGGACCAGCCTTCGTGCTGGACGTGCAGACCGCGTGAGACGACGCTTCATCCAGTCCCAAGCATGCTCAATGGGGGACAGATCCGGAGATCTTGCTGGCCAGGGTAGTTGACTTACACCTTGTAGAGCACGTTGGGTGGCACGGGATACATGCGGACGTGCATTGTCCTGTTGGAACAGCAAGTTCCCTTGCCGTTCTAGGAATGGTAGAACGATGGGTTCGATGACAGTTTGGATGTACCGTGCACTATTCAGTGTCCCCTCGACGATCACCATAGGTGTACGGCCAGTGTAAGAGATCGCTCCCCACACCATGATGCCGAGTGTTGGCCCTGTGTGCCTCGGTCGTATGCAGTCCTGATTGTGGCGCACACCTGCACGGCGCCAAACACGCATACGACCATCATTGGCACCAAGGCAGAAGCGACTCTCATCGCTGAAGACGACACGTCTCCATTCGTCCCTCCATTCACGCCTGTCGCGACACCACTGGAGGCGGGCTGCACGACGTTGGGGCGTGAGCGGAAGACGGCCTAACGGTGTGCGGGACCGTAGCCCAGCTTCATGGAGACGGTTGCGAATGGTCCTCGCCGATACCCCAGGAGTAACAGTGTCCCTAATTTGCTGGGAAGTGGCGGTGCGGTCCCCTACGGCACTGCGTAGGATCCTACGGTCTTGGCGTGCATCCGTGCGTCGCTGCGGTCCGGTCCCAGGTCGACGGGCACGTGCACCTTCCGCCGACCACTGGCGACAACATCGATGTACTGTGGAGACCTCACGCCCCATGTGTTGAGCAATTAGGCGGTACGTCCACCCGGCCTCCCGCATGCCCACTATACGCCCTCGCTCAAAGTCCGTCAACTGCACATACGGTTCACGTCCACGCTGCCGCGGCATGCTACCAGTGTTAAAGACTGCGATGGAGCTCCGTATGCCACGGGAAACTGGCTGACACTGACGGCGGCGGTGCACAAATGCTGCGCAGCTAGCGCCGTTCGACGGCCAACACCGCGGTTCCTGGTGCGTCCGCTGTGCCATGCGTGTGATCATTGCTTGTACAGCCCTCTCGCAGTGTCCGGAACAAGTATGGTGGGTCTGACACACCGGTGTCAATGTGTTCTTTTTTCCGTTTCCAGGAGTGTAGTTTGGAGCATTAATTGTGCTAGCTTGCTTAAAAGTAGATTTTAAAAAAGCTAGCTCTGGCTTTTGATTTTAATTTATTGATATCAGTTATTACTGGCTAACTGTGTTTTTCTTAATTGGAAAATTGATTCCAAGTTTAGTCGCAAAGTGAATTTTCATTGCTGAGCGCAGAGTTATCATGTAACACCGAAAATGCAGATAAAATACCTTCTGCGCCATCTAAAATTTTTCGCCATTTAATATCTGTTGATTACTTATACTGTACTTCTAATTCTGAATCTTTAACATTTATTACAGAAACTTTTATTTAATATGTAATAAATGTAATAGTGTATTTACTTTATATTTGTGAACGTATATAACAGATTTTATTATAATGTAAATATTGTAAATTCTCAAAATATCCACGGGTGTACTGCCGGTCTATAGTGTCCAACGGGCACAACATTTCGTCCGTTGGACACTATAGACCGGCAGTACACCCGTGGATATTTTGATTATCAAATACGCCGGGAGAAACTCAAGAATCGCATTGTAACTTCTGTTTAATACCGAAGGGAGCTACATTTAAAAGTAATTTCGAAATTATTATCAGAATTTAGAATTGATTCTCCCTTCAGAAGGGTCTGTTATATACTTTCCTCCTACTAAGCGGTATTATTTTCCTTCGGTAACGATAGCCTTACTCACTATAACATTTGATTAGGCATACACGATCATGGTCAGTTATAAATTAGTCCAGTAAGCCGAATAGGAAGGGCGAGGTTACAGTCCCTCGAGCATTTCTTGCACACGTCGTATCAGTGTGTGCGTCTGGCTCAGGTTATTTAGTTAATTACTTGCACCCACACTAGTTACTGCACTCAATGGAATCGCATTTCATGAACTTGCGCTTTTAAATATTTTTATCGAGCACTGGTTTGGTAGCATGTTGTAGTTATGACTCACTACCTGACTTTAACCGAAGGTCAAATTTTCTTTCACACTCGTTTTTCTAGGGAGAAATTTGCTTAACGAAAGCCCTGCATTTGTCCAGTACAGGTTGCAGCATAGATACTACAGAGCCTTAAATCAACTTAATTACTGTTGAACAAGATTATCTATTAAAATTCTTTTGTATTGCATTGGTGGAAACTTCCATACTTGTTATATTTGTTATACTGGCGCCAGACTGCAAAATATATTGTTTCAGCAATTACATTTACCTGTGTTCCTGAATAAATATCTCTTCTTATACATATGATATTTGTTCAAAGTAGGTGAACAGAGTAGTGCCGATCGTCTACGATGTTATCAGGAGACAACGGTTACACATAGACAGTTAATAATAATTATAGAACTTTCTATTAGTGGCATTTTGCACTGTAGCTGTACAATGCATAGCTCAACTGCTTCTTGAGACCCAAAGGTCGTCTTGAATGTGGACTGAAAACGATTGTCCACAATAAAAATAAAGTAATACAGTTGTGTACCGTGTGACACCTAGGATATCTGAAGGCATACAACGCGCGTGACGCTGACACAGTGACTGTCCAAGCCAATCACTACCATGAAGAAAAGAGTGCAGATTAAAATTAATTTAGTAGTTACAGTCACAGACTCAGATTGGCTGCAGAGTTCCTAGTTCATTGATATAAACCTCAGATTGGTTGGGTTAGTATTAAAAAATCATAAAACTAAATAAACTTCAGTAAGTAGATAAATATTTCAAGGCAACAGATACCACCAGTGGCTCGACTGCGTGCAGATCCATCGAGTGGAGACACTGGAGTAATCTCCACATTCGCCATGTAATGAAATTACAAAGTAAGCAAGATATCAAAGATCTGAGAAGTTGCAAGGCTATTACGTTTAAAATTCAAGTTCATGGCACGCCATGGTAGCGACACACAAATTCTTCGCCTTTCAGGTAACTGGCACCAGGACAGGTGGCCCAGCTTGAGAGCCAAGAAACTGTTGTCCCCCCCCCCCCCCTCCTACTCCCACCATTCCGAGGCTGCACCAACGGTTCCACGTCCACCCCTTGTCATGTTGTTTACGGGAACCTTTTGGTTGACTGCAGGCACACACTGCGGAGTGATATCCCAGTTCGCAAGTGACAGGGAGAGCCGATTTCCGGCCTCATCCTGGTCACCTTCAGTTCGCATATACTTGCTGTGCAGATGTTACCGCTACGCATCACCTTGGTTGCATCCTTGTCTTAAGACTATCAAGTTTGATCAGCATGATTCGTGATGCGAGGACTGCAACAGCCATGTTGGTTACAACCGTTCTAGCCTGCCATTTGCTCTGTAGAATGCAATTCTTAATTCTTAATCTTACTGATACGCTCTATGCAGTCGTCCCGAGAGACGTAATTGGAAAGCAGTAATACGTTACCTACTACTCGTGTAACTCATCAATGATACCTTTACTGGGTGCACTTTGCCCCTACATGTTCGATTACCCACTCCACGGAGCATCGTGTCTTTTCTGCCGTAATTTCCATACCATCGACCTACTGAAAATTTTTATTTCTTCAGCTTTCCCTTTCCTCTTTAGTGAGTACTATCACTGTGTTTTGCTTTGCATATTCAGCAAATCTAATGGAACTAACATCAAATGGCCACGGCTGCCTGAATTCACTTTTTACGGTTTACGATTGTCCGTTCTTGCAAAATGACGCAACAGCGAACACGACTTTGAACTGGAACGTGACAAAAGAATTCCAACTACAGGTCGGCCTAAGGTCTGCTTTGTAGAGTACCATCTGGATCAACAGTGTCAGAAAGGACGTAGGGACAGGCAAGCTTCTGCAACGACATGCTCAAACAGTGTCAAACTGTTACCATATCAGAACTACACATACGGCAGTGAAGTGTTCCAACCGTAATATCCAACTGTGGAAAATGTTCGTATAAATGGAATGTCTGACAGAAAAAGTGAAGCAACTGTAAGGGAAAGAAGAAACGAAGCGAAACTTCATGGGTTAAGAAGGAATTTCGTATTATTTCACTGATTACAAATTCGACTCAGATTTACACAGAAAATATGAGCCCACTTTAAAATATGTTGTATTACCGTTTTGTCCTGGTTGCATGCACTGCTTTGGTTGAGGAAGGTATCGCAAAGCTATTATATTGTCTCCTGAGGCAAGCGGGATCACGATTGTCACTGGTCCTTGAAGTTCTGGATATTCCCACTGGAACAGAGCCCACGTCTGTGCTGGTCCTACACACGTTTTGTCGGGGACCGATGTAGGTTTCTTGCTGCGCAAGCCAGAATCTGAGTATCATGCATTCACAGCGATCATTGAACATCTTTAAATGAATTAAGAACAATCTTGATTGCAATGAAATATTTATTTGCAATAGTAACCGGTTTTGGTCAGAATATGACCATCTTCAGACCATTTATATCACGGTTACATTCCGACCGACATCTGCTACCATTGCAAATAAATATTTCATTTAAGTCAAGACCATTTCTAATCAATTTTTAAAGTTAACTAGATAGACTGCTGATTTTATCCACGAGAAATGTTCTCAAAAATCACACATTCAACATCTGACGCTGTTCAAGTCCATGAAATATCGTACCAGAAATACTGGTTATCTGGGAGAGAGAACATTTCTTTATGATTGACATGCAATGTTCAAATGAACTATTATTTTGTGTGCAAAACAGTACGTAAAATATTAATTACGTCACTGTGGTCTATATGAAAAGCAGTATTGATATTGTAGGATAATCTATCTTTGAAGAACAATGACAACAATAGAAAGAGATTTTCATTACTATTTGACTCTGGTTCGAATCTTCAAATGAGAAAGAGGTGGGTGGAGACGTATGCATCTTCTAACATATTTCTGGTAAATATATGCCCTTATTTATAACAAAACCACTTATTTCAGTAGCCGTAGCACCCCTACATGCGTGAAAATTTAATTCTACATTTCTTCAGAGATTAATACCGTGCGATACGGCGCGAGTTTCAATTTCTGTTGTCGGCCGCCCTTTGCAAGACGGCAGATACCTGTTCAAATTACTCCAATATTCAGTGGTGTAAAGCAAAATTGGGAGTGTTTGTAATTAATTCTTGAGTAAACGTACTACAGTCAATTTAACGTCATTCATTTTGCAAAGGGTCGCATAGATATTAAAAAACACTTACGGCTGCCGCTTCACGGCTATCTTTCGTTCAAGTAACGAGATTTTCACAGTTAAGAAAGTTCTTAGCTTTGAATTAATAATAAGTGTACCATGCAAAAGGTGTCTCTCCACGCGAATTCACGAAAGTATAAATTATTACTCATATGAAAAGACACTGAGCTACAACCCTGAGATATTTCTAAAAGTAAAATATTGAGATGGTTCACACCGAGCTGTCCCTAATTTATTTTACGTCCACGCAGAGGTCATAAAGCGATTTATTTACCGGGCACTGGTGTCCAAAATTAAAGTAATATACCGCTCTTTCGCTAACTTCTGCCTAATTCAAGATATGATCAGACAAACCGTTAACAGATGTCCGTACAATCGTGTTCTGCACGGAAGATGGCATTCCGGTCAACGGACAAGCACGCCAACGATGACGACAGAGCACCTATCAAATGAGGTAGAGCGTGCAGGGTAGGCCTACATCCACAACCGCTGTGTATACAGACACATACTGAACGGTATGGCACAAAGAAGATTCCTACCAGTCACTCTGCGAGGGGGGTGGGGGTGGGGGGGGAGGAGGGGTCATAATAGGAGCAGGGCAGTCGCAGACTGATGTGGCCCGTTAGGTTAAAGTGGATCGTTCTGTTGTTTCAATGTGACGACAACAATATATAGAGCCCGAAACAGTACCCCGAAGACATCTACACTTATACTCCGCAAGCCAACCAACGGTGTGTGGCGGAGGGCACTTTACGTGCCACTGTCATTACCTCTCTTTTCTGTTCCAGTCTCGTATGGTTCGCGGGAAGAACGACTGTCTGAAAGCCTCCGTGCGCACTCTAATCTCTCTAATTTTACATTCGTGATCTCCTCGGGAGGTATAAGTAGGGGGAAGCAATATATTCGATACCTCATCCAGAAACGCACCCTCTCGAAACCTGGCGAGCAAGCTACACCGCGATGCAGAGCGCCTCTCTTGCAGAGTTTGCCACTTGAATTTGTTAAACATCTCCGTAAAGCTATCACGGTTACCAAAAAACCCTGTGACGAAACGCGCCGCTCTTCTTTGGACCTTCTCCATCTCCTCCGTCAACCCGATCTGGTACGGATCCCACACTGATGAGCTATACTCAATAACATATACTCAAGTATAGGTCGAACGAGTGTTTTGTAAGCCACCTCCTTTGTTGATGGACTACATTTTCTAAGGACTCCCCCAATGAATCTCAACCTGGTACCCGCCTTACCAACAATTAATTTTATATGATCATTAGACTTCAAATCGTTCCGCACGCATACTCCCAGAAATTTTACAGAAGTAACTGCTACCAGAATAATCATACAATAAAGGATCCTTCTTTCTATGTATTATCAATACATTACATTTGTCTATGTTAAGAGTCAGTTGCCACTCCCTGCACCAAGTGCCTATCCGCTGCAGATCTTCCTGCATTTCGTTACAATTTTCGAATGCTGCAACTTCTCTGTATACTACAGCATCATCCGCGAAAAGCCGCATGGAACTTCCTACACTATCTACTAGGTCATTTATATATATTGTGAAAAGCGATGGTCCCATAACACTCCCCTGTGGCCCACCAGAGATTACTTTAACGTCTGCAGACATCTCTCCATTGATAACAACATGCTGTGTTCTGTTTGCTAAAAACTCTTCAATCCAGCCACACAGCTGGTTAGATATTCCGTGGGCTCTTACTTTGTTTATCAGGCGACAGTGTGGAACTGTATCGAACGCGTTCCGGAAGTCAAGAAAAATAGCATCTACCTGGGAGCCTGTATCTAATTTTTTCTGAGTCTCATGAACAAAATAAAGCGAGTTGGGTCTCACACTACCACTGTTTCCGGAATCCATGTTGATTCCTACAGAGTAGATTCTGGGTTTCCAAAAACGACATGATACTCGAGCAAAAAACATGTTCTAAAATTCTACAACAGATCAGCGTCAGAGATATAGGTCTATAGTTTTGCGCATCTGCTCTACGACCCTTCTTGAAGACTGCGACTACCTGCGCTCTTTTCCAATCATTTGGAACCATCCGTTCCTCTAGAGACTTGCGGTACACGGCTGTTAGAAGGGGAGGGGGGGGGGGGGGAGTTCTTTCGCGTACTCTGTGTAGAATCGAATTGGTATCCCGTCAGGTCCAGTGGACTTTCCTCTGTTGAGTGATTCGAGTTGCTTTTCTATTGGCAGGGCAGGGCCAATCATGTGTGACACTAGGAAGAGAGGAGTGTTATTCGGCTGCAAGGACACAATGGTGGCGCCTTAGTACTGCACGGCAACTGGCCTGTTAGCTCGCACCATCCACTGGAAGTATTGTATCGTGGCAAACGGTGTGCAGAAGACTGATAGAATGAACTATCTTACTTGAGACCTGATTTATGTGTACGTCTGATGCGTCTAGACTTGAGTCGTCAATATACAGTGAAGACGTCGAAAAGTGTGCCAACGTTCTTGTCACAGGTGACTTCCGATTTGGTCTGGAGAATGATTTTCCAAGCATTTGCATCTGGAAGGAACATGGAACACGATTTCGGGACTGCAGCATTGTGGAAAGTCACCGATATCGAGGAGGATCCCTAATGCTGTGTGCAGGGATTACGTTGACCGCTCGAACGCCTCATCATGAAGCTGTAAGGGTGAATCGGCAAATCTCTACACAGAGCTGGTAACGACACTCACGAACAACGCTAGTGTAAGATTCGTGTGCAGGTCTGGTTCATAGTTTCAAAATGTCATTAAGTTTAATAGCAGAGCACATTCGACTGCAGAGAGAAAAATCGCTTCTGGTAGCATACCCCAGGATGTTACTAAGCCATGTCTCCACAATATTCTTTCTTCCTGAAGTACTAACGCCATATGTTTTGCAGGGAAACTTCTGTGAAGCTTGGTAGGTAGAATGTGAGGTACTGGCGGAAGTAAAGCTGTGAGGACGGGTTTGCTTGTGTAGTTTAGTCGGTATAGCAGTTGCTCGTCGAAGGAAAGCATCCCAAATTCGAATGCGGTCCGGTACACAGTTTCAGTCTTCGAGGAAGTTTCAACGCTAGTGTACTCTAGTGTTGGCTCTACCTGTCAGAGAGAGATGCAACTCTAATCAGTTACATACTCGCCGCCTTGTTCTTAGTTACATTGAATCGGACCCCCCTTTTTTTTGGTGCTTTTGCCAGGCGGTGTTGTTTGTGATAATTATGTATTTCTAAAAAATATTTAATCTCTCATCAGATGAGTCATCAGTACTATCTGTGTTCTGTGCGAATGAGTATGAAACTCTAGGTACCTCGAATGTTTAGGCATTATCTTCTGTCGTAATTTCATCTTAGCGGTGAACCTTAAAACAGCAGTTGTGTCGCTTCGTAGTGCTGTGCGTGGTGTAGAACTGAGACGTGATAAAATGACAGCAAGGTCCTATCGTGGTTGGACGTTTCCATAACACACGATCAAAGATGTCAGATCTATTGATGTTTTGATCCGACTCTCCAACGTGTCGACAACATATGAAATGCTTTCACATTGTGAATACGAACAAACATGTGAATGAGGATCCTGAAAATTTGTGCCGGATCGGGACTCGTACCTGGATTCCCCACTTTACACCAGAATTGACTCAACCGCTTTGGTTATCCGTGTAAGGCTCACGGTGAGACCCAAACCTCCATATATCACCGTATCTGCGTCGCAATCTGTACTCGTACACGCATTATGTATTTACGGTACAGAGGAGGAAATTTTAATTAAAGTTACTGTCTGATTTTGACGGATAAAAACGATATTGCTGTGCATGCTTGTCCGGGGGAACATCGTACTGTTCTTCTGGAGTAGAAACAGTGGTCGTGAAACAACACCAAACAAAGGCAAGTGACGCACTTTGTCGATGACAATCGACCTGACAGGAACAGCAGCTGTCACTTAATGCAGATTGATCTCAACCAATGTCCGAGAGAACGCTGTGACGGAAATTACACGAAGTGGACATTTGACATCGAATACAAAGCAAAATTCCGTTGCTGTTAGCGGGACATAAAGTTGTACGTCAGGGGTGGCAGGAATTCCGCCCACGAGTGACATGGAGCTCAGCCGGACTGGTCCGTTTTATCCACCCACCGCACGCCACGCTGTCTGAGCGTGAGGAGGGGAAAACGGCAAATGCACCGCATTTAAATGCCAACACAGTGACACCTCGTGAGACTTCGCTCTATATTCCGTAATTTTCAAAAACACACATAAAAGAGAAAATTTATTTTCAGTTTCATTATTTTTAGCCCACTGAAGACATATAATTTTTTTCTGAAACAAACTGTAGTCGTACGAACAGACGCAGATAATTTCACAAATTTTTACACTGAAGTTGCCACGAATCGTGACTTATTTAGTCTCATACTCTAAGAAACGTCTTCCACACACACATGGTGATCGAAATATTTGTAGTACTTTGAAATCTCATTATGGAGACATGGAAACGGTCCACCAAGGAAAGCAATTGTAGCCGTACTAGGCAGTATTAACATTAAGGAGACTTTTATTTAAATCGTGACTTACCTTGCGGATCAGACAGTTACATCTGAACACGCACACGGGTGCGTTTAACTGATATGACAAATGGTCTCGAAACCTGTTGTAATTTACGGAATGTTCTGAAAATGAACAGGACAATAAAATTGCTATTCTTTCAAACCGACAATGAATTCTCCTAACCATGCGTTTTGCTCAACACCAGTGAGCTTAGGAAACTGGATTTTGTTCGGCAGAAAGTGCCCCTTCTACAAGGCAATTTTCTATTTAAATTGATCCTCAACAAATGACACGCGAGTTGTTCCTCTCCTTTCGGTGTCCTACTGTGGGCAGGGTCCATTCCAGTGCGCTTAGCAATGCGAGGTCTGCGGTATTCTGATTTTCGTTCCTGCACTGCTTCATAAATTCAACAATAGTGAGTTTTAAATCGAAAATCTTTCCAGGTATTCCCCTTGACTTGACCAATGTACTTTGCTTTTATACAGGGTGGTCCAATGATCGTGAACGGGCCAAATCTCTCACGAAATAAGCGTCAAATGAAAAAACTAGCTTGAAGGGGGAAACCAGATGGCGCTATGGTTGGCCCGCTAGATGGTACTGCCATTGGTCAAACGGATATCAACTACGTTTTTAAAATAGGAACTCCCATTTTTTATTACATATTCGTGTGGTATGTAAAGAAATATGAATGTTTTAGTTGGACCAATTTTTTCGCTTTGTGTTAGATGACGCTGTAATAGTCACAAACATATGGCTACAAATTTTAGACGAACAGTGGTAACAGGTAGGTTTTTTAAATTAAAATACCGATCGTAGGTACGTTTGAACATTTTATTTCGGTTGTTACAATGTGACACATGTAACTTTGTGAACTTATCATTTCTGAGAATGCATGCTGTTGCACCGTGATTGCTTGTAAATGCCACGTTAATACAATAAATGCTCAAAATGATGTCCTTCAACCTCAATGCGTTTGGCAATACGTGTAACGACATTCCTCTCAACTGGGAGTAATTCGCCTTGCATAATGTTCGCACATGCATTGACAATGCGCTGACGCATGTTGTCAGGCGTTCTCGGTGGATCAGGATAGCAAATATCCTTCAACGTTCCCCACAGAAAGAAATCCGGGAACGTCAGATCCGGTGAACGTGCGGGCCATGTGGTGCTTCGACGACTAATCCACCTGTTATGAAATATGCTATCCCATAGCGATTCAATTGCACGCGAGCTATGTGCCGGACATCCATCATGTTGGAAGTACATCGCCATTCTGTCATGCAGTGAAACATCTCGTAGTTACATCGGTAGAACATTACGTAGGAAATCAGCATACAATGCACCAATTAGATTGCCATCTATAAAATGGGGGCAATTATCCTTCCTCCCATAATGGTGCACCATACATTGACCCGCCAAGGTCGCTGATGTTTCATTTGTCGCAGCCATCGTGGATTTTCCGTTGCCCAAAAGTGTATATTATGCCGGTTGACGTTACCGCTGTTGGTGAATGAAGCTTCCTCGCCAAATAGAACGCGTGCAAAAAATCTGTCATCGTCCCGTAATTTCTCTTGTGCCCAGTGGCAGAACTGTACAAGATGTTCAAAGTCGTCGCCATGCAATTCCTGGTGCGTAGAAATATGGTACGCGGTGCAATCGATGTTGATGTAGCATTTTCAACACCGACGTTTTAGGGATTCCAGACTCTCACGCAATTTGGGTTCTACTGATTTGCGGATTAGCCTCGACAGCACCTAAAACACCTTCTTGGGCATCATCATTTGTTGCAGGTCGTGGTTGACATTTCACATGTGGCTGAACACTTCCTGTTTCCTTAAATACAGTAACTATCCGGCGTACGGTCCGGACACTTGGATGATGTCGTCCAGGATACCGAGCAGCATACGTAGCACACGCCCGTTGGGCATTTTGATCAGAGTAGCCATACATCAACACGATATCGACCTTTTCCGCAATTGGTAAACGGCGCATTTTAACACGGGTAATGTATCACGAAGCAAATACCGTCCACACTGGCCGAATGTTACGTGATACCACGTACTTATACGTTTTTGAAAAAAAAAGTTGTTTAACTAACACATTCATATTTCTTTACGTACTGCACGAATATGTAATAAAAAATGGGGGTTCACGTTTAGAGAAACGCAGTTGATATCCGTTTGACCTATGGCAGCGCCATATAGCGGGCCAGCCATAGCGCCATCTGTTTTCTCCCGTCAAGCTAGACGAGTTTCGTTCTTTGAAGTTTTTTCGTATGACGCTTACTTCGTGAGATATTTAACCCGGTCAATATCAATGGACCACCCTGTATACAAAATGTCTATACTCTTTGGTCAGTTCCATCGAAAACTGTAGTGACTGAGAGTAATGACGCGTGAAACTTCAGAAATTTCCAATTAGCACCACCAATTTCTGCACGTGTTCTACGCCTGCAAATGTAGTACGAAGTGCATATTGATGTAGGAGACACTGAAACCTGTCTGTCGACCGTTGCAAATTTTGGCTGTTTCATTGTCAACTAAATTTCCAGATTCCTTCTGCATAGTGTTGTAATATCATTTCATAGCAGATTTGCAGTACCCGTCGCTTATTTGACTACATGATACTGTATATATTGAGTATTCTCATCCCTCTCTCCTATCAATCCCATTGAATTTTAAATTCTTGTGGCGATACATCGCTGGCTGCCTTTTTTTGTGCAAACAGCCTCTGGACCAGTGAACGTCTTCCATACCACAAATAATTTTTTATTTATTTTTTGTCATCAGTCCACTGGCTGGTTTGATGCGGCCCGCCACGAATTCCTTTCCTGTGCTAACCTCTTCATCTCAGAGTAGCACTTGCAACCTACGTTCTCAATTATTTGCTTGACGTATTCCAATCTCTGTCTTACTCTACAGTGTTTGCCCTCTACAGCTCCCTGTAGTACCATGGAAGTCATTCCCTCATGTCTTAGCAGATGTCCTATCATCCTGTCCCTTCTCCTTATCAGTGTTTTCCACATATTCCTTTCCTCTCCGATTCTGCGTAGAACCTCCTCATTCCTTATCTTATCAGTCCACCTAATTTTCAACATTCGTCTATAGCACCACATCTCAAATGCTTCTACTCTCTTCTGTTCCGGTTTTCCCACAGTCCATGTTTCACTAACATACAATGCTGTACTCCAGACGTACATCCTCAGAAATTTCTTCCTCAAATTAAGGCTGGTACTTGATATTAGTAGTCTTCTCTTGGCCAGAAATGCCTTTTCTGCCATAGCGAGTCTGCTTTTGATGTCCTCCTTGCTCCGTCCGTCATTGGTTATTTTACTGCCTAGGTAGCAGAATTCCTTAACTTCATTGACTTCGTGACCATCAATCCTGATGTTAAGTTTCTCGCTGTTCTCGTTTCTACTACTTCTCATTACCTTCGTCTTTCTCCGATTTACTCTCAAACCATACTGTGTACTCATTAGACTATTCATTCCGCTCAGCAGATCATTTAATTCTTCTTCACTTTCACTCAGGATAGCAATGTCATCAGCGAATCGTGTCCTTTCACCTTGTATTTTAATTCCACTACTGAACCTTTCTTTTATTTCCCTCACTGCTTCCTCGATGTACAGATTGAAGAGTAGGGGCGAAAGGCTACAGCCTTGTCTTACACCCTTCTTAATACGAGCACTTCGTTCTTGATCGTCCACTCTTATTATTCCCTCTTGGTTATTGTACATATTGTATATGACCCGTCTCTCCCTATAGCTTATCCCTACTTTTTTCATAATCTCGAACAGCTTGCACCATTTTATATTGTCGAACGCTTTTTCCAGGTCGACAAACCCTATGAACGTGTCTCGATTTTTCTTCAGCCTTGCTTCCATTATTAGCCGTAACGTCAGAATTGCCTCTCTCGTCCCTTTACTTTTCCTAAAGCCATACTGATCGTCACCTAGTGCATTCTCAATTTTCTTTTCCATTATTCTGTATATTATTCTTGTAAGCAGCTTCGAAGCATGAGCTGTTAAGCTGATTGTGCGATAATTCTCGCACTTGTCAGCTCTTGCCGTCTTCGGAATTGTGTGGATGATGCTTTCCCGAAAGTCAGATGGTATGTCGCCAGACTCATATATTCTACACACCAACGTGAATAGTCGTTTTGTTGCCACTTCCCCCAATGATTATAGAAATTCTGATGGAATGTTATCTATCCCTTCTGTCTTATTTGCCGTAAGTCTTCTAAAGCTCTTTTAAATTCCGATTCTAATACTGGATCCCCTATCTCTTCTAAATCGACTCCTGTTTCTTCTTCTATCACATCAGATAAATCTTCATCCTCAAAGAGGCTTTCAATGTATTCTTTCCACCTATCTGCTCTCTCCTCTGCATTTAACAGTGGAATCCCCGTTGCACTCTTAATGTTACCACCGTTGCTGTTAATGTCACCAAAGGTTGTTCTGACTTTCCTGTATGCTGAGTCTGTCCTTCCGACAATCATATCTTTTTCGATGTCTTCACATTTTTACTGCAGCCATTTCGTCTTAGCTTACCTGCACTTCCTATTTATTTCATTTCTCAGCGACTTGTATTTCTGTATTCCTGATTTTCCCGGAACATGTCTGTACTTCCTCCTTTCATCAATCAACTGAAGTATTTCTTCTGTTACCCATGGTTTCTTCGCAGCTACCTTCTTTGTACCTATGTTTTCCTTCTCAACTGCTGTGATGACCCTTTTTAGAGATGTACATTCCTCTTTAACTTTAATACCTACTGCGCTATTCCTTATTGCTGTATCTATAGCGTTAGAGAACTTCAAACGTATCTCGTCATTCCTTAGTACTTCCGCATCCCACTTCTTTGCGTGTTGATTCTTCCTGACTAATGTCTTGAACTTCAGCCTACTCTTCATCACTACTATATTCTGATCTGATTCTATATCTGCTCCTGGGTACTCCTTGCAATCCAGTATCTGATTTCGGAATCTCTGTCTGACCATGATGTAATCTAATTGAAATCTTCCCGTATCTCCCGGCCTTTTCCAAGTATACCTCCTCCTCTTGTGATTCTTGCGAAGGGCAAACAGCGCTGAGATCACGATTCTGCCGAGCTTAAGAGAGTTGTATCGACCGAAAAATGTCACACCACAACACTAAACGTAACGTCGCGGAACGCCGGAGCCGAGGCTTGCCGGCCTTGGTACGCTCATGGCTCACACACCCTCCACGTGTGAAGTCTGGTACGCCGTGGCCGACCCTGCTGTACGTCATCAAAGTGCCAAACAGCATGGGCAATGAACACTTACCGACTGTATATGCGTAGCGTGGTTCGAGAAATCATCATTTTTCTTTTCAAAAGACGCAGCACATACTGCCAACCGAGGGATTTTAAAGCGCAGTATGTGAAAGGTGTAATTCACGACGGTGATCATTCTGCCAAAATATGCTCCTTGCGGAACATTCACAACTGTTGCTGGGGTTTCTCATAACAGATAACTCTGCTCGAGTTTTACGTGATAAATCCATTATTTGAGTAAAATCGTAAACACTACCCGGGTTTTAGGATATCCGAGGGAAACTGACTCAAATTCTATGAAAGACTAACTAACATTAGAAAAGTCCGTTCAAATGTAATTAGGTTATACCTTGATTGCGTACGAGAAAATCGTACCTGTCACGAAAAGTCCATTTAGTTTATCAAGAAGCGTGCGAAACCCCGTTCAAATCAGACATGAATAGGTCTTTTCAGTCACCAGTGTCATACCTGGTAGAGGGGACCCAAACGGGAAAACTGTGAATGAAGCAGCAAATAAGCACTCATTCCCAGCCTAAAGTAACCTAAGAAGTAATACAAAAGACTAGACACGTGGATAGGTTTAAGAAGTAAAACCAAGGCATAAATGCCATAAAATGCGAATATGACAACCTACAGAGCAGCTTCTGTTCGCGCGGCTGTCTGTTCACTGGTATTGAGGAGCGTCCCTGACATGGGGCTTGTGGGCTCTTACATGTCAAACTACCTGTTATGTTCACAAATTGGCATTTTGCGGCACTTATAACTTCATTTTAATTTCTTAATTTCATGTCACAAGTCCTTTCGTTCGAAGTTGGTTCGTAGGTTACATTAGGCTGACAATGGCTGTTTATTTTCTGCTACATTCGTAGTTTTCTCGGTTAGTCCCTGTTTATCTGGTGTGGTACTGGTTAACTTTTTTTTATGTCTGACCCACAATGAATTTGGCATGCTGCTTGATAAATTTGCTGGATACTTTACATGACTGATACGAGTTCATCGTAAGTAACTAAAGTATGACTTGATGTATCACACTTTTAATGGTAATTAGTTAAACATACGATCACTCTTTGTTTTCTGTACGACTTCATCCAAATAAAGGGTCTATTATCTACAACTGGAGAAAATTTATTCATCATGCGAAAAAGCATTCTGTGTTATTTAAAGGGTGATTTTCGTATCGTGGCTTAGGCCACACATTCATATTACCGTGAACATGAATCAATATGTTCAATTTAATATTGTAGTTGACCAATTGCGCCCTATCTCCTGTCCGGGATGCGTATTGTAACGTCCCCACAGTAAAATAATATGAATAATATTCACATATAGCGTAACTACCCAACACTGAAAATATGTATAGCATTGACATTTAGAGTAACCTAGCAACAGTTTATTATTCCGTAACCTACCAATAATACAATGTGACTATCTCTCAACAAAATTGAGGCTCACTTAAAGCCTTTCAATAATTGACTGTGAATTTAAACTGGTAAATTTTGGACGTCAGCAGTGGTGCGTCATGGCTCTGAAAGATCATTCTGAATAAATTGAAAATTCTTACCTCAATAAGGTCGCCGGATAACGTATATATATCTGCTCCTATAAGAAATTTTTCTAGCACAGCTCAGTGCAATGTTGGCCGATAGACTGGTCATTTATAAAAAGAAACAACTGACTTTTCTCTATAATAATCGGGAAGACCATGGATTGGAGAAATTAGTAAAATCTTTAAATTGAGATGAATGACTATCAAAAGTTAATTTTCATAAGAAAGGTTGTTATTAAGAGATTTTTTTAAAAATATTTACATGAGACTTGATATAACAATACTACAAATGCGCGAGGCTGCTTTTACCTTATACTACAAGGATCAGGCTCCGCCATCGCTCCTCACGACCGGCCTAGCCATCTCCACGCACAAGGCTCCTAGCTACTACTTACTCATACTGCGACGCAGTTCGTACTGCATACCACACTGCTCTCTGGTCTGAGATTCTCTTATAGCTTATGTATCGCAGGCAACGCGTGAGCAATCCATCCAAATTACATCTGCTCTAGTGCACTAGCAACAAATTCCTTAATCATGGACCTCTTACAGTATGCTGTTGACATTCTCGTCTTCCAAGATGACGACAATCACGTACCGACTGCACGCGTATCTTTCTATTTTCACGAGCACTCAGGCAGGCTGTCGCCCTTCGACTGCTCCGCTAAATTTACCGAAGTTAATCCTACTGACTATTTCTGGAGGGGAGTGTGAAACGTAGCAATCAATACTCCCGCACTGTGGTTTCTTTACGGAATTTCGGTGAATAGCTTCACCTGGTTATGGCTTAGCTGCTTGTAAATACTTTCGGACTCTCTTCCACGCCTAATTGATAAGGCTGTGTTACAAGGCATTGGCGTGACGTCTCCAGGCTGAGACTACGTATGCGTCCTGCATTCTTGCATTTGTAGAACTTTATTGTAGGTACCCATCACCAAATCACGAGAATTTCTTCCCCTCGACGTTAATTTTAAACTCTCCATTTAGTATCACTTAGTTTTCTATCCAGTGGCAGTAACTGCACACGGTAACTAACTTGGAAAAGTTATGTGTTGTGGAAAATCTTCAACTCTTTGGGTACCAGTGGTTTCTGCCTAAAACCACAATTCTATTAATTTTGTTTCTAACTATTAATGTCCTTATCTGAAACCACTAACGCCATTACTAGACAGATACATTTAGTGGTACACTGAGTACTTATACGAATATTGTGCATTGTATGAGTCATTTACAGCGTTTAAAGCAACAGTCGGCGGCGAAATGTACGTAATTGTAGGATATTGTGACGTGCAATTTTTTTTTTTTCATGGAGACCATACTGAGGAGATAATTGATAGTGAAAGTAAGTATATGTTAGGTTAATGTGACGGACATTTGAGTTTGTACTACTGATTTTACGAATGGTTTCGCAATGAACCCATTGGGGCTGTATGTATTAATATTCCAGAAAATTCCTGCTTGTTATTTAGGACCATACTTCGTTTGAAGCATTGAAAGTTTGTAGAAGTTTCGAGATGTGGAAGTTTGTCTAGGAAAAGTGCCTATTTGCTTTCAAAAATATATTACATGAAGTCACAGATGGTTGTAAACCGTGTGTCTAGCGGATCCAAAGTGAAATCATCTCCTTAAAACAATTGACTGTTTACTTCTTGAATTCGTTACTTACTATGATAATAATGGTTATTTTTGTGAAAAAATTTTTGATAATATTTTTTCATATTTTTTGCGGCCAAAGAATAAAGCAAAATATAGCATTTCCTAACGTGTTAATCAGCATGCTGAAAGAAAAACAATGCAGATGAACCTTAGGTGGCTGCAGCTATAGGCGTTTACAACACGACTGAAAATATCTTTTAATTTATCTGGCCAATACATTTGTCATTTGTTCACAGCGAGCGGTGTGATGAGTCTGCAAATAATATTAAAAGGGCAATTTAGTGTCGCATATCGCATTATACACGGAGAGCAGTCGATTAGATCAGATTACCCGAATGGCCACGAATTTAATGTTTCGACCAATGTTTATTTTCGAAAGTGAAACTTTGTTTCACGAGAATTTACTGTTAACAAGTTTCAATTAATTGAAAGTGAACTGCATTATAGACAGAACAATGCAAAATTATGTACAAATGGCGAAAAAATACAAATTTAAATTTATTGTTGCCTTCATTAGCATAATCCGTTGGATCTGAGGGAGAAGAGAAAGAAACATGTTTTAGTGGCCGAACGGGATAAGAAAAGAGAAGGAAATTTGTCATACGCGTTTCAAAGATACAGTCAGAATTCACCTAATTTACACAGATTATCCTCGCCGAACGATTCGTTTTGATAGGGAGCATTGTTCGTGGTCAGAGTAAGTTCTCCTTCACTACACTTGTTGAGTTCAAGCCAGTGGTATAACTCCCATGACTTCGACTGTGTATCCGTCTCCAAACTTGTATCCTTCTTCGTATTTGATGGAATATGTATAGCGATGGGTATCCTTAACTTTCAGTACTGAAATGCCGAGACAATTTAATAGCGGCACACAATTCAGTGCCTTGCGATGGCTTTCGTACCATCACAGATGACCAGCGTTTACGTATGGCAACTTCTTATGACTGAACATCGTTCTCGTGCGGTAACAACAATTTGTACAGTAGGCTTAGCTCCGTTTCGCAACATATGTACGTTTACCTGTTCTCAGCACAGCAGAAATTTTAATGATTCGAACAGAGTCTTAGGCCTTCGAACCAAATTATAATTTTTGAAGCCTTCCAGCCACTAAAAAAATTTTAATTTTTGCTTATCGGATTTGTATGAAGCCAGCAACAATAGTTAAATGTAGAACATGTCAATTGAAGAATAAAAGAGAATGCATGTCTTTGTAGGTCGAACTTTTTTACTAACACTAAGGCATAAAAGCATGTTAAAAACTTATGCCTGAGAGATACCTGCATTTCGCTTTCCTTTGGATTGAAAAATCAGGTCTAGGCAAAGCGGTGTGCTATGTTCCTATTTTTGCTATTTCCAGTGATCGACTAATTCAGTTCGTAAAACTGGTGTATCATAGTTTAGTGAGAAGTGCTACACAGTATGTAATTTCTCTTTGGATTTGTAGTTAATGACGAACACTAATCCAGAAATAATTACGATATCACCAGAATATCACTGAACGGCGCTTGCCTGACGCTCCATTAACCTTCTTACAAAGTCTTGAAATTCATTATAATACTACGTTAATTGTCTTCTGTACATGATTCCTCATAATAGTTTCTATTTCATGTGTTTAATGTTCATTTAATCTTAAATTCAATGACTCGAGTAACAGTTTCAAGTAATGTCCTCTGGCAATATTTATTTTTCTACGAACACGCGCTGTAAGTGAAGTGTAGATTTTTTTGCACTATTCTGTCACTCCTCACTGGATTTTCAGATGGTTCAACATTCAGACCAGTAAATGAGATGCATATACATGCTATTCTTAAGTTATTAGTGAATTTCAATGTTACAAAACAAAACATTGTCTTTGACTGGCCATACAGTTACATCCTTCACTCATGTGACTGTCAAATTTCGACACTAAGTTATTTCCAAGCATTTGCACAAATTCGTAATTCTTATACATGAGCAAGTTATTTTCAAGTATTTATACATAAACATAATGCTTATTCATAAGCTTAATGCTTCTGTATAAGAGGATTACTTACAACCATTTCAGTATAAGCATAATGCTTGTACACAAACGTAATGTTGATGTACAAGTGCTTAAAAATAACTTGAATATAACACAATAATTATGCATAAACATCATGCTTATGTATATGGGCTTGAAAATAACTTAGTGTCGAAACTGGTCTGTCGAACAACGAATAAACATCCTAATACGGACAATGATTTCATTTACAACATTTTTGGAGGCTATAGACCAACATATGATGAAAATTTCTAAAATTTTCAGTATGTTTAGAGGGAAAATACAACTGATGATTCTAGTCGATGGTTATACATTTAGAAGAAATGGAGCTGAAATTTTTCGCTACCATTATTTGTGATCGCTTGAGTATCCTATTGGTATAACTGAGGTCTTGTGGAACTTTGTGTGACTGACCAGTATGTTCAGTAGGTTACACAGTAATCATTGCTGTCTACGGTTGTTCGTTTCGCTCGAGGCGGAGGGCCAATGTAGCAATGTCTGGACTCATCCATTCACCCTGTGAACGGGTTGATGACCGCCGTTCCTTCACCAGGGCCCGAGCAGGAATCATGGGGGAAGGGACAAGGGGGAGGGGCGCGAGAGATTTGAGATGTTTACCAGTTATCAGGAGATCCAACGTTAGGAGCGTTTTGGGCCCTCTTAGGCAGATACCATTCAGGATTGGACAGAATGTCAATGTGCATCCGGTATGTAGGTCAAGGGGGCCTCTTCCGAGACGTGGAGGCGACCTTGCCTGAGGCCTTGCCTGAGGCCTTGCCTGAGGCCTTGCCTGAGGCAGAGTGCAGTCGTCTGCAAGTTGTGTCTAACTTCGGCACCAAGGATGCCTGCACTTGGGTTCTGCGGCGTCTAGTGGAGATGTTGAAGTTTGCTGGCTTCATGACTGCGCTTGGATTCTGAGGCATCCTCAGTCCATACAGCCATCTGACGGAGGTGTTGAAGACCGCTGGCTTCACGTGTGTGATGCAAACACAGCTAGTAATTTGCAGCCTTGTTTCCACAGTTGATTGGAGTTCTTTCGTCTGGAGACGAGTGGAGAGTTTCAGCAAAAGAATTCTTCGGCTCTGTGATTTTCGTGGGTGCAGATTTCTAGACCTGCGTTATTGGTTGGGGATTTGGTTCAAATGGCTCTGAGCACTAGGCGACTTAACTTCTGAGGTCATCAGTCGCCTAGAATTTAGAACTAATTAAACCTAACCTAAGGACATCACGCACATCCATGTCCGAGGCAGGATTCGAACCTGCGACAATAGCGGTCACGCGGCTCCAGAATGGAGCGCCTAGAACGTCACGGCCACAATGGCCGGCGGTTGGGGATTTTTAGTACTCCGGCTGATAGGGCAGGGGTGCACTACACAAAGGAAGCAGCTACTCGGGTAGCAGAGTAGTTGTGGAGTGCACATGAGGGTATTTTAGGCTAGGCGGTAGTTTGAGGTACTGTGATGAACACACGCCAGTCGATATGCAGCAAGCGAAGTCATACCGTATTCAAAGTAATTACACATCGACTGTCAAAATGTTATCAGTGAATTGTCGAAGTATGCGTAGGAAAATTTGGGAATTTACTACCCTTCGGGAGGGTCATCTTGCTCAAATTATTCTCTGGACTGAGAACTGAGTGAAACCCGAAATGGAAAGTTTTGAGTTATTTACCGAGTAATAGAACGTATAACTGAAAGACAGATTAGAGGCCGTAGGAGTGGGAGTGTTGATTGCAGTTGACAAAAATATTGTCCCTACTGAGGTCGAAACTGAGGCTGACAGCGAAGCTATCTTGTAGCGTATAACAGGTTTCGGTAAAACCAAGTTAATTATTGTTGGATGTTTCTACCGCCAACCCGATTCTGCTGTGACAGTTCTAGAGTCATTCAGACAATATCTGTGGTCAGTAGCACATAAATAGCCAATTATGCATTACTGACTGGTGGTGATTTTAACTTACTGGGATAGCTATGGATTCATTGACGGGGTGCAGATAGACAGTCAAAAGAAGTACTTTTGAGCACGTTTTCTTAAAACTGTCTTGAGAGGGTAGTTCGGCAGCCCACTCCCAACAGAGATGTATGAGACCCTGTAGCTACAAATAGGCCGGACCTTACCGACAATTGCAGTATAGAAACGGGGATTTGCGATCATGATGTCATTATGGCAACTATGATTACAAAAGTTAAAAAATCGCGCAAGGGGGGTTACGAAAGGGTTCCTGGTAGATAGTGCAGATAAGCAGTTATTAGTATTTCACTTGGACAGTGAATTGGCATCACTTAGGTCCAGTAAGATGGATGTTGGGAAAATATGAGAAAAGTTTAAGCAGATTGTAAATCGTGGCCTGGAATGTTCTATGCATAGTAAGTGGATAAAGGATGGAAAAGACCCACCATGGTTTAATAACAAAATTCGGAGAATGCTGAAGAAGTAGAGGCTGTTGCGCTCTAGAATCAAGAGAGAACATGCCAATGACGGTAAGTAAAGATTAGTAGAGATTCGTGCGTCTGTGGAAAGATATATTCGAGAACCATATAACTATCTAATCTAACGTATTATCACTGACGTACCTTAGCAAAAGATCTGGCAGAGAAGCCCAGAAAATTCTGGCCATATTTAAAATCGCCATGTGGATTTAAGGCTTTCATCTAGTCACCTGTTGACCAGTCCGGTGTGGCAGTTGTTTTAAATCGTTCACGCTGGAGAATATTACAGATGTACTGTCGTTTCACCATTGAGCAGACTCACGAATGTACGACATAGAAATAAGCAACCCTGGCGTAGACAAGTGAAGGAGTCGAAAACAGATTAGTCACCTGGTTCTGATGGAATCCCAATTCAGTGTTTCAAAGAGCACCCTAATACAGTGGCCCCTTACTTAACTTGCAGCTATAGCGAATCTGTCGACCAGCACAAACTCCCAAGGGACTGGAAAAAAGCGCAGATGACTCCTGTGAACAAGAAGGGAAAAAGTACGGACCAGCAAAATTACAGACCAATATCCCTAAAATCGCTTTGCTGCAGAATCCACATATTAGCATGGTTTTAAAAAAGTTTCCCTTTTCTCACATGTTATACTGCGAACTACGGATGAAGGGCAGCAAGCAGATCCCGTATTTCTAGGTTTCCGGAAAGCGTTTGACAAGAACTTTTGACAAAAGCGTTTGACACGGTATCCCATTGCAGGCTCTTAAAGAAGGTCTGACCTGTGGAATAGGTTCACAGATACTCTAGTGAGTCGAAGACTTCTTAAGTTATAAAAACCAGTATGTTATCCTCAGCGATTTGTGTTCATCATAGACACGAGTATCATCAGGATTGCCCCAGAGAAGTACTCTACGTGATCAAAAGTATCCGGACATCCTCAAAAACATACGTTTTTCATATTAGGTTCGTTGCACTGATGCCTACTGCCAGGTACTCCATATCAGCGACCTCGGTAGTCATTAGACAGCTTGAGAGAGCAGAATGGAACGCTCCGCGGAACTCACGGACTTCGAAAGTGGTCACGTGATAGATCACTTGTCTCATACGTCTGTACGCGAAATTTCCACACTCCTAAACATCCCTACATCCATTGTTTCCGATGTGATGGTGAAGTCGAAACGTGAAGGGACACGTACAACACAAAAGCGTACAGGCGGACCTCGTTTGTTGACTGACAGAGACCGCCGACAGTTGAAGAGGATCGTAATGTGTGCCCCGCTGGATTAGCCGAGCGGTCTGGGGCGCTGCAGCCATGAACGGTGCGGCTGGTCCCGGCAGAGGTTCGAGTCCTCCCTCGGGCATGGGTGTGTGTGTTTGTCCTCAGGATAAATTAGGTTAAGTAGTGTGTAAGCTTAGGGACTTATGACCTTAGCAGCTAAGTTCCATAAGCTTTCACACACATTTGAACATTTTTTTTCGTAATGTGTGGTAGGCAGACATCTATCCAGACTATCACAAAGGAATTCCAAACTGCAGCCGGGTCCACTGCAGATACTATAACAGTAAGGCGGAGGTGAGAAAACTTGGATTACATTGTAGAACGGATGCTCATAAGCCACACATCATGCCGGTAAATGCCAAACGACGCCTCGCTTCGTGTAAGGAGTGTAAACATTGGACAACTGAAGAGTGAAAAAAAGCTGTTTTCTCTGACGAATCACAGTACACAATGTGGCAATCCGATGGCAAAGTGTGGGTATGGCGAATGGGAGATGAACGTCATCTGCCAACGTGTGTAGTGCCAGCAGTGAAATTCGGATGCGGTGGTGTTATGGTGTGGTCGTTTATTTCATGGAGGGGGTTTGCACCCCTTGTTGCATTGCGTGGCACTATCACAGCAGAGGTGTACATTGTTGTTTTAAGCACCTTCTTGCTTCCCACTGTTGGAGAGTAATTCGGGGATGGCGATTGCATCTTTCAACGCGATCGAGCACCTGTTCATAATGTGGCGGAGTGGTTACACGACAATAACATCCCTGTAACGGACTGGCCTGCATAGAGTCCTCACCGGATACCTATAGAACACTATTGGGATGCATTGGAATGCATACTTCGTACCAGGCCTCATCGACCGACATCAGTATCTCTCCTCAGTGCAGTACTCCGTGAAGAATGATTTGCCATTTTCCAAGAAACATTCCAGCATCTGATTGAACGTATGCCTGGCAGAGTGTAAGCTGTCAACATGGCTAAGAGTGGGCCAATACCATACTGAATTCCAGCATTGCCGATGGCGGGCGCCATGAACTTGTAAGTCATTTTCAGTCAGGTTTCGGATACTTTTGATCACATAGTGTATGATAGGAACGATATTATTGTATATATACATCAATGTTTTGGTGTACAGGTTGCAAAACAATCTGCGGTTGTCTGCTGTGATGTACGACAAGTTGTCGAAGTTGAGTGACTTTTGGAGGACACGAGATGATTTAGGCGAAGTCTCTAGTTATTGTGATGAATGGCAACAAGCTGTAAATGTAGAAAAATGTAAGGTAAAACAAACGAGTATAAAAACAATCGTAAAATGTTCGAGTACAGCATTAGTAGTGTTCTGGTTGACACAATCAGGTCGTTTAAATATCTGGACTTAAGGTTTCAAAGAAATATGAAACGGAATGATTATGTGAGGATTATGGTAGGAAAGGCAAATGATTGACTTCGATTTATTGGGAGAATTCTAGGACAGTGTGGTTAATCTGTTAACGTACAGCGTATAGGACGCTAGTGCGACCTGTTCTTGAGTACAGCTTGAGTGTTTGGGACCCGTACCAGATCGGATTAAAGGAGAACACTGAGGCAGTTCAGAGGCGGGCTGCTAGACTTTATACCGATATTTTCGAACAACACGAAAGTGTTACTGAGATTCTTCGGGAACTCGAATGGAAATCCCTGGAGGGAAGGCGACGTTCTTTACGAGAAGAACTATTGAGATAATCTGGAAAATGGCATAGCGCATAAACACCACGAAGATAAGATACGAGAAATTAGGGTTCATACGGAGGCATACAGACAGCCGTTTTTCTTCATTTTATTTTATTTTATTTCATTTCATTTACACGTTTAGTTCCGTAGGACCAAATTGAGGAGCAAATCTCCAAGGTCATGAAACGTGTCAGTACATGAAATTACAACATAAAATTAATAACAGATAAAATAAAATGTTTATGAATCCAATCAAGCCATAAGTTCAAGCAAACGCAATCAACAGTGTAACATAAGAATCAGCTTAATTTTTCAAGGAACTCTTCATCAGAATAGAAGAAGTGGCCCATGCGGAAACCCTTCAGTTTCGATTTGAAAGCGCGTGTATTACTGATAAGATTTTTGAGTAGCTGTTGTAGCTTATTGTAATGGGTTGCAGGAGTATAGCGCACACCTCTGTGCACAGGAGTTAAGAAAGTGCCTTTCCAAATGCAGGTTGGATTTTTGCCGAGTATTAACTGAGTGAAAGCTGTTAATTCTTGGGAATAAGTTGCTATAAACGACAGTAAAGAGCACGTTTATTGAGAGGGCAACGTCAAAATACCCAGACTGGTGAACAGGAATTGAGAAGAGTTTCGCGAACTTACACCACTTATTGCCCGAAGTGCCCGTTTCTGAGCCACACATATCCTTTTAAATTGGGAAGAGTTGCCTCAAAATATAATACCATGCGACATAAGCTAATGAAAATAAGAAAAATAGACTCACTTTCGTGTCGAACGATCACTTACTTCACATACCGTTCAAATAGCAAAAATGGTGGCTTTAACTCTTTCAACAAGATCCTGCACGTGGGCTCTCCACGACAGTTGACTATCTGTCTGAACACCAAGAAATTTGAAATATTCCGTTTCACTATCCATACGCTCATTCTCTGAAATTAAAAATTCGGGTTTTGTTAAATTGTATGTTAGAAATTATATAAACAGAGTCTTACTGTGATTTAATGTTAGTTTATTTTCTACAAGCCATGAACTGCACTATTTTAAACAGAGCCAACTTTGCACACAACATCTTACACTACCATCGGCAAACACAAATATTTTATAATTAGTCATAATACTAGAGGGCATATTATTTATGTAAATAAGGAACAGGAGTGGTCCCAACATTTATCCCGGGGAGTACCCCCCCCCCCCCCTCCCATTTGACCATACCCGACTCAGACCCCCTCATCACTGCCATTCTCAACAACGTGAATAATGTTCTTAAACGAAGTGGTGAACCAGTTCAATAACGGTCCAACTTCTGGGGCAGTATTTTGTGACCAAAAAATTCAAACACCTTAGATAAATCGAAAAACGTGTCTAGCGTTCGAAACATTTTGTTTAATCCATCCAGTAACTCACAGATGAAAGACAATATAGCATTTTTAGTTATAAAGCCAAACTGTACATTTCATAGAAAAAATGTGATCTAAAATGATCAATTAATCTTACATACACAGCGTTTCTTAATACCTTTAGCAAACTCTGATGGCATATAAATAGGTCTAAAATTGTCTACGTTATCCCTTTCTCCCTTTTTATAAAGTGGCTTTACTATTGAGTACTTCAATCGTTCAGGAGACAGACCATTTGTAAAGGAAAAATTACAAATATGGCTAAGTACAGGGCTAACATGTGCAGCACAGTACTTTAATATTCTGATAGGCACTCCATCATATCCATGAGAGTCCTTCCATCTACATCTACATCTACATGGACACACATCATACACATCACATTTAAGTTCCTGGCACAGGGTTCATCGAACCAACCTCACGAATCTCTTATTTCAGTATCGTATAGCGCGCGGAAAGAACGAACACCTATATCTTTCCGTACGAGCTCTGATTTCCCTTATTTTATGGTGATGATCGTTTCTCCCTATGGAGGTCGGTGATAACAAAATATTTTCGCATTCGGAGGAGAAAGTTGGACGTTGATGATTGGAATTTCGTGAGAAGGTTCCGTAGCAACGAAAAATTCCTTTCTTTTAATGATGTCCATTCCAAATCCCGTATCATTTCATTGACACTCTCTCCCCTATTTCGCGATACAACAAAACGTGCTGCCCTTCTTTGAACTATTTCAATGTACGCCGTCAGTCCTATGTGGTAAGGATCCGACAACGCGCAACAGTATTCAAAAGAGGACGGACGTACGTAGTGTAGGCAGTCTACTTAGTAGGTCTCTTACATTTTCTAAGTGTCCTGCCAATGAAACACAGTCTTTGGTTAGCCTTCCCAACAACATTTTCTATGCGTTAGTTCCAATTTAAGTTGTTTGTAATTGTAATTACTAAGTATTTAATTGAATTTACGGTCTGATTTATCGCGAAACCGAAATTTAACGAATTCCTTTTAGCAGTCGTGTGGATGACTTCACACTTTTCGTTATTTAGGGTCAATTGCCAATTTTCGCATCATACAGATATCTTATATAAATTGTTCTGAAATTTATTTTGATCTTCTGATAACTTCATTAGTCGATAAACGACAGCGTCATCTGCGATCAACCGAAGACAGTTGCTTAGATTGTCTCCAAATCGTTTATATAAATAAGGAACAGCAAAGGGCCTATAACACTACCTTGGGGAACGCCTAAAAACCCCTTCTGTTTTACTCTCTGACTGTCCGTCAATTACTACGAACTGTGATCTCTCTGACAGGAAATCACGAGACCAATCACATAACTGAATCGATATTTCATAAGCAAGCAATTTCACTACAAGCTGCTTGTGTGGTACAGAGTCAAAAGCCTGCCGAAAATCCAGAAATACGGAATCGATCTGAAATCTCTTGTCAATAGCACTCAACACCTCATGCGAATAAAGAACTAGTCTTCAGTGATTCAATTATTGACTCAATTCCCCTTGTCACTATCACAGAGGAATATTTGAGACATCAGTCTCGGAGATGTATTTTCCAAAAGCATTAAATGATTCCGAGTAGAAACTAAGTTTTTATTTAATTCAACTGCAATGCTCCAAATTCTGTGTGAACCCGACATAAGCGCCGCCCCCGACTCGTGGCAGCCCACTTCGATAGCAACTTCAACGTTAACCACTTCGTCACCCGGCGCCCCGTAGCATCTTCATTAGATACATCTACATAATACAGTTAGAGATCAGCAGTCACTGCAGTTAAGTTGGAAGACTGTTGTTAGAAGCGGTCAGTAGGATCAGAAGTGTTATTTGTCAATTCTGAAAAAGACTGATTATTCAGTAAGTCGCCTCTTGCTTGCGATACATCTGTGTATTTGCACTTGTGGATGGTCATCTATAAAGGATTACAAGAACTCGCAGATCAAAGTGAAGTATTTGTACTTGTAATAAAACTCATTATTACGAGTTGTCTGGTTGTTTGTATAGCTAACCGATTATGCAGCATTCCTAGACACCCATTTTAACGCATTTTTTTACGCAGGTGAGAATAATCAAAGCTCGAAACTTGCTAGAAATACTAAGTATTATTTGAATATATCACCCTAGTGGAAACAAAATTGGCCTCTCAACTTATCGACACTGAAGAAAAAGTCAGACACGAGAGGCCTTCAAAAAATAAGTTTCACATTATTCTGGCAGGCCTGAATGCTGCTCCACAATTTAAGTGAGACTGATACACTGGTAGTTTTCAGTATTGTCACGAAATCCATGTAAACAGCCGTCGGAACGTTTTGCCAATCGTTCCGATCCTCGCCGACAGAGATCAATTTACTGGTCATGGAACCATTCGAGAAGCTCTGTGTGAATCTCTTCGTCACTAGAAAATCTCTGTCTTCATTACGCTTCTTTACGCTTACCGATTGCTTGGACGTTGGCTGTGGACGGTGACTAAGACTTTCCTTCCCGATCAACATCACCTATGTGTGTGCGGCCGTGGTCAAACGGCTGGCACCATATCAGTACGGCTGGACACGATATTGCATTTTGTCCATGCAACGCTGGAATTTCAAAGTGAATCTGTGTTATATTAATACGTTTTGTTTACAAGAACTGTATTGTGTCACGTTCTTTAACTTTGGACGTATGTTTCCAGTTGGTTGGCCATTTATTTGCACAGTGTGAAGAACTTGCAATCCCGACCGCATCAGAACTGTTGCTGCAGGAAAATAGGAATGCGTGCGCCACTCTTGTTGCACGATCTTCTAGCGTGGGACGACATGTGTAACTTAGTTTTTGAAGTCCTTACTTACTAAAATCATTGTAGAGGCTCTATGGATATCCACCAGTAAATTTCATGTACTTCATTCCACTACAAAAAGTTTGAACCCCTTAAAATGTCCAACTGATAGCTGTAAACCCTCTAGACCTAATACTACTATTAATTTCAAGGTCGCTACTAGCCCAAGCCGGTACCTTAAGTTGAAGAAAATTGGGGAAATCTTGAATATTAATTTTTTAGAAAATAAATTAACAATGCAATTTAGCAAGAATAATTATTTCGAATGCAAATATTAGCCACTGCATTGCCCTTAAGGAGAATCTCAAATCAAATTAACTGTTTGGTGAATCAGGCCGCCAAATATTAATTTTTAAAGCATATAAGAAGCAATGTAGTGATTTAGTTTGCTATAAATAACGTACAGGAGGCACAATGTTAACATTTATGAAACAATTTTTACCCACGGAGCATCATATTCAGGGAGGAAATCATTTAACTCCAAGTACCTGGTGCCTGATCGACAAATTAAATTACTGTGCCTTGCGCCAGTGACATCCCGTAAGACGACTTAATATATTTGAATGAACAAAAAAAAGAGACACACGAACAGAGGATGCATTCACTCAATGATTCACTGTGATTTCCTACAACAGAAAAATAAATAAAGTTTGAGAAGAACGACACACTACCACTCACTGACATCCACTACTGCGCAGAATTTTATTTGCCGTTTGTTGAATTCTAAGCAGTACATAACTGCAATAGCCAATAGCAGAAACTAGGGAAGAATGAACTCCCAGATTTGCATACAGTGGTAAAACCCTATTAGTTTAGTATGTTCCAAAAAGAAATAAGGCTGTGCTACTCCTGTCAACACAACATCAATCATTTGAAGTGCCCAAAGAAAACAACTTGAAACGAAAACTAGAAGTAGTGTTGTATTACAACTCAAGAAAATCAGGTGTTGATACGCTAGATCAAATGAGCTCTTACTATTCTGTGAAAAAGGGTACAAAAAGTTGGCCATTAGCAGTATTTTATGATCTTGTCGAACTAGCTGCTTTCAATGCCTACAGACTCTTCTGTGTTGCAGTTGAAAAAACAGAGAGACGTCTTTTTCTAATGAAGTTGGCCAAAGAAATCGCAAAGTCAAAAGTGGAACGTCGTTTGAGTTTACCACAAGCAAGGAACAAGCATATTATTAGCAGTATCAAACGGTGTGGATTTGATGATCTGTTAGACAATGGACATCCAGACGTAATACCCGACAATCAGAAGAGAAAGCGAGGCAGATGCTCCATTTGCCCCCGATCAAAGAACACAAAATGCAGTTGAACATGCAAAAAGTGTAACAAATTTGTTTGCAAGGAACATTCTGAAATACACTCCTGGAAATTGAAATAAGAACACGGCGAATTCATTGTCCCAGAAAGGGGAAACTTTATTGACACATTCCTGGGGTCAGATACATCACATGATCACACTGACAGAACCACAGGCACATAGACACAGGAAACAGAGCATGCACAATGTCGGCACTAGTACAGTGTATATCCACCTTTCGCAGCAATGCAGGCTGCTATTCTCCCATGGAGACGATCGTAGAGATGCTGGATGTAGTCCTGGGGAACGGCTTGCCATGCCAGTTCCACCTGGCGAGTCAGTTGGACCAGCGTTCGTGCTGGACGTGCAGACCGCGTGAGACGACGTTTCATCCAGTCCCAAACATGCTCAATGGGGGACAGATCCGGAGATCTTTCTGGCCAGGGTAGTTGACTTACACCTTCTAGAGCACGTTGGGTGGCACGGGATACATGCGGACGTGCATTGTCCTGTTGGAACAGCAAGTTCCCTTGCCGGTGTAGGAATGGTAGAACGATGGGTTCGATGACGGTTTGGATGTACCGTGCACTATTCAGTGTCCCCTCGACGATCACCAGAGGTGTACGGCCAGTGTAGGTGATCGCTCCCCACACCATGATGCCGGGTGTTGGCCCTGTGTGCGTCGGTCGTATGTAGTCCTGATTGTGGCGCTCACCTGCACGTCGCCAAACACGCATACGACCATAATTGGCACCAAGGCAGAAGCGACTCTCATCGCTGAAGACGACAGGTCTCCATTCGTCCCTCCATTCACGCCTGTCGCGACACCGCTGGAGGCGGGCTGCACGATGTTGGGGCGTGAGCGGAAGACGGCCTAACGGTGTGCGGGACCGTAGCCCAGCTTCATGGAGACGGTTGCAAATGGTCCTCGCCGATACCCCAGGAGCAACAGTGTCCCTAATTTGCTGGGAAGTGGCGGTGCGGTCCCCTACGGCACTGCGTAGGATCCTACGGTCTTGGCGTGCATCCGTGCGTCGCTGCGGTCCGGTCCCAGGTCGACGGGCACGTGCACCTTCCGCCGACCACTGGCGACAACATCGATGTAATATGGAGACCTCACGCCCTCGTGTTGAGCAATTCGGCGGTACGTCCACCCGGCCTCCCGCATGCCCACTATACGCCCTCGCTCAAAGTCCGTCAACTGCACATACGGTTCACTTCCACGCTGTCGCGGCATGCTACCAGTGTTAAAGACTGCGATGGAGCTCCGTATGCCACGGCAAACTGGCTGACACTGACGTCGGCGGTGCACAAATGCTGCGCAGCTAGCGCCATTCGACGGCCAAAACCGCGGTTCCTGGTGTGTCCGCTGTGCCGTGCGTCTGATCATTGTTTGTACAGCCTTCTCGCAGTGTCCGGAGCAAGTATGGTGGGTCTGACACACCGGTGTCAATGTGTTCTTTTTTCCATTTCCAGGAGTGTAGTTACTACTTGCAAAAACTCTTTTGGGTCTTCTGTTCTTGTAGAACGTAAGAGTACCTACAAGTGTCAACTTCATTTTCAACAATTCTTGGCCAATGTCGTAGCTCGTGAAAAAATTGTCAGTGGAAATATTCCTACCACTGCCAGCCAGATGACGCACTAAATCTAAGACCACTCTCTTGCCTTGATTCACTTCTCTCACATCACCACTCCTTCCAGTGTACATTTGAAGATTTGTCAGATAACCATGTTCACAGTCTACTGCGCACCATATCTTGATGCCATACTTTCCTGACTTTGAAGGAATGTAGACCTTGAAATTGCACCGACCTCTACATATGCAAAGATGTTCATCAACAGTAATGTTGCTGGAAGGTATAAATGATGTTTGACATTGCACGGCAAACAAATCAAACACTTCCTGTACAGCTTCAGGCTTATTTCCAGTCCTCTCTTTCCTTTCAAGTCTTGTGATGCGGTCGTCAAAACGAAGTGAACACAGAATGTCCTGATATCGCCTCCTCGATATAGTAGCACGGAATAGAGGAGTGCCATATTCAGAGTCTCAAAATTCGCCAATAGGTTTCCCCCGGCTCTTCTGTACGCCATACATAATCAGCAAGCCTAAAAATGAAAGAAGCTCGCATCTGTCTGTATCACGCCAGTCAACTAATTTTCCAGACACTTTCGATTCATTTCATCGTTGATTTGCGAACTGAACTATTATATCCAGCAATTCATTAGTAATAAACTGCCTGAAACAGCCAACAGCTGAGCTAACACTAACTGTACTAGGAATACCTGCTGAAAATCTTTGTATGTTGCGGATTGGAAATCTACGAATTGATGGATCTTTTGTACTCCATGCAATATCCCGACCCTTGCTAACCAGTACTGCACTTTCATCTTCTCCACTGTCATAATTTTCAGCAAGAGTATCATTTTCTTGTAATTCATGTAAACAAATTTCATCACTTTGGTCTACCTGTGTCTCTGTTCCATCATCTTCGGCGTCACTACCTTCTGAAATAAGTCTTCCATAGCTTGTTCTACACTATAGCCAGGAGCAAAACGTAATCCATCCATTCTGAAATTACACTGCACCTACAATCGTACAAACGAACTTCCAGTTTGAGGTTAGTTCTGAGTAACACCTGAATAACACCTGAATTCAGTATTACCAACTCAAAATACCTAAGAAAGAGATTGATAGTTGATAATCTCTACATTCTATGAATGTTACATGTAATATATCTGGGGTCATAATTGACCACAACAGAATTTTTTGTTAATTATTGATTTAAATGTTGCGTCAAGCGCTCTAAAAGTTTTTGTTAGAGAACTACAATACTGTGTGGTAAAACTCATAAAATTCTGGATTTTTACAAGAAATAGAAATATTATTTTATCCATAGTAAAGATGATTGTGGTCACCTATGACACCAGAGTGAGTCCTAGGGTTAAATTGGAAGGAACACGTAGGAAATGTTGTGGGGAAAACTAACCAAAGACTTCAGTTTATTGGCAGGGCACTTAGAAAATGTTACGGATATATTAAGGAGACGGCATACACTACTTTTGTCAATCCTCTTTTAGAATACTGCTGCGCTATGTGGGATCCTTACCAGATATGATTGATGGAGTACATCGTAAAAGTTCAAAGAAGGGCAACACGTTTTGTATTATCACGAAATAGGAGAGAGAGTGTTGCTGGAATGATAGAGAATTTGAGATGGACATCATTAAAAGAAAGACGTTTTTCGTTGCGGAGGAATCTTCACACGAAATTTCAATCACAAACTTTATCCTCCGAAAGCAAAAATATTTTGTTGACGTCACCATGATAAAATAAGGGAAATCAGAGGTCGTACGGAAATATATATGTGTTAGTTCTTTTCGCACGCTATACGCGATTGGAATAATAGAGAATCGTGAACATGGTTCGATGAACACTCTAAAAGGCACTTAAATGTGGTCTGCAGAGTATCCATGTAGATGTAGATGTAGATGAAGTTACAACCTGAAGATGAAAGTACCCGAAAGTCAGATTCGATAAATCACGGAAGAAAAGAAAAATAAAATCACACACATACGAAGATTCAATTACACTCACATACACACAGGGGATGGGTTCACTAGGTAAATCTAATCATGTCTGTGATGGATCCTTGCTGAAGAACTTGAATACTTCAACGAAACTTAACTTAGGCAAAACGGGACTCTACGTACATCCTATCTCCACCCTAACTTTGAGCTACAACCGTACTCACCAAGAAAAAGACAAGTGCGCCCCCTCTCTACGGAGCTCCTCGAACTACCAGTGCAACGAAAGCTGCCAGAGGGATTCGCTTCCTCCACCAACCTCACAGACACTCAAACGTCGGACCAAACGGAATAAAACTCTATTCACAGGTACAGGGATCCTAAGCTGGTCATCCTGTGCTCTCTTCCCGGCATGTGACAACCAGGTTCGCCCCCGTTACAAAATAAAAACAGAAGAACACGGAAAGACATACATTCACGCACACACAAGGTAAACTGAGGAAGGAACATAATACAAGCGTGTCTGTAAATATAAAATGGAACATATTATATTGAAATATTAATGAGGTGCCATAAAATCTGTGCATTTTACGTCGCATAGGCGTAGAATGTCACTTAGTTCCGCTTTCACTCCTCCTGTGAAGGTTAACAAGCACAACCGCAATTACACTGTGAGCCACATGAGCCGCAATAGAATAGAACGAAGGAACAGTCTTATGAAACGACTCTACAGAGCCGTTTCAGCCTCGAGTGGCACTTTGGCCTAAACCCGGCCCCGCGCGGCGCGTGCTGGGTAGCGCATTGCGGAGCGCGCCAGACGCCGTGTCCGTCGTGCTTGCCACACGCTCTGAAACGACGTTCTGCACCTCGCGGGAGCTAACGTGTCGTCCTCTTTGTGATTTCCGACAGCAGCGCTCTCCACTGGCAGTTAACCGTATCTGGCGCACAAATCACACAGTTTGTTTACAAAGATGGACGCGCGTAAGAAACCTGCGTTAACTCTGTTAGCGATCGACGAAGGAGTACGGAGAAAAGCGCGAAGATCATTCAGCACTCGTTGATTTATTGAACAGCCAATTTCTAATAAAGGAACTATACATGTTCTGCACAGTATACTACGTACTGGTAGAGGTTATTCGTTAATTCAGGTGAATATCTATAACATTTCAGATTTTAAATTGAATATAGTTATAGTGCTAATGTTAGCTTCCGCATGCACAGTACTGCGTTTCTCGATGTTTTACTGACTACCCTCAGTACAACACCTATTACTGAAATAGAACTCATTGTGAATGTCACTGCCGGCCAGAGTGGCCGAGCGCTTCTAGGACCTACAGTTTGGAACCGCGCGACCGCTACGGTCGCAGGCTCTAATCCTGCCTCGAGCATGGATGTGTGTGATGTCTTTAGGTTGGTTAGGTTCAAGTAGTTCTAAGTCCTAGGGGACTGATGACCTTAGAAGTTAAGTCCCATAGTGCTCAGAGCCATTTGATTTGAATGTCACTGGGTAATGATTCACAAAGTTTCTAACGTGAACGAAAATAAAACATCCGTCCAGTTCGTTGCAGGTAGCAAGGCGTCTTCTTCGCGATGCCCAATTATGCGGCAGGATCTTGATGTCATTGGAGTGTCTTATGTCTGCCCATACTTGCCATGTTTATAATGCCTCGCTAGTAACAAGTATGTTTCACATAGGCCAGACAATACACGCGACTTGCGTGTCTTCATCATACAGATCTCAAGATCGAGATTCGTTTCGTAATTTCGGTCGAATGGGACAGGAGATTCTTTTTCAAAACTACTCGCCATTACTGCAAAAGGTATTTACTGGCAAGATACAAACAAAAGGCGGTTCATAAAACCAAGAGATATAAAATTACCATTTACGTAACATTTCATAATACCAAAAGCTTTCACCGTGTAACTTGGCTTTACTTTTCGACAGACTGGCAGTCGCGTTAAGATTTCTGACCACAGGGAAAACATTCTGGTCGTTGGCCAATGCATCACGATTTACTGCAAATACATTACTTATAACAGATAATATCGACTATTCCAGATCATATGTCTCTTACATGAAAATGAAAATGTTAGTATTTTTAAGAAAAGGTATGATAAAAAGAAACAGTGGCTGCCAGTTGCAAACACGCTACCTTTCTCTCTCTCTCTCTCCCTCTCTCTCTCTCTCTCTGTCTCTCAAGTTCATAACACTATGAATTACCCTACAGTTTCAGGACGACAGCATTTGTGCGAGCGATACAACTAATTAAGGCTATAATAATATACATCATTACTGATATTTTATGACAAACTGTACCGCGAGTTTCATTAACCATAGTGCCATAGAACTGGAACGGTACACATTCATGGCACGCAAGTTATAACACGAAAAGCATCAAATACGAAATGACTTTAAAACGGATATGTAGTTTCCTGTCATTTACTATTGAGACAATACGCGTTCTTGAAAGATTCTCAACGTGCTGCTGCTTTGAAACATCTGAAATTAATACCGAATAGGCTATAACATGTTGTTGTTGCTGTTGTTGTTGCTGTCTTCAGTCCTGAGACTGGTTTGATGCAGGTCTCCATGCTACTCTATCCTGTGCAAGCTTCTTCATCTCCCAGTACTTACTGCAACCTACATCCTTCTGAATCTGCTTAATGTATTCATCTCTTGGTCTCCGTCTACGATTTTTACCCTCCACGCTCCCCTCCAATGATAATTTGTGATCCCTTGATGCCTCAGAACATGTCTTACCAACCGGTCCCTTCTTCTCATCAAGTTGTGCCACAAACTCCTCTTCTCCTCAATTCTATTCAATACCTCCACATTACTTATGTGGCTACCCATATAATTTTCAGCATTATTCTGTAGCACCACATTTCGAGAGCTTCTATTCTCTTCCTGTCCAAACTATTCATCGTCCATGTTTCACTTCCATACATTGCTACACTCCATACAAATACTATCAGATACGACTACCTGACATTTAAATCTATACTCGATGTTAAAAAATTTCTCTTCTTCAGAAACGCTTTCTTGCCATTTCCAGTCTACATTTTATATCTTCTCTACTTCGACCATCATCAGTTATTTTGCTCCCCAAAAAGCAAAACTCCTTTACTACTTTAAGTGTCTCATTTCCTAATGTAATTCCCTCAGCATCACCCAACTTAATTCGACTACATTCCATTATCCTCGTTTTGCTTTTGTTGATGTTCATCTTATATCCTCCATCCAAGACACTGTTCATTTCATTCAACTGCTCTTCCAAGTCCTTTGCTGTCTCTGACAGAATTACAATGTCATCGGATAACCTCAAAGTTTTTATTTCTTCTCCATGGATTTTATTATCTACTCCGAATTTTTCTTTTGTTTCCTTTACTGCTTGCTCAATATACAGATTGAATAACATCAGGGAGAGGCTACAACCCTTTCTCACTCCCTTCCCAACCACTGCTTCCCTTTCATGTCCCTTGAATCTTATAACTGCCATCTGGTTTCTGTACAAATTGTAAATAGCCTTTCGCTCCCTGTATTTTACCCCTGCCACCTTTACAATTTGAAAGAGAGTATTCCAGTCAACATTGTCAAAAGCTTTCTCTAAGTCTACAAATGCTAGAAACGTAGGTTTGCCTTTCCTTAATCTTTCTCTAAGATAAGTCGTAAGGTCAGTATTGCCTCACGTGTTCCAGTATTTCTACGGAATCCAAACTGATCTTCCCCGAGGTCGGCTTCTACTAGTTATTCCATTCGTCTGTAAAGAATTCGTGTTAGTATTTTGCAGCTGTGGCTTATTAAACTGATCGTTCGGTAATTTTCACATCTATCAACACCTGCTTTCTTTGGGATTGGAATTGTTATATTCTTCTTGACGTCGGAGGGAATTTCGCCTGTCTCATACATCTTGCTCACCAGATGGTAGAGTTTTGCCAGGCTCTCCCAAGGCCGTAAGTAGTTCCAATGGAATGTTGACTACTCCCGGGGCCTTGTTTCGGGTCAGGCCTTTCAGTGCTCTGTCAAACTCTTCACGCAGTATCAGATCTCCCATTTCATCTTCATCTACATCCTCTTTCATTTCCATAATATTCTCCTCAACTACATCTCCCTTGTATAGACCCTCTATATACTCCTTCCACCTTTCTGCTTTCCCTTCTTTGCTTAGAACTGGGCCTCTACATCCTTGCATTTGTCCTCTAGCCATCCCTGCTTAGCAATTTTGCACTTCCTGTCGATCTCGTTTTTGAGACTTTTGTATTCCTTGTTACCTGCTTCATAACATAACATAAAACATAGAAACCACTAATTACGGCGCTGAACTCCGTATGACAATACAATATGGCATCTACTGCATTCTGCTTGTGACTTAAAACCGAGTTGCATCTGACTGGCCACGTCCCTTGAGACACAATAATACAGATGTGCTACGAAACTTTTTGACCATACGTGTATGTTTGTTGTACATATTTTATTCTTTAACTATTATATACTGTGTGTTAATGAGAAATGTGGTATATGCTACAAACCGATTACATTATTTTTTTATTATGATGTATTCATTAGTGCCGATAGCGAAAGCTAGGGAAATCCATATTGTTTGCAGAGAACAGATTTGTGTAGGAGCACTGTCTTTGGACGCTAATGTGACGACAAGGCAAAGCGAGCAGAAAACGTACTTCATAGTGAAACGTAAGAGAGAAAACACGCAATTGGCGTGCATTGTGTGGCCTATGTGAAGCACACTTGTTAATAGCGAGGCATTAAAAGCATGTCAAGTATGGGAAAACATAAGAGACTCCAATGACATCAAGATCATGCCTCATAATTGGACATCGCGCATCAAGTTGTGTCCGAAACATTACATGGATCACTGCAGACGAGAACGAACACGACGGCGTACTACCTGCAACGAACTGGAAGGATGTTTTATCTTCCTTCACGTTACAAACTTTGTGAGGTATTTCCCAGTGACATTGACAATGAGTTCTATTTCAGTAATAGGTTTACCCAAAACCTTTAGGTGCATCATCTCGTCGTGATACTTAGTCTTCGTCGCCTACTTAAGGCCCTATTCCTTTCCAGTTATTGAATACTCGACTGTCGTTGTTTAAATGTCTGAAAGAAAAGTAATAAAATACTACCACTGCCAATTTTGTGTATTAGATAAAACGATAAGCAGTTAATAATGAAGCCTCAATAAGTTAACGAAGCTGTTCAATAAAATTCAGAGGTAATTTCATTCTTGCTTATTGAGCGAAGACAAAGTAAAGTAAGGTAATTTCAAATTCATAATACTGGCAATTCCGGCAATTTTAGTTCAAAGAAAAGAATAAATGAAGTCCACACATTTCATATCTGTGTGTATTGTTATATTACTGTTGTTTACTGGCATGGTTCGTAATTCGGCCTTTTCATACTGTTGAAAGCTAATATTTTCTCATTTGTTCGAAGACGTTTTCATAGTAATCACTATGCATTCACTTGCCACGTCCAGGAATCTAGATGACGTAAGTAAACATTAAATTGAGATTACGTAACTTATTTTCGAAGCAAAAGAGTTACCTCTAGTCAATCATTTACTTTTCAATAACGAGTTTAAATACCCTTTTCGAAATTAACATATTTGAGTATAACGACATAAGTCAATTGCTTTCTTTATCCACTAAAGTTTCGTGAAGTCCTGTTGTCAGAAACGCAGGTAAACATTCTGTTGCCACAAATACAGGCAATAATTTCTGTATTATTTCAATTAGTTTTGTTGTGTACTCTTGCAGTTATGTGGCACCCATTTTTGTTTCGTATTTGATGTTAGTGATGGCAGTGATTAAAGTATTAAACCAAATCCAAATCGGCAGAAAGTTCAGTAGAATATTTTGTTAATTAGAACAACTTTTTGAACACTTCTTCCCACTAAGCGGTCAAAAATTCCTTAGGCGTGTTATAGCGTCATGTTATAGCGTTAAGTGATTAGTATGGGGGGAGGTTAGATTCTCTCCACGAGATAAAAAATTGGCATGGGAACAAAATATTTGATCAGCTGAACATCCGCCATTAAGGAACATATTTATATGATAAAAATCGGCTTCAGTTGCCAGTAATTTTTCTAAATTCATTTCAGAACCTGTTTGGAATCTTAAAACTTCATATTCAGGTGCCATCAAATAATTATGAAAACATATACATGTGGCGGTCGGGCCACTTTGTCGACGGGGATCATACACATATAAAACAAACGCATGGGAGTGTAGGACCAGCAACCACAGAGTCCGCCTACACAACAGATGTGTAAGTCAACATGACTTCTTTCCAGATCGCCAAATATTATTTGGTGGCGCCTGAAGATGAAGCGTTAAGCTTAGAAACCGGTAGTGGGAACATTACTAGCAACAGAAATAGAGTTTTATTCTATAAGTACTGACATGAGAGATTCTTCCTCCCAAATTTTACTAAGTGGTGAACGTGAAATTCCACGCTGTGACGTCCCCAGCTCCTCGTCTCCGAACGTTTTCACGGACAGTGAGGTGATGTTTTAAACATTAGATTCAAACATTAGAAAACGACAAAAAATTTGGAGTGGTAAAAGATTTTCATTGTGTTAGTTGCCCCCCTTCGCGTCGAGAAACATCTGGAACTTCGCTCTGATCTTCGACCTTGCAGTATTCTTGTGAAGAGTTGGCGGGGGCGCCCTGCGGGCACGTGGTAACTAAAACTTTTACGTGGGCGCCGTCAGGGGCGCGCGGCGAGCTTCCGCGGATTGCCCCAATAAGACGAGTGCCGGAAGCGACGGCCGTAACGAAATAGGAATTCCTGCACGCAGGGGCGGAGAACGTCGACGCCTACCCGCGATTCATCCGCCGGAAAATTCTCGCGCCGAGTAAAAGGGGAGAAAAATGGACACGCAATAAAGCAGTTTTAGGGCGCGGAGGCGGCAGTGACAAGCCGGGCGGCGAGCGCGTGATATCGGGGGAGGGGCGTCCGCCCCCGCAGAACGAGCTCCGCCAGGATTTATGGGCGGCGGCGACGCCGGCCGCGGCTGTGACTAGCTCCTGTCGCCCGCAGTTGCAGAGCAGCCCTCGCCTGTACTAGCGCGTCATTTGCATAACCCATCTTCACGTACGAAATGGCAGCTTCATCACATCGCATTGGCTGCTGGCGGGATTGAGTAATGCCAGGCCCTTGTCAAAGACGAAAGGTAGAGATAAGAACGTCGAAAGGTGATTAGAGGTAGAAAAAAGGTAGAGGAACTCGGGGCGGAACGGGATACTTAATGTTTAAAAACTTGTATTAAATAATGGAACACAAGTCAACACTTCTTAAAACGATAAAAAAAACCTTTTAGTGTAACCTAATGTACCTTACTTTAAAATCACTTAAAACAATACACTTTGAATTTTTTACAATTTTTCAAAGAATGTCTTGCATATTTTCCGTTAAGCCCCACCAACGTGGCAGAATGGGATAAGGATATTTTTTTGGTAAATTATTGCATTAACGTTGAATTTGAATTACGTATATCGTAATAAACTACGACAAAATGTTGTATAACAGGCAATTCACACTACATCTACATCTACATGATTACTCTGCAGTTCACATTCAAGTGCTTGGCAGAGGGTTCATCGAACCACAATCATACTATCTCTCTACCATTCCACTCCCGAACAGCGCGCGGGAAAAACGAACACCTTAACCTTTCTGATCGAGCTCTGATTTCTCTTATTTTATTTTGATGATCAACAAAATATTTTCGCATTCGGAAGAGAAAGTTGGTGACACTAAGGAATTTGTAATTTAAACAATTAAAAAGTCGTTCTTCAAAATAAGAAAATATTTTAATGTCATTCCGAAAAATGTACAATGCTTAATAATCACCAAACCACCAACTACTAGCCCTTTCGACAATAGTCACAAATCAGTATTTCCTCTTCATCTTCACTGTGTATGCCAGCACATGAATCGTGTTCCAGCTCTGGCGTGTGACACAGCCCTCATTAGACACGAAGTGGAAGTCCCCACAGTAGACACTCAGCATCCTGTCTCTCTGATTCTCCCTTCTCCGTCATCTTCTTTTATTTTCCTCAAGGTGTTTGATGTCCTCTGTTCTGGTTTTTTTGAGTGTGCAGTATGATATTTTTGCCTTAAGTTGCATTGCACCTGACGTCTCTGTCACGACATTATTTATATTTGTGCACCCTCCTCCTTTCTGTAGGCCTACTTTACGTGCGACAGTATTCTGCAGTTCCTTCTTATAAGGAAAATCTGTTAATACAACGGCTTTTCCTTTTCGTCTTGTAGTCCGCCGAGTATTTTGACAGACTAGTGGGATTGGAATGACAGCCTCGGGCGATATCTGGAAAGCTAAGTTGTTGGGCGAACATAGCTGGTTGTGAGAGTCTGGCATCCATGAACATCCAGGCTGGGTTTGCTTTCTACTTGCATCAAAATATGACGGGGCAGGACGGGACACTATCCCATTCTATCCAGCCCCGTTCCGCCCCAAGAGCACTTTTGAGGTTAACAACTTCTATGGAGTCTAATAAGTGACGTATTTAAACGCATTAAACAACTTAAGTATAACAAATGCCATGCGCTTTAAGGGAAAGTGTCATTTTAGGGTATACAATTAACAATTAACAGCTTATCTCGCGTTGAAATTCACCAAACGTTAGACCAACGCAAGCGATAACGTGCCGGACAACAATTCACTTAGATCACGCACTTCAAACTAAATCAGAATGGCTGCGCTCACTTTCCTTCCATTCGGAGAAATAGTTACATGCCCATACAACAGGTTGCAACACTGTCCAGTCTAGAAAAGAGCAATTTCCCATTGTGCCCCGCTATCCCGTTCTGTCCCGAGTTCCCCTATACTTCGTTATATTGCTTGAATCAAATATTGCGCCTAAAGGGGCACGTACGAAGACTGAAATGGTATTTTATCCATATTCAGCAACTGCAGTTGAATGTATCAAAATAATCAACAGCCAGTTGCATAAAACAAACTTCTTTCATACAACTGGTTATTGATTATTTCGATATGTAAACAGTAAGGGCATAAATAGTCGGGTCAGGAATACATGACATCGATACTATTCTCTGAAATGCATATATAAATTGCTAATACGATTGTGCAACGGCTGTTCGATTTACTAGTAACATATGAAAATTTGTGCTGCACCGGGCGTCAAACCCCGATATTCCGCTTTACACAAGCTATCGCTTTAAGGGGACCGCACCGTGGTTCAGGTCGAAAAAAATCGATTTTCGGTTTTCATCTCATTTCGATAGATTAAGGTTTTATTTAAGTGCTCTGAAAAGGCTTATGCTGAAAAAAAAAAGTTTTTAGAGAATTTAAAGAGCATTTTCCTACCACGTATGTTTATTGGCCACGCCCACTTTTCTGTCACCCACTTTTCTGCATATACATTAGATCTTTTTATCTCCTACATTTTTCACTAGGGATTTTTCTTACTCCCGAGTGTGTTGGCTATCCTTGGAATGCAACAGTCGGCATTCTTTTGTTTCTGCTGTTTGTAAACAACACGCTTTCAAACACGTGGTTAGTTTTGTTCAAGTGTGATTGCGTGTAGATGTTATAGAAAACTTGCAGGTACACTATGGGCAGGCAGTTAACAGAAATAAAGAAAATCTGGAGGCAGTGAAGAGAGATGTTGGGCAATATTCTTCCGTAAGCCACGTCATGGATTGTGTCCATCAGGAGAAAATACGTGGTTCAAATACAATAGGGCTCAGGCAACTGGAGAATCTTATTCTCACCCGCATTCTCTTCCTGCTGCTATTATTACAGCAATTAAACCTATTTTCAGAGACTTGACTTATATTGACCTTCGAAGGAAATGTTTGCAACGGCAGACACGGAACTCAAATGAATGTTTCAGCAGCATAATTTGGAAACGCCTTTCTAAAACTGTATTCATAGGCATGCATGCAGTCAAACTAGGAGTTCATGATGCTGTTATTACATTAAACTGTGGTAATATCGCAACATTGCGATAAAATAAGGATAGCCAATGCAGACAGGTCTGCATCTACTATGGCCAAGAAAGAAGGACAAACATCCAGGAAGATGAAAAGGAAGCTGGAATAACTGCTAGAGGCCAAAGAAGGCCCATCCTATGCAGCAGGACAGTTTTATTTAACTGTAAGTAACAAATTTCGAAACTTTTTTCTTTAAAGTGAATTTCCTGCAAACTAAAATTTTCAATCCATGTGCCCCATTACATCAGAAACTATCATAGATAAATGAATGAAATTTTCAGTGACTCTTCATAACATAAATAGCCACCTCTGGTACTACATTCATTAATATTCCCCAATTAGGAAGTTAAAAAAAATATTTTCTGCAGAAAAAACTTAATACGAGTCTCTTTTACGAATAAATTAAAAAAGTATTTCTTACACATTATAAAATGGATAAAGTAGATTTTAGTACAGTTGACTACTAGCATCATATAATATACAGTAAAAATATTAAGGTCCTGCATGAAATAGTTTTTTCAGAAATGGGTCAAATACTTGCCTAAATTAACATGAGTTAGATAGGCAGGGTGTGGTCCCCTTAACCGCCTCGCTATTCGAGCACACCTGCAAGACCGATCCAAACCTCCATATTTCCTAGCGTGCCTACGTCACACAGTAATCACGTACAAATCGTGCGATTCCCACGCACGGGCAGACATTGTTTTGCTCGTTAGATTGTTTTGCTTTGGCATAAAATACAGTAGGATATTGTCCGGGCGGGGACTACTCAGGAGGACGTCGTTATCAGGAGAAAGAAAACTGGCGTTCTACGGATCGGAGCGTGGAATGTCAGAGTTAATCGGGCAGGTATGTTAGAAAATTTAAAAAGGGAAATGGATAGGTTAAAGTTACATATAGTGGGAATTAGTGAAGTTCGGTAGCAGGAGGAACAAGACTTTTGGTCAGGCGAATACAGGGTTATAAATACAAATTGAATAGGGGTAATGCGGGAGTAGGTTTAATAATGAATAAAAAATTAGGAATGCAGGTAAGCTACTACAAACAGCATAGTGAACGGATTATTGTGCCCAAGATAGACACGGAGCCCACGCCTACTCCAGTAATACAAGTTTATATGCCAACTAGCTCTGCAGATGACGAAGAAATTGAAGAAATGTATGATGAAAGAAAAGAAATTATTCAGGTAGTGAAGGGAGACGAAAATTTAATAGTCATGGGTGACTGGAATTCGGTAGTATGAAAATGGAGAGAAGGAAACGTAGTAGGTGAATATGGATTAGGGTAAGAAATGAAAGAGGAAGCCGCCTGGTAGAATTTTGCACAGAGCATAAATTAACCATAGCTAACACTTGGTTCAAGAATCATGAAATAAGGTTGTATACATGGAAGAACCCTGGAGATACTAAAAGGTTTCAGATAGATTATATGATGGTAAGACAGAGATTTAGGAACCAGATTTTAAAATGTAAAACATTTTCAGGGGCAGATATGGACTCTGGCCACAATCTATTGGTTATAAACTGAAGATTAAAACTGAAGAAACTGCAAGAAGGTGGGAATTTAAGGAGATGGGACCTGCATAAACTGACTAAACCAGAGGTTGTACAGAGTTTCAGGGAGAGCATAAGGGAACAATTGACAGGAATGGGGGAAAGAAATACAGTAGAAGAAGAATGGGCAGTTTTGAGGGATGAAGTAGTGAAGGCAGCAGAGGATCAATTAGGTAAAAAGACGAGGGCTAGTAGAAATCCTTGGGGAACAGGTGAAATACTGAATTTAATTGATGAAGAAAGAAAAATTCAGTAAATGAAGCAGGCAAAAAGAAATACAAACGTCTCAAAAATGAGATCGACAGGAAGTGCAAAATTGCTAAGCAGGGATGGCTAGAGGACAAATGTAGAGGATTGTATCACTAGGGGTGGGATAGATACAGCCTACAGGAAAAATAAAGAGACCTTTGGAGAAAAGAGAACCACTTGTATGAATATCAAGAGCTCAGATGGAAACCCAGTTCTAAGCAAAGAAGGGAAAGCAGAAAGGTGGAAGGAGTATGTAGAGGGTCTATACAAGGGAGATGTGCTTGAGGACAATATTATGGAAATGGAAGAGGATGTAGATGAAGATGAAATGGGAGATATGATACTGGGTGAAGAGCTTGACAGAGCACTGAAAGACCGGAGTCGAAACAAGGCCCCGGGAGTAGATAACATTCCATTAGAACTACTGACAGCCTTGGGAGAGCCCGTCCTGACAAAACTCTTCCATCTGGTGAGCAAGATGTATGAGACAGGTGAAATATAATAATTCCAATCCCAAAGAAAGCTGGTGTTGACAGATGTGAAAATTATTGAAGTATCAGTTTAATTAGTCACAGCTGCAAAATACTAACGCGAATTCTTTACAGACGAATGGAAAAACTGGTACAAGCCGACCTCGGGGAAGATCGATTTGGATTCCGTAGAAATGTTGGAACACGTGAAGCAATACTGACCCTACGACTTATCTTAGAAGAAAGATTATGGAAAGGCAAACCTACCTTTCTAGCATTTGTAGACTTAGAGGAAGCTTTTGACAATGGTGACTGGAATACTCTCTTTCGAATTATGAAGGTGGCAGGGATAAAAAACAGGGAGCGAAAGGATATTTACAATTTGTAGAGAAAGCAGATGGCAGTTATAAGAGTCCAGGGACATGAAAGGGAAGTAGTGGTTGGGAAGGGAGTGAGACAGGGTTCTAGCCTCTCCCGATGCTATTCAATCTGTATATTGAGCAAGCAGTAAAGGAAACGAAAGAAAAGTATGGTATAGGTATTAAAATCCATGGAGAAGAAATAAATACTTTGAGGTTCGCCGATGACATTGTAATTCTGTCAGAGACAGCTAAGGATTGGAAGAGCTGTTGAACCGAATGGCCAGCGACTTGAAAGGAGGATAAAAGATGAACATCAACAAAAGCAAAACGAGGATAATGGAATGTAGTCGAATTAAGTCGGGTGATGCTGAGGGAATTAGATTAGGAAATGGGACACTTACAGTAGTAAAGGAGTTTTGCTATTTGCGGAGCAAAATAAGTGATCATGGTCGAAGTAGAGAAGATATAAAAAGGAGACTGTCAATTGCAAGGAAAGCGTTTCTGAAGAAGACAAATTTGTTAACATCGAGTATGGATTTAAGCGTCAGGAAGTCGTTCCTGAAAGTATTTGTATGGAGTGTAGCCATGTATGGTTGTGAAACATGGACGATAAATAGATTAGACAAGAAGAGAACAGAAGCTTTCGAAATGTGGTGTTACAGAAGAATGATGAATATTAGATGAGTAGATTACATAAGTAACGAGGAGATATTGAATAGGATTGGGGAGAAGAGGAGTTTGTGGCACAACTTGACTAAAAGAAGGCATTGATTGGTAGGACATGTTCGGAGGCATCAGGGGATCACAAATTTAGCATTGGAGGGAGGTTTGGAGGGTAAAAATCGTAGAGGGAGACCAAGAGATGAATACACTAAGCAGATTCTGAAGGATGTAGGTTGCAGTAGGTACTGGGAGATGAAGAAGCTTGCACAGGATAGAGTAGCATGGAGAGCTGCATTAAACCAGTCTCAGGACTGAAGACCACAACAACAACAACAACATTGTCTGTATTTTGCAGTGAATGTATAATTTTATATAATGTTCCTTCAGACGATAATGATGATTCACAACCATACTAAATTATGAAACGCATTACGACATTGCATATACCACTTTACAATGCCTGTAATACCTAGTAGCAACATACGAAAATTTGTGGCAGACCGGGACCCGAACCCTCATGAACTATAAAGGCACTGTAAAACACAGACACTGCCCTACTGTATTTCCTGCCAAAGCAAAGTAGTCTGACGTGTACAACGACGTCCCTCGCTGTGCGGGAATCATAGCATAGCGCTATGGGACGTAGACACAAGGACATTCGAAAGGTTGGGTCGGTGACGGTTAAGGCGACCACTCGTGTCAAGCGGAAAAACGGCGTTCGAGTCCCAAGCCGGCACAACGTTTCATACTTTACTAGCAAATCGTATAGCCGTTGTACGAACGTATTAGCAATTTTCCAATGCGTTTCGTAATGTAATACGGCTGTCAATCGTCAGCAGTGTCTGTTGCTTTGGATATGCATGGAACATTGCATCGAAATAAACTGACACTGTAAAATACAGTTCATACACTTTCCTATCGTGTTATTATCGTAACAAGAAATTGCTCTTTCTCCGCGTACCCTTCTACTTCTTTCTGCATGTGTCAGCAGTTAGCCTCTTTCTTAGTGTTCCTAAAATTCTGATAACTAGTAATAATACATCATTAATTTTGGTATTTGTCGTCGCCCATTCTTGTAACATGGTCTTCCCCCTTGTTCTCGTATTCCTCAATCCATTCATTTAAGCTTTTCACGCTCAGTTCGTCTACGATTTCGCGTTCATCCTCCTACTGGATAGGGAGTACCCAGCGAACCTTATCAGGAATCGAATCTCTGATGTCCGTATTCCGTCTATATTTGTTATAGCCTACGACTCATTACCACATATCATAGTTGGTACTTTGTTGCATATGTACTACTCAAGTTTCTTACTTTAGATTAGGCATTATACAAATTGTTCCGTTAATGTAATAAAATTTTTCTGCATACATTTTGAAACGTCCCCTGTGAAAAATTATATAAGACTGGTCTATGTGAAACGTCCCCTTTGAACAATTATACACGACTGTGCTTAAACTGACACACAATATCTTTAGCGCAACGCAATCTGACTTCCAAAAATCCCTACGAAAGAATGGCCCTGACTAGCATTAACCTATATGTTTAACAAATCACTTACCTCACAAAAATCTTCGTTACTCAAGCTACTGCAATACAGCGAGCGCCACTACTGCCAGCTAAATAAAAGATTCAAACTACTGAAGGCACTAACTACTGATAGGCATAGTTAGCAAATGAAAGATTTTAATAGAGAACAAACAATGTGTTTACCTCACTAGTCATAATATATATAGCAGTTCATGACACCAATTCTTACAAATTTCAAAACTCCGACATCTCTCTCCTCACGTCCACCACTGCTGGTGGCTCACCTCCAACTGCGCAACGCTACGCGCTGTTAGCATCCAGCTGCCCGCTGCTCAACACTACAATGGCAGACAACAATGCAAACTAAACACACACTGCGCACAGCACAGCCAGTGATTTTGCATACCGAGCGCTAAGCGGCGTTACCAATAAGAAAACCTAAACAGCCTACTTACATAGCCCCCATGCTCCCCACAAAAAATTTTTTACAAATTATTTTGGGCAGTGGCCAATAATGATTTGCTAAAATTTTTCATAATTACAATAACAAAGAAATGAAATGCACACACTTATTGATACAGTTTTGGTCAAAAGCTAAAATTTTCTCACAGTCCATAAAGGCAGTCCTGATCATTCATCAAAGTAAAATTGCAGTGTTTTTCTCAAAGTCTGAGTAGTAAAAGAAAATGCACTTGGAAGTAGTGGATTTCTAAGCAGTCTTGAAGAAGTAGTGTTGTCCTTCCAACGGAAAGACAGTGCTGACTCTTGACATGCAGACAGTTAATGGGCCACAACAGAGCAAACCCACTGTAGTCCTGGTAGAGATTACGGTATTGGTGGGCCACCAGAGGTGCAGACCCACTGCAGTCCTTGTAGAAATAATGGTATTGGTGGGTCATCAAAGGTGCAGACCCACTGTAGTCCTTGTAGAGATGGCCAGCAGCCATCTGTTTGACAGTGCAGGCGCACAATCACCATTGAAGAGTCTTGCGGATAATATAACAAGTTCATAACCACCACTTGTGCACTCAGAAAAATTGTTTTTGAAATGTCCTTAGAACCAGCAATGCTGTTATCCAGTCCCTTACTGAGTTATTAACACATGTGCAAACACTATCAGTCCCTACTTCTCACATATTGTCCATATATGAGGGTCAGTCAAAAAGTAATGCCTCCTATTTTTTTTTCTACGTTTGATTGTCAGGAAATTTAAATGCAATTACATAGGTTGAAAACCACAACATTGAGGATCATTTTGTCATTTTTCAATGTAATCTCCGCCCATCTCTACAGTTTTGGTCCATCTTTGAACAAGGGCATGTATCCCAGCACGGTAAAAATCACAGCTCTGCTTCCTAAGCCATTGACGCACGGATGTTTTGACGGCCTCCTCATCTTCAAAATGAATCCCACGATGAGCTTCTTTTAGTGGCCCGAACAGATGGAAGTCTGATGGTGCCAGGTCAGGGCTGTATGGGGGATGAGGCAAAACTTCCCATCCAATTTTGACAATCTCGTCAGAGGTGTGACAACTTGTGTGTGGTCTTGCATTGTCATGCAAAAGAAGAACATCTGCCATTGATTTTGTTGGGCGAACTCGCTGAAGACGTGCTTTAAGTTTTTTGAGGGTTGTGACGTATTGAACAGAATTTATTGTGCATCCCTGCTCCAAAAAATCAACCAGAATCACACCCTCTGTATCCCAGAAAACTGTTGCCATAACTTTCCCTGCCGATCGCACAGTTTTGAATTTTTTCTTCCTCGGCGAGCTTGTGTGACGCCACTCCATTGACTGCCTCTTTGATTCGGGTTCAAAAAAATGCACCCATTTTTCGTCCCCGGTCACAATTTTTTTCAGAAACTCATCTCCCTCCAAACGGAAGCGCTGCAAGTGTTGGGAGGCTATTGTTTTCCTTGCCTCTTTATTCTGATCGGTTAACATTCTTGGAACCTACCGTGCACAAACTTATGAGTACCCCAATTGTTTAATAATCGTGATCACACTGCCTTTACTAAGGGAAATAATGCGACACACTTCATCTGCAGTCACCCGACGGTCACCACGAATGATGTCATCAACTTGCTGAATGTTGTGTGGAGTCACTGCACTCACCGGCCTGCCACTCCGCTTTTCGTCAGTCAACGGTGTTTGCCCTTCAGCTTCCTTACAACGACGAACCCATCGTCTAACAGTGCTGACATCCACTGTCACAACACCATACACCTTCTTCACTCTTTCATGAATGCGTATGGGCGTTTCACCTTCTGCATTCAAGAATTCAATCACACAACGCTGTCTCAAACGAACATCGATGTCGGCCATCTTACAAACTTCTGCTGTGCTGCCACCTGTTGACACAGAAAGTTACTACTGCAGTGGATTGCAGAAGAAGGTTTGAGGAATGGCGCCAAATTCAAATTTTTCACTTAACTTAATTTTTTAAGTAGAAAAAAAATGGGAGGCATTACTTTTTGACTGACCCTTGTACTATGACCAACAGAAACGTGTGCAGTGAAATGTAATTTACAAGTTACTTAATTTGATGAACTGGTGTCAGTTACAATTTTATAACATAAGAATGCAATAACAAAGGTACAAAATACATGTTTAAAGAACATAACAATACAGATAACATTTGCAGTAGTACAGGCTTTACAAAAGAATCGAAATAGCAAATGCATCAGTGTTACAAAAATTACGACATAAGTACATACATAAAGTTCAGAATAACTTTTGAAACATCAACTTCACACATGAGCATTAAAACAAAACACAATAAATAATGTCTGAACATATTTAAAAAGAAAATAACATAGTATTTGAAAAATTCTACAACATAAATCTTATAAGCTAAACACATAAAGACAGGAAAAAGACAAATTCACAAGGGTACATAAACACATAGAGGGATAATACGAAAGGAAAGGACAGGATTTGTTTTACTGCAGTGTTTTGCATAGAGATCTCCCTTAGTTCATCATTATTCCCAAAACGTCCAATCTAAACCTGCTTTCTGTATTCTGTTCACATCCTCTTTCAAAAATAGTTTTTCTCCACTGTACACCACTTTTTTGGCCAAACCATTTTCTTAAAGCTTCTCAACGCTTTTCTTCCAATTCATCATAGTTTCTTATATAGTCTACCCCCTCTTAAGCTAACTTAAATCTACTGAGCTCAGATACTAAACTAACGGACGAGGCAATGCAGCAGCACAAAACAATTAACACAAACACCAATGATAAAATAATGGAAATTGGCAAAAAAGACAGCAACATTTAAACTAATATAAGGCAAAACACAGCAAACAAGAAAAATAAATCAGTAGTAAAACTGGCTTAACAACAGTAGCACTCTGCCTGGCACACAGTAGAAGCAAATGCAACAGCTTATAACTAAACATGACAAAGCTCAAGCAGAAAAAATATTACAGTAAAGACAACAATGCAGAAAAGGGAGATGTCGATTTACATCTTAATGTCTATATAATTAAAGTGGTGCACCACAACTAATTCTACCATAAAAATTACCAAGTACTTGAAAAGAAAATTATGTATGCAGTTCCTGTGAAGGGAAGTCTTTTTGTGCTCCATCGTTTTTTTAAGTACATCATGATTATTTACTGGATCTGTAGGCATAAATTAGCTATATTAGTACATCCATTAAATTTTATTTTAACCAATGCTGCAGTGCAGCAAGAAACTAGATATTAAACAAAATAGGCAAAGCAAGGCGTGAAACGTCATCCGCTAGCCATAAGTCATTTCATAATGCAGTAAACAATCTTCCAACTAGCAAGACAATAGACATGAAATGTTTCTCATCATTTCATTTCAGTAAATATCATAAATTAAGAATACCAAAGTGTAATAATATGTTTTCAAGTATGAGCGTGTCGTTTTTGCGACCCTTTTTTACAAAGAAATGTCAATGGCGAGGATAATGGCACCTTCTTTTTTTTTTACCAGTGCCTCTGAAAGGCATACACTAATGGCTTTTTTCCCAGGCGACTGTCGCACAGCTGGGTGCCCACGACACATTATGTGCAGGTGGCCACTTACCTTTCTTACTGAAAAATTTACGACAGCAGTTTCCGCTACAGTGACAGTCTCATATAAAAAATTTCACAGGTCAAGAATTTTGCGTTACACATCTGTAGAAACAAAATTCTATTAATATAACAGTCTCCAAAAAGTTCTCGTCGGCATTGTAATACATTCAAGCATTTACATACATTTCATAACTCTTTAAGTACGATTCTTGGTTTTCAACAACCTTTTTCACAAACCAGAGTCCCTAACCACTACTCATTATTCCTTACCTTATTCGTCGACACTTCTTCAATATTTCATCATAACAGATACGTAGCATAATCAAAGAACTCATATAGCATCAGCTTATTGATCATAAACATACTGCAACAGCATAATACACATAGTCATCGTAATAACAGCATCATAACACCTCAGTCAAATTCTCAAAATCGTCGTAGCTTCCTCCACTAATTTCAAAACCTAAAAAAATTCTCTGCTCATGTCAAAAGTGTCATCTACCTCAAACGTACTTTAAAAATCATGATCCCATACCAAATACATCATTCGAAGCTCTCATAATATCACAATGGTTCCGAAAAAAATATGAACTGTTCACAAAGTACAGACAAAATACAATTTCATAAGTGTGAAGTTATCCAACGGTGTAATTACGTAAACATCTGTCACTGATGAAGTAAAATAAATGTTTGTCTCTCTCAGTTAAATGATCAGATAGCTGTGTAATTAATGTGTTAGAGAAATATGGTACCGATGTGTAAAGTTGTATAAGCAAATACCATATTAGCTAGGGCTCCTTGTGCTTGCCATACACATGGTACACAAAGTAAGCGTGTACCCCCCTGAGGATTAATGCAATTATATCCTCAGGAGTTACAGATTACAGCAATGGAATGAAATGTATCACGGAAAACCTTTGTATCATTGTACTTCAAATATCTTTAAAAATAAATGTTTCAGTACAAAATCAATCACTCAAATACGTGTACTGTAGCGCTAAACTATGCGTCTTGTTGTAAGATAATTCTGTGGAACTGTCGTAGTTATCATCCTCTGTAATCAAAGTTCTGCTGAAGTCAATGTACGTACCTCATCATAAACGAAAGTGAAATGCTTTCCGTATAGATATAGTAGTTATTACATACCTTACCATGATCAAGAAAGTACTATAATGTAACGTATTGTTGTGCTTCGATAAAGGCTGTCTGATTGTAGCTATACCACAAAAGTTACTACTAAAACATGTTTTACTTTCCAGAATAATTCAAAAAAACTGAGCAGATATAAAACAGATACACCGCAAAAGCACAATGTAAATTGTGTCGCACATTAGTAGTGTCGTCATATAATCGTGTAGCTATCAAAGAAACCAAACGCTAAGTCATCTTTAATCTCACAGAAAGTACTTCAAATAAAGCATGTCTTTTCAACTGAACCAAAATGTTGCATTAAAACCTCATTAACAGTATATGTTCTAAGTATGTAAGCCTTATAGTCGTTACGTAATCATGCAACTAACAAGCAAGAATGTACAAATAACAACACTGTGTCGTCTGTTCACTATAACAATGCATTCGTAATTTCTGTTTAAATAAGTTCTCTTGGTTCTTGATTGGATACTTAACTTCAAACATTGTTGCATGTTAACAGATTATAAGTCTGACAAAGCATACTAGAAATGTGAAGTGAAATGTTTTATGGCAAAGACAAAGTTAAAAAGCAGATTATCTTACAATAAACGGTTTTACATGTGAAATGTAGTGTAAACCTTTACTCTTCCTCAGTATGCAGCAAATCAACTTGAAGTCAATCATCATGTGGTATACAGCAGTAAAGAACACTGGAATTTTTCTCAAGGTTAGCTTATGTTATTTTTCTCTGCGCCAGCAGGCGCACGCAGCTGCCTGCGGTGCGAGTCATTGTATGTTTCTTTGTTGGCGCGCGTAGTTATTGGGATTAGGAGACCTAACTTCTACAAATTCACCTTGCCTAGAGGGCCCTGCTCTGTTTGATTCCCGCCAGTTCTGCTGCAATTCAGGTCTGTCGTTACGATCATATCGTCTGTCGTCATGTCGGTAGATTCCATAGTTTCTTTCTTGTCGGTCACATGGGGGAGAATTTCTCTCTGAATCGTAACTGCGCGTTGGACCGTTGCGTATAAAGTTATTCTGTCTCCCTTGATAGTAATTATTTTGGTTCCCGTATTGTCTGTTTCTCTGACTGTGTCTGTGATATTCACTACTGCGGAGAGGTGATCTTTCCCTGTAATTATTACTACTCTGCCAACGGTTGTCATACGGGTGGTGTCTGTTTTGGTCACGATTTGTATTATGAGAATAGCCTTGTCGTGTCCAGTTATTATTTCTTTCATCGCGGAATTGCGATGGATGTGACCTGTAATTGTTGTGTTCCTGTTTTCGCGTTCCACGATTGTCAGTGTCAATTTCTAATTCTTGTAAGAGTCCCTGAAAAGCTTCAATGTCGTCTTTGCAACGGCCTGCCAAAATAATATGCCGTAAATGTTCAGGCAATTTGATTAAGCAAATGCGGATGAGTTCTGACGGGCTGTATGGGTTTGACAGGTACTGATTCTTGTGCAACATGTCTTCAAAATATTTCACAAGACTGGAAAATTCAGATTGTTCGAAATGTTTCATCATCATGATGCCATGTTTTACTCGGTCTTGTGTGGCTTGGGACCAATATGCTGAGAGGAAGGCATGGTAAAATTCTCCTTCACTGTGGCAATCGTGAATGACCGATCGCATTCTTACAGCTGGTTCATTCTCTAAGTAGCCACACATAAATTCTAATCTGTGCTCTAGTGACCAGTTGGGAGGAAAACAATGAGAGAATTGATGGAGCCACGCTTGTGGATGAATGTCGTTGCCAGAATTCTTAAATGTTTTGAATTTACGTGTAGTAATGAACAGCTTATAGTCAAAATCATCGTCTCGGCGGGTAGCATATCGGTCATTGTTACGTCGTTTCGGCGGTTCCATCTCAGAATTCGGTGTACCTTGCCAATTTCTTTCATAATTTCCGAAGTGCCTGTGTTATTATTTTGTGGCTGTTCCGTATTTCTATGTCCCTCTTCCCGTATTGGAGCGCGAGTGTCCTCTGAAATACGTAATTGTTGAATTACCTGTGTCAGCTGATCTTGTACTTCCCGGATTTCTCTTTGGTGTTGCGTACTAATTTGATTCAGACTTTGTTTGAATTTCCTAATTTGTTCGCACTCTTCTGTGTCATTAAAGACTACTGGTTTTGTGTCATTCAAATTATCATCTACCTTCGTAGATAAATTAGTGAACTGATCCGAAAGTTCGGCTACTTTCTCCGATAGTGAACACATTTCCTCAGTGTGTTTTTCTGAACCAAGTTTCAGAGTGTCTATTTGTGTTGAAATCGAATTTACTGTGTCCTTTAAGTTTTCCTGAGTTCTTGCAAGTTGCGTAACCGAATCAGTGGATCCAACTGAGTCCATTTTAGCTTGCAAGGTGTCGTGATTTTCACGAACAACAGTTTGCAATTCTTTTATGGCTGCTTCATGATTCTGTAATGAGTTTTCATGCAGCGAAAAAATAGGTTGAAAATGCTCACAAATTTGTGTTTTTACGTCATTACAGATTTTTTGACATTTCGATTCAATGTTATGTAACTCAGTAGTTAAATCTTCACGTGTTTGTTCAAGTGTGGTGTCTAACTTCCGAAGATTATGTTCCATCGTGTCCAACTGTTGCTGTGTTTGTCTCTGATTTTGTTCGATTGTGTCTAACTTTTGAAGATTTTGTTCCATTGTGTCTAACTGTTGCTGTGTTTGTCTCTGGTTTTGTTTCATTTGTTGCATTAATTGCAATAATAATGTATTAGTGTCTGGAATCTGATCATCTATGCTTTTCGGCAGTGTATTTGCACTGGCAACATTCACAGTTTGACAAGCAGAAAATGTGTCTCGGCTTATTTGGGAACGGTGAGGACGCAAAACCTGAATGTACAGTATTTGCAAGATTGTGTCCTGTCATATCGGATTTCTGACGCGAGCTGTTGCTGACCAATCGATCGATAATGCTTCCCTGTTCACTAACTGTTTCACTTCCTACACCATTATTTGCAGCCCGCTCCATTTCCCTATGCACTATTACCAAATTACTACTTTGAACATTTGTGAATTCATTACATGGTGGCGCTAACACATTGCTTTCGTCTTCACTGTCATTTCTCAGTTTACTTTGTAGCCTAGTATTACGTTTTTCACACGCCATTATTCTCACAATATTTCACACGATAACACAGAAAAGCACAATTTGAAGAGCAAAAATAAGAGAACACATTAACATAGCACTGAAAATAATATCTAGATAACTGCAAGCGCAGCTGCGAAATACTTGGTGCAACTCTACATGCATGCCGCAACTGTTGTACTGTACAACAATGAAAGACTACAACTACAAAGGAAATTCTATGATTACGCGCTAGCAATAAACAAAAGCTATACTAATTACACAAACTACAAGAAAAAATCAGAAGATTACAGTGAGGTATCCTCGGCTAAGGGTCGACATATGAAACGTCCCCTTTGAAAAATTATATAAGACTGGTCAATGTGAAACGTCCTCTTTGAACAATTATACACGACTGTGCTTAAACTGACACACAATATCTTTAGCGCAACGCAATCTGACTTCCAAAAATCCCTACGAAAGAATGGCCCTGACTAGCATTAACCTGTACGTTTCACAAATCACTTACCTCACAAAAATCTTCGTTACTCAAGCTACTGCAATACAGCGAGCGCCACTACTGCCCGCTAAATAAAAGATTCAAACTACTGAAGGCACTAACTACTGATAGGCATAGTTAGCAAATGAAAGATTTTAATAGAGAACAAACAATGTATTTACCTCACTAGTCATAATATATATAGCAGTTCATGACACCAATTCTTACAAATTTCAAAACTCCGACATTTCTCTCCTCACGTCCACCACTGCTGGTGGCTCACCTGCAACTGCGCAACGCTACGCGCTGTTAGCATCTAGCTGCCCGCTGCTCAACACTACAATGGCAGACAACAATGCAAACTAAACACAGACTGCGCACGGCACAGCCAGTGATTTTTATACAGAGCGCTACGTGGCGGCGGCGTTACCAATAAAAAAACCTAAACAGCTTACTTACAATTTACATGTCAATTTCTGTCATAAGTAACGTTTCTTAAATATTTAACGCATGTACTCTTTCTATATTTTGATCATTTCCTATTACTTTCGTGGGAATTGGCTTTGAAGATTCTAATACACCACTGGCCATTAAAATTGGTGAGCCACGAAGATGACGTGCTACAGACGCGAAATTTAAACGACAGAAAGAAGATGCTGTGATATGCAAATGATCAGCTTTTCACAGCATTCACACAAGGTTGGCGCCAGTGGCGACACCTACTACGTGCTCACATGAGGAAAGTTTCCAACTGATTTCTCATACACCAACAGTAGTTGACCGGCGTTGCCTGGTGAAACGTTATTGTGATGCCGCGTGTAAGGAGGAGAAATGCGTACCATCACCTTTCCGACTTTGATGAAGGTCGGATTGTAGCCTATCGCGATTGCGGTTTATCGTATCGCAATATTGCTGCTCGCGTTGGTCGAGATCCAATGACTGTTAGCAGAATATGGAATCGTTGGGTTCAGGAGGATAATACGGAACGCCGTGCTGGATCCCAACGGCCTCGTATCACTAGCAGTCGAGATGACATGCATCCTATCCGAATAGCTCTAACGGATCGTGCAGCCACGTCTCGATCCTTGAGTCAACAGATGGGAACGTTTGCAAGACAACAACCATCTGCACGAACAGTTTGACGACGTTTTCAGCAGCATGGACTATCAGCTCGGAGACCATGGTTGAGGTTACACTTGACGCTGCATCACAGACGGGAGCGCCTGCGATGGTGTACTCAACGACGAACCTGGGTGCACGAATGGCAAAACGTCAGTTTTTCGGATGAATCCAGGTTGTGTTTACAGCATCGTGATGGTCGCATCAGTGTTTAACGACATCGCGATGAACGCCCATTGGAAGCGTGTATTCGTCATCGACATACTACCGTATCATCCGGAGTGATTGTATGGGTGCCATTGGTTGCACGTTTCGGCCACCTCTTGTTCGCAATGACGGCACTTTGAACAGTGGACGTTACATTTCAGATGTGTTACGACCCTAAGTTTCAGCAGGATAATGCACGACCGCATGTTGCAGGTCCTGTACGGGCCTTTCTGGTTACCGAAAATGTTCAACTGCTGCCCTGGCCAGAGCATTGTCTAGATCTCTCACCAATTGAAAACGTCTGCTCAATTGTGGCCGAGCAACTGGCTCCTCACAATACGCCAGTCACTATTCTTGAACTGTGGTATCGTGTTGAAGCTGCGTGGACAGCTGTACCTGTAGACGCCATCGAAGCTCTGTTTGACTCAATGCCCATGTGTATTAGGGCCGTTATTACGGCCAGAGGTGGTTGTTCTGGGTACTGATTTCTCAGTATCTATGCACCCAAATTGCATGAAACTGTAATCACATGTCATTTCCAGTATAATATATATTTTTCCAATGAATATCCGTTTGTTACACGCATTTCTTCGAGGTGTAGAAATTTTAATGACCAGTAGTGTACATTATATATCTTACCTGTGTCGATAAAATATGAGCAACAATCTTCAGTGTGTTTTCGCTGTCAGCAATACTTGTTTGACTGTCAGCAAAGTGGCATGTCAAACAATAATTCTTTTCATTAAATCGTAAGTATAAGAATCTTTATTTACCCATTGCATTAGTATACCATTATCATAAACAGACGTTGGTGACAAGAGATTTTCAGAAATTGGTAACTGGGACTCTACCGTATACTGATTAATTTCTAATGGCATTTCAAGGGAGCAAAGATCTTCAAAGACAAGTTAAAAAATGGGAGATTAGCAACGGAAACTCCAAATTATGCCTAAATATGAGGGACAGACATATGAAAACCACCCACCCGCCACAATGGGACTATTAAATGGTTCCACTGAAAGGTAATCGTCGAACGCGTTCAGAATTTATAACAGTGAGAGACGAGAGGATCAATTCCTGTTTCTTGGAACGCGATCGGCCGCTGACGGATTCACAACCTGCACTTCATCGTCCGACTAAACCGATGTCCATGGATGTCTTTCTTCAGGTCGCCAAATATATGAAAATCACACGGGGAACGATCCGAGCTCTAAAGAGGAGGTTTCAAATGTTTACCAACCAAATCGCAGTGGCATAACCTAGACCGATTGGCTGTGTAGGGAGGGGCGCGCGTTATCGTGCAAGTGGATGATTCTGTCTGACAGCGTTCCGGCAGCCTGAGGGCAAACAGCAAAGCCAGCAGAAGAAATATTCCACTTCTCCACCGCCAAAGAAATCAGAACTCCAAAGCTCTTCACAAAAGTTAAGGTAAGGTCACGATGATCTTTTTCTTCGATTGCAGGAGCACTCTACGCGTCGAGATTTTCAGCGTGGAATCACAATGAATACGAAGCACTATGGAGACACTTTGCAGAAACAGCGGCACGTTATAAGTCAAAACGCAGTGCAATGCTGTCAGACGGAGTCATCCTCTTACACGATAACGCCTGCCCCCGCCCCCCCCCCCCCCATACTGAAGATTGGATGCCGGCTGCACTTCAGGAATTTGCTTGGGAAGCACTGCAACATCCTCCGTACAGCCCGTATCATTCTTCGTGTGATTTTCATGTCTTCGGCTACCCGAAAAAACACCTGCGTGGACGTTGATTTGGTTCAAATGGCTCTGAGCGCTATCTTAGGTCATCAGCCCCCTAGAACTTAGAACTACTTAAATCTAACTAACGTAAGGACATCACACACGTCTATGCCCGATGCAGAATGCGAACCTGCGACCGTAGCGGTCGCGCGCATCCAGACTGAAGCGCCTAGAACCGCTCGGCCACAGCGGCTGGCCGTTGATTTCAGACGAGGAAGTGCAACAGCTGGTGCGATTGTCAATCGATCAGCGGTCCATCGGAACCGATCATGTCGCCTCCCGGTGGGGTAAATGTATTAACACGTGTAGCGGTTACTTGTGAATGGAGCCATTCCTTGGTCACTTGTAGGGGCTTACGGTTCCATTTTGGCTGCCCGTTAAACGTATACAGGAAACCGAAGGCCTGTCAACTGATGCGGGTATTTCCTGTTTAGATAGTTTACTCATAGGCCACCTGTTTTAGCTCTTCATACTTTGAGGATCTTGTCTTCAGTAATCGTGCACTTGCTTGTCAATTTCCCGGAAGAATTTATTTCTTAAAAGAAACCACCTGTGTGTGCTTAATTTCGATTAGAGCAACACGCAAGTGTAAGATTTCGTGTCCAAGCACATGATAGACATCGTACATGTCTGCAGCTTTTTTGACGTATCAATTGGCACGGAAGGTTTCTTGAAATCTTGAATGACTTTTTTTTAGTTTTAGTGACAATTATTTCAGTTTTGAACTTGTAGAGAATTTCAAGAAGCTGTACCTAACTTGGGGACCTTGTTCAATTGAATTTAGAGATAGTTACTATGTCTGATGACCGTATTATTCTGTGAGAGTCTGAGTTAGCCGCTAGAGTGATGGGCAAGACTGGACAAACTGTCTCAAACCAAAACGCTCCTTTGACTACTTGAATGTTAAACACGTTCCATGTGACACAATCTCAATCGTTTATACGTATTACGAGATTGAGGGTTGTGGTGCAGTGGAAAGACACTAGACTCACATTTGCTGACAGTGTTTAAAATCCCCATCGAGACCAACGTTTCACATGATTTTTCAATACCATTTAGGCGAAACCCAGCATGATGCTTTGAAAGGCATGGCCGATTTGCTTCCCCAGCTTTCCCCAAATGCGGACTGTGATCCGTCTCTGACATCATCGATAGGAAGCACTATCACTTCTTCATGGGCGTAGGAACGTTGCAAAAGGAAAAAAATGGGGTTAGATTAATAAAATACAGTACACAATGGATCATATCATATCATGTAATGAAAACCTTTTTTTTTTTTTTTTTTTTTTTTTTTTTTTTTTTTTTTTTTTTTTTTTTGACTTCTCAGTCTTCTGACTGCTTACATGGGGCACGCCATGAATTATTCTCCTGTGCCAACCTCATCATCTCACGGTAGTGCATGCAACCTTCATCCTAAATTACTTGCTGGATGTTCTCAATCTCTGTCTTTTCTACTGCTTTTGCCGTCTACAGCTCCCTCTAGTGCCAAGGAATTTATAACCTGATGTCTTAATAGGTGTCGTATCATCCTTTCCCTTCTCCTTATCAGTGTTTCCCATATACTCCTTCTCCAATTCTGCGCACAACCTCCTCAGTCATTACCTTATCAGTCTACCTAATTTTAAACGTTCGTCTGTAAGACCATATCTCAAATCCATCGCCACTCTCTTTTCCCAATTTTTCCACAGTTCGTGTTACACTTACACACAATACTGTGCTCCAAACGTACATTTTCAGAAAGTTCTTCCTCAATTTAAGGCCTGTGTTTGACACTAGTAGACTTCTCTTGGCCAGAAATACCCTTTTTCCAGTGCTACTGCTTTTGATGTCCTCCTCGTTCCATCCGTCATTAGTTATTTTGCTGCCAAAGTAGCAAAACTCCTTAACTTTATCTACTTCGTGGCCGTCAGTCCTGATAAATTTCTCGCTTTTCACATTTCTGCTACTTCTCATTACTTTCGTATTTCTTTGATTTACTCTCTATTCATATTCTTTACTCATTAGGTTGTCAATTCCATTCGGCATATAACGTAATTCTTCTTCACTTTCAGTCATGATAAAATGTCATCAGCGAAACGTATGATTGATATCCTTTCACCTTGATTTTTATTCCGCCCCTGAACCTTTCCTTTATTTCCATCAATGCTTCCTCGATGTACAGATTGATTAGGAGGGGCGAAAGATTACATCCTTGCCTTACACCCTTTTCCATACGAGCACTTCATTCTTGGTCGTCCATTCTTATTATTCCCTATTGACTGTTGTACATACTGTACATGACCCATCTATCCCTAGAGCTTACCCCTACTTTTCTCAGAATTCCGAATATTTTGCACCATTTTACATTGTCGAACGGTTTTCCAGGTCGATAAATCCTATGAACGTGTCATGATTTTTCTTTGCTCATGCTTTCATTAATAACCCCAACGTCAGGATTGCCTTTTTATGCCTTTACCTTTCCTAGAGCCAAACTGATTGTCATGTTACATACACTCAATTTTTCCATTCTTCTGCATATTGCTATAGTCAGCAACTTCGATTCATAAGATGAGAATTTGATTTTGCAATAATTCTCGCACTTGTCGGCTCTTCTTGCCTTCCAAATTGTGTGGATGATATTTTTCCGAAAGTCAGATGATCCATCGTCAGACTCATACATTCTACACACCAACGTAAATAGTCGTTCTGTTGCCTTTATCTCAAATGATTTTAGAAATGCTGATGGAATGTTGTCAATTGCTTCTGCCTTATTCGATCGTAAATCTTCCAAAGCTCTTTTAAATTTTGATTCTAATAATGTATCCCCTATCTCTTCTATTTCGAGTCCTGTTTCATCTCCTATGACGTCATCAAATGTGTCTTCTCCCTCATAGAGGCGTTCAGTGTACTCCTTCCATCTATCTGCTCGCTCCTCTGCGTTTTACAGGCGAATTTCCATTGTGATCTCAATAGTACCACCCTTGTTTTTAATTTCGCCGACAATAATTTCGTTTTCGATTCCTTCACATTTTGAATGTAGCCTTTTTGTCTGAGCTTCCCTGCACTTGCTATTTCTTTTGTTTCTAAGTAACATGTGGTTCTGTATTCCTGAAATTCCCTGAATATTTTTATACTTCCTTCCTACAGCCATCAAGTGAAACACCCATGCTTTCTTCGCGCTTACCTTCTTTTTACCTGTGTTTTCCATGTTGCCCTTTTTAGAGATGGCCGTTCCTCTTCAGCTGAACTGGCTACATCTGAGTCTATATCTGCTCCTGGGTATGCCTCACAATCCAATATATAATTTCGGAATCCCTGTCCAGCTATGATATGGTCTAACTGGAATCTTCCTTCACCTCCTGGCCTTTTCCAAGTACACCCCACACTCTATTAACTCTTGAATAGACTATTAACTACCGCTAGCTGAAATTAATTGCAGAACTCAGTAAGTCTTTCTCCTCTTTCCTTCCTAGTACCAAGCCCACATTCTCACGTAGCCCTTTCTTCTACTACTCCCCGTATAACGCTTTGCAGTTCCCCATGACTGTTAGATTTTCATCTCCTTTTACGTGCTGATTTAGCCGTTCGATATCCACGTATATTTTCTGTCTGTTAATCTTCCGCTTGCGACTCGGCATGTAGCCTGAACTATTGTTGACGGTGTTGGTTTGCTGTCGATTCTGATATAAACGAGGCTATCACTGGACTGTTCACAATAATTCATTCTCTGCCCTAACTTCCTATTTATAACGAATCCTAGTTCCGTTATACAATTTTCTGATGCTGTTGATATTACCCTATATTCATCTGCGCAGAACAACTTGTTTTTCTATTTCACTTCACAGACACCCAGTGCGCTGGACTGAAGGACTGGATATTCAGTTGTAAAGACAAACTTAAGTTTCTTGTGTGTCAATATGTACGTATGTATATGTAACTTAATTTTATAATATGTTAATGGTGGACGTTGTGGCCGAGCGGTCCTAGGCGCTGCAGTCCGGAAGCGCGCGACCGCTACGGTCGGTGGTTCGAATCCTGCTTCGGGCATGGATGTGTGCGATGTCCTCGGGTTAGTTAGGTTTAAGTAGTTCTAAGTCTAGGGGACTGATGACCTTAGATGTTAAGTCCCATAGTGCTCAGAGCCATTTGAAACATTCGTTATGCCTGTATTAGCCATACGCTAAATAAAATAAAATCTAGACTCAGTCGTGCCATTTCCCTTTCCAGATTTTCTAGTTTCCCTATCGCGTTTAAACTTCGGACATTCCACGCCCCGACTAGTAGAACGTTACCCCGTCAATTGGTTATTCAGTCTTTTTCTCATGGTCTCTTCCCCTTTGAGGTTCCTCTCCCAGAGATCCAAATGGGGGACTGTTCCGGAATCTTTCATCAATGGAGAGATCACCATGACACTTTTTCAATTCCAGGCCAAACGTCCTGTGCATAAACAGTATGTGTCTTTAATGTAGTGTCACAAGCTGCGACATCGTCGTGAAAAAACACAGTGACCCGTTTATGTAATAAGTTTCCTTTAATTTACGTCTACGATCACAATCTATTTTGTTTAACAGACTACCGGTTTCGGTCTTTAATGACCATCATCGCTGCGCGGAATTAGCAGAGCGGTCAGAGGCGCTGCAGTCACGGACTGTGTGGCTGGTCCTATCTCGAGCATAGGTGTGTGGATGTTTGTCCTTAGGACAGTTTAGGTTAAGTAGTGTGTACGCTTAGGGACTGATGACCTTAGCAGTTAAGTCCCATAAGACTTCACACACATTTGAACATTTTTTGACCATCATCAGATCTGCAGCAAAAATGGGAAAAACATAAATACACTAGCATACAATACATAGAGCATACTGAAAAGTAGTACTGACAAAATTTACTTTTGTGCGATTTAAATATGATGAGGCATACCCGTTTCAAAAATCAAAGTCCTAATGTACTGCAGGCATAGTAGCATCGTCAAATATTGAATGTGGAAACAGCACCAGCATCGTCAATTACATATAAATCACATAACATGCACAAGTCATGTTGTCAGTAAAACTACTGTTTAAAACAAGCTGTCGTACAGTAGCCACAATACGTTTGTATAGTGGGTTGACCAGATGTCGCTAATATCGGAAAACTACTTTTCAATACTGCTTTACCCTAATCACTTTTTTTTTCTTTATTGTATTTCAATTCCCCATCGGGGCGGGCTGGCAGCAGCATATGCGCTGCTTTTCAGCTGAAAGACATAGAACAAACAAATAGAAGACATTTGAAAATAACAAAGGAGAGAATATGGTGAATAGAGATATAAAAAAGGGAGAACATCATGGAAGGCAATAGACAAAAAAGGGGTGACTGTAAAATGGAGATAAAAAAACTGTTTAAAAGTAGATCACACAAAATGCCACAGACTGCGACAATTAAAAGAACACAAGGCATAGTATGACTGGAGCATAAAAAGTATCGACGGATGGCGTAGCACATATGAAACACTGACAGCGAACCTCAAGGCAGCACACAATTAAAACCACACCTCTTGACGCACAGAAAAAACAGCACTAAACACAACACTGACGTGACATACTGACGATGACCAAAACGGAGGATCTGCCAGGCGCAAGTAGATGAGGGAGAATGGAAGAAGGAAGAGAGGGAGGAAGGGGAAGAGAGGGGGGAGATGGGCGGGAGGCGCACTGGAGAGGGCCAGGTAGGGAGGGATGTAGGAAGGAAAGAGGCAAGTATAGGCTGCAGGGTCTCAGGGGGATGGAAGGGGGAAAATCTCCTCTGGGAGAAGGAGGTGAGAGGAAAAAGGGAGCCCTAGGGAGGGGGAGGGGAACAAGGCCAGGTTATAGTTGGATGGAAGGCTAGACGTCATGGCGAAGTTCGTCATCTGGGAGGGGAGGCGTTGGAAATTGCTCTGATGAAGGACATGGAGAGTGTGGAGGTGGAGAGAGGGAGGGATACCGCGACAGAGGCGCGGTAACGGGTAGGGGGCGGGAAGGAAGGAGGAAACCAGAGGGTGGGGAGGGATCAAGCGTGCAGACAATGTAAAGGATGCGGAGATGTTGGAGGAACAGGAGGAGGTGGGCGACGGGGATCAGCTCATACAGGAGCTGTGTGGGGAAAGGAAGGCAGATACGGAAGGCAAGGCGGAGCGCATAGCATTCAAGGCTTTGGAGGGCTTTGTAAAAGCGGGTGGGGGTGGAGATCCAGGCAACGCTGGCATAACACAGGATAGGACAGATGAGGGATTTGTAGGTGTGGAGGATGGCAGAAGAATGCAATCCCCACGTCTGGCCAGACAGGAGTTTCAGAAGGCGGGAATGGGCTTTCTGCTGGACCGTCTGGAGATGAGGGGTCCAGGTGAGGTGTCGGTCGAGGGTGAGGCCAAGGTATCTCGGGGGGGGGGGGGGGGGTGAGCTGGATGGGATGACCATAAAGGGTGAGATAGAAATCGTGGAGGCGAAAGGAGCGAGTGGTGTGGTCAGTGATGATTGCCTGGGTTTTGGAGGGGTTGAGATGGAGGAACCACTGGTTACACCAAGTGGTGAACTGGTTAAGGTGGATTCGGAGGGTACGTTGGGACCGTTGAAGGATAGGATAGAGATCCAGGAAGGTGGTGTCATCAGCATACTTGAGGTGTACTGGTAGGGGTGGCTTGGGCATATCAGCTGTATACAAGAGATAAAGGAGAGGCGAAAGGACAGAACCCTGGGGGTCGCCAGCCATGGGATAAAAGATAAGGGAGTTGGTGTTGTGGAGGGTGACATAGGAAGGATGGTGCGAGAGGAAGGAAGCGACCAGACGGACAAAATTGATAGGCAAGGCGTAGGTTTGGAGTTTAAAGAGGAGACTGGGATGCCATACACGGTCATAGACATTTTGGAGGTCAAGGGAAACAAAAATGGCGGAGCGACCGAGGTTGAGCTGGAGGGACAGAAGGTGAACGAGGTTTAGGAGTTGGTCTTAAGCAGAGAAGGAGGGTCTGAAGCCACACAGCGTAAGGAGGAGGAGATGGTTGTGTCGAGTAAGGTGCTGATGGATACGGTGGGAGAAGATGGACCCTAATCACTGCACGCCTCTGTTATATATAGTGTGTTCGCAAGTTCACCTAGTATTGAGTGCATCACATATTTACTTTGTTTTCATACGTATTACGCATGACTCCAGTAGGTCCTTATTCCTACTTTATTCATTTCATAGACTGCATTAATCAGATAATGTGGATCATCCACTGTTACGGAATTTTATCATTCTTTTCTTGCAACGGAGTAACACAGGGTACGAGTGGCCCTCTGCCGATTACGTTCCTGCAAATACTTCCCGCCTGTTTGGCTCTAACAGAGGGCGCTGATTATGTGCAGAACTATATTTTCTTTCATTTGTGGCTCCTTTAGCGATTTGTTGTATGTTGTTTAATATTACTCGGTGCAATATCAACGGGGTTTAATATTTATGTCATTGTCAAGAATATTGGCACTAGAGCATATGTCAACCACTGTTTTTTAACTCTTCGTCTTTTTAACAATATTACTTTTGTTGTGTCCTTCTTTTTATTGCTTTTTATTACTGTAACACCTTTTATACCTTATAGGCTTATTACAGACTTTAACTATTATATCCCCCTCTTATTTTCGCTGTTTCAATTAATTATTGAAAACTAGTATATGCCGACATAAGTGACATCTGGTGAACTTACAACACTGACATCTTATTGCTACTGTAAGGCAGCTTGCTTTAAACAGTAGCTTTACTGACAACATGACTCGTGCTTGTAATGTGATTTATATGTATTTGACGATGCCGTTGCTGATTGCGCATTAAACATTTGACGATGTCACTATGGCTGCAAAACACTAGTACTTCGATTTTATGAAACAAGTATCCCTCTTCATATTTAAATCACAGAAATGTAAATTTTGTCACTACTACTTTTCAATATGTTCTATGTATTGTTCTTAAGCTGTATACAGTTTGCGAGACCGAAACCGGCAATCTGTTAAACAAAAAGATTGTGACCATAGACGTAAATTAAAGGAAACTTAAATTTAATGTAGTGGTTTACATTGCCTTTTGGCTGCTCATGCCAGTGGCCATTACTGATTATTCTTTCTTTAGGGGCAGTTTCCCACCCCTAGGACAAGACAGTGACCTGAACCTCAGTCCCTTCCTCCACCCTCTTTGAAAAGATCGTTGGTAGAATGAGTGCGAACTCTTACGTCGGAACTCTTTGGCCGCCATCGCTGATGATTTTTGATAAATTAAGCGCAGGCGAGCTTCTAATGCGCTATCGAGGACGTTTTGATTAGTGATCAAAGACACAACACCACACTTTAATCATATTGTTTGATTACGAGAGCGCTCAGTGACTTCAACTTTACACATAATTTTCAGCCTTTAGGAAACTTTTCTTGCTGAAATCTCCCACAAAATGATAGAAGGAAAAAAGTTTATCTCTTATTGCATTGCCGCTCTTCATGAAATTGAACTGCCGCGTCACGCATGACATTTTGCTTACTTTGGGATGAAAACCGCAAACAGCTTTATTCGGAGCCGCAACCAGTTTCTTACCTTAAGGCAACATCGTCAGGTGGGTATATAAATAACGTCATACACTGATGAGCCACAACATTGTGGCTACCTGCTTAATACCTTGCTGGTCAATTTTGTAACGCAAGCATCACCGATACTGATATCAAGGATCCGACGGAGTGTTGGTAGGCTTGTACGGGAATGTGGCACCGGCCATCTACGAAAAGGTCGTGTAATTCGCGTAAATAACGGGCGCTGATTTGTGTATGCGTTGATGGCTACCTGTAGCGACGCGGTTGGTTTCAATCAGATTCATATTAGGTGAATTTGGCGGCAAAGACATCTACATGCTCCTCGAACGACTGTAGCACGACTAAGGTTTCGCGACACTGACAATTATACTCCTTAAAGAGGATGTCGCCGTCGGGGAAGACATTAAGCATGAAGTTATTTAGGTGGTCTGCAGTTAATGTGTTGTCTTCGATAACGGACACAGGTCCCTTTCAAAGGTAGGAGAATATCTCTTACAGCATAATACTGACCGCCCCTTACCCCCCCCCCCCCCTCACCACTCACTCGCGCGGAGCGGCAGCACACTTTGAGGCGCCATGTCATCGATTGCGTGGAGGTCGAGTCCTCCATCGGGCTTGGGTATGGGTGCTGTTCTTAGCATAAGTTAGTTTAATTTAAGTAGTGTGTAGGTTTAGGGACCGATGACCTCATGAGTTTGGCCCCATAAGAATTCTCACACATTTGAACAATAATGCCTCCACCAGCCTGCATCCTCGGCGCGGTGCTCGTTTGGAGCCGCCTTCTACATCTACATCTACATCTACATGACTACTCTGCAATTCACATTTAAGTGCTTGGCAGAGGGTTCATGGAACCACAATCATACTATCTCTCTACTATTCCACTCCCGAACAGCAAGCGGGAAAAACGAACACCTAAACCTTTCTGTTCGAGCTCTGATTTCTCTTATTTTATTTTGATGATCATTCCTACCTATGTAGGTTGGGCTCAACAAAATATTTTCGCATTCGGAAGAGAAAGTTGGTGACTGAAATTTCGTAAAAAGGTCTCGCCGCGACGAAAAACGTCTATGCTGTAATGACTTCCATCCCAACTCGTGTATCATATCTGCCACATTCTCTCCCCTATAACGCGATAATACAAAACGAGCTGCCCCTTTTTTGCACCCTTTCGATGTCCTCCGTCAATCCCACCTGGTAAGGATCCCACACCGCGCAGCAATATTCTAACAGAGGACGAACGAGTGTAGTGTAAGCTGTCTCTTTAGTGGACTTGTTGCATCTTCTAAGTGTCCTGCCAATGAAACGCAACCTTTGGCTCGCCTTCCCGACAATATTATCTATGTGGTCCTTCCAACTGAAGTTGTTCGTAATTTTAACACCCAGGTACTTAGTTGAATTGACAGCCTTGAGAATTGTACTATTTATCGAGTAATCGAATTCCAACGGATTTCTTTTGGAACTCATGTGGATCATCTCACACTTTTCGTTATTTAGCGTCAGCTGCCACCTGCCACACCATACAGCAATCTTTTCTAAATCGCTTTGCAGCTGACACTGGTCTTCGGATGACCTTACTAGACGGTAAATTACAGCATCATCTGCGAACAGTCTAAGAGAACTGCTCAGATTGTCAACCAGGTCATTTATATAGATCAGGAACAGTAGAGGTCCCAGGACGCTTCCCTGGGGAACACCTGATATCACTTCAGTTTTACTCGATCATTTGCCGTCTATTACTACGAACTGCGACCTTCCTGACAGGAAATCACGAATCCAGTCGCACAACTGAGACGATACCCCATAGCTCCGTAGCTTGATTAGAAGTCGCTTGTGAGGAACGGTGTCAAAAGCTTTCCGGAAATCTAGAAATACGGAATCAACTTGAGATCCCCTGTCGATAGCGGCAATTACTTCGTGCGAATAAAGAGCTAGCTGCGTTGCACAAGAGCGATGTTTTCTGAAGCCATGCTGATTACGTGTCAATAGATCGTTCCCTTCGAGGTGATTCATAATGTTTGAATACAGTATATGCTCCAAAACCCTACTGCAAACCGACGTCAATGATATAGGTCTGTAGTTACATGGATTACTCCTACTACCCTTCTTGAACACTGGTGCGACCTGCGCAATTTTCCAATCTGTAGGTACAGATCTATTGGTGAGCTAGCGGTTGTATATGAGTGCTAAGTAGGGAGCTATAGTATCAGCGTAATCTGAAAGGAACCTAATCTGTATACAATCTGGACCTGAAGACTTGCCCGTATCAAGCGATTTGAGTTGCTTCGCAACCCCTAAGGTATCTACTTCTAAGAAACTCATGCTAGCAGATGTTCGTGTTTCAAATTCTGGAATATTCCATTCGTCTTCCCTGGTGAAGGAATTTCGGAAAACTGCGTTCAATAACTCCGCTTTAGCGGCACAGTCGTCGATAACAGTACCATCGGCACTGCGCAGCGAAGGTATTGACTGCGTCTTGCCGCTTGTGTACTTTACATACGACCAGAATTTCTTAGGATTTTCTACCAAATTTCGAGACAATGTTTCGTTGTGTAACCTATTAAAGGCAACTCGCATCGAAGTACGTGCCAAATTTCGCGCGTCTGTAAATTTTAGCCCATCTTCGGGATTTCGCGTTCTTCTGAACTTCGCATGCTTTTTCCGTTGCCTCTGCAACAGCGTTCGGACCTTTTTTGTGTACCTCGGGGGATCCGTTCCATCTCTTACCAATTTATGAGGTATGAATATCTCAATTGCTGTTGCTACTATATCTTTGAATTTGAGCCACATCTCGTCTACATTCGCATAGTCAGTTCGGAAGGAATGGAAATTGTCTTTTAGGAAGGCTTCTAGTGGCACTTTATCCGCTTTTTTAAATAAAATTATTTTGCGTTTGTTTCTGATGGATTTGGAAGAAATGGTATTGAGCCTAGCTACAATGACCTTGTGATCACTAATCCCTGTATCAGTCATGATGCTCTCTATCAGCTCTGCCTGGATGGCGCTATCTGTAAAGACGAAGGCACGTGTAGAAAGAAACATAAATCATCCGGCCAGGTGACACACTTCCATTGATCTAAGGTCCATTCCAGAGCATCCTATGGACACTGCATTCGTAATTGATGTCGTTGGTTCAACATATTAACACGTAGTGGTGGTCACTCCGGAGCCCAATGAGCAACAATGTCCGCCGAATGGTGTCCTCCAGCGTGGACAAGCATTGTCCTCTTTCGCCAGAAATGCCACAGATTGGCATCTATCCTACTTTACAGAGCAGACAAACATCCGAAGCCCACGTTCTGTGAAGAGCAGTGAACGTTCAACCATTTGGCGTCTAGTGGTAGTTTCATTGCCCTTCTATCACTTTTCATTGTAGCACATGAACATTTGACCAGCTTCGCCGTTTTCGAGATATTCGTTCACGGGCTCCAGATATAATAATCTGCCCTTTGAGAGGGAGGGAGCAAGATAGGGGCAGAGACCACGGAGGGGAGGAGATGAACAGATGGGGTGGAGGAGAAGATTGACTGGGTCAAGGAGGAGATGGACTAATAAAACACTGGAATTAATACATAAGCGTGCTGTACCGGGTACCCAGCTAGTTTCTGAATGTGGTTACATTGGTTACCAAATAAAAAAAATAATTCAGAAAGCTGCAGAGAGTACCACCGCAATATAATGACTTCGACGAATGGATTGTTGCCGAATACAGCACAAAGCCGTATGAAAAAACTCACAATTACACTACTGGCCATTAAAATTGCTACACCAACAAGAAATGCAGATGATAAACGGGTCTTCATTGGATAAATATATTAAACTAGAACTGATATGTGACTGCATTTTCACGCAATTTGGGTGCATTGATCCTGAGAAGTCACTACCCAGAACAACCACCACGGGCCTTAATAACAGCCTTGATACGCCAGGGCATTGAGTCAAACAGAGCTTGGTTGGCGTGTACAGGTACAGCTGTGGATGCAGCTTCAACCCGATACCACAGTTCATCAAGATTGGTGTATTGTGACGAGCCAGTTGCTCGGCTATTATTGACCAGATGTTTTCAATTGGTGAGAGATCTGGAGAATGTGATGGACAGGGCACCAGTCGAACATTTTCTGTATCCAGAAAGACCCGTACAGGACCTACAACAAGCAGTCGTGCATTATCCTGATGAAATGTAGGGTTTCGCAAGGATCGAATGAAAGGTAGAGCCACAGGTCGTAACACATCTGCATTTTGACTTTCACTGTTCAAAGTGCCGTCAATGAGAACAAGAGGTGACCGAGACGTGTAACCAGTGGCACCCCATACCGTCACGCCGGGTGATACGCCAGTATGGCGATGATGAATACACGCTTCCAATGTGCGTTCACCGCGATGTCGCCAAACACGGATGCGACCATCATGATGCTGTAAACACAACGTGGATTCATCCGAAAACCTGACGTTTTGCCATTCATGCACCCAGGTTCGTCGTTCAGTACACCATCGCAGGCGCTCCTGTCTGTGATGCAGCGTCAACGGTAACTGCAGCCATGGTCTCCGTGCTAATAGTCCATGCTGCTGCAAACGCCGTCGAACTGTTCGTGCAGATGATTGTTGTCTTGCAAACGTTCCCATCTGTTGACTCAAGGATCGAGACGTGGCTGCACGATCCGTTACAGCCATGCGGATAAGATGCCTGTCATCTCGACTGCTAGTGATGGGTGGCCATTGGGATCCAGCACGGCGTTCCGTATAACAGTCCTAAACTCACCGATTCCATGTTCTGCTAACAGTCATTGGATTTCGGCCAACGAGAGCAGCTATGTCGCGATACGATAAACCGCAATCGCGATAGGCAACAATACGACCTTTATGACAGTCGGAAACGTGATTGTACGCGTTTCTCGTCCTTACACGAGGCATTACAACCACGTTTCACCAGCTGAGTGGTCAGCGTGACAGACTGTCAATCCAAAGGGCCCAGGCTCGATTCCCGGCTGGGTTGGAGATGTTCTGCACTCGGGGACTGGGTGTTATGTTGTCCTAATCATCATCATTTCATCCCCATCGACGCGCAAGTCGCCGAAGTGGCGTCAAATCGAAAGACTTGTACCAGGCGAACGGTCTACCCGACGGGAGGCCCTCGTCAAACGACATTTCATTTTACCAGGCAACGCCGGTCAACTGCTGTTGTGTATGAGAAATCGGTTGGAAACTTTCCTCATGTCAGCACGTTGTAGGTGTCGCCACCGGCGCCAACCTTGTGTGAATGCTCTGAAAAGCTAATCATTTGCATATCACAGCATCTTCTTTCTGTCGTTTAAATTTTGCATCTGTAGCACGTCATCTTCGTAGTGTAGCAGTTATAATGGCCAGTAGCGTACGTATGATGATACGGAAGTACTATTCCATTCTTCTTTGTTTCGGCATTCTGTCATCAAGAAAGTCTCAGAGATAAGAATGCGTGACAATAACTTTAAGCCAGCGACTTCACACTTAGTGATATTTGATGCTGAAAGGAAATTGAGAAATCAGCTGAGTCGTGCACTGTACATTGAAGTTTTGCTACCAATGTTCTTAAGTCTGTTACCGTCATAATCTCTGTTAGTGTACGGAAGATCCGTGGCTTTGGGACTCCTCCATCACATGAATCTCCTGACGGTGTCGGTAGATAAAGTCATCGAAAGCTCTACATGGAACGGAAATCTGACGTGTACAAACTCCATGGACCTTTCATTCAGAAAAATGAACTCTTTCATAAGTATTATAACCTTCTGTAAAATGGCTATGTAAACACTGTTCGTAATATCATAGAAAGAGTAACGTTTCTTACGTTTACCCATCTGAATAACTATTTCTTTCACTTATTATTTTGTTCGTTACAGAGATAAAATCTTATCTGATATACACTGTATGTGACACTGATTGAGGTGCATCGGTATTTCCTTAAATCACTTCAGTTCCTTCAGCGAGTTTATAACGACCCCATCACCTCCTTTTCTATTCTCAATATAATTGTTCTCTTTACATAATTTTTTCGAGATTCTGTTTGCGTGTGTGAAGCAGACTGATGTTGGTACAATCTTCGCTGTCTTATATAGCGTCTAAAAGCGTAATCACGAATCAAAATAACAGTATTTCCACTCTGAACTACAGTGGACTCTCTGACTAGTCTTCGAGCCGCGTGTACCTCAATAAAATTCAAAATGGCTATTGAACTTCTTCTGAAGTGTTTATGAGACAAACCATTAGATGATTTAGGAAACAAGTATTCGAAACACTTCTGCGCTCACCCTGATATCTATTTTCGACTAAACATGGCAACAGCATCAACTACTGGAACAGGACCTGTGACTAAACTCACACTGAGGAATTTCTCCTGAAATTCAAAGCTTCTAACTGCTGTATACGGTCGCCACGTTCTGAAGTAACGTATTTCGATCGTTACATCTATTGATTCAACTTGGAACCGCTATTCACGGTAGTTTCTTTCATGAAGTAAGGCCTTCCTTTTGAGAGCCGAATATTCGAGTAAGATATTTCTTCAATTCCTTTCAGTACCTTAAGTTTTCAATATTCAGTTAAAGTTAATGCTTGACATTTGAATATAGGTAATATACTCTTGAAACTTGAGGATAATGTCTTTGTACAAATAAATTTTAGTCAGGTGATGTACCTAATCGACCCATCAAAAATGCAAAATAAACTTATTCTTAAAATTTAAGAAATCACTGCTACTACTTTTGCTGGTTTTACAATTACTATCTTTACATTTGAACAAAATGTTTTTGGTAAATGGAATGGACTCTCATATCAAACAGTAATATTTTGTAGGTACAAATGACAACATCACTGCACGATTTGAAGTGAGTCTGACTCTCCTTTACAATTATAACAATTAGGTAGTTCATAGCTTGCCTTGATATATACAGTACAGTTACTGATATGGTGCTAACAAAGCACTTTTGCAAGTTCTTAACGTCTCTCATTAGAACGTTATACAATGGCGTCGGCGAGGCTGCACATACACAGCGTTTTTTACACTACGTTCTGCAACGGCTGCAAACCTACGAGGGTCAGTCAAAAAGTAATGCCTCCTATTTTTTTTCTACGTTTAATTGTCAGGAAATTTAAATGCAATTACATAGGTTGAAAACCACAACATTGAGGATCATTTTGTCATTTTTCAATGTAATCTCCGCCCATCTCTACAGTTTTGGTCCATCTTTGAACAAGGGCATGTATCCCAGCACGGTAAAAATCACAGCTCTGCTTCCTAAGCCATTGACGCACGCATGTTTTGACGGTCTCCTCATCTTCAAAATGAATCCCACGATGAGCTTCTTTTAGTGGCCCGAACAGATGGAAGTCTGATGGTGCCAGGTCAGGGCTGTATGGGGGATGAGGCAAAACTTCCCATCCAATTTTGACAATCTCGTCAGAGGTGTGACGACTGGTGTGTGGTCTTGCATTGTCATGCAAAAGAAGAACATCTGCCATTGATTTTGTTGGGCGAATTCGCTGAAGGGTTGTGACGTATTGAACAGAATTTATTGTGCATCCCTGCTCCAAAAAATCAACCAGAATCACACTCTCTGTATCCCAGAAAACTGTTGCCATAACTTTCCCTGCCGATCGCACAGTTTTGAATTTTTTCTTCCTCGGCGAGCTTGTGTGACGCCACTCCATTGATTGCCTCTTTGATTCGGGTTCAAAAAAATGCACCCATGTTTCGTCCCCGGTCACAATTTTTTTCAGAAACTCATCTCCCTCCAAACGGAAGCGATGCAAGTGTTGGGAGGCTATTGTTTTCCTTGCCTCTTTATTCTGATCGGTTAACATTCTTGGAACCCACCGTGCACAAACTTTTGAGTACCCCAATTGTTTAATAATCGTGATCACACTGCCTTTACTAAGGGAAATAATGCGACACACTTCATCTGCAGTCACCCGACGGTCACCACGAATGATGTCATCAACTTGCTGAATGTTGTGTGGAGTCACTGCACTCACCGGCCTGCCGCTCCGCTTTTCGTCAGTCAACGGTGTTTGCCCTTCAGCTTCCTTACAACGATGAACCCATCGTCTAACAGTGCTGACATCCACTGTCACAACACCATACACCTCCTTCAGTTTTTCATGAATGCGTATGGGCGTTTCACCTTCTGCATTCAAGAATTCAATCACACAACGCTGTCTCAAACGAACATCGATGTCGGCCATCTTACAAACTTCTGCTGTGCTGCCACCTGTTGACACAGAAAGTTACTACTGCAGTGGATTGCAGAAGAAGGTTTGAGGAATGGCGCCAAATTCAAATTTTTCACTTAACTTAATTTTTTTAAGTGGAAAAAAATGGGAGGCATTACTTTTTGACCGACCCTCGTACAAATGAGCCTGGGTAAATCTTGCAACCATGCCTAATTATTACCAGTCCATACAAGTATGAATAAAAATCTTCCTCCAGTATTTTGTGCAAGTATTAGCACGGTCATGCGGATTGCACCAAATAACACGACTGCTCACTGTCACCAATGTGTGGCTGCTTCTGTTGTGGTTGGCAGGAGAGCCAACACAGGGTTACTAAAGGAGGCCGAAATGTACGCTCTTTAGCTCACGCAGGTTGGCGTGAGGTCTGCAACATGAATTGAGAAAAACGGACGTCGCTGGTGGAATGCTTAACTTTAATCCATTAATGATGAACGTCGCTCTTTATGGTACATGATTCACAATATCAATACTACGGATATTGGCGCCTTGCTAGGTCGTAGCAAATAACGTAGCTCAAGGCTATGCTAACTATCGTTTCGGCAAATGAGAGCGTAGAAGTCCGTGAAACCTCGCTAGTAAAGTCGGCTGTACAACTGGGGCGAGTGCTAGGAAGTCTCTCTAGACATGCCGTGTGGCGGCGCTCGGTCTGCAATCATTGATAGTGGCGACACGCGGGTCCGAAGTATACTACCGGACCGCGGCCGATTTAAAGGCTACCACCTAGCAAGTGTGGTGTCTGGCGGTGACACCACATTCCTCCCCCGCAAATCGGCGTACGGTTGTGGCATACGGCTTCCGCCCGCCGTGAGGAGGACCGCATGTTGACATATGCGACGAGGTGGGGAGCCTAACAACAGGCGAGGCTGTGCCACCCGCACCCTGCCATTCGGACCGCGGGGAGCTACGAAACGCCTGAAAACCTGCTCCAGGGTGCACGCCAACATGTGCGGTGTATGCGCCCGTAGAGAGACAGGAGGGGCCGAAGGATCGACCTCCATCGGGCCGGGGCACCCGACGGGCGAAGACGACATATTGTCCGGAGCGGGCAAGAGTTCCATGTCGGAGGACAACTGATCACGGGAAGCGATCTGCGGCGCGTGACCCAGGGAGGCGCCCGGCGGTTGCAGCGGCGCGTCCACTGCGGGCGTCGCCGGCGGGAGAACAGGCGGCGGCGGCGGCTGCGGCGGCGGCGCGTCGCCATGGGGCAAAATGGAAGGCAGCGTCGGTAACACCTGGGGCTGAGGCGAACCAGAAGATGGGTCCCCGGGGCGCTGACCGGACGGCACCGTCGCTGAAAGCAGACGGCGAGCGGAAGATCCCGTGCGACGACAGAGGCGCAGCTGGTTGAGATGCCGGCGCACCTCGCCAAAGGCCCACAAAGCAGATACATAGCGCGTCCGAGGCAGCGAAGATTGCGCCCTTCGTGCCAACGCAGTGAACCTCGCTAGTGGCGATAGTAGACAACGTCGCCTGGAGCAAAAGCAGGTGTCTGCCGCTGCACAGGAACCTGATGCGGCGGATGTAGCAAAGACATCAAGGTTCGATCATGACGACCGTGGAGCAACTCAGCCAGCGAACGACCATCTCGGGGCTGAGAGCGATACGAGGACAAAAAGAGCAATAACGTGTCCTCCCGAGAATGCGACTCTTTTAACTTCAACATCTGTGACTTGAAAGTCCTGATCAATCGTTCAGCGGCACCGTTTGACTGTGGCGAAAACGGCGCGGACGTCAGAAGTTGACCACCATTAGCTTTGCAGACTGACTGAAATTCTGCGGACATGAATTGTGGGCCATTGTCGGAAACAATAGTCTGTGGAAGACCTTCAATGCAAAAGATAGCGGATAACGCTTGGATGGTGGCAGATGACGTCGTGGAAGACATCCGGACAACACAAGGAAAATTACTCAATGAATCTACCACTATCAACCATCGAGCATTCCAGAATGGACCAGCAAAATCGATGTGTAAGCATTGCCAAGGGGAAGTGGCTTTTGGCCATGGAAAGAATTTCCGCGGTGGTGCTGATTGTTGTTCGGCACACACCATGCAAGAAAAGCACATATTCGTAATCGCGGCATCGATTCCGAACCAAGTACAGTGCTGACGAGCAAGTTGTTCCGTTCTCACTATACCCCAATGTCCTTGGTGGAGAAGCTGTAAGACAGAGGACAGTAACGAAAGTGGTACCATGACCCTGGACTGTTCATTATCAGAACGCAACAGCAAAACACCACGTTGTACAAAAAGTCTTTCCTTGTGAGCAAAAAATCGGCAAACCAACGGGTCCCGATCCGTGACGTTGACAAGGGCCATTGCGTAGCAACAAAACGCAGAACGGTACCAAGGACAGGGTCGGCAGCTGTGGCTGTAGCTACACGACGAAAATCAATCGGAAACGATTCCACCACGTCATCGGTTTCCGAATCAATGAACATGCAAGCAAGTTCGGAGGAATCGAATGCCCTATCCTCAGCAACAGGCAAGCGGGACAACGCATCGGCGTTTCCGTGCTTAGCAGTGGACCGATACAAGATATCGTAGGTGCGCGAGGAAAATAGACCAGCGAATGAATGTCTGCTCTGTACGTGGAGGTACAGGCTTGGTCGGATGGAAAAGCGCTGTCAAAGGTTTGAGGTCTGTGATTATGGTAAAGTGTCGACAATACAAGAAATCATGAAACCTTGTAACACCAAATACGAGAGCCAATGCTTCTTTCTCGATCTGTGAATAATTTCTTTGAGCAGACGAGAGCAATTTGGACGCAAAGGCAATAGGGCGATCGTGAGATCCATCTTTGTGCACAAGCACAGCACCGATCCCGAAATCAGATGCATGCATCATCAACAACAGGGGCTTCTGGGGATCGAATGGCGTAAGGCAAATATTGGAAAGCAACGCCGATTTCAACTGGCGAAAGGCGCGTTCACAATCCGTCGTCCAGACGAACGGAACACCTTTACGGCGTAAACGATGAAGCGGAGCTGAAATGGAAGAGGAATGCGGCACATATTTACTGTAATATGTAATTGTTCCCAGCACACCCTGTAGCTGCTTCAAATTCTGCGGCGAAGGCAAGTCTTGTATGGCACGCAGGTGCGTGGGACTGGGATGTATGCCTTGGGCCTTGATTACATGTCCCAGGTATGACAAGTCACGAGCAAAAAACACACATTTGTCCTTCCGCAAGCGAAGACCATTTTGTCGCAAGAACTGAAATAATGTTCCGAGATTGGCCAAATGTTCTTCTTCCGTCTTTCCGGAGATCACAATATCGTCCAGCTAATTAGCTGCAGTAGGGACCAACGCACAAACAGTTTGTAGATACTGCTGAAACAATGCAGGGGCGGATGCGCACCCGAATGTCAGTCGTTTGAATCGATACAAACCAAGATGAGTGTTAACCACCAAAACGCGCTGGGATTCTTCGTCCACAGGTATTTGCAAGTACGCATCTGCGAGGTACAACTTCGAAAAGTATTTACCCGGGCACAGTTTGTCAAAAAGATCTTCCGGGCGGGGTAAAGGAAAAGTTGCAGTCACTAGTTGTGGATTCACTGTTGCCTTGAAGTCCACACAAAGTCAACTTTCCGGAAGGTTTTGGCAAAATTACTAAGGGTGATGCCCAGAGAGAAGCCTGCACACGTTCAATTACACCTTGTGATTCCAAATCGTGTAATGTTTTTGCGATCCCATCCTCGTCGCCAATGTTGTGGTTGGCAGGAGAGCCAACACAGTGTTACTAAAGGGGGCCGTAATGCACGCGCTTTAGCTCACGCAGGTTGGCGTGAGGTCTGGAACATGACAAGGGAATTAGAATTGAGAAAAACGGACGTAGCTGGTGGAATACTTAACTTTAATCCATTAATGATGACCGTCGCTCTTTATGGTACATGATTCACAATATCAATAGTACGCCTTGCTAGGTCGTAGCAAATAACGTAGCTCAAGACTACACCACAGCTTCTGCGTGGTAAATGTGCTTGAGGTTAACTTTTTCCTACACGAAAGGTGTTCCCAAAACGGAATGCGACGAGGCCACACTCTACCTTCATCTCAACACTATCCGCCTTGTCTGCCTACTTCCCCTTTTCCCTTGCAGAAAAGATGTCCACCACACGGAAACAATAGTGGCAAAAGTTGGGACTCCTCCAAGTTTATTAACATCCTTGTTTCTTATGCGTGTTGACATACTTGTTATGAAAATAATTAATACTAAGTTAAGGATGGGCACAGACCATATGGAAATGATTTGTTTTACATTCTCCACACTATAAAAGTAATGTTAGTATACATTTAACATTATAATTATAGCTTTACAAGCGTTATTGAACAGGCACGTCAGATTTAGGCAAGATACTACGTACTTGGACAATAACACAGTTTCTTTATAGATCTTGGTAGATCTTTTCCCCATACTTGATCTGAGATAGTGCTACGTCTTCGATGACTACATTGTCGATGGCACATCAATCAAATCTGTTCCTCCTCCCCCCCCCCCCCAACTCTTGCTATAAAGGCTCGACAGGGACACGGAGTGCTCGGTTACAGGTATAATTCCACGCTTTTGCGGTGGCAGAGGCGCAGGAGAGAATTACCTGTGAACACGGCAGGTGTCTGGCTGCAGCCGCAGCAGCGCCTCTGCCGGCGGCAGGAGGCGGCTCGGCGCGCCTCCTTTCATTGCGAGATTAGTCAGACGGCAGAGGCTCGGCAGGCCCCCGGGAAATGCATCTTTCATGGTTTCGTTTGCCGCCGCGCCTCGCGACCTGCCGCCTTTCTTTCCCCCTCCGCCCCTCGCCACCCCCACTGCCTCTGCAGTCCCCGCACAGCACTCGCGCCTATTCTCCCTCCCCCCCCCCCCCCGGCCCCGCCCTCCCCTTTCTGTCGCAGCCTCCGCCATTGTACGCGTAATACCTTCACCCGCCGTCGTTATTACGATGCCCAGGGATGTAATTTATGGCGTACTGTACTACCGGTCGACACCTCGCATCTCGAACAGAATGGAGCCGCTCACCGCCTCTCCTCAATTAACGCAAGGCCACGGCCGCCGTGAATACGCGTACTCTGCACTCCGCGAAGGATGATTCCGTGAGAGGGAGGACTGCTCACTGGAAATATATTGTAGTTCGAGGGCATTACTAGTCGTAGCGGTAGTAGTAGTAGTAACGGCTCTTAATTTGGCAAAGAGAAAGTCTTAAGTGCATGAGAAACGGGAGACACTTAGAAAGAACTAATTCAAAGCCTGTGTGAGCGGAATGAATAGTACTGCGTATGACTCAACAAGCAAATGGTTCAGAAATTGTGGGCAACTGATAGCTTCAGGTCGAATTTTTCAAGTTTTAGTGAACATACTATGAAATGCGATAAAGTACTGTTAGCTACAACATTAATTCGGAGAATTCCCCCCCTGGTAGCTGAGTGGTCAGCGCGACAGACTGTCAATCCAAAGGGCACGGGTTCGATTCCCGGCTGGGTCGGAGATTTTCTCCCCTCAGGGACTGAGTGTTGTGTTGTCCTAATCATCATCATTTCATTCCCATCGACGCGCAAGTCGCCGAAGTGGCGTCAAATAGAAAGACTTGCACCAGGCGAACGGCCTATCCGACGGGAGGCCCTCGTCACACGACATTTCATTTCAATTCGGAGAATATGACAAGTGGCTTTTAAAAATCAGTAGAAAAGTGAGGTGTGACATTGGTTGGTAGCGAACCAGCATGATACTACGAAATATATGTTGGTCATTTAAATATTTTGGACTAATTAAACCTGCCGATGTAAGGTGTGTAAAAGATATTAAGAAGATTGGAAAAGGAAAGCATCTTCTTCAGCAATCACACTTAATCTTTGGAGTAACAAACTAACAAATGAAACTAAAAAGGTTACATCCAAAACAATATAAGAAAGCATATTATGTGAAGCTTTTCTTTTTTTTTACGTTTTGAACATTGCTCCGTGGTCAGCAACCGTTTCCAAAGTTAAATTAACTGTAGTAGCAGCCCTCGGTCGCAAAAAAGTAGTCTTTTGTCCCAGGTTGCGCCAGTGCTATGAGTGGCTTCACCAGAAATAAAACTCTGAAACTGGTCTACAACGTAACTATAAAATTACTTGAAAGTAAAAAAAAATTTAGAATAAGTACTAGTTAATAGTAAAGAAAAGAAACAGTACTTACATGTCACGTATTCAACTAAAAATCAAGCGATAAAGCTTTAGTCACAAAATTTGTAAGACAAGATACGTAAAAGGAAAGCCACTACGGACTGCTCACATGCGTCGAGCTACGGTAGTATCAGACTGAGGCGCCCGCGTTAGCTATTGCGGGCAGGTGAAAATTACACTAAGTGTCATCTAGTAACCGCAAATACAAATAGCCTACTTAACATTCAAAATGTAGAGAGACAAATGTTACGATGAACGTTATTTTGTACATGAAGTAGAAGGCAATAATTTTATCTGACAGCAGCAGACACGGTAACAAATTTTCTACATAAGAACTTATAAATATAGATAAAGGCTGAGAACGCCATTTTAGACATACAAAGGGAACTGAATAACTCAGCAAGCAGAAGCGAATTGTATGACATGAGATGCAGTTAATAAGAACTCTGAAAATAAGTTATATGTTGACTTAGATAGAAAATATATTTCGGTATCTGCAGGAGGGAACACGAGATCCAATACTAATTATTGCCTTTTACTTCTTGTACAAAGTAATATTCATCGTAACATTCGTCTGTCTACATTTCGAATATTAAGTAGCATTTTTGTATTTGCGGCTAGTAGGTGACATTCTTGGTGTAATGATCACCTGCCCGCAATTGCTGACGCGGTGCCTCAATCTGATGCTACCGTAGCTCGACGCATTTAAGTAGTCCATAGTGGCTTTCCTTTCATGAAACCTGTTTCACAAATTTTGTGACTAAAGCTTTATCGCTTAATTTTGAGTTTAATATGTCACATGTAAGTACTGTTTCTTTTTTGTACTACTAACTAGTACATAGACATAATTTTTTTATTTCATGTAATTTTGTAATTGCGTTATATGCCAATTAGAGGCTTTTATTTCTGATGAAGGCACTCATAGCAGTGCCATAACCTGGGTCAAGGCTTCTTTCTTGCGACAGAGGACCGCTATTGCTGTTAATTTTATTTCATATTATATGAGTCTGCTCCCAGACTCCTACAGTTGTCAAGAGAGAAACAGGCGAGATGCGATGGTGAGGACACAGTTACATTCATTACGAAATAATACAGGATTATCTTCCAAGTATCAGGTGGCCGTGACGTCATGGACTTGGTTCAAATGGCTCTGAGCACTAAGAGACTTAACTTCTGAGGTCATCAGTCCCCTAGAACTTAGAACTACTTAAACCTAACTAACCTAGGACATCACCCATATCCATTCCCGAGACAGGATTCGAAAAAATGGTTCAAATGGCTTTGAGCACTATGAGACTTAACTTCTGAGGTCATTAGTCTCCTAGAACTTAGAACTACTTAAACCGAACTAGACTAAGGACATCAGACACGTCCATGCCCGAGGCACGATTCGAACCTGCGACCGTTGCGGTCTCGCGGTTCCAGATTTTAGAGCCTAAAACCGCTCGGCCACCCCGACCGGCCGACCCATGGACTGCATCGTCCTAAGTGCATTCGTTGATGTCGAAGATTTGCACTAAGGAATCAGGTTCCCGGTCCACGTGAAGTACTCGCTGGCCCACAGGGTGAGCTCTGAGCCCTGGTTTAGGAGACAGGAGCCGGTAGCATCGGTGTCTGCCACAGGAACTGGATGAACAGTAGCATTCCTCCCGACCTACCACCCCTCTCAAATGCGGATGATGGACGGACAGGTCAAGATTCCAGCAGACGTGCAGGGTGGTGGCGGCCTCCGTGCCCCATCAGCGTTACCTCAGAAGTTGGCAGTGCAGCTGGAAGGTGCAGCCGGCTCCCAGCCAGACTCGTGGTTCCATAGACGATCGAGACAACTAGGCATGTCGAGGGCCGACCTCCATAGCTTCCCCTTGCACTTTAAAGATGCAAGTGACACAAGGGCTAAGTCTAGCACTAGGCAGTTGGCAACCGGAACTCTATAATCAGATATTTGCTGATAAGGGTGGGGTATCTCTGTTGGCGCTTTCCGTGCGTTCTGCAGCTTTGGGGACAGATGCATCATGTGCCCTTGTTTCCCTTGGCTGTCAGCTCACTTATTGACTTTAGACTTCCCGACTTCACCTTTGAGATACTGTTTATGCTTTTTCTGCACCTGAATACATATTGTTGGGTTTTACCTAGCCTTTCTTATGACACTCTGCTTTGACACTAGTATGATGGTATCTCTCAGCTTTCATGATGTCATAATGCTTCACTCACCGACTTGGGCGCTTGGTCGCTCCCCCCGTGCTGCAACAGATGGTTCAAATGGCTCTGAGCACTATGGGACTTAACATCTGTGGTCATCAGTCCCCTAGAACTTAGAACTACTTAAACCTAACTAACCTAAGGACATCACACACATCCATGACCTAGGCAGGATTCGGACCTGCGACCGCAGCGGTCACTCGGTTCCAGACCGAAGCGCCTAGAACCGCACGGCCACATCGGCTGGCTTCCTTCGATAGCTTCCGTGTTTGTCGCAACTCACTCAGTACTTACCGCTAGCCTACAGTACACTGGTGGTCGGCACAAACGCTGTGACTTCCAGTAACTGACAAGATACAGGAACTGACAAGATAGAATTTAGACGAATTTTTACTGTCCGCTAGGCATACTATTCTGGGACTTGGCAATATCTACACAGGGTACAACAAAATATGTATGACCAGATTTCCAGAAAACATTCTTCACACATAGAAGAAGAAAATATGTTATGTAGACATTGGTCCGGAAACGCTTTATTTCCGTGTTGCAAGTCCTTTTCTACTTCTCCTCATAATCACATTAATAATGGGAAAACAGAAACAGAGCGTACCAGCATTAAGTGGTATGTTTTTTTTTGCGTCAAATGTTCAAAATACCCTCTGTTAGCAAGGATACATACACCACTCCGTCGTTGCGCTGATGTACCCTTCGAGAATTGCATATTCTTTCATAACCTCGCCTGTACATCTTGTACCAGAACCCCGAACTCGAACCTCGTCCGCGCGGTCTAACGCGCTGCTTCCCGAGTGGAAAGGCATTCCGGTTTCCGTCATGAATCCGCCCGGCGGATTACTGTCGAGGCCCGTTGTGACGGCCAGCCTGTTGATGGTTTTGAAGGCGGTTTTCCATCTGCCTCGACGAATGCGGGCTGGTTTCCCTTATTCCCCCTCAGTTACATTATGTCGGCGATTGCTGCGCGAACACTGTCTCCACGTACGTGAACACCATAATTAGTGTACCTTGCAAACATCTGGGATTACACTCGTCTGGTATGAGAAGTACCCAGGGGGAGGTGGTGGTGGGGGGGGGGGGGCGGTTCCACTGGGGGCCGAATCGCACAACAACCCTGTGTTCGGTGTGGGGTGGTGGTGAGGTGGGTAGAGTGCTGTGGTCTGTTGTGGGGTTGTGAACCACTGAGGACTGCGGCGGGGACGAGAGCTTAGGAAAAAAGGAACAAATAAAAGCATCAAATGGTATGGGTGGAAAGGAATTACTGGATATGACGTGCACGACCCACAAAATTGTACATCACAAATGAATTAATCTGAAAATTAAGATGAAAGTGGAATTGAGCGGAACGGAAGCTACTGAAAAGATGTTATTGTGGGATGGCCGTTTAGAACGAATGGTATGGGAGGAATTCAAGAAAGAAAGAATAGAACGAGGCCATTGATAGGATCGACCCATGATCCGCCATCACAACCTTAGTTCCCTCCCACTTTCCAAACTTCAGAGGTGGTCTCCCACATACCTTGCGCTACTAGCATTCCTGGAAGGAAGAAGTTACGAAGAAAACACTGAGCCATAGTCTCGAAGATTGTTTCCAAAAAGAAACTTTCACTTAGCTGTGGAGTGTACACTTTTCTGAAGCTTAACGGAATACTCTGCGGAGACTCAAACCTGGAACCTTTCGCGTAAAATTCATTTCCTGACTGAGGAATTGAAGTATGTCTCATAATCCTTAAAAAATGGCTCTGAGCACTATGGGACTTAGCAGTTGAGGTCATCAGTCCCCTAGAACTTAAAACTACTTAAACGTAACTAACCTAAGGACATCACACACATCCATGCCTGAGGCAGGATTCGAACCTGTGACTGTAGCGGACGTGCGGTTCCAGACTGAGGACCTAGAACTGCTCTGCCACTCCGGCAGACCATAACCCTCCATCATCGTGTATTTGTCCGGCATATACACTGCCTGAAAGAATTATAACACCTTGAAAGACGATGCAGATTTCGATTGCATGCCAAAGTATACCACTGTGGAAATTGGTAAAATGTACTGATAAAGGTTTAGACGATTGTACTGATAAAGGCTTCAACGCCAATCGCCAACAGATGATGTAGTAACGTAGGCACTAGAGAGCAATTTGTGTCTACTATTTCAAATACAATATGTAGGAACAAGTTTTGTTTCGAACTATTAATTGTTTCTGGTTTTGTTCCATGTATTCTCAGTTCACAAGTATGAGAATAAAAAAAATATTTTTGTACTCCTTCTAAATGTAAAAATCACTTTATGGTATAAAAAGTAGTCAACTGCTTAAATTAGAGTTGCCCAAAAGCCACTTCTGCAATGGCAAAATGTAAAATACTTTTTAATCCGCGTTTTCATGTGGTTAGTTTAAATAACGAATAACTTTTTACATACAATTACATGTCCTCAATCTCTAGCAAATATCTATTTAAAAAATTAATTTATTTGTGAAACGTATTCGGTTCGTGTTCTGTAACACTTTTTTGAAGACATTATGGAATGACATTCTGTTGACATTGAAAACTTGTGTCTTTAAAGATTTGACATCAGATAAATTATTTTATCATTCTTCAGGACATTTTCTCGTTTTCCGTTTAAATAACATACTAGATCGGAATGATATTTGTTTACTAGGACCGGTCGTTCTGCCACGAGGACAGCCGAAGAGCGGCCAGCACCTGCCATAGGGGATACAAATTCTGAAGATGACTTAAATTTAAAATCGAAACCTGTAGTAATAAATATCATTGCGATCGAGACTTATTTTAATCAAATTATAGCACCACGTCACCGTTCTCCTATAGACACTGTTTTCTAAATTTATGGAAATCTCCTCATGTTTCCTTTTTCCCTTGAGAGAGGAAAATTTTGTGATAAAATTGGAGACATATGTAACTCCAATCTCCAAAGCTATATACACAGAACTGCTTTTTATTTTGAAAACTATGTTTTCCGTATTGACACTGCATACCATGCCGACAGTGCCATCGATTGGCTGTGTATCTAAATCGTTGAAATATATAAGTTTAAAGTTTTGTAAATTGCCAGAATCAGGTTTTGTTTAATGTTTTCACATGTGGAATAGTTTGTTCTCATAAGAAGACAATGAAATCTTTTATAATGGGAGACGCTTGTAAACAAAACTTATTTTGAGAGTGGTCAACCGTAAGGCTTTTGAAATAAGTGTTTACAGCGAACTGGACACGCTGCAGTAGGAAGGTGGCTAGCGTTGAGTTTGAGCGGACGTATGATGAAATGTTGAGCCGAGAGGCTTCCATGTGGATAGATCATGCACATACAATTACTCGACTAAATGCAGTGCTGTTGAGTATTGGTTTACACACTGACGAAGCTTGGGGCAGCAGCAATATATTTTATGTGCTAACAGCAACGAAAAAACTGCTATATCTCAGTTTAGGCCCTCAGTTTTGCTAATTGACCGCTAAATATATTACAACTGAAAATGTAGTTCTTTAACTAAATTCGTGTGATTTGGCATTACGGAATTAGATTATTTTAAGCCCCTTCGAGTTAAAAATCGCATAAAAAGTTGATAACGTTGCACCTGGCAACCTGCATATTGACAATTTGTATCAGTATACTGTGACTGCGAGCACCTGAATACAATATGATTGTGCTGAAACGAATGTGTGTCTACTCTTCGGTCATACTCCAGCATGTCATCTGCTTTGATGTTGCTGTGTTGTGAGGAAACAGGTATTGTGGAGAAGCGTTGCAAAAACGTTTTCTCACTTAAAGTAATTTTTTTTGAAAAATATTTTATAAAACCGTTTGCTTTTTTTACGTATTTTGGTGTGCTTTATTTCGGAGGGGGCGGGGGGCGTAGTTTTATACGATTTTTGTGTCCTACCGTGTGATTAGGTACTAAAAACGTCAGGGCTAAAACCAGTTCAGACAATAGCAATATTTCATACAATAATTAAATGTTGAGGTGGGAAATAGAACCAAATGTGGCTCACTGCACTATGATAATTGGAATTTTTGACATACATTGGCAGTAGCCCACGTTATGTAACATTGACGCTGTTTGCCGTTACTGTAATGAAGTCTTTCTTTTTCTAAGCAAACTGCATGTTAAGTCGATTTTCAACAGAAATTTTAAATTATTTCACAGACTTCTTTGTAAATTTTCGAGAGCTTTCGACTACAAAACGTGCAGATCAAGCAGGCACCATATCACGGAGATTATAACACTAGCGTCTGTCTGCTACTTCTATACCATAACCTTAAAGTTGGAATCAGGTCGTGAAATAAAACTATCTTGTTAAAGCAATTATGGTATAAAGCAACATAACAAAATTCCTCTGAGAGTAATTTTGTTATGTTGACCGTGTTGTACTTAACGGAGGTGGCTTATCGGAAATGAAAGTCAGAATTACGTATATATTTGAACAGTAACAAACAAAATTTTGCCTATCTGCACTGTTCAACGGATAAAGTAAACGGTCGCCAGCATAACTAGGCAAGAGAATGATTAACATTCTCGTTCAAGAAAATAGTTATTAATAACTTTAATGGATAAACACAACCTATACTTTGTCACACGCGAGTGCAGTGAACTCTTGACACAAACATATGTTTACTGTAAGATTGAAACTAACAGTTAGAGCAGCACAAACTATTTGCAGAATTATAACAGATACCGAAACACGCTATTACTTTCAGGGCTTACACAAACTGAATGGTCTTTGTAACGTTATTATTCACTGCAGAATAATTAATTTGATATAGGTTAAGTCTCTCTCAGTTAAATACTTTACTATTTAAAATGAAAGTTAATTGGAATCCACTAACAGGTTGCTTCTCACTAGCATTTGGATAAATAAATAATGTTTTTTATAATTAGTGGTTTTCCCATTACTTGTTACCTAGCGTTAACACAATAGACAAACTGTGGATCCTGTTATATTATTAATATGCACTTCCAATACACAAGAGAGACAAACACTTAGCAAACATGCGTATATAACGTTTCACACTGCAGTTTTCCACTTTTACTACATTTAGAGACAAAATTAACATATATGTAAGATACTGACTCACCTTCTGCGATTTACAAAAGGCAGTAATGTGATCATTTACTAAGCAAAACTTTATAAGCCTCAGTCTTAAGAACTCTTAATTTGAAGTTGGCAACATTACATTAATAAGCAGTTTTATTAGGAAAATTATTTTCAGCAAGCATAATTAACTTTAACTCACTCTCTTGCCACATTAACTTTAACTTTCTTTTTACTATGTTCAAGAGGCATTAATCAGCAAAAACACTGGTCTTCAATGTTATTTCAGTAGGGACACTCGGAAATCACTTTAGTTCAAACGGAGAGGTACCTGAGAGGTGTTATGATAAGGAGAAAAATTAAGGTAGGTGCATAAATTCAGTTATAAATTACCTTATATTTGAGCACACTAACACATCCATTAGGCTGATCCTTCACTGTACATTACTATAGTGCTCCATTATAGTGATTGCGTAATGTGGTGGCGATTGCATGTCGGTAAGTAGAATTGCAGGTAGAATTGCTGGACTGGTGGCGATGATAGATACAAATTCCAGAATAGTTCCAGTTATTTATCAATCCATCCGAGGCATTGGAAAGTAGCAGAAAAAAGCCTCTCTCGGGACCACCACAATATGCATCTTTTACAAGGCAATGCACAGTTTGATAGCTCGTCCCCGACTCGTAGCTCGTCCCCGACTCGTAGCTTGTCCCCGCCTGACTCTCAGTTCCACGTTTTCTACTTAGGCCAACCACAATTTGCGCGTGCTACACAGTTCCGTTCCCGAGGGGAATCACAACAGCTTTTACATACAAACTAACTAAGAACCCTAAGTGAGGATCAGCAGTTTACATAACAGCAACCAAATTCATTCAATAAAACATAATATTTGGACATATTGACATTTCTACAAAAAATTATTTACGCAGAAATTACAATTATATACAGTAAGTTTTGTTCACTCCAAATGAGACAGAGAATTTAAATGACAGATACACTACTTTGCATAGGACCAAACCATGACATCAAAGTTTGTACAAAGAAAGGAGTATACAATTTTGTGTTATCTATTCTATCAAACACACTTACAGAAACTCAATGATGTAACATTAAATGAAACAAAAGCAAAATAAATCCGTACAGCATTAGAGCTATGGTGTTACAAGATGCACTCGTGCTTCCTTCAACCAACTCAGCGAGTTTGAGGGAGGGGATAATTATGGTCTTTCGTGTGTGTGTGGGGGGGGGGGGGGGGGATGGTCGTTTCTGACAATTGCCGCACAACTGGTGTACCACGTCAGCATTCTCACACTCGTAGACGAGATTCTGGAAGCCCATGTGGCATGGACCTCTCCAAGGCCGTCGTGGTATATGAGTAGCATTGATAAATCTACAGTTTCCAAACCGCAGATAACAGCAAATGTGACCTCACACGTGTCAGGACGAACCAGTTACTATCAGATGGACTATGGGCATGGATACCTCTAGCCCGTCGTCCTCTCTCGACACAGCGTCGCCTTGTATGGCTGGACTCTGACTGTCGGTGAATCACCAGGATAACGTATTGGTGCACCATGATCTTCAGCGAAGAAAGCAGACTCTGCCTGCCTGCATGTAAATGATAGTCACTCGCCCCTACGACTTAAGCTTTGTGGGGAATGTCTCCAATAGTATGATTGTTGAAGGCACAGCTTGGCTGGGCAGTTTAATATACAGCAACTGATTGGAGACCCGAGTGTTTTTCGTGGACTCCATCTGAACTTCACCTGTGATGTACAAGCAGTGTTTCGAGGTAGTACTTGACTGACACTTGCTGTTGTGTGGGACAATCAAGCAGATTATGGCGGCCTTGAAGCATTTCCAGATGCTAACATTTTGGCTTGGAAGACATGGAGTGTTGCTGAGACTACAGGACTGTTGGCTAAGCAGCCTTCTGGTACTCTTCTTCCAAGTATGCCATTTGTTTTGACTACGAGAAGGAAGAAAAAGTTAAATGCTGATGAGTACACTGTGGTCTGCGGTAAGTTACAACTCTCGTTCGCCTCTGATGTTAGTGGAGAGAACGCTGCCCCAGCGCTCGACTGTTGTTCGACCCGTTCTCCTGCCGCTCTTGCAACAGGAAACAATGCGCTGTTCCCACAGGATAATGCTGGCTCACTAACTGCCCGAGAAACTCAATATGCTCTGCAAGACGTGCCGCAGCTATCCTGTCCAGCACAATCGCCGGACCTATCTGCAGTCGAATACGTGAGGGACATGATGGTGGCTGGTGCGACTCATCCGCCCATACCTCTTACAGAAGTAGCTTAACACGTCACGCAGATATGGAATAACATATCCTAAGACAGTGTTCCTCATCATTGTAGTCGATTGTATGTGTCTGTATTGTGCCTGTAATGACATCCGTTGAGGCCACATTGCGTACTAACATGAGTGTTTCAGCATTGTCTGTTATACCACACACATCAGCATCGCTTGAGCTCTTTATGTGTAAATATAATCATTCCATTTGTTCCAAACGAAGCGTGTTCAGAATTAACTTTGAATAAACTGGAAAACTCTCAAACAGGAAATCCGCCAGGAAGTTTCAAATCAGCGCAAATTCCACAGCAGAGAGAAAAATTATTAATATCATTAGTATACCTATGAGCATGCGAGGATGTATAGCTTCGGATTTCCACACAATTTAATTTTTCACACCAAAAACTACTACCTGTGTGTAAGATGTCGCTTAAAACCACATAGACATGTCCTTCCACCCTGATATCTAAACACAGTAAGACGCTGAAACAAAATATATTTTGATCACGCCTTGAAGAAAACACAATTTTTTTCTTGTTGACTTTTTTCTCATGTTTCAGTGATGTTTCTCCGTCATTAGTGGGTTTCTCTGGACTTTACTGCAAAAGAAAAGTAACGTTGGATAAAAAAGGTATGATAATCATCAGTCACAAAACTGCTTCTAAAATATGCTGCCCATCTTGTGCTGCACAGGTGGTATTTCACTTCAGTTTCTCGTTTGCAGCCGAGCGGAGGAGGCGCACGATCTGAGGCGCCTTACCACGGGTCGAGTCCTCCCTGGGGCTTGGATATGTGTGTTGTCCTTAGAGAAAGTTAGTTTAAGTTAGATTAAGTAGTGTGTAAGCCTAGGGACCGATGACCTCAGCAGTTTGGTCCCATAGGAACTTACCGCCACCACCTTCTCATTTGCAAGTTACAACACTTATCCTAAAATGAGTATCGAATATTTGTCATTTGGTGCAATACGTTACAATACCTACAGCTTGGGCAGAACGACATTTCGAGATTCGTAACACCGAAAACGCAGATGAAATACTTTCTTTACCATCCAAAATTTTTCGGCGTCTAATATCTACTGATACCTTGTAATATACTGCTATTTCAGGCTCAATAGCTGTATTAGAGAAACTGTATTTTATACGATGGATGTAATAGTGTATTTATTTTCGAAAGTATATAATTTATTGTCATTATAAGGTATGTATTGTAAACTGCTGTGTAATCGCCAAGGGAGCTTCGTTCAAACATATCGACAGCAACAACGAAATGGCAGTAGTTGTGCCATTGATTTTCTTTGCTCATGGAGAGTTTCTGTCGCGCTGCGAGCAGAGAGACCTTGAGTCTTGAAAGAGTGCGGAAGTGTTCGTAGACGGGCTTCACAAATGGCTCTGAGCACTATGGGACTCAACGGCTGTCATCAGTCCTCTAGAACTTAGAAAAACCAAACTAACCTAAGGACATCACACACATCCATGCCCGAGGCAGGATTCGAACCTGCGACCGTAGCGGTCTCGCGGTTCCAGACTGTAGCGCCTAGAACCGCGCGGCCACTCCGGCCGGCGCAGGCGCAGTGTACAGCTATGACCAAGGCAACGTAAGCGTATCTTCTTTGTTAACCAGCGAGTAATACGAGCACGGTCGGAATGAACAGGTGGAGGAAGCTGCTATTCTCACTACTGCCCATTAAATAATTATCCGTGGCTCTGGAGACGACTCATGGTTCTCAATCAGAAGCAGCAGCAGCAGCACCGGCAGCTCAGCATTATCGTCGGCTACATTCTTCGTCGCCCGCACAGTTACAACATCGTAAGGCTGTTAACTGAGAGACTATAACTAATATTGTATAAGCATGAACCAGTCGCATTTCTTTAACAAACTGTAACTTTCTTGAATGATACCCTGCAACAGTTAAGGCTTCTAGGGCACATGTGGTATCATTGTCCTCAGACACTATTACTAAACAGCGTCCCTTTCCTTTCCATGCAGTCACAGAATATAGTACAAATACACTCCTGTAAATTGAAATAAGAACACCGTGAATTCATTGTCCCAGGAAGGGGAAACTTTATTGACACATTCCTGGGGTCAGATACATCACATGATCACACTGACAGAACCACAGGCACATAGACACAGGCAACAGAGCATGCACAATGTCGGCACTAGTACAGTGTATATCCACCTTTCGGAGCAATGCAGGCTGCTATTCTCCCATGGAGACGATCGTAGAGATGCTGGATGTAGTCCTGTGGAACAGCTTGCCATGCCATTTCCACCTGGCCCCTCAGTTGGACCAGCGTTCGTGCTGGACGTGCAGACCGCGTGAGACGACGCTTCATCCAGTCCCAAACATGCTCAATGGGGGACAGATCCGGAGATCTTGCTGGCCAGGGTAGTTGACTTACACCTTCTAGAGCACGTTGGGTGGCACGGGATACATATGGATGTGCATTGTCCTGTTGGAACAGCAAGTTCCCTTGCCGGTCTAGGAATGGTAGAACGATGGGTTCGATGACGGTTTGTTTGTACCGTGCACTATTCAGTGTACCCTCGACGATCACCAGAGGTGTACGGCCAGTGTAGGAGATCGCTCCTCACATCATGATGCTGGGTGTTGGCCCTGTGTGCCTCGGTCGTATGCAGTCCTGATTGTGGCGCTCACCTGCACGGCGCCAAACACGCATACGACCATCATTGGCACCAAGGCAGAAGCGACTCCCATCGCTGAAGATGACACGTCTCCATTCGTCCCTCCATTCACGCCTGTTTCGCCACCACTGGAGGCGGGCTGCACGATGTTGGGGCGTGAGCGGAAGAACGGTGTGGGGGACCATAGCCCAGCTTCATGGAGACGGTTGCGAATGGTCCTCGCCGATACCCCAGGAGCAACAGTGTCCCTAATTTGCTGGGAAGTGGCGGTGCGGTCCCCTACGGCACTGCGTAGGATCCTACGGTCTTGGCGTGCATCCGTGCGTTGCTGCGGTCCGGTCCCAGGTCGACGGGCACGTGCACCTTCCGCCGACCACTGGCGACAACATCGATGTACTGTGGAGACCTCAGGCCCCACGTGTTGAGCAATTCGGCGGTACGTCCACCCGGCCTCCCACATGCCCACTATACGCCCTCGCTCAAAGTCCGTCAACTGCACATACGGTTCACGTCCACGCTGTCGCGACATGCTACCAGTGTTAAAGACTGCGATGGAGCTCCGTATGCCACAGCAAACTGGCTGACACTGACGGCGGCGATGCACAAATGCTGCGCAGCTAGCGCCATTCGACGGCTAACACCGCGGTTCCTGGTGTGTCCGCTGTGCCGTGCGTGTGATCATTGCTTGTACAGGCCTCTGGCAGTGTCAGGAGCAAGTATGATGGGTCTGACACACCGGTGTCAATGTGTTCTTTTTTCCATTTCCAGGAGTGTATGTGTGAAATCTTACGGGCCTTAACTTCTAAGGTCAGCAGTCCCTAAGCTTACACACTACTTAACCTAAATTATCCTAAGGACAAACAGACACACCCATGCCCGAGGGAGGTCTCGAGCCTCCGCCGGAACGAGCCGCACAGTCCATGACTGCAGCGCCGTACGCCGCTCGGCTAATACGGCGCGGCACAGGATGTAGTAAAAATATTAAACTTGATTAGCTATTTGCTGCCAATTTGTTTGTTCCCTAATGACCAGTTTCAGTTTAAATTTTTCGGCCGCGGTAACTGCTCTTTCTAGTACTACATAACAGAGACTTAACTAATTTGCAATTTTGAGTTTTAGCTTCGCTCACTTAAAATAAAGTAAAATTTCATTTCAAAAACTAATAACTAAAGATACACCACAAATCAGGCGTGAGCAATTTCCTTTATTCCGTATGTAGCCTAGAAAGTAACGAGTGCCTGCTTGGTACGCATTTTATTGCTGGTATGTTGAAAGCACACTTCGCTTGTCCGTCCACTTTTAGAATACTGTTGCGCGGAGTGGGGTCCTTACCAGATGGGACTGACGGAGTACATCGAAAAAGTTCAAAGAAAGGCAGCACGTTTTGTATTATCGCTAAATATGGGAGAGACTGCCACAGAAATGATACAGGATTTGGGATTGACATCATTAAAAAAAGGCGTTTTTAGTTGCGACGGAATCTTCTCACGAAATTCCAATCACCAACTTTCTCCTCCGAATGCTAAAATATTTTGTTGACACCGACTTACGTAGGTAGGAACGATCACCAAGATAAAATAATGAAATCAGCGCTCGTACGGAAATATATAGGAGTTCCTTCTTCCCTCGCGCTATACGAGATTGGAATAATAGAGAATTCTGAAGGTGGTTCGACGAACCTTCTTCCAGGCACTTAAATGTGATTTGCTGAGTATCCATGTAGATGTAGATGTTGATGTAGATGCTCATTTACTTAAATACATTCACTCTTTCAACAATTGAACTAAACAGTTTTCCTTTTTCCACATTTTGTGTTCCGTTGCGCAGAGGTCACTGAAAGTCATTTTGGAGATTTATTTTACCAGCAACTTCATTTAACTTTGCTTCCAAGCTTTATTATTTCAGAATAAATAATTGCAAACTCAGTGCTTTTTAATTCATTTATTTTGTCATGAATAGTTGTGTCGTGGAATAGTGACAACCTTCTGTTACCATGCCACTTACTCGTATTTGCTTGATTTTATTTGCCATTACTTTTACTATATTTTGGATATTCATTGCCCTAGTGGGCTGGCTACCGTTTAATTACCCTTTTTTGCCAATCTGTATTTTCTGTATTAATATTTCGTGGTACCCTTTTTCCACCTGTGTGCTTCATGAGCGACTGCAGTAAATTCCACTCGTTTGAGAATTATTATCATTATTCAGATTAGGTTTAGAATACATTCTTCCTTCAGAAAGCTCTGTGTTACTTTATTTTCGTCCTACTAAACAGTATTATATTCCTTCGTTAATGGTAGCCTTACTCATTGTAAAATTTCATCAGGCATACGCGATCACGTTCATATATCGCAATCCAATAGGCCGATGTGGAAGGGAAGGTTGGAAATTCCAACGAGACGATTTGCTGATACGGCACAGCGTCGCTAACCTGGGAACATCGTCCATTTGCCGTTCGCCAGGCAGTGCTCCTTCATACATAGTAGCACAAAGTTCCCTTTGGTGATATTGTCAAACCGTTCCGGCTAGAAACTGCCTCGTGACGATAGGAACTCAGATCTCTTCCCTGGTAGCGTCAGTCCGACAGCGGGATCCACAGTGGAGACTCGTATCTGTGGTGGCTCACGCCGATTGTGTTAATTGTCGTACATTGTCGACTTATTGACGAGTACATTTTTACGTTTAAGGCAATTGGAAACCAGCAAGGGCACTCCAAGATAGGAAATCAGAATTCAGAGAGCAGGCAATTACACTAAAGCTAGAACGCTGCGAATTACAGACGGTCTGGGCAGCTGTTTCAGGGGAGAAGTTTCACTTCAGAGAATTGACTGATAATTCCATCCGACGTCTGTACGCTGTTCTAAGGTGTGACAGTAGAAGATAGCCACAAAAAGACACGCCTTATGAGAGGCATCAAGCTTGACACTTGTCCCTCAAAATCGCAACAACGGCGATCCTCACTCCCTAGAGGACGCTCATTCAGGACCGACGGGCGCGACCGCGCCCCGCGGGTGCAAGGCAGTGTAGTTCAGCGCCCCGTCTGCGACCGTGTGTCGCTAGTGTCGGCATAGGGGCGATAGAGAGAGAGAGAGAAAGAGAGAGCTGCGGAGCGAGTGAGACCGCACAGCAGTGCCCTACGCTGGACTGTCCCGCAGTCAGACCCAACGTAAACAAAATAACAGAGGAAGCGCACCTCTGTAAGAGAGGCCGATGAGCGGTAAAACAAGCAACCATTTACCGTTTAGGTAACAACTATTGTTCGTGTGGCAGAATTACTACGAAAAGCTTTAGACAACAATATCCAAAACAAGAATCGAAGAACATCTTAGTTGTTTTCTGACCCACAGGTTCATTCTATTAGTCCTGCACATGCACATTCGTCATATGTACAATAGGCGTCTTCTGTAAAATATATCAGTTTCTTAAACGAACTAGAGTAATAAATATTCTGTTTTAGAAATAACTTTATGTAAGGGATATTTAGTCTGATTCTTACTGTTAGCAGTTAAAAGTAAATATTTTTTGTTATACTTTCTAAGTTTAGAAATCGGATCCTTAGTTTGCTGTTTCGTACGTAATAATTTTAACCGAACAAGTTTGAAAACGTATTAAAAAATAGAATTAAGGTTATAAAGTTCTTTAATTCTTACAGTCGACATTGTTAAAGAAGACAATTAAAATTTTACTCTTTTTTTTTCTTTTTCGAGGAAACGGTTTTGTCAATGTTTGGTACAATATTCCCTGAGACTGATAACGTCAAAGAATTAGTCAAATTTTTACCGCCAAGTAATGAACGGTTCTTAGTTTTAGCAAGCTTTAAAAGAGAGAAAAAGCGCTCACAGATATACGTGAAACCACACATTGAGAGAACATAGGCCGCGTGCTTGTGAAAAACGGGATATTTCTCTCGTGGAAGACAGCTGTAAAAGTCACCCAAAGTTTTACACATGAGAAAGCGGTCCTTAAGTCGGATATCGCACTTTAGGTCAATCAGCTCTAGTTGAAGCACTTGTGAGACGTCTTATGCCGAAGGGAAAACGGGTGAACAAATATGTCTAATGCCGATTGCAGCTCACTTATCTCCAAAAATCTGTTTTCAAACCGTTCTTGAATTCGCAAATGATTGCAACATAATCTCAAAAATCCGCATCTTCTTTAACGCTGTCTAGTGCAGGAAAGTGTCCACAATTCTTCTCGCGGAATGGTTTTTCCCACAAAATAACTTTTATTATTTTTATTCAATGCTTGAATCGTCTGTACTAAATCAACGACATAATGATTTTCGCGTTGGAGTGAAATATTCAAAGTGACCAGTAAGGTCACTCAAAAAAGCCGAATTTGCCACCCACTTAGGATCACAAAGTAATTCTTCAGGACGTCCTTTCAATTCCAAAAAGATATTTATTTCGCCCCTCAAGGGGAAAAACCGATGAAGCACCTTTCCTCTGCTCAGACATCTTACTACGGTGTGGTAGGGGATGTCCGGGTATTCCACTTCGATATCAGCCAGAAATTCCTTAAATTGGCGATGTGTGAGTCCATGCGAGCGATGAGAATTAACCTTTCAAAGAACTGTGACCACAACATTTTTTATGTTCACAATCTTCGCACATAGTGCATCCTGGTGTATCAGACAATGGACTATCGCGATTAAGGAACAGCCAAGTTCAGCCATTTTTGACCTCACGTAACTCAGAAATCCAGTACTTATCCCTTGTAGCGCACGGGCTCCATCCCTTATTACATTGGTCAGGTGTTCCCATTTTAAACTCATTGATTCTAACACGTTTTCCACGACTAGAAAAATATCGAAACCGGTGATTCGGTCTTTTAATGGTATAAGATCGAGAAATTCTTCGGTGAAACGCACATTGTCGCCGACATCTCGAATGAATATGACGAGCTATGTCCACAACCTCCGCGGACTCGTCAAGAGCGATAGAAAGTGAAATGTAGTTTGCCGCTCTTTCCATTAATTGCTGCTCCATATCCGAGACAAATCGTCGACTCTGTGAGCAACAGTTTTAGGCGAAAGAGCTATGTTTCCAAATTTTTCCATGAGGTCTGGTGGACAAATACAAGCCGCCGTGTCGACCAGGCAATCCTTGATGAGATTCCCAGCAGCAAAATGTTTCCCTGCTTCCCCAATACTCAGCGGTCATTTGCAAGTTGCGCACTAACTTTGCCCACCTGTTTCTTGCTCGTACCAAGCCGAAAAAGAACATACAAATAATTTTTTACAATGGAATGAGATTTTCACTCTGCAGCGGAGTGTGCGCTGATATGAAACTTCCTGGCAGATTAAAACTGTGTGCCCGACCGAGACTCGAACTCGGGACCCCTGCCCTTCGCGGGCAAGTGCTCCACCAACTGAGCTACCGAAGCACGACTCACGCCCGGTACTCACAGCTTTACTTCTGCCAGTATCCGGATACTGGCAGAAGTAAAGCTGTGAGTACCGGGCGTGAGTCGTGCTTCGGTAGCTCAGTTGGTGGAGCACTTGCCCGCGAAGGGCAGGGGTCCCGAGTTCGAGTCTCGGTCGGGCACATAGTTTTAATCTGCCAGGAAGTTTCATATCAGCGCACACTCCGCTGCAGAGTGAAAATCTCATTCTGGAAACATCCCCCAGGCTGTGGCTAAGCCATGTCTCCGCAGTATCCTTTCATTCAGGAGTGCTAGTTCTGCAAGGTTCGCAGGAGAGCTTCTGTAAAGTTTGGAAGGTAGGAGACGGATACTGGCAGAAGTAAAGCTGTGAGTACCGGGCGTGAGTCGTGCTTCGGTAGCTCAGTTGGTGGAGCACTTGCCCGCGAAGGGCAGGGGTCCCGAGTTCGAGTCTCGGTCGGGCACACAGTTTTAATCTGCCAGGAAGTTTCAATTTTTTACAATCCTGTTTTTAAAACACTTTTATCACTTAATTGATTCATTCATTGGAACTCAAATAAAAAACTAACTAAGGAGATTGGTTTTAGATGAGTTTTCCCCCATTTCCGCTGAAAAGGACAGTGGTGTGTGGTCGCAAAATTTAATTTTTACCTATTGCAATATTTGCGTACAGCGGCACGGTGAGGCTCGGCGGGCGGTCCGCACGGCTAGCTAAGCGACACGGCTCGGCCACTGCGACAGCATAGGAATTCGCCCGGGGCGCTGGCACTCTGGCCGCGGGCGATCGCGGTTGCTGGCGCCCCACGGCACAGTTTGGACGAGCCTGCCCTAGAGGCCTCAGGATGGGGACAGTTGACGTAAAACACTGTCGTTTCTAACCGTAATAGGAAAGGCAGCGACTTTTACTTGGAGTTTAACGTAAAGTTCAGACTAGAAGAAGGGTAGAAATGAAAAATGTGATTGGCCGGACGTGCAATGCCACTCGTCAGATTGGCCGAAGCCCGTAAAGAGCTGGTGGGTTGCTGGGCCAACTATAGAAAGGGAGCCTAGTGCGTCGCCACAATCCTTCAAAAAACCATGCTTTTGTATTCAGAGTTCTCAGTCAGAGCGTCGTGGCGCGAACTCCGTGTCGCTCGTTGCCAGCCTCAGGTAAGCTCCGCCAAGCCTCTCTTTCTCATTTTGAGCGCTACTGTAGAAGTTCTTAATGTTGATAATGTCTGCCATTTGTGAGCTGTCACACCACGGACTAGACTGACTTCTATTGTAGAATCAGTAGCTCACTTTCATTTTTCTAATGTATAGAAATAGCCTTCAAAATGGTTCAAATGCCTCTGAGCACTATGGGACTTAACTCCTGAGTCATCAGTCCCCTAGAACTTAGAACTATTTAAAAATAACTAACCTAAGGACATATCACACATTCATGCCCGAGGCAGGATTGGAACCGGCGACCGTAGCGGTCGCGCGATTCCAGACTGTAGCGGCTAGAACCGATCGGCCATCCGGCTGGCAGATAGCCTTCATTGTAGTAGTTAGTGTGATTGAGAATAAATGGTATCCTTCAGTCTTCTACTGTGAGCATCCTGTCGAGTTTTAATTGTTCAATAATGACAATATCGGGCCGACGGACAAAGCAAACAGTCACGATTGGAATCACTATAGCCAATTATTATGCGAAATTATATTATTAAATGTCATGATCGGACACGAATGTTAGGACTAATGGATTAATATATGAGCAAGTGATACGTGTGACTGTAATCAAAAGAGTGCAGAAACAATTTTGTTTGACTGCGGTGCTTTGGGAACACTTCCAGACTGCAATAAAACATGGCGCCGTATAAAATACGTAATGCGCTTTTTACCGCAGATTAGCTTCCGACTTTCCTACGATTTTAACCCAACAACGCTACAACATCTCATAGAGAACACAATCTGGTGCTATCATCCGCTGCGAGAGGGTGATCCCCAGAAAATACCCGGTAGGTGTCCTCCTGAGAAACTTTGCGATGTGTGCCGGATTTGCATATCACAAAAAAAACCTCGTGTGTACGGTTTACTTTTAAAACCAGATACAGGGGCACTTAACTTGTTAACACAACCTGAGTGTTTTAAACTAGATTCGTTGACATTAGGATGCTTCTGATGAAATAAAAATTTAGCCAAAATAGGAACGGCTAATGTATAGCTGTCCCCTTTCTTTGCTATGGAATTTAAAGTTCTACTGTTTTTAGCTACCACCATTTTATATCAAATAGACTAGTTAGAAAGTGGGAGACGAGGTACTGGCTGAAATAAAGCTGTGAGGACGGGGCGTGAGTTGTGCTTGGGTAGTTCAGATGGCGCCGGCACGGTATCTCAGCGTGTTTGGTCAGAGGGCTGCTCGCTCGCTCTCTCTCTCTCTCTCTCTCTCAAAAAAAAAAAAAAAAAAAAAAAAAAAAAAAAAAAAAAAAAAAAAAACGAGTAAAGGAATCAACGATGAACTTGAATGGAGTACCGAATTCCAGTCTCGGACCGGCACTCTGTTTTAATCTGCCAGAGTGAAAATTTCATTCTAGTTATACTTACCTTCGTTTTATTCTCTCGCTCTGTTATTATTGCTATAGTTCGTGAAAAATTTCTGTACTTCTGCGTCACAAAAGCTTATTCCTTGAGTAGGAATTGTTCTATGCGTTGAGCATAAGAACACAATTTTAATTATTGTTGTAACTTATTTTCTTGTTGCTGCTCGTCGTGGCCAGTCAGGGTGACCGAGCGGTTCTAGGCGCTACAGTCTGGAACCGCTCGACCGTTACGGTCGCAGGTTCGAATTCTTCCTCGGGCATGGATGTGTGTGATGTCCTTAGGTTAGTTAGGTTTAAGTAGTTCTAAGTTCTAGGGGATTGATTAGATCAGACGTTAAGTCCCATAGTGCTTAGAGCCATGTTTTCGCCCGTCATGTTTCGCAACAGTATAATCTAGTTTCCACACAGTATAACTCTTCGCATTGCAGAAGTATATATTAGTCGAGAAAACATGAACTGAAATAGCTTTCTGATGAAAATACATTATTAATTGAGGTAAGTGTTGAAGCCTTACAAAAGCAAAATACTGTGAGCTGTTTTACCATAGGGTATCTTGTTAGGCAAGTAAATCATTTCCATCGTTACATGCCGTTTGAGAACGGCAATCACACATGCAGAGAAAGCTTTTGACAGTGCAATTCAGTTTAGTTATTTGAAAGGGGAAAAACTATTGTATAGATATATACCCGATGATTTCGTCGTCTTTGAAGCGCAAGTGCTGCCTTTCGTTTTCCTGTTGATTAATAACGTAAAGGTAAGCGTTGAGAGACGACCTCAGACGTTCACGCGTTTACGATCTTAGTTAGGCTGCTGATCAACCGTCACATCACACAGCTGTTCAATTAGTTTGAACATCAGTGGAAAATACCGGTGGTTGGTTCTACATGTTCCATTTAGTGATCAATTTTAGGAATGATGCAGTACATTCACTTTTTAGTACCAAGTTCCATTCTTTGCTAGAAATCCACAACTGCTCTTTAAAAGAAATGTGATTATCTACTTGAGGTCCTAGTAGAGTGTTTATCTTATGCAACTAAATTTATGTTGCCGGAGGACAGTTGCTCTTTCTCTGGGAGGCAGATCAAGTTTCTCGACTACAAACATGAACAGTACTGTCTCGTTTCCTCGTTTCCTGATACGATGTACACACTTAAGAAACTCTACCTGGCTTCATGCTCCGCACAATACGCTCCATGAACTGTACCTCTTTCTCCATCCTCCTACTATGGACGAATACTCTCGCTCCGTGTGCCACAATGGTCACCATTGATGTGTGGCACCGTTGGCATCATTCGCTTCTTTGTGTTCATTTGTCTGCGATCGACTCTGTATCACGTGGCTGCGGTTTTCGTCTTTGGTCGCCTTTCGTCTATTTAAGCGCACGACGCTGTGGCGAGAGGGCTGGTTTTGGTCTGTTGGTTGGCGCTCTGGCGTGCAGTCTGGTTGTCGGCGGTCCCTCTTTGCGCATGCTCTGCCTCTTCCTGTCACGTGGGCAGAGGAGCGTGGCGGAGACGTCCATGCTGTCGGCGAATGTATGAAGCGTCTAGTGAGAGGGCGATGGTCTCGTCTATGCTGCTAAACGATGTGAAAGTGACTTTGGAATGCATCAGCCTGCAACCGGATGCGCTACAGAATCAAACGGTGGGAATTATTCAGGCTCTTAAGGTCCCGCTCTACATACGTATAATGAATTCCTGCTGTTTGCAGTTGGACGCTCATGTTATCTGTTTCGTACTGACCATTGGTGCACAACTTATTGGACAGTGGTTGCCCACCTGAATGAGGTTTGTCTGTTTTGGACGCACCTGAGATACGGGCAAGGTATGTATATGTACGTGCACTCCGAAGTAACCACAGGTTCGATTTTCTGGCTATATGCTGCTACTTAGGAATGTGTTCAGAGATAAACTAGCACCGGATTAATGATGAAAAATTTATTTTGTGCTGGACTCCTGTCGTATTGTAAGTATTGAGTGTGAATTCATGGAATATATATAAATAGCCTCGCGGAATGGCAGCGCAATTTGACGCTTCATGTCACGGACTGCGCAGCCCCTCCCGCCGGAGGTTCGAGTCCTCTGTCGGGCATGGGTGAGTGTGTTGTTCTTAGCACAATCTAGTATATGTTGTGTAAGTCTAGGGACCGAAGACCTAAGCAGATTGGTCCCTTAGAAATTCACACACATGTTATGAGTTAAGTTACGAGCGTGTGATTTAGCACTATGACCAGCGTCTTTCATATTTGAGAATATTATCACTTCCTGCACTGGCAGTAATAAGCCTGTCTGTACATGTTATTAATGACAAAGTAATGCAGATATTTAAAGTGGTTCATTCTGAATGTGAATGGCTTGTGAGTCCCTTGTGACCGTATTTCTGTTTTGAGGATTGTGTTACTGTGGGTACTGCCCATTTTCCGTGTGATTTTCTGTTGTTGTTTCAGTGGGATAATCAGCGGTGCGCGTCGACCATTGTTGCTGGTCGTTTAACTGGGGGACGACACCTTGACGGCGGCCGGTTTGAGTTGTCACCGATGGCGCGATTGCTGTGTTTATCAGTAGACTCCATTTCTTCGGCGAGTTTCAGTATTTTATTAATTGTTCCTTGTGACGCCGAGGCGTCTGTCTTTCCTTCTTCAGCGTTCCTTTCAGCTTTCAATCAGGCTCAATCAGAGTTGTAGTTTCCGCCCACATCTCATGTGCCATCACTGAAATTTTGTAATGCCTGACACATGACTTTCATTGTATTGAGGTTTTAATATCTCATTCGGAAAGAGAAGTTGTGAGTTGTTTCTGTTCTTATATCTTAAACAGTGTCCTCCTTCTGTGGGAGTTCTATCAGTAAACCATTTATTGTTTGTATGGCTCTTAAGAGTTATGTAAAGTGCGTTTTAAAATTATTTATTGTTTGGTTTGGGCTTTGACACCCGTAGACATTTTGTCTGTTCAGTAATGTTTCAAATTCTAGGGCAACTATGTATATTATTCTGGGGTAGCAGCGGTTTGCTGTTGTCAAGCCATTGATAAATAAAATCTGTTGGAAATCACAAGCCAGTGTTTGTGTTTGATCGGTAATTATTGCCTTGTCTTTATTGACTGGAAGTACCCTTGAGCGTGTGTCCCACGTCTCAACCACTATCGCCTCAAAATAAAGATATATCATTCTTTCAGAAAGTAATTGTTGCGCAACCATTAAAATCTATGGGAGTACCAGCAACAACTTATTTGTTTATTTACTTGTGCTGCATGCGACCATGCGAACCTGAGCTACTTGGTCAGTGGAGAAACAGCACATTGTTTACAGAACACTTATTAGAAAATTTATAAACAAAGATTTGAAGAATTAATAAAACACACAAAAAAGAGAGTACACGACTAACTAACACATTACACAGAAAAGTTCCATACTATAGCGAAAAAAGCATGTAAGGAAAAGGAGTGTGCCACAAGAAAATCTTCGAGCTTAAATACTTGCGGTTTATCGCTGATGTCTACAGAGGCCTGCTGAACAGGAAACCTGCTGAATAGTGCATTGCCGGCCAGAGTGGCCGAGCGGTTCTAGGCGCTACTGTCTGGAACCGCGCGACCACTACGGTCGCAGGTTTGAATCCTGCTGCAGGCATAGATGTGTGTGTGATATCCTTAGGTTAGGTAGGTTTAAGTAGTTCTAAGTTCTAGGGGACTGATGACCTCAGATGTTAAGTCCCATTTGAACCAATTCATTTCTGAGCAACCCTTATGGAAGGCTTACCCAAGTGTATTTCCATCTTGTTATCGCAGGATGAATGTTGCAGTTTCCTCTGCATGAATCAGTATTGAAAATAGCAAATATAATAGAATGCATTGTATATACTGGGAGGTAGTGCTAGAATTCCAAGATACCTGAACGCTACCATACACGAAGTTCACATACTGACATCGCAGATCAGCCTGACCTCACCCACCGTCATAAGAACTTCAAATGCTTGACTTCACTGACAGAACACTTCTGGAGCATAAAATTTCGCTCCTATAAGAGTCGCTTGGCAGGAGATGTGTGTTTTGCATTTTGTTTCAATTTGGCATAAATATATTATCTGAAAACCATGCACTGATGTTACTGACTACCCTGTCAGCTATATCGTTTATATTACATTCCATATCTCGCACAATAACATGTCTCATCTGCATAGAGAACAAATTTTGAATCATTTGCCATGTTCATTGTCAGATCATTAATATGTATCAAGGAAAATAAAGGACGGAGAACGGAAACCTGCGGAACTCCACACTTTACATCGCTCCCCACACCCGTCCTCAAACCCCGCCCTATCTGTTGACAGTGGATGATGTTTTGCTTCCTGCTTCCCAGATACGATATTTGTTGAATCTTTTTCGCTAATTATATAACGTTCCAGCTTGTGCTGAAGTATTGTATGGCCCACACTATTAAAAGCTTTTAAGTAAAAGAAAAAAGCTACTGTCGTCAGTAGTGCCGCTTCACACGCTAGAGAAAAAGCAGACTTTTCTGTTAATATTCCATTGTTGTTGATATACTGCCACTACTTTTCTATACACTGCTTTCTGAAAAACGTTTGAAACCACTGAAAGCAATGAAATAGGCCGGTAATTTTTTTCACTATCTCTTTCATCCTTTTTAGTGTGGTTTAACTAAGAAGTATTTCAGTCTAACAGGAAAATGACCTCACATGAGGGATACACAACACAGCTGAGTCCAGAACTAATGTTTGATGCACTGATCTTCATAAACGTTCTTGAAATTTTGTAATACCGGTGGAGGCCTTTACTCTTTAATGATGTAGTAATGGATTCAGTTTCATCATTGCTTGTTTCCCACAGATGAAGCTGCAGTTTTCTCGAAACCCTAGGTGTCAATAGTTCTACACATTTACCTGTACTAATAAAATTTTGATTATCGACTGACCATTCTCCTTGCCAGATGGTTAGCGTCACTGTCGTTGGTGCGGTAGGATCCTATTCCGATTCCCCGTTCCTCCTCGGATTTTTCTGAGGCACGGAGGCGTGGAATGGGGTACACTCAAACTCGTAATGTCAAATGAGGAACAACTTGAATAAAGAAGCAGGATTAATCTGCAGATAATAACGCCTGGAACGGAAGGTGTCATGCTGATAAAATGTACCATGCTCATAGATCGCTCCTCACACTGACTTGTAGGTAGCAGTCGGCCAAACTGGACCGACTTAAGGCCAAATCCATGATGGTGCCTTACCTGGGCGACACACGTCATTCTTGAGTTAATAGACAGGGTGTTTCCGTAAGAGCGTGCAAAAATGTAACAGCACATAGAAAATGCTCCACTGAACAATTTTAGGTAGGGAACCTGAGATCGCATAAGCCAGCTTAAGAAGATGTGGAAGTAAACTTGTCAACCGCTTTGTCTAGCATTGCTGTTTTCCGGCTCATTTATAAATAAGATGCGTACAAGTTGACACTTACTGTGCTGTTTATTTACGTTTACATTCTTTATTTCCTGCAAGGAAATAAGGAGGACGAGCCTGATTAATAGGAAGTCAGAATGGCGACCTGTACTTCAGGGCCGGCCGCTGTGGAAGGCGGTTCTAGGCGCTTCAGTCCGAAACCGTGCTGCTGCTACGGTCGCAGGTTCAAATCCTGCCTCGGACATGGTTGTGTGTGATGTCCTTAGGTTAGTTAGGTTTAAGTAGTTCTATGTCTAGGGGACTGATGACCTCAGATGTACTTCAGGTTCGTGCAAAGAGCTCTGCACAAGTCGTTGGAGAACGTACCCTTGGTTGTTCGTGAGACGATGTGGACACAACATAACGGTGCACTGCTTCACTTCAGTGTTGAGGTCCGCAACCATCTCGTCGCTGTATTTCCTGGTCGCTGGTTTGCAAGAGGAGGTCCTATTCGATGGCCTGCGAGGTCACCTAACCTGAACCCCCTTGATTATTTCCTATGGGGATATCTGAATTCACTTGTCTATGAGACCCCATTGGATAGAGAGAGTTAGTTGCCAGAATTGTAGCTGACTGTGGCGTGATTCGAAATACACCAGAGATATTCGTCAGAGTGCGTCAGGGTGATGGCTGTCTGTTTCAGCTCATTTTGTAAGATGCAGTACAAATGGTGCGTTCCTAGTGTCGATGATGGTATTTGCAGTTAACTAGAACTAATGTAAATGGAAAAGCACGCAGTAATGTGATTGTATTCTTATTATCTCCTTAAGCTGGCTTCTCCAACCCCAGGCTTCTTACCACAAATTGTTCAGTGGAGCATCCTGTACGTCTCGTTAAATTTTTGCACTCTGTTACCGGAACACCGTGAAGAACATTGTGTAACCCACGCCTGTTTTCCATATTACGTAGCTGTACCGCCACACCACGATGGCACTGAATAACTTTTAATTTCAATACCTGAATCGAAAAAAGGCCCCCGGAGTAGACAACATTCCATTGGAACTACTGTCAAAACTCTACCATCTGGTGAGCAAGATGTATGAAACAGGCAAAATACCCTCAGACTTCAAGAAGAATATAATAATTCCAATCCCAAAGAAAGCTGGTGTTAACAGATGTGAAAATTACCGAACTATCAGTTTAATAAGTGACAGATGCAAAATACTAACGCGAATTCTTTACAGACGAATGGAAAAACTAGTAGAAGCCGACCTCGGAGAAGATCAGTTTGGATTCCGTAGAAATGTTGGAAGACATAGGGCAATACTGACCCTACGACTTATCTTAGAAGCTAGATTAAGGAAGGGCAAACATACGTTTCTAGCTTTTGTAGACTTAGAGAAAGCTTTTGACAATGTCGACTGGAATACTCTATTTCAAATTATGAAGGTGGCAGGGGTAAAATACAAGGAGCGAAAGGCTGTTTACAATTTGTACAGAAACCAGATGGCAGTTATAAGAGTCGATGGGCATGAAAGGGAAGCAGTGGTTGGGAAGGGAGTGAGACAGGGTTGTTGCCTCTCCCCGAAGTTATTCTATTAGTATATTGAGCAAGCAGTAAAGGAAACAAAATAAAAATTCGGAGTAAGTATTAAAATCCAAGGAGAAGAAATAAAAACTTTGAGGTTCGTCGATGACATTGTAATTCTGTCAGAGACAGGAAAGGACTTGGAAGAGCAGTTGAACGGAATGAACAGTTTCTTGAAAGGAGGATATAAGATGAACATTAACAAAAGCAAAACGAGGGTAATGGAATGTAGTCGAATTAAGTCGGGTGATGCTGAGGGAATTAGATTAGGAAATGAGACACTTAAAGTAGTAAAGGAGTTTTGCTATTTGGGGAGAAAAATAACTGATGATGGTCAAAGTAGAGAGGATATAAAATGTAGACTGGCAATGGCAAGGAAAGCGGTTCTGAAGAAGAGAAATTTGTTAACCTCGAGTATAGATTTAAGTGTCAGGAAGTCATTTCTGAAAGTATTTATATGGAGTGTAGCCATGTATGAAAGTGAAACATGGACGATAAACAGTTTGGACAAGAAGAGAATAGAAGCTTTCGAAATGTGGTGATACAGAAGAATGCTGAAGATTAGATGGGTATATCACATAACTAATGAGGAAGTATTGAATAGGATTGGGGAGAAGAGACGTTTGTGGCATAATTTGACCAGAAGAAGGGATCGGTTGGTAGGACATGTTCTGAGACATTAGTATTGGAGGGCAGCGTGGAGGGTAAAAATCGTAGAGGGAGACCAAGAGATGAATACACTAAGCAGATTCTGAAGGATGTATGTTGCAGTAGGTACTGGAAGATTGCACAGGATAGAGTAGCATGGAGAGCTGCATCAACCCAATCTCAGGACTGAAGACCACAAAACAACAACCTACGTAGTCTCTAAAGTACCGGGTGATCAAAAAGTAAGTATAAATTTGAAAACTGAATAAATCACGGAATAAAGTAGATAGAGAGGTACAAATTGACACACATGCTTGGAATGATATGGAGCTTTATTAGATACAAAAAAATACAAAAGTTCAAAAAATGTCCGACAGATAGCGCTTCATCTGATCAGAATAGCAATAATCAGCATAACAAAGTAAGACAAAGCACGATGATCTTCTTTACAGGAAATGCTCAATATGTCCACCATCATTGCTCAACAAAAGCTGTAGTCGAGGAATAATGTTGTGAGTAGCATTGTAAAGCGTTTCCGGTGTTATGATGTGGCATTGGCGTCGGATGCTGTCTTTCAACATTCCTAGAGATGTCTGTCGATTACGATACACTTGCGACTTTCAGGTAACCCCGAAGCCAATAATCGCACATACTGAAGTCTGGGGACCTGGGAGGCCAAACACGACGAAAGTGGCGGCTGATCACACGATCATCACCAAACGACGCCCGCAAGAGATATTTCACGCGTCTAGCAATATGGGTTCGTTCTAATAAAGCCCCATGTCATTCCAAGCATATGCGTAAATTTGTACCTCTCTATCTACATTGTTCTGTGATTTACTACGTTTTCAAATTTATACTGACTTTTTGATCACCCGGTAAATGTAAAAACCTAGAGGTAAGTGTTGCCATCTGTTGCTGGGCGTTAGACCTATGTCAATTTCTATAATTCCCGTACCCAGAAACAGATGGCAACACGTCACTAAGCGTGTACAGTTGAGGGTTAGTGCGTTTTATCCGCGCATGTCCTCATATGTACCTAGACTGCCTGTTTTTATTGCATTACTTTAATCACTTAAACAGTTTATACGACATACGATAACATCACAGCAAGAGTCGATTAATCAATGTGCTTTTAAGACGACGGTTTTTAACACGCAGACACACACGCCGCCCTATACCCTCAGTAAGTTTAGGCGACGACGGCTATTCAATTCGGCTCGGAGTCGACCGAAGTGAAAATCTCCATGTTCTATTTTTTATGTTCTCAGTCTTTGAATATTAATAGAGATGTGACAGTGTGTCTGGGGATGTGAGTTCTATCGTAATTTAAGTAATCTTTTATCTCATATTAGGGTAAATTCTTAATGCGAATTTTTATCGATATTCTTAAAAGTGCCACTGAATATAATAAACGTTATTCAATAAATCGTAATCTTTTTGAGAATACATTTTAAAAAAACTGTTACAATACTTTGAAATTTTCAGTAAGTGAAAGCTGATTGCTGTGGGGCTGTACAGGAACCGATATCCTTCCTCTTCATTTGTACCTGCATAGTAATATGAGAAACATATGTTTCAGTTTTCAAAAATACCGTATTAACAGTACATTAAATTTACGTAACTGAATAGTCGCCTGATAGACACAAGAAGAATTTCAGCAACTTTTAGCATTTCATGAGGTTCTCTCGCCTCGAATGTTGAATGTTTAATGAGCTGCTGAAGGATGTGCACGAAAGGAAAAAACACAGTGTCTCACATTATTCGTTTACGTACATCTTAACAAGACGCAAAGTGTTAGTAATGCATACGGTGTTGAACTCATTATCATGCCAACATAGTTAGCAGTCTCCTTTCGTGAGTGGCCGTTGTAGTATCGCACGCGAGATAGAACATTACCGTAAAGCATACAGAAATTTCAGAGTACATCTTCGAAGAGAGGTAATTATCATAACAAATTTGCATTCACTTCTCACACGTTTTACCAAGGCTGCATACTGGTTCCTAGAGCATCCTTATCACAGAAGAACTTGATTTCTTAGTCCACGTTGTTTCTTCATTTCATGTATCATAAGTGCTTAACAAGTTATTTAAATGCGAACTTCGCGTAGTATTATAGTTACATGCGAGTTTAGGGTAATCTATAATCACATAATGGGATAATCTGAAGTCCACACCAGATATAGCTGGCGTTAGATTGTTAGAACACGCACTACACGTTCTAAGATATATGCTTCAACACCTACGTAAGTATGAGGTCGATACTATTTATTACCTGTTGTTAATTCCATTATATGATTACGGTCGTCATGCTTCTACCTATTAATCGGGTTTGTCTGTGTTACTACGTCCTAGGTTCACTTTATATGAAATGGTAGTTGAAATCTCCCGAAAGTACCTTGCGATAAATATTTTACAACAGAAGATGGAAAATAACGACTGTTACACATTGTGACCTCGGAACAGCGTGACAGTATCTCTCGTGGCAATGTATTCCGAACCTCTTTGGAAACTAACGGAGTAATTTTATATTTACCACCAAAATGAACTTTGAATATGATTCACGCCTATAGCTTATGTTAAGTCATCTACATCTACATCTACATCTACATCTACATGACTACTCTGCAATTCACATTTAAGTGCTTGGCAGAGGGTTCATCGAACCACAATCATACTATCTCTCTACTATTCCACTCCCGAACAGCGAGCGGGAAAAACGAACACCTAAACCTTTCTGTTCGAGCTCTGATTTCTCTTATTTTATTTTGATGATCATTCCTACCTATGTAGGTTGGGCTCAACAAAATATTTTCGCATTCGGAAGAGAAAGTTGGTGACTGAAATTTCGTAAAAAGGTCTCGCCGCGACGAAAAACGTCTATGCTGTAATGACTTCCATCCCAACTCGTGTATCATATCTGCCACACTCTCTCCCCTATAACGCGATAATACAAAACGAGCTGCCCTTCTTTGCACCCTCTCGATGTCCTCCGTCAATCCCACCTGGTAAGGATCCCACACCGCGCAGCAATATTCTAACAGAGGACGAACGAGTGTAGTGTAAGCTGTCTCTTTAGTGGACTTGTTGCATCTTCTAAGTGTCCTGCCAATGAAACGCAACCTTTGGCTCGCCTTCCCGACAATATTATCTATGTGGTCCTTCCAACTGAAGTTGTTTGTAATTTTAACACCCAGGTACTTAGTTGAATTGACAGCCTTGAGAATTGTACTATTTATCGAGTAATCGAATTCCAACGGATTTCTTTTGGAACTCATGTGGATCATCTCACACTTTTCGTTATTTAGCGTCAACTGCCACCTGACACACCATACAGCAATCTTTTCTAAATCGCTTTGCAGCTGATACTGGTCTTCGGATGACCTTACTAGACGGTAAATTACAGCATCATCTGCGAACAACCTAAGAGAACTGCTCAGATTGTCACCCAGGTCATTTATATAGATCAGGAACAGTAGAGGTCCCAGGACGCTTCCCTGGGGAACACCTGATATCACTTCAGTTTTACTCGATGATTTGCCGTCTATTACTACGAACTGCGACCTTCCTGACAGGAAATCACGAATCCAGTCGCACAACTGAGACGATACCCCATAGCTCCGCAGCTTGATTAGAAGTCGCTTGTGAGGAACGGTGTCAAAAGCTTTCCGGAAATCTAGAAATACGGAATCAACTTGAGATCCCCTGTCGATAGCGGCCATTACTTCGTGCGAATAAAGAGCTAGCTGCGTTGCACAAGAGCGATGTTTTCTGAAGCCATGCTGATTACGTGTCAATAGATCGTTCCCTTCGAGGTGATTCATAATGTTTGAATACAGTATATGCTCCAAAACCCTACTGCAAACCGACGTCAATGATATAGGTCTGTAGTTAAATGGATTACTCCTACTACCCTTCTTGAACACTGGTGCGACCTGCGCAATTTTCCAATCTGTAGGTACAGATCTATCGGTGAGCGAGCGGTTGTATATGAGTGCTAAGTAGGGAGCTATAGTATCAGCGTAATCTGAAAGGAACCTAATCGGTATACAATCTGGACCTGAAGACTTGCCCGTATCAAGCGATTTGAGTTGCTTCGCAACCCCTAAGGTATCTACTTCTAAGAAACTCATGCTAGCAGATGTTCGTGTTTCAAATTCTGGAATATTCCATTCGTCTTCCCTGGTGAAGGAATTTCGGAAAACTGCGTTCAATAACTCCGCTTTAGCGGCGCAGTCGTCGATAACAGTACCATCGGCACTGCGCAGCGAAGGTATTGACTGCGTCTTGCCGCTTGTGTACTTTACATACGACCAGAATTTCTTCGGATTTTCTACCAAATTTCGAGACAATGTTTCGTTGTGGAACCTATTAAAGGCATCTCGCATCGAAGTACGTGCCAAATTTCGCGCGTCTGTAAATTTTAGCCCATCTTCAGGATTTCGCGTTCTTCTGAACTTCGCATGCTTTTTCCGTTGCCTCTGCAACAGCGTTCGGACCTTTTTTGTGTACCACGGGGGATCCGTTCCATCTCTTACCAATTTATGAGGTATGAATATCTCAATTGCTGTTGCTACTATATCTTTGAATTTGAGCCACATCTCGTCTACATTCGCATAGTCAGTTCGGAAGGAATGGAAATTGTCTTTTAGGAAGGCTTCTAGTGGTACTTTATCCGCTTTTTTAAATAAAATTATTTTGCGTTTGTTTCTGATGGATTTGGAAGAAATGGTATTGAGCCTAGCTACAATGACCTTGTGATCACTAATCCCTGTATCAGTCATGATGCTCTCTATCAGTTCTGGATTGTTTGTGGCCAAGAGGTCAAGTGTGTTTTCGCAACCATTTACAATTCGCGTGGGTTCGTGGACTAACTGCTCGAAATAATTTTCGGAGAATGCATTTAGGACAATCTCGGAAGACGTTTTGTGCCTACCACCGGTTTTGAACAAGTATTTTTGCCAACATACCGAGGGTAGGTTGAAGTCCCCACCAACTATAACCGTATGAGTGGGGTATTTATTTGTTACGAGACTCAAACTTTCTCTGAACTGTTCCGCAACTGTATCATCGGAGTCTGGGGGTCGGTAGAAGGAGCCAATTATTAACTTAATTCGGCTGTTAAGTATAACCTCCACCCACACCAATTCGCACAGAGTATCTACTTCGACTTCACTACAAGATAAACCACTACTGACAGACACCAACACTCCACCACCAATTCTGCCTAATCTATCTTTCCTGAACACCGTCTGAGACTTCGTAAAAATTTCTGCAGAACTTATTTCAGGCTTTAGCCAGCTTTCTGTACCTATAACGATATCAGCTTCTGTGCTTTCTATTAGCGCTTGAAGCTCAGGGACTTTTCCAGCGCAACTACAACAATTTACAACTATAATTCCGACTGTTCCTTGATCCAAGCACGTCCTGTAATTGCCAAGCACCCTTTGACATTGCAGCCCATCCCGCACTTTCCCGAGGCCTTCTAACCTAAAAAACCGCCCAGTCCACGCCACACAGCCTCCGCTACCCGTGTAGCCGCCAGCTGAGTGTAGTGAACTCCTGACCTATTCAGCGGAACCCGAAACCCCACCACCCTATGGCGCAAGTCAAGGAATCTGCAGCCAATACGGTCGCAAAACCGTCTGAGCCTCTGATTCAGACCCTCCACCCGGCTCTGCACCAAAGGTCCGCAGTCGGTTCTGTCAACGATGCTGCAGATGGTGAGCTCTGCCTTCATCTCGTAAGCAAGACCGGCAGCCTTCACCAAATCAGATAGCCGCTGGAATCCAGAGAGAATTTCCTCAGATCCAAAGCGACACACGTCATTAGTGCCGACATGTGCCACCACCTGCAGCTGGCTGCACCCTGTGCTCTTCATGGCATCCGGAAGGACCCTTTCGACATCAGGAATGACTCCTCCCGGAATGCACACGGAGTGCACACTGGATTTCTTCCCCTCCTTAGCCGCCATATCCCTAAGGGGCCCCATTACGCGCCTAACATTGGAGCTCCCAACTACCAGTAAGCCCAACCTCTGCGATTGCCCGGACCTTGAAGGCTGAGAATGATCCTCTGAAACAGGGCAGGCAGCTGCATCTGGCTCAGCCAGAGACAGTGCCTGAAACCGGTTTGTCAGACGCACCGGGGAGGCTTTCTGGTCAGCTTCCGGGGACGCCTTTCGCTGCCTGCCACGCCTTGGAACGACCTCCCAATCAACCACAGGCGAGGGCTCAGCCCCACTGCGGGCAGCAACCGGGGCAACCACAGCGGCAGACCGATCTGGGGACAGACGGGATGAGGTTGACATCCCTGTGATACCCGAGTCCGGCTCCCCACAGTGGTGCCCATTGGCAACAGCCTCAAGCTGCGCGACCGAAGTCAGCGCCGATTGCAGCTGTGAGCGAAGGGATGCCAAGTCAGCCCTCATCCGAACACAGCAATCGCAGTCCCTGTCCATTCTAATCGATGTTTAACAACAGTTACTGAAACACGAGTCGGTGCCTAGATAACGCAAGCGGAACACGCAAAGAATGTATCAACTAACCTGTACAAATGCCTAACGACTGCGCTACAATCTGCTGAATTTACGATTACAGTAACTAAAACTCGAAATTGCACCCCCTATACGAAACTCACACGCAATTTGAATAAGAATCTACGAAGTAAACACTAAAGCGCGATGCTACAACTGTCAAATACTATAATACGCCCGAAATATATGAATTAAACAATGCAAGTACCCAAAAACACGCAAAGAAATTAATTAAACTATCTAACAAATAAGTAAGCTAGGGTTATAGGTCTTGCTGCTGCAGCTGCTTATCCAACGGCGGCAGGGAGCACTCTTTCTATGCCGTTGTGACTGTTTGTTGAACACACCATCATTTTAATTTATGAAGGTCAGCAGCCTGTTTTATGTCCTTTCACATAAATAATCCACAAAGCATCATAGGGTGCATAGCAGAGGGTACCTTGCATCACTGATAACAATTGCCTTTCCTATTCGACCGGCAAATAGGTAGAGAGAAAAATGATGGTTTATATGCTTCCGCACCGACCATGATTTCTCTTGTCTCGCCTTGCGGTCCTTGTGCAAGACGTATGTTGGTGGTAGGAGGACAGTACAGTGCTCCATTGAAAATGCAGGTGTTCTAAAACCTCTCAGTAGTGTTCTGTGGTAAGAAGTTTTTCCTCTGCGGTTTCCTTTCATAGTTCACGGAGCATTTCTGTGTGTTGATCGAGCCTACCGGTAATAAAACTAGCAACACACCTTTAAAATGATGCGATATCTTCCTTTAATTGGACGTGGATGGATTCCAAACACACTAAGAGTGCTCAAGAATAGGTCACACAAGTACTCTACACGTTGTCGTCTTTGCAGATAGGCTAGACTTTCAAGCAACACTCCCAATAAGCCCAAGTCGACCTTTCGCCTCCCCTTGAAGTGACATTACTTGCTCATTCATTTCACACCACTTTGCAACGTTACGGTTAGATAATCGAAGTAACTGTGTCAAACAGCACACCACCAGCATGACAAGATTGTTTATCCTATTCATCTGTATTAATCTACACTATTTCACATTTAAAGCAACCGGCCGTTCATCAAACCAAATAAAAATTCCACCCAAGTCACTTTGTACCATCCTGTAGTCATACAACGACGAAAAATTCCTATACACGGCAGCGTCTTCAGGAAACAGTCGGAGATAGCTCCTCATCCTGTTCATCAGATCTTTAAGTAAATAGACAACAAGAGCGTTCTGTGGTTCTGACACACTTCCCTAGGCCAATATTGACTATATCCTTGTTTTCCGTTACTTCTGAAGCGACCAGCTCTATTCAGAGATTAGCGTGACCTGCATTTTTGGAAGGAATGTGTCATTACTTGGCCCGCATCTCGTGGTCGTGCGGTAGCGTTCTTGCTTCCCACGCCCGGGTTCCCGGGCTCAATTTCCGGCGGGGTCAGGGATTTTCTGTGCCTCGTGATGGTTGGGTGTTGTGTGATGTCCTTAGGTTAGTTAGGTTTAAGTAGTTCTAAGTTCTAGGGGACTGATGACCATAGATGTTAAGTCCCATTGTGCTCAGAGCCATTTTTGTCATTACTTTTCCAAGCGCTCTCCTGTGGTGATTTATAAGTGCCATGATGGTTAAGTGCTTCTTCTAAGGTTGCCTTGTATGCGACTTTAGCTGGCGGTGTCTGGCTGTTAACAGTTGTATCCGGACTTGTATACAGAGAGATTTTTTTTTCCTCATCGTACAAACTCCTGGCATTGGTCGATGAGAGGATACGGAATAAAAAAGATCTAATGAACTTGCACCCGGAAATGCATGGATTCCATGCTAGAGAACATTCATTCAGTCATGCAATGTTACAGAGGCCACGGTCTAATACGTGCTGTACCGTGCAGCCACAGTTACAGTATGTGCTGAAAATGGCTTCCATGTGCCTCAACGCATGTATGTACCGCGCAGTAGCTTGTTCACGGTCATAACAACTAGGCTGCATCCGAACAGTGTTTAAGGCAGCTACTCCAGTGTCTCCTCATCTGGAATGGGCTCTGCATACACGATACTTTTGAGGTGGCTCCATAACCAGAAATCGCCCAAGTTGAGATCCGGTGAACTAGCAGTCCATGGAACTGGACCAGCTCATCCGATCCATCGACCAGGGGAGGCACGATTGAGATGCGTTCGGACCTTACCAGTGAAGTAGGTTGAAGTACCATCATGTAGCAGTCACATAACTCCTCGAATCATCACTGGCGCTTCTTCCAGTAGGAATGGAAAAGGCCCTGCAAGAAACGTCCATAGTGCCGACCTACTAGGCGGCGTGGAAGGAAGACTGCTGCCAAAATACGGTCGCCAATTATCCCGGCCCGCACATTCCGGCTGCACAGATGCTGATGATTAGCTGTCGCACACTATGGGGGCTCTGCATACTATACCACAGATGACTGTTGAAAGTACGACTCCGTATAAAGGTGGCCTCATTTGTGAATACGGTGGATGACAGAAATCCCGGAATCGTGATTGACTGGTGAAGAAACAGTAACAAAACTGCTCCCGATGTGGAAAGTCTGTTCCTAGTAAACCCTGCACAAGCTGTAAGTGACAAGGGTAGTAACAGTTGTCATGGAGAATGTTCCGCACGGTCGCCTGGCTTACCCTGTACTGGCGGGCCAACTGCCTGGTACTGGCATTGCGGTTGCCTCCTAGAGTGTTAATCACGTTTTCCTCTAAGTCTTGTGTACGAACATTTCGGGTACCTCCTTCATGTTTTTCTGCTTCCAGAAAGGACCCTGTCTTAGACAAATGGCGAAACCTTGTTGCAGACATTGAATTCTGTCTTTCTTGTCGGCGGGGATTGGTCTCATGATACAACCTTGCTGCCCGCCGCCAGTTGCCATTTGCCTTTCCGTAAGTGAATACCATGTCGGTAAGCTCTCGATTCGAAAACGGAACCACTGTGTACAAGGCTGTATCACAGCCACTACAAGATGAGTCAGCAAGGGAAGTGAATCAGCAACAATATTACCAATTACTATGGAAGGAGAGGGCGTTATGGCATGACGTACCAGGAACAGCTCCACCCTTGGGATGAAACCATGTATACTGTAAATGTGGCTGCATGGTACAGCGGGTATTAGATCTCAGTCTCTATGACAAAGTATGATTGAATAAATAGTCGCTAGCACGTAAACCATGCATTTCCGGACATAAATTCATTAGACCTTTTTTGTTCGATATCCTCTCATCGATCAATCCGTAGAGCTTGTTCATGGTGAAAAAATCACCCTGTATACAAGTCCGGACTGGTCGGCATACTTTAGGCTTTTTAGAATATCTAAGGTCCGTTCCCAACTGGTGGCGTATGAGTGAGGAATAAGGAATAGTCATAAGGATATATAGGTATCATAACCTACGCTAATCTTATGTCTGTGTCCTCTGATTTCCTTCGCAGGCTGAACGAGCATAACACACATTGCCACTACCACGCTATGAGCGAAGCGAGAGAGTCACAATACAATGTGCCAATCAGCCGATTAGCTCCTATGATAACTGCCAAATTATAAGACTGTTTGGTGATTGTAGTTTATAACACTAACTGCTTACGTAGCTTGTGCTACCTATTACCAATTTTGGTTTACTACTCACTATGCCCCAACAAAACAAATAGTCCTGTCACGGGAAAAGCCACGTATAACACTACAACCCGTACTGCTGTTATAACACAACCTCAAAGCTGGAAGTAAATTGTATTCCGTAATTATTAGTCCAAGCAATTATAGTATGAAGAAGCAGAGCAGTGTTACCCTCTGGAAGGAATTTTGTTAAGTTGACCGTGATGTACCTAACAGAAGTGGCTTATCGGAAGGGAAAGTCAGAAGTACGTAAATGTTTAAACGGTAACAAATAAAATTTACCTATCCACACTGTACAAATAATAAGGAAAACGTTCGCCAGACTAAGTAGGTATAAGAATGAGTAACATTCGTATTCAAATGGATATGAGTAACTTTAATGGACGAACACAACGTACACTTTGCCACACGAGAGTGCAATGAACTCTAGCACAAGCATATGTTAACGTTAAGGTTGGAGCTGATACTCAGAGCAGAAAAAACTATTTACCTATGTATAACAGAAACTGACACACACTATTGTCTTCAGAGTTTAGTCAAATAGGAGGGTCTCAGCAATACTACTGTTAAAAGTCACCATAGAATAATAAATTGGACATAGGTTCTGTCTTGCTTTTCAAACATTTTCCTATCTGACAAAAAAAAGTAAACATAGTTCACTTCAAAATTATCGATTGGGCATACGTTACGTCTCTCTCAGCTAAATACCTTTCTACATAGAACAAATTTCAATGAAATGCACTGACAAACACTTTCTCACTGATCTATGACTGAAAGCAGTTACCGTACGCATAACAAATGGTCTATCTATCAAATGTTTTCTACTAGTGAGCACAATAAAGAAACTGTAGGTCCTATTTCACTAATGATATGCACTTTCCTATACACTTGGGATCCTTATTTTAGCAAACATAACCATGAAACTTTCATCAGTAATTTGACCTGTTATTGCAGTAAGACACAAGTTAATGTAAAACATCAGGCATTGACTCACCTGGTACAGTGGACAGCAAGCTGTATTATCCATTTAGTGAACAAAAGTTTGTAGCCTCAGTATGAGTAAGTATTCTAGTAGCTTCGAAATAACAGAAAATTGTTTTAAGGCCTAATTGAATTTATCTGCTCCTATATTTTCGATAAATCTTTGAGAACACATAGATTTTTAAGCAACCATTTTGATTACAAAATTTACTTCAACAAATAGTTACCATGGCACATTCCTTATCCACATTAATTTCAACCAAAGCTTTTAATGCGTATTAATATACACTCCTGGAAATTGAAATAAGAACACCGTGAATTCATTGTCCCAGGAAGGGGAAACTTTATTGACACATTCCAGGGGTCAGATACATCACATGATCACACTGACAGAACCACAGTCACATAGACACAGGCAACAGAGCATGCACAATGTCGGCACTAGTACAGTGTATATCCACCTTTCGCAGCAATGCAGGCTGCTATTCTCCCATGGAGACGATCGAAGAGATTCTGGATGTAGTCCTGTGGAACGGCTTGCCATGCCATTTCCACCTGGCGCCTCAGTTGGACCAGCGATCGTGCTGGACGTGCAGACCGCGTGAGACGACGCTTCATCCAGTCCCAAACATGCTCAAAGGGGGACATATCCGGAGATCTTGCTGGCCAGGGTAGTTGACTTACACCTTCTAGAGAACGTTGGGTGGCACGGGATACATGCGGACGTGCATTGTCCTGTTGGAACAGCAAGTTCGCTTGCCGGTCTAGGAATGGTAGAACGATGGGTTCGATGACGGTTTGGATGTACCGTGCACTATTCAGTGTCCCCTCGACGATCACCAGAGGTGTACAGCCAGTGTAGGAGATCGCTCCCCAAACCATGATGCCGGGTGTTGGCCTGTGTGAATCGTTCGTATGCAGTCCTGATTGTGGCGCTCACCTGCACGGCGCCAAACACGCATACGACCATCATTGGCACCAAGGCAGAAGCGACTCCCATCGCTGAAGACGACACGTCTCCATTCGTCCCTCCATTCACGCCTGTCGCGACACCACTGGAGGCGGGCTGCACGATGTTGGGTCGTGAGCGGAAGACGGCCTAACGGTGTGCGGGACCGTAGCCCAGCTTCATGGAGACGGTTGCGAATGGTCCTCGCCGATACCCCAGGAGCAACAGTGTCCCTAATTTGCTGGGATGTGGCGGTGCGGTTCCCTACGGCACTGCGTAGGATCCTACGGTCTTGGCGTGCATCCGTGCGTCGCTCCGGTCCGGTCCCAGGTCGACGGGGACGTGCACCTTCCGCCGACCACTGGCGACAACATCGATGTACAGTGGAGACCTCACGCCCCACGTGTTGAGCAATTCGGCGGTACGTCCACTCGGCCTCCCGCATGCCCACTATACGCTCACGCTCAAAGTCCGTCAACTGCACATACGGTTGACGTCCACGCTGTCGCGGCATGCTACCAGTGTTAAAGACTGCGATGGAGCTCCGTATGCCACGGCAAACTGGCTGACACTGACGGCGGCGGTGCACAAATGCTGCGCAGCTAGCGCCATTCGACGGCCAACACCGCGGTTCCTGGTGTGTCCGCTGTGCCGTGCGTGTGATCATTGCTTGTACAGCCCTCTCGCAGTGTCCGGAGCAAGTATGGTGGCTCTGACACACCGGTGTCAATGTGTTCTTTTTTCCATTTCCAGGAGTGTAATACACTGGGCTTTGATATTCTTTCAGTTAGGATACTCAGTAAGTACTTTAACACGGGAAGGACCCTGATTGGATAAGCGACTGAGGATAAGAGAAAGGATAGGTACAAGAGTTCAGGTATAATTTACCTAATATTTGAGCACACTGAAAAATCCAGTGATCTGGTCCTCCACTGCACAGTTCTGCCATTTACTGGTCCCTTTTCAGTGACTGCGCAATGTGGTGCCGAGTGCATGTTGTTGGATGGAGGTGCAGATAGACAAGCTGGATTCTGTCACTTCTTGGTGGTGAAGATAGATATTAATTTCATAGTACTGCTAGCATATTACTCCATTCATCTGAGGCTTTGGCGCGTATTAAAACGGCACTAAAAGCCCTCTCAGCATCAGCACAAAACACAGCCTTTACATGAGCAGTTAGCGGTTCAGTAGCTCGTATCCGACTGAGTCTTTATTCCACCTTTCTATCCATGCCAACCACATCTTGCACGCGCTAAACAGTTCCGTTCCCGAGGGGAACCACACCACCTTTTACATTCAGAGTAACTATGAACCCTAAGTGAGGATCAGCAATTACGTAACATCAACCAATCACTTTAAACAAAACATATCGTTTTCACATATTGGTAGTTCTATACAAAATTATTTAAATAAAATTATTCAATTTTAAAGATAACCAAAGAGATTATATGGAAACACAAAACATATCATTTGCTCATATTGTACATATTACAGAGTTTACATTTCCTACTATCTAAAAGACATCCAAGTTTTCAACGGCGAAAAGTTTATACATGTTTAATACAGTATTGAATTCATAATCATTACAAAAGCTCAACAATATAATCTTGAATCAACAGAAAGAAAAAATGAATCAGTAAATAGTTAGGCAGGGTCTGAGTTGTGGTGTTACAAGTTTCAGATTAAGCAAGTTTAAGGTTGTTCTTGCAAACAAAAATCGATTGTAGCCGATCATCAATAAACGATTGAAAATACGATACGACGGTATTTCTATTTAAAATAAGTAGACCGAGCTGTGAGGGCGAAATATCCAGAAAAATAATTCGCTTAGCCCGGTTTTTCTGTTTTGGGGTTCTGTAACCATACTCGCGCTTATTATAGTTGGAGTCCAGCCCAAAGCTCGAATAAGTTTCACGCAACGAAAGAATTGTGAAGTAGTCCGACACTTGTATCCGACACGGTGCCCTCCTCTCGTTTACTTCTCTTCTTCGGCTACTCGTCCCACTTTCTTTAAATCATCAATATTCTAATTGGTTTGATGCGCCCCCACGAGTTCCTCCCCTCTGCCAACCTTTTCATCTAGGAGTAACAACTGCAATCTAGGCCCTCAATTATTTGCTGGATATATTGCAATCTCTGTCTTTCCCTCTAGTACCTTGGAAGTTGTTCTCTGACGTCTTAACTCACTTATTGTTATTAAGTCCATTCTTCTTGTCAGCGTTTTCTATATGTACCTTTTCTCGCCGATTCTGCGCAATACCTCCTCATTCCTTACCGCCCAGCGAGGTGGCGCAGTGACTAGTGCTAGACTCGCATCTGAGAGGAGGACCGGCCATCCTGATTTAGGTTTTCCGTGATTTTCCTAAATCACTTCAGGCAAATTCCGGCCATCTCTTTATTCTCACGACGTAATGAGTACACAAACTGATTCTGTATTTATGGATTCCCAGAAAGCATTTGACGCCGTTCCTCACAAACGGCTTCTTATACAGTAGCACGCCTACAAAGTATCGTCTTAGTTGCGTGACTTAATTCGTGATTTCCTGTCAATAATATCACGGTTCGTAGTAACTGATTGACAGTCATCTAGTAAAACAGAAGTGGTAGGCCTGCCTGGCCTTAGAGCTCCTTTTTCTTCGTAATCTATACAAACTATTTAGGAGGCAATGCGCCCAGCCCTCTTAAATTTTTTTCAGATGATGTTATCATTTGTCGGCTAGTAAAATTATCAAAGGACCAAAACCAATTGAAATATTATTTAGACTAGATATCTGTATCGTGCGAAAAGTGGCTATTGATTCGAAATAAAGAAAAGTGTGTGTCATCGTCCACTTTAGTACGGAAAGGAATCCGTTAAATTTCGGTTATGCCATAAATCGTACAAATTTAGTGGCGGTCAAAAAACTAAGTTCCAAGATATTAAAATAACGAACAACTGAAATTGGAGTGATCGCATAGTTAGTGTCGTAGGGAGGGCGAATCGAAGACTGCGTTTTATTTGCAGAACGGGAGATGTAACAGGTCTGTTAGAAACACTGCCTACTCTACCCTGTTTCCTTCTCTTACGGAGTATTGATGCAGGTTATGGGATCATTAACGGATATGATTGAAGACAGACATCGAAAAGTATTCATACACGGGTAACTCTCTTGTTTTACTATGTAGGGACCTTACAATTATCAGAAAATAGACGGGAAGGTTTCACGGATATGATACGCAAGTTGGAGTCGCGGTAGCTAAAAGTATGCCGTGTTTCGCTGCAGTGAGGTCTTTCCTCCAAATGTGCAAATATTTTGTTGGCGCAAACTAACGTAGAAAGAAGTGATCATCGCATTAAGATAAGAGAAATCAGAGCTCGCTCGGAAAAACTGAACTGTTCGGTTTTCCTACTCGCTGTTCGAGAGTGGAAAGATAGATAGTCTAAAGGTGGTCCGATGAGCCCTCTGCCAGGCAATTAAGCGTTTATTACAGAGTGCTCATGTAGATGCAGACGTAGATGCACTGTCGCAGTTCCATGGTGATCTTACAGTTGCTGCTTCAGATACCGTTATACGCAGTTACATAGCTTTTGTGTCCTGCAATAACTGAACGATACTTTATGATGTACAGAACGAAACGTTTTTCTTTAGTATGACGGACCATGTAAGACGGTAGGGATCTCCAGGCTGGCTGAAGTCTTATGTTCAGAGAACAGAATTCTAAATCCAAACATATGGAGATTACTCTATGCAGAACGTCAGCAGCGAAGAATTCTTCCCGACTTCCGCACGTGTCTAATATCCAGGACGTTGACAGAGATGTCGGATCGTCTCGTAGAGGGCTGGCAAGCTTACTTAGAAGCATTAGTGGCAGCTTGAGGTGACCATATCGTCTGCTAACTGTTATGTTGTCGAGGACGATGTCTACTACATTTGATACTTCGCTGATTTTCGGTTTCAGAACACCCCTCCAAATATTTTTGAGGCACTCTTATTTTGTGTAATCTGTAAGACACAGTATCTGATCTATAGTATCCGAACACCTACCAGAGGATAGTAGTACGGGATGCTTCGACTCTGCTGTGGGCACTTCCAGTGAGGTGTCAGAATCTCTATGGAGGATTGTCAGTATATTATTCGTCAAGAGCAGTTAGTGATGTTGGACGATGTGTTCATATCTTCCTAACTTAGTATCTTCTTAAGCAGAATAAGGTAATCACACTCTAACCACGAAACACACCTCAGTACCGTGAAACTTCTTTATTTAAATGTGTGTGTCTGTACTTAAATTGCTGAATGACTGAGAAGATCAAACTTCTACGTTATTCGATTCTGAAACAGCTGACTAAAACTGAGCGACTGAGCCTGCTTCCTCTTTACTTTTTCTTATCATACCAATACTGACCCACAATATTCTAGCGCAACTCAATCTGAATGCTCAAAAAGAATTACATCCTGACTTCAAGAACAAGAAGCAATCATGACAATACCCTAGACCTTTCATTAAGCAGTTACCTCACAAAAATCTTCATTACGCGAACTACTGCAACGCATCGAGCATCAATACTACCAGCTAAATAAAAAAATCTAACTACTAAAGCCACTAACTACTAATAGGCATGTGGTTAGCAAAGGAAAGATTTTGTTGCAAAGCAAATAAAGTATTTTTTACCTTAACGATGTGACATCCATTTCAAACAAGAATATAAATCGTCATTGAAATCCAGTACAAAGATATATAATCATGAATAATTTTCATTCTCCAAGTCGAATACTTCCAGATCGTTAGCTTTCGTTTACACTTCACACCTCTACCCTCCATCAATGCTAACATCTCTTATTCAAGATCAATCACTGCTGGCTGTTCACCTCCAATTGCCCGACAGTATTTCCATAACTGCTGGTGACTAACTTCCAACTGCCCAACAGTATTGGCGATTAACTTCCAACAACGAGTCCGAAGAGCCACAGAGTCTCTTACAAAGAAAGCGCAGTCAGAGATCCAATGCAAAGCTTTACACAACGCTGCCAAACACAAAAGCAGCCTACCTACAACCGTACCATCATCGTCTCCCTACTTCGTTGTTGGAAATACACATAATGGTACGTAATGTTCTGCAGGCATTCGTCAAAACCAAACCATCTCATCGGATTGCCACAAATTACGTGATTCATCACTCCAACTCACTCGGTTTGTGACATCCTCTTTACACCTCCTCAAACGCCGCTTGGTATTGGCTACAGAAATGGGTGGGTTATGAGGAGTTGCTCGATCACTGTGTCCCATCCTTGCAACTCTCTACGTACAGTTAAGCCGCTAGCTGGATTGATGGTAGCACTTTGAAGATCACCAGTCATTCCTTCTGCTGAATTCATACAATTTTTACAGCCAACCTCCACAGTGATCTACCGTCTCTGAGAATCAGCACACCAGCTCTGCCTGGTTTTGGTTTATGTGCTGTTGCTACTTTTCGTTTCCACTTCACAATAACACCACCAGCAGTCCACTTGGGCAGCTTCAGAAGGATTGATATGCCTGTGAAGGTTTGTTTCGCAGGAGACAGCCAACGGTTGGTCCACGTCCGAAGTCGCTGAGCTCTCGTGCTCGATCTGTTCTGCTTTTACTGTTTGTCTTCTGGCAACACAATACTCTCTGTCTATTTTTATGTTGGTGGATCCATCTCATGTGTGATCTAGTGGACAATTCTGCATTACACAGGGTGTTGGGTAACGTTTGATCCTACAGTCTGAATGAGAAATTTCAATTAAGTACAAACGCTGCACTTGTTTGTTTATTTATCACTTTCTTGACTTCAGAAAGAATAGGGAACACTCACACGTAATTTTATCATTTTTATTGAAGCTACGTCCTCATAACGTCGTTAATGTGCTCTACGCTAATTGTGACTACATGTCACACCGTACAGGCAACATTTGGCAAGTTTTGTGTAGCATGATATTTTTATACTGTAAGGATAGATTTTTTGCTGTTGATCATGTTTTATGTGGCTGGAAGATGGTGAAATACACACCTGAATCGGTTTGCTTGATAATTGATATAAAATGTACAGTCTCAAAAGAAAGAAATTTATCAAATGATTTCATTTCCTGGCTTTACTTGCCTTTCGAACAAGGGTGTAGAGAAGAGTATTGTATCTAGAGGGCCGATACACCAGTCTACTAACAGATTTCGGAATCACAAGCCGGCCGGAGTGGCCGAGCGTTTCTAGGCGCTACAGTCTGGAGCCGCGCGACCGCTACGATCGGAGATTCGAATCCTGTCTCGGGCATGGATGTGTGTGATGTCCTTAGGTTAGTTAGGTTTAAGTAGTTCTAAGTTCTAGGGGACTGATAAGCACAGACGTTAAGTCCCATAGTGCTCAGAGCCATTTGAACCATTTATTTGGAATCACATGAGCGATCGTCAAGAGTTGTTTCCGCTATTTTCTACAAATTTGGTGTCGTTAGAAATGAGTTTGTGTATTGTACAGTGTATGTAAATACTTGGCGTTCTGCATATTTATGTGCTACATAATATATTAATGCTATTTGCAATATATTGATAATTCTTCAGTTACATCATTTTATGGCGAGTATAATGGGCTATGGCCAACTTTGATTCCATAAGGAACTTTTGTGCACAGCGATCGAAGACTATTAGGAAGGCCAGGCACACAGCAATCAGTCTCTTTCCCAGTAGTTTTTATTACTCTCGCGTATCTACAGTTCAGCTATAAACAGCCATATTCAGTGCATTTCAGTTACAATCCAGAGTACTCGCATACATGTCACCATGTGATATTACTGACGTATGTATCTAGATTTCGGCTATAAACGATCATCTTCAGTGAATTAAGTTGCAATACAACAAACTCGAGGCATTATATATCACCATATGAATTGTGTTTATAACCGAAGTCTGGACAAACAAGGGTAATAAAAACCTAATGCAATTGCGACTGATTGCTGTGTGCCTCTCGTCCCTTATAATGGTATTTACTCATAGAACTATTTATGTAATATCTGGACAGCAAACTCATTTTTTCTGTCGGTAGTGTAACATCTTTCATCTTAAAACAAAAGACAATCTTTCACAATGAAACACGTGATACTTTCAAATGAACTGAGTTTGAACATACGTGTTAGTTTCCTATGGATAATGTATTTAACTAGTTCTACATCTAGCAGCTTTTGATAATAAAAATCCTGCCCAAAATTTGATTTCACTTACTGATTATTAGTGTGTAGAAGAGTAATAATGTAACAAATAGACCACTGAATGTAGGACTGACAAGATTTTCTCAACTGTAATTTTTTATATTTTAATAGAATATTCGTTGCTAGGTACCTGTAATACATTTACACATTTGGGAAAAAACTTAAATTCCCGTAGCAACTTCTTTCATCAGAGGAAAATACTGCAGCACATGAAAACTGAATGCCATGATACAAAAACTTCTACTACGGGGCGATATTCTGAGAAGTGGATCAGAGCACAAGAATCTCCTCTACACCAAGTCGTTTTCAACGTTTCATACGTTTTAAGTCACTTTCTTGTGCTTTTTTTAATGCAGACAACAATATAATCCTAGGGTGGAATAAACAGAGTCATGTATCTAACCTATGAAGCTTTTGTGTATAATGTCCAAACTATGACGTTTCTGTGGAATCATAATTTAATTTCGTGGGCCACCTAATTCGAACAGTTCCTTATAGGTAAAAAATAAATAAACAAATAAATAAATAAGAAATAAAAAACTATCGACGCACATCCTCACGTCTTCCAGACACCTAGTCAAAATAAGACTTGGTTTATTATTTTTAGTACTTGGAGACTAGTACAGGCGTTGGAGTGATATAATTCCAACCAATATTATTTGAGTTACTAAGATTGATGAATCATAATGAAGAGTGTAACACAAGGTATCACATATCTATTACCCTAGCTGCGTACATCTGCAAAACAAAACTCCTTTGTTGGCGCCGTCCGCCTCTCGAAAAAGCGGCCCTGAGCTGTGCACACAGTTGGGTGTCTCATTGTCTTTTACGTAAGCGCTGGTGCACCTCCTTCTGACAGTCTCATAACGAAACCACCGCACATGACCCGATATCCCACGGTCAAACTGTAATGCAAATGCTCTCATATTCTTCTATATTCCTTCTATTTTCATTTCTCAGTCAGGCATACCATTTTATTTCATGTACACTAGTTCTATTCTGTCACCGCTTTTCTTCTCCCCGTCTCCCACCTTTTTCTTACGTTAATTACTGCTAAACTCATAGTTTATATATGTCTAAATGTATTACATTCTACTATTACAACTACTGTTTCACGTTTTAAGTCACAGTTCTTTATAGTAGTTGGGTTTTACCTTATCTGTAAGACCTGTAACATTTTTGTTGTAATGACTGATTATATGTAAGAGTGGGCCAACATCACCAGGACAAATTAATCAGTAAATAAAAATAAATAATTTATATCGTCGCTATGATTTATTTTGAAACATTCCACCCCTTTTGCCGCTTGCCACTATACTATGTACGATGTACTACGTACTATGAACAACATATTATGTGTTGCGCAAAATATGTGACATTTGTAATATGAGAGACGTTCTTCTGCAACAACACCAATAATAATGACAAAAACAACAATAATTACTGTAGGATGTAACAAATAGTTAAACATGTACTGCTGTTATCTTAATCTGAGAAAGAACGCTTATTAATATCTGAGACCTTCATGCTGCTCATATTATTAAGAGGGACATTAAAAGAATTTCGACCTGTCCTTTAGTAGCTCTGTGCTTGGTCGGATGTGCAATTTCTAGAGACTGCTATAGAAAAAAGTGTGTAAAAGATACAGATTTTTAATGCTTTTATTTAAAATACGTGTTAAAATTATTTAGTGTATATCAGTACCATTACATGTCAAATGATCCAGTGTTTTTCAGAATTAAGCTCTATCTCTAGCTACAGAAAGACATCGTTGGCGAGCTGAACCCGTTGCCGTTGAGAGGTACGAAATTATTCACACTGCTCGAGGGACATGTAACTTCAAGTTAAATTATTTAATGTTTTACTGTTTCAGGACTGACGCAGACGAGAATACAGGTATATGCTACAAGTTAGTGTTTCAGTTGATTAATAAGTGGCAGCACAGAAAGGATTTGGTCTGAACTTCAATCGGAACATAGTATTTTGTTTGCATAATTCTCATATTTTCTCGGTGATGAGCGTAGACCTAAGGAAATCAGATTAACAACAACAGAATTTGTGGTATTTTCACCTTAATAAAAACCCATTAATCATAATAACTCATTAGCCAATATATGACCAGCTTTATTCGTCTCTCCTACACACGCACATTTTGCACCACCTAAAAACATATCTTTATAAAGAAAAGACATTTTCATTTCAAGAATTAATTTCATATAGTAAAGATGATAGTAATTTCAGTCAAATTTAAAAATTATTTCTCGAACAACAAAATTAAATTATATAGAAACAGGAGGGACATTATAGTGCGGCCGTAAAGAGAGTGACGGGAATTAGTGTTGAAACATCTTAGCTTTGTTATTACTGCCCTAAATGAAGGTTACATTACACAAAAGACGACACACGAAAACAACAAGGGAAGAGTGAGCCAGAAGAACTATATCAAGTCGGAATCCTCACGCAGTAGTCAGCAAACAAAAGAGACTTCGGAAGCTACGATGCAATAAACAACTACAATATCGTATGAAGTCTCAATAAAAAACTTAAAAACATTTCAGAGCAGTATTTTACTTAGTTTATTCCTTGGAATTATCATTACGTTGTCGTATTAGCTACGAATTTTTTGCTACCTTGAATACCATTATTATTCTCTGAAAACTACTTCTTCTGATACTGATGTACACTATGATCAATTTTTAGCATTATATTTGGCAATTGTTTTCATTAAACGTTCGTTTTGGTGTTTACGCAAGTTATCACCTGTGTAAATTCCAATTTAATAATCATTTTTCCCGTTCCATCGTATTTACTTAAACCTTGAAGGACTTCTGATTAGTATTTACATAACGTCCAAATTCAATTTCAGCTTGTGTCACCTGTGTTGGTAAACAGCATGTGCATTATCAGTAAATTCCAGCGTCCACTATATTTACAGAAATTAATAGACGTAAAATAATTCACCGCAGGTTGCAGCGGCTTTTTAAACCCGCATATTCAGTGCATCGGAAATTACAACGCATATACTGCAAGTGGTGACGACCTGTCGGCTACAACTGCAGCGCCTGTATTTCCCAATACCAAATTGGCCACCACGTCATAAACGTTTGCGCTCAGTTCTAGTGTTTAGCTCTAGTTTTTACAATATAGTTCGGATGAATTTCAGCTACAAACTGTATTACTTTTCCCTACGAAGGTGTACTTCTGGGATATAGCCTTCCCCCCCCCCCCCCCCCCCCCCTACTGTTCTGTCTATACATCGAAGAAGCAATTAGTTAATGTAAGGCTGGTTCAAGAGTGAGACTAATTGATGACAGGGTTATCCTCGCTGAAAGTGAAGAAGAACTGCAGGATGCGTTGAATGGAATGAACAGGCTAATGAGTACAGAATATGGATTTAGAATAAATCGGCGGAAGACCAAATTAATCAGAAGTAGTAGAAACGAGAACGGTGAGAAACATAACGTTGCAATTGGGGATCACGAAGTAGACGAGGCTAAAGAAACCTGCTACATAAGCAGCAAAGTAACCCATGACGGACGGAATAAAGAGGTCATAAAAAAAAGGAGACCTGAAATCTCAAAGATGGCACCTGTCCAATAGAAAGCTACTAGTATCTAGCATAGGTCTTAACTTGAGGAAAATATTTCTGAGAATTTGCGTTTGGAGTACAGCATTGTATGATAGTGACACATGAACTGGGGGGAAAATCAGGACAGAGATAGTTGAAGCATTTGAGATTTGGTGCTACAGAAGAATGTTGAGAACTAGGTGGACTGATAAGGTATGAGGAGGTTCTCCACAGAATCGGCGAGGAAAGGAACATATGTGGAACACTGACAAGAAGAAGGGACAGGGTGATAGGACATCCGCTAACGCATCAAGGGATGACTTTCATGGTACTAGAGGAAGCTGTAGAGGGTAAAAGCTGCAGAGAAAGACAGAGACAGGAATATATGAAGCAAACAACTCAGGATGTATGGTGCAGTTCCAACTGTGAGATGAAAACGTTGCCACTTAAGTGGAACTGAAGGGGAACGCATCAAAACAGTCAGAGGCCTATTAATAATAATAAAAGCCATTACTCTTGAATATAAAACAAAATCATCGAAGAAACGGAATTAGCCTTTAAGAACTTACAGACTGGCCTTCTATAACGGATAACAGAATTGCAAGGGTTGTGAAAATGCATTGCTCATTTACATTTTGTCTTTAGTATTGCTGTATTTCCTTCTGAAATGTCATATTATTTCAAATTATTACATTTCTATTTTTCGCTGACACGTTGTAAGAAAATTATTTCGTAAATGTGTTTACGGCAGTGGATCCGACACGGTTCCATTCAGAACCTGTTAGCCAACGTGGAATATATCGTGGAGTTGCCTGCAATGAGACACAATATAGGAAGTCTGTCAACGCAAAGCATTTTTCGTGCTGGTATTTTATGTGCAGCATTGAAACCTGCTTGGTAGGTAGTCAGAGAACGCACAGGATAAGGTTAAGGTTGTGGATGGGGCCGTAAAGAGTTACTGTGAGTTGCACAATGAAACTCACCTACTTTATTTTTCTAAGAACCACTTATTTACACATTGCCTTAAACTATCGTAACTAAACAGTACAGCTGAACACCTAGTTAAAACGTAAGATGCTTTCTGTGCTGAAGGCCCGAAACGACACAGCAAACACTAGAACGGATGAAGGCCTGGCTTAGAAATCAAAAGCAATCAAAAATAGTAGGTAAAAAAAAGTTTTCTAAAAGAAAACATGCAGTGAAAACAATTAACGGCTGACGGTCTACACTACACGTTTGAAGGAAAACTATAATTAAGGCACCTTAATAAACAATTTTTAGGCAAGAAAATTTCTTTTTAAACTTACAACAGAACGCCCGAAATCTGGTTAACCAATTGTGCTGAAGGCGACAAACAAATTTGAAACTACGGCAGAAGGCCTGAACAACAATTTAGATTAATAGTATAAACCCCTTGATTTTTATAAAAGAATTTTCCTTTTGAGAATACACACTGCTGAAGGCCTTATTAAGGGGTTTACGCAAATCGTCGGCTGAAGGCCACACTTAACACATGGAACAACTAACGCCTTAGGGCCTGGATTATATTCAGTTTCAGATAAAACAATTTCTAAGAATAAAAAAAATTCTGAAACAATCAATGTCCAAAATTTTAATTTAACACGGCTGAAGGAATTTACGTAAAATTTAAACAGAACTGAATCAATACATGGCCAAATGGCTCACACAATACTACAACTAAAATGAAAATCACAACTTAAAACAAACAGAACAAGTGGTGCTCAGAAGTGATCCAAGGGTCGGCCTGGGATGGCACCTCAGATGTAAGGTCAGGTGAGACAGGAAGCCAAGAGGTGAAGTTAGGTAATCGGATGGCAATCCAGAGTTGGGACGGACCAGCGACCGACCAACAATTTAACCATTTCCCTTCCGTCCGACCAACGGCACCACGATGGTGAATATCGGCCGAGGACGAGAATGCGAACAGCACTACGCCTCCTGGAATTGCTTGTCGCATGGTCCCAACCGACTCACTCGCTCTCAGACAGCATTAAAATACCTGCTCAGTCAAAACCACACAAGCTACACACGTTTCCGCGAAACACTTCCGCAAATAACTCGAACAATACTAAAACCAGCCACTGTGGAACAACAAGGACGAATCACAAGTCGACACACACACACACAGAACGCAGAAGCGGTCGGCAACCAAATACACGTCGTCCGATGAGACGACCGACCGAACGACTAACCAAGGTCGGCCACACTCAAGTCATGTGTGCCGGCAACAATCGGGCGAGTCATGGCTGTTCGGACCTCACTGCTGCTCCGTGCCGACTCCCTCATGTCCGTTTGCAACTCGGACACACAACGACCCGCGCACACTGGCTTGGACCAAACCATGCACACGTAACACTTGCCCATTGGCCATCCAACATCTCTGCACAAGGAAGGAGCCAAACCAAGTCCCGCAAGATGATCAATTGAAAGGGCCCAGAAGCAATTGGAAGAACAAATACACGTCGCCCGACGAGAAGCCAGACCGAACGATCAACCAACGGTCGTCACCGCTCAAGTCTCCTACCGTCGGTCAGGCGAGTACTGGCTGTCCAGACCGCACTGGAGCTCCGTCCCGACTGATCTCACCACACACCACGACCCGGAAATACTAGCAATCAGACCAAAGATAGTACGACAGTACTAGTATCGATAAGCGGTGCTGCTGCCACTCACGGGCAGGCAGGCCAGCAACTTAGTGAATCCAGTAGATCGAATAACAAACGGGACGGCAGTACCGCAAAGACAGGACGTCGATCGTGTTCGTCTCAAGTGTGTTCTTATAAATTGAATTACAAAACACAATCACAATTACTCGGCAACATAGAACATCTAATAGCCTAACGGCGCTCAGAATCAGCGACTGGAGCTCTGGATGTCGAAACAGAAAAGCAGTAACTATGATTGGGAAGCCTGGCGCATGGTGGTAACCAGCTCAGTGGCGAAGTCTTTGATAAACATGACAAACAGGAGCCTATGAGTCCTGTCAATTTGTGCCTTACGAAACGCTTATCTTCTGATAAAACATAATTTTTCAGACAAGTTAATTTCCTCTTGAGTTAAATAGTTGGCCTGACCGTACCGAAATAAAACGCAGTGCCTCTTTTTCTCCGAGTTGCTATGAAAAGTTCTTTGGAATGTATTGGCAATTGTGAATATGGACAACCGTGAGCTGTAGAATGAAATGGCGACAATGAATATTTGTGCTGGACCGGGAATCGAACCCGGATTGTGCACTTATCGCGAGCTGTCAACTCAGCATTAGGCTATCGGTGGACGACTGGCGGTCAGATTCAAACTTCGATATATCGTTAACCGTGTGTCTACAGCCTATACTCATATACCCACTATGTATTTTCTCCTACAGGCGAGACATAATGGTAATTTTCTCCCCCAATGCCGGCGAATAAATAAAGCTTTCAAGTAAAAGGTATCGCCACTGCGGGTATATACATAGTGGATATACGAGTACAGGCTGTAGGCAGATGGTTGACGACATATCGAAGTTTGTTACTGTGATCAGTTCAATGACACAGTTGTTATTATCAAAATCGACAGCAAACCAACACCGTAAATAATAGTTCATAGCTTGGCATCTTTTAATAGCGATAGTGGCTTATCATTTTCTTAGTATGTTCACTGGCGCCACTGTGTTTGCTCGCCTTGTCTGTCTGTGGGTGGCAGCAGCAGCGCTTATCTATAGCGCGTACTGTGGTACCATCTTTGGATCGGCCTCTAGTATTTCTGGGTCGACATGTGTCGAGCGAGTTGAGCTGAGACGAAGCAGCAGTGAGTTTCGGAGCCGGCCTCTGTGGCCGAGCGGTTCTAGACGCTTCAGTCTAGAACCGCGCGACTGCAGAAATGGCTGCGTTATGAGGAGTTGCTCGGTCATTGTGTCCCATCCTTGCAACTCTCTACGTACAGTTAATGCGCTAGCCGGATTGATGGTAGCACTTTGAAGGTCACCAGTCATTCCTTCCGCTGAATTCATACAATTTTTAATTTTTTACAGCCAACCTCCGAAGTGATCTACCGTCTCTGACAATCAGCACACCAGCTCTGCCTAGTTTTGGTTTACGTGCTGTTGCTACTTTTCGTTTCCACTTCACAATCACATCACCAGCAGTCCACTTGGGCAGCTTCAGAAGGATTGATATGCCTGTGAAGGTTTGTTTCGCAGGAGAGTCGCTGAGCTCTCGTGCTCGATCTGTTCTGCTTTTACTGTTTGTCTTCTGGCAACACAATACTCTCCGTCTATTTTTATGTTGGTGGGTCCATCTCATGTGTCATCTAGTGGACAATTCTGCATTACACAGGCTGTTGGGTCACCTTTGAGCCTACAGTCTAAATGAGAAATTTCAATTAAGTACAAACGCAGCACTTGTTTGTTTATTTATCACTTTCTTGACTTCATAAAGAATAGGGAACACTCACACGTAATTTTATCATTTGAATTGAAGCTACGTCCTCATAACGTCCTATACTGAAAGGATAGATTTTGTGCTATGTGCTGTTGATCATGTTTTATGTGGCTGGAAGATGGTGAAATACAGAACTGAATCGGTTTGCTTGATAATTAATATAAAATGTACAGTCTCAAAAGAAAGAAATTTTTCAAATGATTTCATTTCCTGGCTTTACTTCACTTTCGAACGAGGGTGTAGAGAATAATATTGTATCTAGAGGGCCGATACACCAGTCTAGTGACTGATTTCGGAATCACAGGCCGACCGGAGTGGCCGAGCGGTTCTGGGCGCTACAGTCTGGAGCCGCGCGACCGCTGCGGTGGCAGTTTCGAATCCTGCCTCGGTCATGGGTGTGTGTGATGTCCTTAGGTTGGTTAGGTTTAAGTAGTTCTAAGTTCTAGGGGACGGATGACCTCAGATGTTGAGTCCCATAGTGCTCAGAGCCATTTTTTGAGTTTCGGACGGCCAGTACTCGCCCGACCGCTGGCGACAATCACGCACTGTCCGACGGGAAGATGTGGTTGCGAGAGTGCAGACCACGTCAAGGACCGGATTCAGCGAGTTTTAGTTGAATGGACCGTGATATTCGAGTAATCCAACTTTCACCTTTGTGAGTGTGTCCGCCCGTCAAAGTGACCTCACGGCGATAAGTTGTCAGTCGACGATTTATACTGGAATCTTTCCCGTGTCTGACTTCAGTGGGGACGACCGTTGGTTGGTCGTTCGGTCGGTCGTTCAGCGGACGACGTACATTTGGTCTTCCGACCGCTTCTGGCTTCTTTGTGTTTGTGCCGACTTATAATTCGTCCGTGTTGTTTCACAGTGACTAGTTTTAACATTGTGAGTTGTTGGCGTAACTGTTTTCCCCGATCCGTGTGTATCTTGTAGTTTCGAATGAGCACTTATTTTAATGCTGTCTGCGTACAGGATGTGGAGTGTGGAGTTGGGAACGGAGATCAGTTCGGGCTTCGGACGGAGCAGCGAGGAGGTCCGCAGCGCGAGGGCAGGCTGGGACCACTGGCTGCGTGCAGCCACTGTCGGATCGAGGGGCTGTAGCTGACAACCGAACTCAGGATATTTGAAGTTGAGTGAACCGTATCCAGTACTGAAACCTCCACTGTTTGAGATCTTGCTGTTGTTTGCGTGTTGCTTGTCCCAGGGTCGGTGAGACCAGCCGCAACAAGCGGAGTCTGTCAGGTTGGCAGAAGCTATTAGCCGCCTTCTGCTCCTTGTTGTTAGTTTGGATTTAGTATTATTATTATTAGTGAAGTGCAACCAGCCGTATTTTCTGCCTTGTGCCCGCTTACGCCCCAGTTACCTGCCCTGGAGGTTAGCATACTTTTCCGGCAGTGTACCTTTCCTCGTCGTGTTGATGCTGTCCGACACGGCGCGTAGTTCGACAACCTCTTGAATTGTACTGTGCATATGTTTTGGGGAGATCAGCCTTGGTTCTAGTGTTTCCTTGCACCTTGGGTTTGTTTCTGCTGACGTGGTGCAGTCCGTCTCTTCGCCCTTGCCTAAATATATTCCATCGTTGTACTGGTGATCGAACGTTAGGCGGATTGGTTAGTCGAGCGGTCGGGGCTTAAGCTATCCCTGGTGTGAGTTGCCATCCTGATACGAGAGTACAGTCTCACCACTTACACAGCTTTAGTCACTTTCCTCAGGTCGATCCAGGGAGCCCGGTCTGTGGATCACTCCTTCGTATTTGGACAAGTTGTCATAATTATTTAAAATTTACCCTAATATTTTAACATGTTATTGCCTTCCCCACTTGTAATTCCGGCCTTCAGCCGTTAATTGTAATATATAGACAGTGGTGGTGAGAGGGAGATGCTGAGTAGGAAGACTTTCCTACAAAAAGTGTCTACGTAAAAGCATTTCGAATGTTCTGTGCGCGAATGTGTTCACATGCCAACATTTTAGGTGCGGAAGGCGGACAGAGGCGACTGGTGCGCCACTTCGTGAGATTCCATTAAAGAGGAGAATATTCGATTTTTTTTTGTTCTCCAACAGAAGCATTTCAGCTTGTCATATTATGAATTACACCACACATATCTCAGGGCGATGATGAATGTGAAATTGGAATTTGTCATAGCTCACTATCATATTATTATGTAGGAAGTTATTGGAAAACGTTACTCCAAATACCCTGAAAGTCAGCTAAAAGTTATGAATAAGCTCTGATAGTAGATTTCTCTTCCTTCCAACAGACTAAACAGCCCTCCCTTTGCAATAGAATATGGAAGAGTACGTAGAGGTTACCTTCTTCAGCACAGAGTTCAGTAACGCTGTGGTATTCGATAAAGCTTTTAATAGAGAGTTAGATTTCACAGCGTCGTTCGTACTATTGACATTGTAAAACGTACCATTCTATAAAAATAAAAATTCGCTCAAAAGCTTATAAGTAGTGGAGCTCATGGACTAATAGATGACCACACAGTATGTAGCATGCTGAAAGGTTGGAGGTTCAGCGTAAAGGCAACACCATTTTACAAAACAGAAAACTGTATACGAAGTGGCGCAGCTGTCAGAGTACTTGGAAGGAGATCTTCACTTCGCTTATCTGGAGATAGCTTATCCGTAATTTCCCTACCCCATGTATGGTAAATGTCAGATTTTTTTTCTTGAAAGGACACTGTCCATTTCGTACCTCTTCCATATCCAATCTGATCTAGCGCACCGATTCTAATTACGAAAGGAAGAGGAAACGGCGATCACCTGTTCTTTAGTGCGTTACCATTCACAGACAGTAAATAACTTAATACCCAGTCTAAGAGCAAGTGACTTCAGTTTATCGAAATCTTATGATACTTACACTGAAGAACCAAAACTTGCCACGTTTAATGCAGCCTGGTGGTGTTACGGGCATTTGACTTAGTAAGGAAAGTACATCGTGTGATTTTTGTAAGTAGGACAAACAGCAGGAAACGTTCCCTGAGAGGATAAGGAAAAAAAAACTGCTTCACACAAGGCCGTAAATGCGTTCCAAAGGAGGTACACCCACTTGAAGGTGGAAATAAAATATCTTTGACAGAGATCTCAGTATCGTTGTTAGGCAAGTGGACTACCAGCTGGAGGTACGCCTTACTATCGTATGGACCACCCTCCACGATTAACTGCCATTATCAGTAACACTTGAAACGAGTTCCGGAGTTACTACTTGCAGAGTTGCCTCTGCGGCTGTAGTTGTGACGCTGATATGTCGTACCGGCCATGACCGTGTTGCGTTCTGTCATTCACCATATTCACAAACGATACCACCTTCACGAGGAGCGGTAAAAACTTTCACAACACCCACATGTGCGCTACAGAAAATCTTCATGGTATAGTGACAGCGAAGCGACTGCACCGGTTCAGCCTCAATGTGTGGGCGGGAATTAATGGCGACCGCCTCATACGATCAATCATCCTTCCACAACGCCGCACTGTATACGTATCTGCACATGCTTTGGGTGTACTGCAAGACCCGCTGGAAGGTGTGTCTTTGAAGGTAATATAACGTATTCACCTATCTCCATTGCGTTGAAATTCGCAAGTTAGGTGAAAAGCGCAACATGTACAACTCCCTATTAACGAAGACCCGCTGGCTGGATTCCAGGAGCTCGCAATTCCTGTGCGTAAGCGGACCTGCGCGTTTCTTGCAGCGTGTCAGTCCACATCAATGACGCTGCGGCCTGCAAAACTCACCTGTCTTACCTTGACTGACAAGTGCTGACGTTGGGCTTCTGCGGGTGGCTCGTGCAAAAGCTATGAACGAAAAATTGCGCTGCGTAAGAAATCGGTTGGCCATAAAATAAGTAACCAATGGTGTGGTAAAAACAGACTACGTTATTGAGACTCTATGTCGTCCATTTAAGTTGGTATTCATCGGTCTCATTTTCAGTTCAAATACCACACCAGAATTCAACGAGCTTTAAAGGAATTTCCGAGTAGTCGTCTACCTAATGGATCTCTCTTTTTTTTTACAGCATACTGCTTGTGGATTACTAGGACCCACCATCTAATAAGTTTTGTCCTGAAGCTTCCTGACAGCTTAAAACTGTGTGTCGAACCGAAACTTCCCGACAGATAAAAACTGTGTGCAGGACCGAGACTCGAACTCGGGGCCTTCATCTGTCGTAGGCAAGTGCTCTACCAACTGAGCTACCCAACCCGACCCACGACTTGCCCTCACAGCTTCACTTTCGCCAATACCTCTTCTCCTACCTTACAAACTTCACAGTTCTGCTGCGAACTTCGCAAGTCTAGCACTTCTGGAAGAAAGGATATTGCGGAAACGTGGCTTAACCACAGGACTAAATTTTCTCTCTGGAGCGAAGTGTGCACTGACATGAAACTTCCTGGCTGATAAAACTGTGTGCCGGATCGAGACTCGAACTCCGGACTTTCGCCGTGGCGAACAAGTGCTCTAACTTTTGTCCTATTTTTGCAAATTGTAGCTGTATTACACTTATAAATTATGAAAGAAAAAACAATTGATTTAAGAAGAGTGATGAAAGGGGATAGGATAAATTGAGTAGTAGAGGTGCATTGACCTGCATTACCCAGGGAGAGAGTCTCGGAATGTGACCTCGAGCCCGACATTCCTGTGTAGTGTCTCCCAAGGTTACTTACGAAGGTATGTTGACATGCTCATCTAGTCAATTATAGGTTAGTGTTTCAAAGGTTTACGGTGTCATCTGGTACAGTAATCACCCACACTAGTGCATACGTCAACATCGTGCCTCTACACTATATGCTAAAAGAATGCTGTTGATATGTGTTGCGTGTGCTATGTATTCTTCCTCCCCACTTGTTTAATGGTGGGCTTACTCGTATTCTAACTTACGCTATGTGTTAAAAAATTTGCCTTATTATAGTAACCGTACTGGGTGATAATTCAACAGCTGATTATTAAAACTTATATGACTTCCTCTCAGCCAGGACCCATCACGATTCGCCCAGCGAATGGGCCTTAACTCCTGTTCGTAAATTATTCGACCCTCTGACATTAGACATGTGTCTCTTCGTAACATCCGAAACGAAACTAGTTTTATTAGCTCCAATGATGACTTCCATTTACAATCGGCCAGAGATATTTTTGAGAATTTTTCCATCTAACTTTTTGATCCAAATCATATTTTTTTTCTAACCTTCAAGGCGAGGGACGAGTCGATTCCGTTGTTGCCAAGAGATGTCTCCCTGTTCTAACTGCGTTTTAATCTTTAGTTTCGATGGAAGTATTCCTCTGCAAACCATTTACACCATTTGAGACTCTGGTCCCCTATCTGAGACACAGTCTATACAGGTCCCAAATGGTCCTTCCGCATCACCTGGAGTAATAATGGCTAAAAGTGGCATCCTGGAATCTGCTGCTCTGCTAGATTAAAAATTTCGTCACACTCAGACTAAACGTTGGATTTAGAAACGGTTTGAATCACTAAATTGAAAACTTCTCTTGTGCTCCCTGCCGCCGTTGGATAAGCAGGTGCAGCAGCAAGTCGTATAACCCTAGCTTACTTATTTGTTAGATAGTTTAATTAATTTCTTTGCGTGTTTTTGGGTACTTGCATTGTTTAATTCATATATTTCGGGCATATTATAGTATTCGACAGTTGTAGCATCGCGCTTTAGTGTTTACTTCGTAGATTCTTATTTAAATTGCGTGTGAGTTTCGTATAGGAGGTGCAATTTCGAGTTTTAGTTACTGTAATCGTAAATTCAGCAGATTGTAGCGCAGTCGTTAGGCATTTGTACAGGTTAGTTGATACATTCTTTGCGTGTTCCGCTTGCGTTATCTAGGCACGGACTCGTGTTTCGGTAACAGTTGTTAAACATCGGTTAGAATGGACAGGGACTGCGATTGCTGTGTTCGGATGAGGGCTGACTTGGCATCCCTTCGCTCACAGCTGCAATCGGCGCTGACTTCGGTCGCGCAGCTTGAGGCTGTTGCCAATGGACACCACTGTGGGGAGCCGGACTTGGGTATCACGGGGATGTCAACCTCGTCCCGTCTGTCCCCAGATCGGTCTGCCGCTGTGGTTGCCCCGGTTGCTGCCCGCAGTGGGGCTGAGCCCTCGCCTGTGGTTGATTGGGAGGTCGTTCCAAGGCGTGGCAGGCAGCAAAAGGCGTCCCCGGAGGCTGATCAGAAAGCCTCCCCGGTGCGTCTGACAAACCGGTTTCAGGCACTGTCTCTGGCTGAGCCAGATGCAGCTGCCTGCCCTGTTTCAGAGGATCATTCTCAGCCTTCAAGGTCCGGGCAATCGCAGAGGGTGGGCTTACTGGTAGTTGGGAGCTCCAATGTTAGGCGCGTAATGGGGCCCCTTAGGGATACGGCGGCTAAGGAGGGGAAGAAATCCAGTGTGCACTCCGTGTGCATTCCGGGAGGAGTCATTCCTGATGTGGAAAGGGTCCTTCCGGATGCCATGAAGAGCACAGGGTGCAGCCAGCTGCAGGTGGTGGCACATGTCGGCACTAATGACGTGTGTCGCTTTGGATCTGAGGAAATTCTCTCTGGATTCCAGCGGCTATCTGATTTGGTGAAGGCTGCCGGTCTTGCTTACGAGATGAAGGCAGAGCTCACCATCTGCAGCATCGTTGACAGAACCGACTGCGGACCTTTGGTGCAGAGCCGGGTGGAGAGTCTGAATCAGAGGCTCAGACGGTTTTGCGACCTTATTGGCTGCAGATTCCTAGACTTGCGCCATAGGGTGGTGGGGTTTCGGGTTCCGCTGAATAGGTTAGGAGTTCACTACACTCAGCTGGCGGCTACACGGGTAGCGGAGGCTGTGTGGCGTGGACTGGGCGGTTTTTTAGGTTAGAAGGCCTCGGGAAAGTGCGGGATGGGCTGCAATGTCAAAGGGTGCTTGGCAATTACAGGACGTGCTTGGATCAAGGAACAGTCGGAATTATAGTTGTAAATTGTTGTAGTTGCGCTGGAAAAGTCACTGGGCTTCAAGCGCTAATAGAAAGCACAGACGCTGATATCGTTATAGGTACAGAAATCTGGCTAAAGCCTGAAATAAGTTCTGCAGAAATTTTTACGAAGTCTCAGACGGTGTTCAGGAAAGATAGATTAGGCAGAATTGGTGGTGGAGTGTTTGTGTCTGTCAGTAGTGGTTTATCTTGTAGTGAAGTCGAAGTAGATACTCCGTGCGAATTGGTATGGGTGGAGGTTATACTTAACAGCCGAATTAAGTTGATAATTGGCTCCTTCTACCGACCCCCAGACTCCGATGATACAGTTGCGGAACAGTTCAGAGAAAGTTTGAGTCTCGTAACAAATAAATACCTCACTCATACGGTTATAGTTGGTGGGGACTTCAACCTACCCTCGGTATGTTGGCAAAAATACTTGTCCAAAACCGGTGGTAGGCAGAAAACGTCTTCCGAGATTGTCCTAAATGCATTCTCCGAAAATTATTTCGAGCAGTTAGTCCACAAACCCACGCGAATTGTAAATGGTTGCGAAAACACACTTGACCTCTTGGCCACAAACAATCCAGAGCTGATAGAGAGCATCATGACTGATACAGGGATTAGTGATCACAAGGTCGTTGTAGCTACGCTCAATACCATTTCTTCCAAATCCATCAGAAACAAACGCAAAATAATTTTATTTAAAAAAGCGGATAAAGTGCCACTAGAAGCCTTCGTGAAAGACAATTTCCATTCCTTCCGAACTGACTATGCGAATGTAGACGAGATGTGGCTCAGATTCAAAGATATAGTAGCAACAACAATTGAGATATTCATACCTCATAAATTGGTAAGAGATGGAACGGATACCCCGTGGTACACAAAAAAGGTCCGAACGCTGTTGCAGAGACAACGGAAAAGGCATGCGAAGTTCAGAAGAACGCGAAATCCCGAAGATGGGCTAAAATTTACAGACGCGCGAAATTTGGCACGTACTTCGATGCGAGATGCCTTTAATAGGTTCCACAACGAAACATTGTCTCGAAATTTGGTAGAAAATCCGAAGAAATTCTGGTCGTATGTAAAGTACACAAGCGGCAAGACGCAGTCAATACCTTCGCTGCGCAGTGCCGATGGTACTGTTATCGACGACTGTGCCGCTAAAGCGGAGTTATTGAACGCAGTTTTCCGAAATTCCTTCACCAGGGAAGACGAATGGAATATTCCAGAATTTGAAACACGAACATCCGCTAGCATGAGTTTCTTAGAAGTAGATACCTTAGGGGTTACGAAGCAACTCAAATCGCTTGATACGGGCAAGTCTTCAGGTCCAGATTGTATACCGATTAGGTTCCTTTCAGATTACGCTGATACTATAGCTCCCTACTTAGCACTCTTATACAACCGCTCGCTCACCGATAGATCTGTACCTACAGATTGGAAAATTGCGCAGGTCGCACCAGTGTTCAAGAAGGGTAGTAGGAGTAATCCATTTAACTACAGACCTATATCATTGACGTCGGTTTGCAGTAGGGTTTTGGAGCATATACTGTATTCAAACATTATGAATCACCTCGAAGGGAACGATCTATTGACACGTAATCAGCATGGCTTCAGAAAGCATCGCTCTTGTGCAACGCAGCTAGCTCTTTATTCGCACGAAGTAATGGCCACTATCGACAGAGGATCTCAAGTTGATTCCGTATTTCTAGATTTCCGGAAAGCTTTTGACACCGTTCCTCACAAGGACTTCTAATCAAGCTGCGGAGCTATGGGATATCGTCTCAGTTGTGCGACTGGATTCGTGATTTCCTGTCAGGAAGGTCGCAGTTCGTAGTAATAGACGGCAAATCATCGAGTAAAACTGAAGTGATATCAGGTGATCCCCAGGGAAGCGTCCTGGGACCTCTACTGTTCCTGATCGATATAAATGACCAGGGTGACAATCTGAGCAGTTCTCTTAGACTGTTCGCAGATGATGCTGTAATTTACCGTCTAGTAAGGTCATCCGAAGACCAGTATCAGCTGCAAAGCGATTTAGAAAAGATTGCTGTATCGTGTGTCAGGTGGCAGTTGACGCTAAATAACGAAAAGTGTGAGATGATCCACATGAGTTCCAAAAGAAATCCGTTGGAATTCGATTACTCGATAAATAGTACAATTCTCAAGGCTGTTAATTCAACTAAGTACCTGGGTGTTAAAATTATGAACAACTTCAGTTGAAGGACCACATAGATAATATTGTCGGGAAGGCGAGCCAAAGGTTGCGTTTCATTTGCAGAACACTTAGAAGATGCAACAAGTCCACTAAAGAGACAGCTTACACTACATTCGTTCGTCCTCTGTTAGAATATTGCTGCGCGGTGTGGGATCCTTACCAGGTGGGATTGACGGAGGACATCGAAAGGGTGCAAAAAAGGGCAGCTCGTTTTGTATTATCGCGTTATAGGGGAGAGAGTGTGGCAGATATGATACACGAGTTGGGATGGAAGTCATTACAGCATAGACGTTTTTCGTCGCGGCGAGACCTTTTTACGAAATTTCAGTCACCAACTTTCTCTTCCGAATGCGAAAATATTTTGTTGAGCCCAACCTACATAGGTAGGAATGGTCATCAAAATAAAATAAGAGAAATCAGAGGTCGAACAGAAAGGTTTAGGTGTTCGTTTTTCCCGCTCGCTGTTCGTGAGTGGAATAGTAGAGAGATGGTATGATTGTGGTTCGATGAACCCTCTGCCAAGCACTTAAATGTGAATTGCAGAGTAGTCATGTAGATGAACTTCCATCCCCATGTTTTATACAATGAGCTTTGTTTTTCCTGACCTTAAGGTATTATGTAAGATTATTTTCGGAAATGGGCGTGGACAGGATGTAACACTTCACGAATCACGACGGCTAATGTGGTTACTTCATGATGGTGCTCTGGAACACTGCTTTCTTTAGTGTGGAGCTAAAGCACTAGTACTGGCGTAACATCCCCCCCCCCCCCCCCCTTGCCTGGCGTGTTCTCATGTGTGCTTTCAGTCACTTAAATTTTACACCATCAAATATCTTGCCAATGTCCATATAATATTTTTGTTCCTTATTCTCCAGAGATCTTTTCCTGCGATTTCTCCCATTTAGCAAAATCACACTGTATAGGCATGGAAACAGAAAAATGGGGAACGATACAGACTACTGACATAGTTGACTTTGACAAAGAGCAGATTATTACGGTCTGGCGTCTAGGAACACACATAACGAATGTTTATAACGATGGAACCACGAGTAGGTAACAAGGTATTAGACTTCGACACCTTCTCGAAGAACGTGAATTTCGGATAGGCGGTAACTGTAGCAGATCTGACTACTCAATACAGCGCTAGTGAAAGCACAAGTGATTCGGAACACACTGTTCAGCGCACATTGATGAATATAGGGCTCTAATCTGGTATTTTCATGTTGATCCAAAGCCATCGCTGCTCCATATATTAGTGGAAACGTGTTGCTTGATTGGATGTATTTCATTTCTTGTTACACCAGCTCTATGGTCGTGTCTGTGTACGCTGTCACCAATGTGAACTCTTCCCCAAAACACACGCCACGCCACGGACTAAGGCTAGTGGGGGTTGTATTATGACTCACTGGTCACTGACTTCGGCTCCCCTGGATAATAATACAAGACAACATGCATGGCAGCACTTGAATGCGTAAACATTATAGTGGTCCATGCTTGACGCCTTCTCTGACAGTGATGACATCGTATATATGGCAACCATTCGTTTCTGAAGGCCAGAATTGTGCTATTGTGGTTTAAGGAGTATGATGGGGAACTCACGGAAATGTCTTGGACGCCATGTATGGCTGGTTTGAACCTAATGGGAGACATCTGGGGCGCTATGGGGCATCAGCAATTTAAGTGAATTGCGTGCCACAGACTATCAACAACTCATTCAGTCCGTGTCATGCAGAATCAGTAAACTGGCTGTCTTAAAGTTTAGGTCCACGAGGGTATGAACTGGTGCCCATCGCGTCGGTGTGTTCATGTTACCGTAATTGCAATAAACTCAAAAATTTGAAATTAGATTGACGGGTGCAGGGCAAATTCCACCAATGGTGCTATTCGCTTTATATCGGGACTGTCCAGTAGTCCAGAACACCTGGTTCAAATGGCTCTGAGCACTATGGGACTTAACATCTATGGTCATCAGTCCCCTAGAACTTAGAACTACTTAAACCTAACTAACCTAAGGACGTCACACAACACCCAGCCATTACGAGGCAGAGAAAATCCCTGACAGCAAGCTAAGGGCTCGATAACTTGTCTTGGCAACACGCAGTTGCTCACCTCGTCTCCAGCTCCAGAAAATGGTGCAATCAATCTGAAGATGGCCTGTGCCGAAATCGGTCATTTTAAGTAAGTGACATTTTGCGATCGCGACTGTTTCTATAAGTAACCGTCACAAGTAAGATAGCTGACACTCCCAACCTTGTTGGATAAAATCAAGATATCATTGAAAATGTATGAGCGGACTGGGCTTCAAATTCCTGTCAACGTTCATAATTTAGGCTTTCCTCTTCTTCCATTTCTTGGCAAGTAAATACAGTTTCAACTCTCTGAAGAAATGTCCTGACTCAGTTTTCCTGCTGTTTTAGTTCCATAACGAATACCCTCGAAGGGAAGGACTTCTAACATTTCCACTCGCTTTTTAATGATGAAACTATATTGCTCGATACGATATTGCAGCCACTGCGATTGTAAGAGGGACGATGTGGTGTTCCTTTGGACATGCATTCATGTCCAGATTTCGAGTATGCTCAGTCTACTCTACAGTAGGAGGTCGCCCTTATTCGCAACTGCGAATACATCTCCTGTATTTCATAACAGCTGTAGTCTTTGTTGGGGCTATTTCTTCGGGTATGCATGCATGTCCAAAGGAACACTGCATAGTACTTCTTACAAACACAAGTACTGCAGTATCGCTTTTATCCGCCGATATCTGGCTGGTGACTTTCTATAAAATGTCTACCATGACTTAGAGTAAGCCTGAGTCACATGTTAATGGCACATGGACGACGACGTATGGAAGTTTGGGCCTGGCCTCGAAGCGTGCACGGATATACCACAAGCGGTTAAGACGACTGCTCGCGATACGCGGTTCGAGTACTAGTACGAAACAAATTTTCAGTGACGTCATTCCATTCTATAGTGGGAGGTTGCCCGGTTTCAAAACTGCAAATACATTTTCTCTATTCCTTGATGTGTCCCTGTAGCAATTCAAGTTTGACCATGTATACAATGTGTGCGCTCCTGTTAAATATAAAATTCTCGAATAACTTGTAAGCTGATTTTCTTTCCCCTTCTTCAGTTGTCGTACTAGTCTACATGAAGTGAGACAACTTAACAGCTGCTTTTCTGGTGACTCTGCCTCGACTGCTTGAAGACGTGTCCTTGGTAGCACTGCAACTCTTTCATGTTTCTGTCGCATGTTTCTGTCGCATTAGGTGAAAAGCACAATATATATAACTATTCTACAAACAATCGACAGTGGTGTCTGGCTGGGTTCCAGGTGAGCGCAAATTCTGTCTTTAGGCTAAGCGGACCCACCTGCCTGTTGCTGCCAGTCAGTCCACATGAGTGACGCTGCAGCCTGCCAACTCACCTCTCTTACTTTGACTGCCGAGTTCCGAAGTTGCGCCCCATGCGAATGGCAATGAACAAACACAGAGAAAAAGGTGGGGCAGGGAAAGGTCAGCTGCTCAAAAAATACACTACTGGCCATTAAAATTGCTACACCACGAAGATGACGTGCAACAGACGCGAAATTTTAACGACCGGAAGAAGATGCTGTGATGCGCAAATGATTAGCTTTTCAGAGCATTCACACAAGGTTGGCGCCGGTGACGACACCTACAACGTGCTGACATAAGGAAAGTTTCCAACCGATTTCTCATACACAAACAGCAGTTGACCGGCGTTGCATGGTGAAACGCTGTTGTGATGGCTCGTGTAAGCAGGATAAATGCGTACCATCACGTTTCCGACTTTGATAAAGGTGCAGGAAGGTAATACGGAACGCAGTGCTGGATCTCAACGGCCTCGTATCACTATTAGTCGAGATGACAAGCATCTTATCCGCGTGGCTGTAACGGGTCGTGCAGCCACGTCTCGATCCCTGAGTCAACAGATGGGGACGTTGCAAGACAAAAACCATCTGCACGAACAGTTCGACGACGTTTGCAGCAGCATGGACTATCAGCTCGGAGACCATGGCGGGGGTTACCCTTGATGCTGCATCACAGACAGGAGCGCCTGCGATAGAATACTCAACGACGAACCTGGGCGCACGAATGGCAAAACATCATTTTTTCGCATGAATTGAGGTTCTGTTTACAGAAGCATAATGGTCGCATCCGTGTTTGGCGACATTGGCGGTGAACGCACATTGGAAGCGTGTATTCGTCATCGCCATACTGGCGTACCACCCGGCGTGATGGTATGGGGTGCCATTGGTTACACGTCTCGGTCACCTCCTGTTCGCATTGACGGCTCTTTAAACAGTGGACGTTAAATTTTAGATGTGTTACGACCCGTGGCTTTACCCTTCTTTCGATCGCTGCGAAACCCTACATTTCAGCAAGATAATGCACTACCGCATGTTGCAGGTCCTGTACCGACGTTCCTGGATACAGAAAATGGTCGACTGCTGCCCTGGCCAGCACAGTCTCCAGATCTATCACCAACTGAAAACATCTGGTCAATGGTGGACGAGCAACTGGCTCCTCACAATACGCCAGTCACTACTCTTGATGAACTGTGTTATCGTGTCGAAGCCGTATGGGCAGCTGTACCTGTACACGCCATCAAGCTCTGTTTGACTCAACGCCCAGGCGTATCAATTTCGTTATTACGGCCAGAGGTGGTTGTTCTGGCTTCTCACAATACGCCAGTCACTATTCTTGATGAACTGTGTTATCGTGTTGAAGCCGTATGGGCAGCTGTACCTGTACATGCTATCAAGCTCTGTTTGACTCAGCGCCCAGGCGTATCAATTCCGTTATTACGGCCAGAGGTGGTTGTTCTGGGCACTGGTTTCTCGTGATTCTGTGCACCCAAATTGCGTGAAAATGTAATTACATGTCAGTTCTAGTATAATATATTTGTCCAATGAATACCCGTTTATCATCTGCATTTCTTCTTGGTATATCAATTTTAATGGACAATAGTGTACGTAACATTTCTATTCAAGACTACATTGCTGTGGCCTTGTGCCCTCCACTAGGTTTATCACACATTGTTATCGTATTTAAATCAAAGACAGATGTGCATGGCACCAAAATTCAACGATCTGTCACGGAAACCAGAATCATCTTCCCAACGGACTCTTTACGACCTGGCGACATAATTGGGAGATCAGTGGGAGATCAATGGGAGCAAGCATCAGCACCCGACTTCCAGGACGCCTGTATAAACTATGGTGCCTTAAAGGATTTTATACACGAAACTCCATGATCTTAATAATACTTTAAAGCATCATTCACAATAATATTCTCCAGCTGTAAGATTCTCCGCAGCTATTACGCTTATCAACTCAATCACAACCATAACGCCTTGTATGCATATCTACCACAACACTGGGAATGTAAGTGGCAAGATAGAGGGCATAGCCCTCCTTAGTAGTGCCATAGTGAGAAATGACACATTAGTACAACCTAAGCTTTGTTCGTTTGATGTAACAGCCAGTGAAGCACCGAGGAACGCCATATAATTTGGGGGCCCAAGTAAATCTTGTACAATGACATTATTTGTCTTTTTAACATATCGTTCCCGAAGTTGCTGAAAATTTCTTGTTTTACAGACTTCAATATACTTTAATCAACAATACGGACAACTTAATTCCCTAGCTTCTGTAACATACCTGTTCATTCTTAATGTAACGTTTGCAGCATGTGCTACAATATCTCAGTTGACAATACAAGTGTGCTCTCTTTGGTGTGCAGCTGATCTGTCTCCATACCGGACCTTATAGTCCAACGTCTAGTACAAATTATTAATGTTTACTCAGTTGGTATCAAAGATACGTATTCATTGTATATATTCATGCACCGGTCAAAATCTCTTTTGCTTTGCTTGCAGTACCGACGTGCTTCACATCACCTGTTCCTACTCGTTTCATTTTATTCGGCCTCTTTGTCAGATTTCACGAGCAGATCCAAGAGCCGCCTTCCAGGCGGGATACAATATACTAGTCAATATTCTATTTTAGGTACTGAAATTTTGAGTGGGTTGAGTGTATCACACTTCTAAAAGTGTGCACTTGCAATCAGCAGAGCAGATGTCTATAGTAATCGAAAAAAATGTGTATTTCTTAGCTTTGTTTGTTCACTGAATATGTACTGTGGCTGTTCTTTGAAGAAGCTACAAATCCCAGTTTGTTCTAGATCGGCCATTTCCGTGATTGTTTTAGACATTAACTCGATGTGTTGTTAGTGCACACTTTTAAATGTTTGATACATACAACCCACTCAAAATCGCAGTAAATAAAATGGAATATTGACTAGTTATTTGATGTGCATGTGACGTTGTTGTCTTCGTCTAACGTAAATCTGTAAGAATCTAAATCTTGTAAGTACGTTATAAGAATGTGAACAGACTACATAATTGGCTGTACACAGCACACTGCCTTATTTCTTATGTAAGGGTTAAAGAAGTGCAGACTTCCTAATGAAGACTGTACTGTAAAGTCGTTCAGATAACCAAGGTAATTACTAACAAGACTCAGGAGTACTTTGGCTTTTAAATGGTCTGAACCCAAATGTCAAGTTAAGGAACCTGCATCTATTCTCACAGATTTTTCAAGGTAAAAACCAGGTTTCTTCGCTATACAGAGTAATTCAGTATAATAAGAAGGCAATGCGTCAGTAAATAATACTCTAAAACTGTCAAGGTAAGTTTTTACAGTATTTATTTTCTTATTTTAATACGTATCTTTATAATATTTATAAAGTGAATTGTTAGAGGTACACACTTTATCTAAAATTTGCTATCTAGGCCATTTAGATTTCATTTTAAATAAACGTTATTTTACTGAAGAACGACAGAGAATTAGAGACAGTTTTAAGTATAGCACAAACAACATCACTTTCAAATATATATGAAGCAGAATGTTTAATGCAGTACAAATAATACATATAAAAAGGAATTAGTTTTATTAGTTTAGCGGTCACCTACATCTAAGAAAAAGTAAAGATAATTCTGTGGTATTATGTCCATAAATTCTGCCAGCAGAAACAACGAACAAAATACTGGGTTCATAGCAGTATTTACAGACGTGGACTTCGAAAGCTGGCCACGTTCCCTGACGCACAACAGTCAATTCTTCATAATTTTTAAAGAGAATATTCAGAATTGTTGTATGTTAATCTACTGTTTTATTTTTGATTGATATCTGACTGTACATTTATGCAACCAGAACTTATTATTTACTTACAGATGTGATGTGAAATACATAATCCACGAGAAGAATTGTTAGTTTACAGGTACTGACGTGCTCTATGAACACGGTGGTGCAATTATCATTTAACGTCCTACTGGAACATCTTGTTACGATCGAATAGCAAATTTATTTTTTCAGATTGTTTAGAGATAGTTTGAAATGCGTACAGGTGTGTGAAGATATATGAAAACCTGTCATTCTTGAGATTTCCTACTATCTTAAATCATTGTTTTAGTCGTATTACAAAGTTTTCTGATATATAGATGTAAAAAAGTATTAGACTGAACATTATGAACTACGACACTTTAATGTATTAAATGTAAGGTAAAAACGTTTAGTGACTTATAGTAACAGGTATCACATTCGTCTGGATGCTAGCAATTACAATCACATACATAATATCTTCTTTTCAACGTGCACTTTGAAGTCAATATTGTTAGCAGTGTTACTTATAGAGGAATACAATAGTAAAGGCAATGGTTGCAGTAACAAATAACTCATTTGGGATATAAAATGGATATAAAAGCTTTTCACCACATTCATTTCAATGAATCATGAAATGTTTTAATCATCTAAAGCTCAAATATATTTACAACAAAAATAAGGTTTGTTGTACATCTCGTATCACCTGAAGAATAATTTAACAACCAATAACTTTACAAAATTACTGGAATGTTTGTGTCTAGATGGCCTTTTAACACAAATGACACTGGAACTTTCCAGTGATTGTCATAAACCACATAAACAGCTTTTGTATTATTTCATTGTAGATAACATTAACATTTATCAAAATAGTTTCCGAAAAATTCAGTACACAATCAGATGGGTGCAACCTAACGTCAACATTATTACAATTGCTTTTCATAAAATAAATATAAGCAGTTCTTATATACAAGTTGCACTGAACTTTTGTCTGGATTTCTCGCAGGTCTCGACAGCAAATTGGGCGTATTACAAAAGTATGACGTCATTATGATTGAAAATAATCATGTTTTCTTTTGTTCTCTTGTTTTTTCTAAATTTTCTGTAATTATTTCTTTTATACTTTAGTAATGATCGGAAACATGCCCTTGTGTTCAAAATTTTATTCACAATCTCGATGGACAAAATATTTTGTTAACTGCCTGCACTAAAATATTACACAACACCTGGATTTCACTCTCGAACTCCGCTACAGTGAAAGTTACGTCAACTATTTGTTGTAGAAGGTCGCCAACTCAGTTTTACCACTGAAACTATTTTCTCATTCGGCGTTAGCTTATCAGAATTCTAATACTGTAACCACATAAGCGACAGTGAAGGTTTAGAACGGAAAGTGTTTCTATAACCGGAATCATTTGCTTTCAAACTCTATTGCTAGTGTTACAGTATTTGATTGAAGAAAGTTACGGTTTATGTAAAACTGTTTTGCTTTCCAGTAAAGTATACATTCAGAGCATAAATTGGAAAACAGTCACGCATTACTTCAGTTGTAATGTTGAAACTGCTGAGGAACCGAAACGAGGTTTGACTAGCAACATTTAGTAAATGGTGACGACTAGTTTATAGACCTAGATATTGATAAATAATTATTATTTACATGTCTAGTCGTAAAGGAGATTACAAACTTTGAGAAGATTCTATTCTACAGATAAACTAAAGCTAGACACCATAATTTAAGGGCAATGTGATTTTAACTGTCTATACATCAGATTATTTGTCCACTGGCGTCATCGAAACACACACATATGAATTATTTGGTGAGACTACCAAAATGGCGAGCAAGATCGACTTATACGAAAAATTCACTTCCTGTTAAAAAATAAATATCCAATTCTCAGACAATATCGCACTCAAATGCCTGTTACTTATCACAGAGTTGCTAAGAAAATAAAAGAAGAAATACATGACATATCTAGGCCACTTGCATACGGACAATCTTAAAACAAATACGAAAGCGCCATTTCATAAACACACATACAAATTCACAAATGCGAAACACGTTCCACAACAGTGACAGATTAGCAGCGAAACCCATCCCATTGATCACCGAATGCCATAAACTTTGCATATATTAGACATGTAGCTGTACACACTTCCAAGTTAAGGTCGATGTCTTTACAGCCACATTGAGAAATATCTTTCAAGGGAAAATTACTGAAAACGATGCATGATAAACTGTAGTCGTATTAAGATACTTGCGTATCTATAAAATTGCGAAAAAAATATTTAAAGTAATCATTGTTATAATTTAATGATATAGATGGATCTATAGTAGATATATTCACACACTCATTTGGATGGCCCGTATTTAGTACTGCGATACAATGACAACTTTTGCAGTTACTGAATAATTCCTGTATGAGAAGTACATTTAAAGAACTCCCCGATCGAAACTTTGGTTCTTCAGCGGAACATCCCAGATACGGTGCACAACATTTTTGAGGAATGTTCATGGAACAGACTAAATGTCACAGTCAGGCATTTAGCCTTGGAAGATGAAGGACTGGGCATTGATCGAAGCTCCAAAGAGGATCGTGCAGGGTGGCCAAACAGCTACATTTTTACACTTTTTGCACGAAAGAGAATGGATCTAGTTCTTGTTTGCTTGGATTTATAATCTGTCTAACAGTTTGAAGCAATATGGCTGTTAGCCACGTCGAACTAGTGTGACATAGCAGTTACTTCTGGCACATATGTGCTTTGTTCCTACATCCGCAAAAACTTCTTTGTTTGTGATAGTATGAATCCGTGTGCGACTGTTAGGATGGATTCTGCTGCTGTCACAAACACATCCATAGATCCAGAGATTTCTCACACACGTATAAACTTGAAAACATCAAATAAAAAAAGCAGGCTGCACCTGATCTCAAGCGTCTGTGATGTTCTTATTCTTAAACTTCTTATCACTGTGATGCGTTAATTTCAACATGATGATGGCGGGGGATAGTTTCACTTAGCAAAAACAGTCTCATTAAGGTAGAGTTGATTCACAGTTCTTTCTCAACTCACTTGATGTCGTCATATACACTGGGCTGTACACTATGAGTATAACAATAACAACAACAACAAGCTTTACACTGTATTTGTGGCGTCATATAAAGCCTATGATAGCGAAATTAAAATAAAAACTTACGTTTTAAATGTCTAGTTAGCAATTAACATTTCTTCGGTTCTATCTCCGTCAGTGACTGATAATGTATAGCAAAAGATATCACACAGTTACAAAGAAATCTAGATATGGCTTGAAGAGTCAGGAAGTTGCTGATGTTATCTGCGGTGTCTTCTTTCCGCTGTTATTGTTATGAAAAACAAAGTTTGTGCACGCTAGCACTGTATTTGGAGTATTAACAGTTTCTCTGCAACAATTATCTCACAGGCAAGCAAAAATTATTTGCTTTCCTCTAAAACAGTAGCCTTGCACTTAGTTGCTAACATCAGTTTCATTCCGTAGACCTTAGAAAAAAAATTTAGATTTACTACACAGGAGATGGAAACTGGAGCCTACAGAAATTAGATTAGATATTTTTTGGTACAAAATGAGTTCCTTTAGGAACCCGTAGACAGCGTCAGTTAGGGAGTTTATTTTAGGTGGAGAAACAAAAGGAAAAAAAAATAAATGTTCATGTTTGCGGACGGTGAATAGGTCTTGTACAGTAGTGTGCTAAATACACAAGAGTCCTCAATGTCCACCGAGAATCATAGTTAGGTAAATCATGATAGAAATTAATCATTCAGTAGAGTCTATAAAATTAGTAGCTTCTTATTGGGACCTCACGGTTTCAGCGCAGTATGTATTCTGCTGTATTTAAATGTTTGTTAATACGATACAATTAATGTAGCTAGACAAAAATGCAGGCCAATGTAGAACTTTTGTAAAGGCAGCGAAAATGTGACGGATGCCAGTAATGATTGAAATGCCAGTCTTTTCATCAATATTTTATCAATATTTCCACGCGATATCAATTGTTATCTCCAAAACAAAATGTTGAAAATAGCATGCTTCGTAACACTGTGTTTTGTAAAGATAATAACACGATTCCTTTATGAAGTTTCCTTAAAAACTTCCTGACTCTCCAAGGAAGTCATTGTACCTTTTTTATTCCTTACTTAAATGCTTGTGTATCAGTTTAACATTCGTGGAGAAGTTTATTATTCATATCGTGCAGATGTACAGTAGAGATTTGACAGAGAGATACACAGAAAACATTTAACTTGTTCATAGTAACCTATTTGCAAGGGCAATGAGAAGAATCTACACAATATATTTCGATTACAACCAAACAATAATACTGTCCCTAAGCAGATCAACGGATCACACGAAGCGCAAAGGAACGTGAAGTTGTGAAGTTGCCGAACATTGTCAGCCACTGCTCAGACATATTCAAACGACAGTCACTTTGCGACGGAACAGACGCTTCGCAACAGAAGTGAACGGCAACGAAAGGTTACGCTTCAACCTGTAACAAGAGTCAACATTCAGCGGAATGGAGGTCAACGTCCTCGGACTAGCAGGGGGGAGGCCGCGCGACGCCACGAGGGGCTACCCCGGGGCGGGCGACGGCGACGCCGGCGCCTGTTGCGGGGGCGGCGTCGCGACGCCGGGCGTGGCCGGGGGCGGCTGGCCGGCGGCCGACATGCGCGGCCCGGCGTCGCCCATGGAGAGCGCCTGCACGATGCGCGGGTCGGCCTTGCTGCCCTCGCGGAACTCCTCCAGCGTCAGGCGGTCGTCGTGGTTCTTGTCCATCTGGTCGAAGATCTTGTCCACGCGCTTCTGCGGCGTGTTGTCGTCGTCCGAGTTCGGCTGCTGGCCCTGCGGGAGGAAAGCACTCGCCAACACCAGGCAGCCGGCACACGCACTAATCGATAACAGCTGGAGAGTATAGCCCATAAACATGCCAAGTGCCAAAAACTTGTTTGCCAGTTATAAAACAAATACCAGGTGATGAAAAAGTCAGTATAAATTTTAAAACTTAACTCATTACTTGCCATTGTCCCTTTTTTGGGACGCGTATATTTTACTTATTTGTATGTAAGCAATGGAGCTGTTAGCCTTTATTGTTGCACCTGTAGGTTCAACTAACTTCTATAATGCCTGCAAATGTAAAATTAACTTTTTTCTAAGTACTTCACGTCATTGAAATTATAAACTTGCCGATTTTTTGTTCTCGCACTTGGCAGCACTGTATGTCTGCTGGTAGTTCCTGGACGACAATGAGATATGATTTAGTTGTCTGGGCGTGTTTGTTATCAACATATGGACGTCCATGAAAGATTAAGTATACTTCAGATTTCTTCAAGTAAGTGCAATATCGATATATTTTATACGTCCCAATAATGGGACAATGGCATGATACACGATTATTGTTGATGTGCCCTATTCTGGTATACACGTATTATACTGAGAAAAATTGCATTTTACGTTATTTGTATCTGCGTTTTCTCATGTTCTATTCGAATTTTAAGAGTCCAACAGGATGAAAACATGCCGCGTGGACTTACACTTGAAGAAATTCTAGCAGAACTAGCGAACCATCAAGAGAGTGACGATGAAGATGATGACGTAGAAATTACGATTATTTCACCCGATGCAGATGTAATAACGGATGAAGAAGACATTGACGAAAATGTATTGAACAATGACTCTGTTGTACAAGATGTAGTCGGTACTTTAGAGAGAAGCTCTCACTTTTGGATGTCCGACAGAGAATAGTGGTTTTACCTATCAAAGAAAACAGGATCAGTACCAAAAGGCTGAGCACCACAAGGAAGTAAATTGACTGGAGAACGGGTAAGCACAGATGTACGGCTAGATCCAGGAAATCACTTCATTGTGCCAAGTAAAACACAGGAGAGAGTAAAATACAAAACAGATATGCTTACTACAAGAAAGAAATAACAAAAATTTGTGAGAGGTGCAATGTCGGTGTACACGACAAGTGTTTTGTTTCATTTCATACTGAATAGACATTCTATAATATTAAAACATTCTTTATTTATTGTTTGTGTTGTTTCTTACAATATCATGCATGGAGAATAAGGTTGTGATTTGGATAGCGCATTTGGCCAATGTCCCAAAAATGGGACGGTCTGTAGTTCTTGTTCTAATAAACTGAAAATTTTCAAAATAACTTTTTATTCAGTCAATCACTCCATGTAACGTATTTATGTATAAAAGATTGCAAAAAGTGATCCGATAGAGTTTGGGCCAGTAATGGGTTAATAAACCACGGAATGATGTAGATAGAGAGGTAAAAATTGACACACATGCTTGGAATGACATGGGGTTTTATTAGAACCGAAAAATAATTCACAAATGTCCGACAGATGGCACTGGACAGCAAAACGTCAGTGACCGCGCACGACAATCGTGTATAAATGTGTTTTAGTGATGCGGAGGGCATTTGAAGTGTGGGCGCTGCAAAAGATGGTGGAAGATGACGATTGGTTGAGTATCGTGTTGTGGACTGACGAAGCTCATTTCACGCTCCGAGGGTCTGTCAACGCCCACAACTGCAGAATTTGGGTTATCGAAAATCGTAGAACTGTCGTGGAAACTCTATTTCATGTCGAGAAAGTCACGGTATGGGTTGGATTTACCACATTTACCGTTATCGGGGCTTTTTTCTTCGAGGAAATGCGTGTTTCTGGTTTTGTAACAGCTACCGTGACGGATGAGAGGTAAGCCGATATGTTACAGATTCGCATCATTCCCAGCCTGGTTGATAAACACGTGCTGGAACGTAGATGTTTATGCAGGATGGCGCTCCACCCCATATTGCTAGACGCGTAAAAGATCTCTTGCGCGCGTAGTATGGTGACGATCGTGTAGTCAACCGCCGCTTTCGTCATGCTTGGCCTCTGTGCGGTTATTGGCTTTGGGGTTACATCCGATGTCAATGCCCCACCATAACTCCGGACATGCTTTGCAGCGCTGTTCACAACATTATTCCTCGACTACAGCTATTGCTGAGGAATGACGGAGGACATTCTGAGCGTTTCCTGTCAAGAACATCATCTTTGCTTTGTCTTACTTTGTTGTGCTAATTATTGCTATTATGATCACATGAAGCGCCATCTGTCGGACATTTTTTGAAGTTTCGTATTATTTTGTTCTAATAAAACCCTATGTTAATCCAATCATGTGTGTCAATTTTTACCTCACTACTCGAATCTACATTATTCCGTGATTTATTCAGTTTTCAAATTTATGCTGACTTTTTAATCACCCGGTATATCACCGGAGTTTTTATTTCAAATTATATATGAGATATAGTGTACACTACATCGTAGGACAATTGTAGGTAGTTAAGATAATTCTCATTTATTGTTCCGTTTCAGTTGCTCATTTCTAATTACACTCCTGGAAATTGAAATAAGAACACCGTGAATTCATTGTCCCAGGAAGGGGAAACTTTATTGACACATTCCTGTGGTCAGATACATCACATGATCACACTGACAGAACCACAGGCACATAGACACAGGCAACAGAGCATGCACAATGTCGGCACTAGTACAGTGTATATCCACCTTTCGCAGCAATGCAGGCTGCTATTCTCCCATGGAGACGATCGTAGAGATGCTGCATGTAGTCCTGTGGAACGGCTTGCCATGCCATTTCCACCTGGCGCCTCAGTTGGACCAGCGTTCGTGCTGGACGTGCAGACCGCGTGAGACGACGCTTCATCCAGTCCCAAACATGCTCAATGGGGGACAGATCCGGAGATCTTGCTGGCCAGGGTAGTTGACTTACACCTTGTAGAGCACGTTGGGTGGCACGGGATACATGCGGACGTGCATTGTCCTGTTGGAACAGCAAGTTCCCTTGCCGTTCTAGGAATGGTAGAACGATGGGTTCGATGACGGTTTGGATGTACCGTGCACTATTCAGTGTCCCCTCGACGATCACCAGAGGTGTACTGACAGTGTAGGAGATCGCTCCCCACACCATGATGCCGGGTGTTGGCCCTGTGTGCCTCGGTCGTATGCAGTCCTGATTGTGGCGCTCACCTGCACGGCGCCAAACACGCATACGGCCATCATTGGCACCAAGGCAGAATCGACTCTCATCGCTGAAGACGACACGTCTCCATTCGTCCCTCCATTCACGCCTGTCGCGACACCACTGGAGGCGGGCTGCACGATGTTGGGGCGTGAGCGGAAGACGGCCTAATGGTGGGCGGGACCGTAGCCCAGCTTCATGGAGACGGTTGCGAATGGTCCTCGCCGATACCCCAGGAGCAACAGTGTCCGTAATTTGCTGGGAAGTGGCGGTGCGGTCCCCTACGGCACTGCGTAGGATCCTACGGTCTTGGCGTGCATCCGTGCGTCGCTGCAGTCCGGTCCTAGGTCGACGGGCACGTGCACCTTCCGCCGACCACTGGCGACAACATCGATGTACTGTGGAGACCTCACGCCCCACGTGTTGAGCAATTCGGCGGTACGTCCACCCGGCCTCCCGCATGCCCACTATACGCCCTCGCTCAAAGTCCGTCAACTGCACATACGGTTCACGTCCACGCTGTCGCGGCATGCTACCAGTGTTAAAGACTGCGATGGAGCTCCGTATGCCACGGCAAACTGGCTGACACTGACGGCGGCGGTGCACAAATGCTGAGCAGCTAGCGCCATTCGACGGCCAACACCGCGGTTCCTGGTGTGTCCGCTGTGTCGTGCGTGTGATCATTGCTTGTACAGCCCTCTCGCAGTGTCCGGAGCAAGTATGGTGGGTCTGACACACCGGTGTCAATGTGTTCTTTTTTCCATTTCCAGGAGTGTATATAGTATTAATCGATCACTCTGGATCATCTTCAGATTTAAGTAGTTGCGTCGGTAACCAATCATGACTAGTCAGAACCACAAATCAGAATGAGTACCTGTTTCGATCATTCTGGATCATCTTCGGATCTAAGTAGTTGCGTTTGCAACCGGTCTTGTATAGTCAGAATCACATATCAGAGTCATGTGGTTCTGAGTAGACAAGACGCGTTGCTGACGCAGTTACTTAGATGTTAAGATGATACAGTGATCGAAATATGTAATCTAATTAAAAATGTGCAACTCAGGCAGAACAAGAAGTGAGAATTATTTTAAAAGTCTATAAAGATGTTGAATTACTGAAGATAATTATGTCGACTATAGTGTAATTGTAGGTATGTCGTTATATGTAATTAATGGTATTGCATGTCACATAATTGCAAGGGATGTTAAAAAGTAACGCACCGAATGCTTTTTCTCAGCCGAAAACAATGCTACGAATGCGAAACGTTACGTATGTGCTATTTGAAGTCTTCTGAGTGAGCGCACCAAGTTTTCGCAACTTCCGACAGATACCGTAGTTGCAGGATTGTTTCGAAATGACGTCTGTTGGTGATGTACGTAACAAATAACTTGCCAACATTGAATTTCTCACTGCAGAATAAGACACTTTGGAGAATACTCAGAAACACTTGTACAAAGCCCACGGAACATCCGCTGTCAACGGAAGTGGAGTTAGTCACTGGGCAAGGAGGGTGAGGTCATGACGGGTCGGCGAAGCTCCACGATTTTCAGCTGTCGGAGAGACCATCGGCGGCTGTCACACGTGACACACCTGACCTAGCCCCCCGGACATCCACTTGTTTCGGCCACTAAAGGATGTGACTCATGGGAGACATTTCGAGGACGATGAGCTGGTGATTCAAACAGTAAAGCACTACCTTCACCACCAGGACACGGATTGTTACCGACAGGGCGTACACGCTGTTGTTTCTCGCTGGAATAAGGGCATAGAACGGGATGGAGATTACATGGAAAAACAGAGTGTGTAAATAAAAGACCATTCTTTCGTGTGTGTCTCGGTATGTCTAATACAGAACTGTTTAAGAAAAAAATGCGCCGCATTACTTTCTGGACAACCCTCGTAGAACGAAAGTCAGGAATACTAAATATAGCTATGTGTCTATACCCTTTTATTCAAAAATCAGCGAGTGTCAGGAGTAATTTCAGTCTTCGTACCAGTACACTGCTTGAAAGCAACTCAAAATACAAATGAATCTAAATGAGTACGACACTGCTTCTCTTAAAATGGTCTGTATTGTTCCTCCAAATATGGGGATCATTGATAACAGGTCTTTTTTTCTTTGCTTAGTACTCTTTGCCCTTCAGTTCCTTTGAATCTTACGTTTCTGATGTCAGAGACGTCATCTTTCCAATTTCGCTGAAGGCATATTTCACTTCTGTGACTCTGGGATTCCTTGATGAGAGGCGAACCATCGTTATATTTCAGATCTGCAGCTTTTTTGTTGCTACTCAGGAAACGGCAGCAGACTGAATATAGGTGAATTTTCTTTTTTTCCGGTTACCTCGTTGATTTCAAATTTGTTAGAATATGTACCAGATGCTGCAGTTTCATGGAGGTCTTCAGGTGCAAATGCCTTGCACAGCGTCTTGCTTTTCTCGAAGTTCCTACCGCATGGCAGGTAGCTGTGGCCAGATACTAAGAGAATTTTCACAATGATGTCAGTGGCGTAAGGCAATTCTGGATAAATAAGTGCGTAACATAGCAAAGCTTCCATTTTGTGATGAATGTATGAACTAAAGCAACCACAGTGGCTCATAACCGATACTTGGGTGCTTTTGCAATGTTACATAAATGGATTGTAATGCGAAAACTGATTTATTTAAAAAATAGTACATAGCAGCATCCTTCGTTACTTTCTCTAGCTGTAAACTGATATTCCGGTATAAGTCGCTGATACGTAAATAGCTTCGTATTAATGGTGTTAGGCTTCTGCGGACAGTGTCAATGCTATTAAAATAGTTCTGGGTGTAATGCAACATCATCGTATAAAATACTTAAAATCTCAAAATACTTAAATAACAGACGTTTTGGTCGTGTTGCAGAGAACTACCTCACGGCAAGTGATCGCTATAACACGACCTAAACGTCGAATATTTTAGGCATTTTAATATTTTATCCGAAGAGACCACAATACACCCAGGAGGATTTAAATCAGTTTCATATTCATGTGCTGGATATACAGTCAAATCGATAAGTAACTTACTTGAGAGAGCCCATTTATCAGTGTGACAGGAAACCAGTACAGTGTGTATGCGGGCACTGATTCTGTTGGGAAGGGAGTCTTAAAACCATTGTGTCCTCTTCTGAGGCAAGTTGGCTGCTGAAACGAATCTTTGATATCCTGGTTAGTGTCACTAGTATGGAGTTGACATCCGAACTTGCACCACACGTGTTACTTCTATGGCAGATCTGGGGATCTTGCAGGTGGCAGTAGTACTTCAGCATCACACAGACAGTTGGTTCTGACAAGTGCCATCTGTGAAGGATTTCCCAGCACCGTGGTGGGTGAGGAGCAAGGGCAAGGGAGCACGTGGAACGTAACCTATGTAACTGGCCTCGGCTTTTTTTCTGGAGAGTGCTGGATTTGTGCGGCGCTTGATTCTCGTTGTCGTTGGCTGAGTAGGCGTCTATGTGCAGGTATGCAATCCGACAGTCAGGCGGAGATGGTTGGTTGGTTGGTGGATTCGGAGGAGGGGTTCAAACAGCGAGGTCACTGGTCCCATCGGATTGGGAATAATTATCGACCGCGTCCTTTCACAAAAACCTGTAGCGATTTAGGGAAATCACGAAAAACCTAAAACTCAGGAGGAGGTGAGGCAGTCACTACTTGGGCTGCGACAGTTATACACATTTGTTTCTTTACACATCTAACTAAGTGGGGCCAAAGTAAAGTCCGTCCTCCGTGATCATATAACCAGTCAGTACATGCAATTGTATGATAAAAGGTAAGAATTAATAAAATAACATCTAAGCTAATCCTCTGCAGACAGTATATCACTTAGTCTATATTAGTATAATAACTACTACAACACACAAGTTTGCTTAAATTTATTCCAGGAACTCCCCGACATGTTAGAAGAACTGCGCAATGAGGACCTTTCTGCGTAAGATTCAAGGAGGTACGATCCAAATGCATTTTGGAATTCTGCTTAGCATTGACTAAATGAAAGCTACCAATTCTTGGAACTAAGCTCATAGTGTTTCCAAGAACCGAACGACATTAAAGAAAATATATACTGAGAGACCGATGTCAGAGTTCCCAGACAGCTGAACACGGGTCAAGAAGAGCTTCGGAATTTACATAGTTCCTTTAGGATTTCTGAACGTTATTCCTGGGCAAAACATTAAAAGAAAAAGCATTTCACTTCTTTTCTAAGCTTTAGCGAAATGTTTAAAAAGTTTTAGCAGAAGTAGAAAGAACGAAATTGCTCTAGCTACAATAAAAATATGCTGTCTGTTAAACTAAGAGGAAATAATGAAAATGTAACATTTCTGTTATTTTAGTTTAGTAATGGACCTTTTTAGTTCTTTAACTTAATTATTATATTCTTTCCGTTGGAAAAAGTGGAACAGAAAAACAATAAAATCTAGTATGATATGAACGTGTGAGACAAAGACATTGTTTAACCACACAAACTGAGTGTTATGTGTTATGAAAAGTATGGAGTAAGTACTCGAATTTTGGAACATCCGCCATAATAGTAGCTAAAAATTGATGAACACGATAAAAATCCTTACGAGTACAATTGGAAAGGAAAAAAATTGTGAGTGGTAACCAAAGAGAAATCACGCGGTGGACCTGTACTCGATCACTGGTCAGAGCATGCGTCAAACGGACACGATCATTTCTGAAATGGGGCGAGATAAAAATAATTGCAGCAAGCTGGGAACTATACAAGATTTATTATTTATTTATGCTTGAAAATATCAATAACAATTTCGTCATTATGTGTACAGGGTGGATCACAGTTAACGGTGAAATGACAAATGTGAAAGTCAGCAATGGAAAACAAAAATTGTGAGCAAAAATTGTTTTCGCAAACTATATACACTCCTGGAAATGGAAAAAAGAATACATTGACACCGGTCTGTCAGACCCACCATACTTGCTCCGGACACTGCGAGAGGGCTGTACAAGCAATGATCACACGCACGGCACAGCGGACACACCAGGAACCGCGGTGTTGGCCGTCGAATGGCGCTAGCTGCTCAGCATTTGTGCACCGCCGCCGACAGTGTCAGCCAGTTTGCCGTGGCATACGGAGCTCCATCGCAGTCTTTAACACTGGTAGCATGCCGCGACAGCGTGGACGTGAACCGTATGTGCAGTTGACGAACTTTGAGCGAGGGCGTATAGTGGGCATGCGGGAGGCCGGGTGGACGTACCGCCGAATTGCTCAACACATGGGGCGTGAGGTCTCCACAGTACATCGATGTTGTCGCCAGTGGTCGGCGGAAGTTGCACGTGCCCGTCGACCAGGGACCGGACCGCAGGATCCTACGCAGTGCCGTAGGGGACCGCACCGCCACTTCCTAGCAAATTAGGGACACTGTTGCTCCTGGGGTATCGGCGAGGACCATTCGCAACCGTCTCCATGAAGCTGGGCTACGGTCCCGCACACCGTTAGGCCGTCTTCCGCTCACGCCCCTACATCGTGCAGCCCGCCTCCAGTGTTGTCGACAGGCGTGAATGGAGGGACGAATGGAGACGTGTCGTCTTCAGCGATGAGAGTCGCTTCTGCCTTAGTGCCAATGATGGCCGTATGCGTGTTTGGGGCCGTGCAGGTGAGCGCCACAATCAGGACTGCATACGACCGAGGCACACAGGGCCAACACCGGGCATCATGGTGTGGGGAGCGATCTCCTACACTGGCCGTACACCTCTGGTGATCGTCGAGGGGACACTGAATAGTGCACGGTACATCCAAACCGTCATCGAACCCATCGTTCTACCATTCCTAGACCGGCAAGGGAACTTGCTGTTCCAACAGGACAATGCACGTCCGCATGTATCCCGTGCCACCTAAGGTGCTCTAGAAGGTGTAAGTCAACTACCCTGGCCAGCAAGATCTCCGGATCTGTCCCCCATTGAGCATGTTTGGGACTGGATGAAGCGTCGTCTCACGCGGTGTGCACGTCCAGCACGAACGCTGGTCCAACTGAGGCGCCAGGTGGAAATGGCATGGCAAGCCGTTCCAGAGGACTACATCCAGCATCTCTACGATCGTCTCCATGGGAGAGTAGCAGCCTGCATTGCTGCGAAAGGTGGATATACACTGTACTAGTGCCGATATTGTGCATGCTCTGTTGCCTGTGTCTATGTGCCTGTGGTTCTGTCAGTGTGATCATGTGATGTATCTGACCACAGGAATGTGTCAATAAAGTTTCCCCTTCCTGGGACAATGAATTCACGGTGTTCTTATTTCAATTTCCAGGAGTGTACATCTGAAAGATTATGTCTATTTAAACCCCCCCCCCCCCCCCAGTCTCGTCGCATTACAGTGGCGCTAGTAGGTTTGCTTTAAACATACAGTGTAACGGTCGTGGGCGTTAGTTACCTTGAGACTGGAAGTTGTGAATCAATAATGCCTTTAAGGCGACAAAGATACAATTATCAATACCGCACTGAATTTCATTGAGGTCATGAAATAGGGCTACGAGAAACTGGATTTTGGTTCTGCGATACTGCAGAAAGGCTTGGCAGGAATGTAGTCACTGTATATGACTGCTGACAGCAGTGGACACGAGAATGTGCGGCCGCAAGAAGACCGGGCTCCGGACGGCCACGTTATAATTACCGAGAGGGAATACCACCTCGTTCTGTGTGTGGCTCTGGCGCATCGTACTGCATGTACAGCAGCAGTTTGAGGAGCAGTTGGCACCACAGTGGCACGACGAACTGACGCCCTGTACAGTGCATTCCACTGACACCAAAATGTCGCCATCAGCGATTTCAGTGATGTCAAGCGAGAACTAATTGGAGCACAGAGTGGAGCCCTGTTATGCTTTCTGATGAAAACAGATTCTCTTTCGGTGCCTGTGATGGCCGTATGTCGGATAGGAGGAGGCCAGTCGAGGGCATAAAAGAGACCTGTCTGCATGCTACAAACATTGGACCTCCGCTCGTGGTTATACCCAACAGCTTGACTGCAAATTTGTACGGCTTTGTACATAAGTCTGGTTATTCGATCTGTTGCGCTGCCATTCATGAACAGAATTCGAGATTTTTTTCTTTTTTTCAGATTAATTCTCGCCTACGTACCACTGATATACCCCAGCTCCATCACCAGATCTGTTTGCAATCCAGGACATTTGGGACATCGTCGGATGACAATTCCAGAGTCACCCACAATCACCATTAATTATCCCTGTATTGACTGCCCAAACAGAAGAGGCGTGTAACCCAATCGCACAAGCTGACGACACCTGTACCAAACTAAGCATGCACGTCTGCTTGCTTGCTTTCAACATTCTGGCGGAAACAACGGTGGTGAATGTAGCACCATTTCACAATTGCAGTAGCTTATCTGACGCCTACATTAACCTACGGTCTTGCAACGTTGATCACTTAAATGTGTTACCCGCACATAGGGGTTCCCGAAATTTCATTACTCTACATTTTCCATGTTTCTGAAGGAGATTTATTTCAGAAACATGGGTTACTTCAGCTGTGGTTGCCCTCAATAGAAAACAATTTGCACTCTACATTAATTATATTTTCGTGCTGCGTCATTTTTTCCGTCAGTGTTTTATTTCCTCCCACCATTGTCTCGCGAAATGACCACAACGAGAAAATTCGAGAAATTAAAGTAACACGAAGCTTTACCAACAAGCATTCACCACACATGCCACTCGCGAATATAAAAGGGAAATGGGGCAACATCAGATAATTGTACGGGAAGTTCCCTCCACCACACATCGACATTTGGCGTGTGGAATAAATATCTAAACGTAGATATCTTACTGGGTGTAGTAAATTAGTGCCGTAATGTAGAGCTACACGATTGTGCCTTTTATTATTTTCATTAAATTATGAATGATATGCTTTATGAAAGTCTATAGGTGGTAGGGAGAAGAAACAGGTAGCGGAAGGTTACTTACAATTTGAACTGAAACCAGACTGATGTTAGAGGGGTCGGAGGACATAAAAAAGAGGAAATGGTTGAGAACGTAGTTGGACAGTGTTGTAGCTCTCCTTGATGCTATTCAGTCTCTACACTGAATAAACAGTAAAAGAAACCAAGGGTAAGTTTGGAATGAGCGTAGATGATGCAGAATAAACAGATTGTACTGTAAGGTTTGAAAGTGATATTGTAATTCTGAAGAAATGGCAAAGAACTTGGAAAAGAAGCTCAAAGGAATGGACAGTGTCTTGGAAATTGACTATATCATGAACATCAACAAAAATAAAACTAATGGAATGTAGCAGAATTAAATCAGCCGATGCAGACAGAATTACATTAGAAAGTCAGACACTAAAAATAGTAGATGAGATTTGGAATTTCGGCAGCGAAATAACTGATGATATCCGAAACAGAGACTGAAAACAGCAACAAAAAGGGAACATCGAATACACGTTTATGCGTTTTGAAGTCTTTCTTGAAGTTGCTTGTTCATGCATAAATGAAACAAAGACGATACGCAGTTCAGGCAGGGGAGAACAGCTTTTGAAATGTGTTGCCACGATAGAATGCTGAAGATGACAATTGTAGATCAATAACTAATGAATACGTACTCTGAGCGTCTAAAATAATAATGGCATAATTTGACTAAAGGAAGTGATCGTTTGACAGAACAGAAGACATCAAGGTGTCATCAGCTTGGTAATGTATTGAAGGGTATATGCTTGGAAGGGGGGGGGGGAGGGGCATAAATTGTAGAGGGGGACCTAGGCATGAATACGATAAGCAATTTCAATGGATATAGTTTGAACAAGGTTACTCTGAGGTGAAGAGTTTTGCATAGGATTGATTGTCGTGGAGTGCTGCATCAACCAAGTCTTCAAACTGAAGACTATAACAAGTACATAATATATGGGATATGTGCACGGTTTCATGAGTTTAAATGAGTACGTTAATTTATAAGTTGCACGGTACAATAAAGAGACAAAATTTCAGGCGAATATCTGAAGAGTCATTCATTCTTAACTCTAATCAGCAGTAGTGGAATAACATTTTCAAACCTTAAGAAATACATGTCAGAATGTAAAGGAGATGTAGGTATCAACAAGCTGCTTCGTTAAATTTATATTTATTCCGAAAACTATAACAGGCCATAGTCAGTTCCGAGGTTTGCACATTTTGTACAAGAAAAATACCTACCACCATCTGATAGATGGCGTCCACAATGTTGTACATTTCGTCTCTGGTAATGTAGCCATCATTATCGACGTCATATAACCTGAAGGCCCCTGTAATGAAAAGCAATCATATTCTTCGTTAGATATTTCTATATAAAATGACGTAATAATAAAAATATATTAAAGCAATTTTGGATGTGTTTGGGAAAGAGTGCTTATTTAATAGCTATTGCTACAAAGACGCCGGCACTCACAATGCAACTTCTCGTCGAGGTTGCCTCTGGACGTGATGGACAGGGCCCGTATGAACTCTTCGAACTCGATGGAACCGTCCTGTTGAAAGGTTCAGCTTTAGATCATGCAGGCAATGTCTGTTTATTATCAACAGGTTATAAATATTTTATGAGGAATGCATGTTTCATCTACTCATTTGATATATTATTTAAACTTAATATTACAGTGGTGTGCAACGCTTAGCGATGAAAGTAAATTTCGCACGTTATGACACTATCAAGTAAAACAACTTGACGAAAATTGGAGCATACGCAGAAGAAGCTGATACATTATAGTACAGGAGGTGCTGAAATAAATGGCAATGAAACGAAAGGAAGTGACACATTTATTGAAAGACCATAACGTACTACTACAGCATGTCGTTCCATTCCTCCACCAGCGCGGTTCACAACTGGTGGATGGTCGTTGATGCATATGGACGTGCTGCTATACGTCTGCTCAACCTGTACCACACCTGCTCGATGGGATTTAAGTCGGAGAAACGGGTTAGACAGTGCATTCGCCGAATATCCTCTCGTTGGAAGAGCTCCTACACCTTCGCCGTTCGATGCGCTCGGTCATTATCATCCATAAAACTCAAGTCAGGACCGAATTCAGGCCTTAAAAGAAACACATGGGGAAGAAATATAGTGTCACAGTAACGGTGGCTGGTAGTTTACCGTGTTCAAACATTTGGAGGTGAATAAGTCCATGTAACGTTATGACTCCCCACATCATAACTGCTGGACCACCAAAACGATCATGTTGGACAATTCTGGAGGTAGCACCATATGGCGAGATGTGGGACTCGGTAATACATCCAGAAAAATTGTTGAACCAACGCCTTTTGGCGGTGACTTTATTCCTATATATATATGAAGATCGTAACCGTTCTCGAAAGAACAGATACCGTTGATGACCGTGCAGCTCAGATGGATAGAGCGTCTGCGATGTAAGCAGGAGATCCCGCGTTCGAGTCTCAGTCGGGGCACTCATTTTCAGCTGTCCCCATCGAGGTATATCAAGCTGAGGGTTTAGTTAATTATCATTTATTCTAGAGAAGCTGCATGGTCTGTTCTTTCTAGAAGAGTTACTATCTTCATATATACAGGGTGTTACAAAAAGGTACGGCCAAACTTTCAGGAAACATTCCTCACACACAAATAAAGAAAATACGTTATTTGGACATGTGTCCGGGAACGCTTAATTTCCATGTTAGAGCTCGTTTTAGTTTCGTCCACCTACGCTCAGTGGAGCACGTTATCATGATTTCATACGGGATACTCTACCTTTGCTGCTAGAACATGTGCCTTTACAAGTAAGACACAACATGTGGTTCATGCACGAAGGAGCTCCTGCACATTTCGGTCGAAGTGTTCGTACGGTTCTCATCAACAGATTCGCTGATCCATGGATTGGTAGAGGCGGACCAATTCCATGGCCTCCACGCTCTCCTGACCTCAACCCTCTTGACTTTCATTTATGGGTGCATTTGAAAGCTCTTGTCTACGCAACCCCGCTACCAAATGTAGAGACTCTTCGTGCTCGTATTGTGGATGGCTGTGATACAATACGCCATTCTCCAGGGCTGCACCAGCGCATCAGGGATTCCATGCGACGGAGGGTGGATGCATGTATCCTCGCTAACGGAGGACATTTTGAACATTTCCTGTAACAATGCGTTTGAAGTCACGCTGGTACGTTCTGTTGCTGTGTGTTTCCATTCCATGATTAATGTGATTTGAAGAGAAGTAATAAAATGAGCTCTAACATGGAAAGTAAGCGTTTCCGGACACATGTCCACATAACATATTTTCTTTCTTTGTGTGTGAGGAGTGTTTCCTGAAAGTTTGGCCGTACCTTTTTTGTAACACCCTGTATAGTTAAGGGCTATCCAGCCATTCACCTCGGTTTGTGCGAATGCGCACAGGTTGCCCGGATTCTTACGGGAATCGTCACCTTAGTTGTGCGCGAGTAATGAGTGGATGAGCAAATATCTATTAGCTACATTACGTATGTGGATTGCGGACAGCTGAGAATGTGAGACTCATGGGAAGCGTGCATGGGATAAGACGCAGCAGTCGTGCTACTCATCTGTGTCCTCGGTGGACCATATGGAGCCGGCACGGTAGCTCAGTGTGTTCGGTCAGAGTGTTAGCTGCCCTCAGTAATAAAAAAAAAAAAACTGAGTCAATCGATCAATAACGAACTTACAAAGGTGGCTTACAATGTCCGCTCCGAGTAGATACGACAAAAGAAAAATGGATAGAGCGTCTGCCATGTAAGCAGGAGATCCCGGGTTCGAGTCTCGGTCTGGGCACACATTTTCAGCTGTCCCTATCGACGTATATCAACAACTCACGTCCGCAGCAGAGGGTTTCAGTTAATTATGACTTTATTTTTGTTGATGACGACACAGTACCACATCGAACAGCTCTTGGGACTAAAAGTTATTCGGCGAATGGACTGGCCAGCCGGTTCCCCCTACTTACACCCCATTGAGCAAGTATGGGATGGGTTGGGGGGACGTATTACACCGCGTGTACTGGCACCGACCGGCATTGGTGTACGAATGAAACGCCCTACCATAAGAGCTCCTTACCAAAGTTTCGGCCAGTTGCAGAGCATTCGCTGCCGCCCGAGAAAATCAAATAGCCTATTAAAAAGCATGTCTCACCTTTTCTAACGTATCAGAGAGACGTCAGTGTGTTTATTGTCTTTGAATAAATATATTACTTCTGTTCGGCGCATTGCGCATTTCTTTCAGTTACCTTCTGTGCTATACTGTCACAGTTCCTTTATGCGTAGTCCGAGTTTCATGAATCTATGTTATGTGGCAGTATCACATCGTGCGGAAGCTATTTTCATCCTTAAGTTTTGCACGCCAGTGTACTTAAATTCTGCACCACCAATGGCAGACATGATTACATTTATCTCCCTCTTCCTCTGTCTCTTTCTCATTTATTTTCTCATTGTTTCTATATGGTCTTGCGTTACCGTTCTGTGGCGGTTTAAAAAAGATCTAGCTTTTGCGTCTGATTATTAACTGAATTGACAAAACTATTGTAAAATGTGCTAGATGTGAGAGGTCATTCGCTTCTGTCGATGGCCTTTTCGAAAGCGAGTTGAGGAGCGGATAAATGGTCACAGCTCTCTCTTACAATAGGAGGGAAATTTAGCTCCAAACGTTAATGAGCGACAATTGGGGTACACAGAAGTTAATGGAAATTGTAGCATTAACATAGTACAAGGAGTGTCTCAACGCCGCATGCTGTTTTCAATACTTCGTTCATGGTAACGGCTTTCTTTCCAAATAAATTGCTGGGGTGGGGGGAAATCGAATGGGGGAGGGGGGGGAGGGTGAACTTATACGCTGTTTCCATTCGCTGGTGTGTACGGCTCAGTGCAGGATAGTTAGAAAGAGAAACAATAAGTTTAACTTCTCTAAATGGGAATGGGAATGTCAATATTTCAAATATTGCGTGGCAAATCGTCTGTCTGAGTAAAGGCTACACTATAGACCAGTGAACTGGAATGCGAAGAGCACAGAAATTCCAATTTAGGCAACTACGGATTAATAACATCGGCAGTTCGACCTGTTATGAAATCAATTTTTGGTAAAATAATGAAAAGTGCAGGTACTACATTCTTCTTTGAGACGCAACGAAGTCTACTGCGTTCAACATCGATATTGCAGTGACTGTGTTGTTATGAAGAGCGATGTAATGTTCCTTCCGGCATATGGAAGTCTGGTTCCAGCCGTGAGTCGTGCGTGGATAGCCGAAGTTGTTAAGCCGACTGCTCGCATGAAACGGGTAATCTGGGTTCGAGCAACGGTGCTGCACAGATTTACATTGCCGCCATTCCCTTATACAGCTCATGATTGTTCGTATTCGCAATTGCGAATACATTGTATGTAAATGATTTAACTGAATATCACAAGATGATGACTTAGAACCGGGAAGATATATGTGGAAACAGAGGACCTGGTAAGCTGTGTTATAGGCGATTGGAACGCTATAGCAACATCGAATATCTTTCATATTATCCTGTCCCTACTTATTGTTAGTGTTTCTCATATATTCCTTGCATCGCCGATTCTGCGAGGAATCTCTTCATTCCTAATCTTATCAGATCAATTATCAAAATCTTTGTGCAGCAACAATGTTTCAATAATCTTATTTTTAAGCTGTGCCCGCATTGCCATCGATATATTTCCTTGTGGACGTATTTGTGTTTCGTTACCTAGATACGGTTTCCCTGATATCTTGGTAGGCGGTGCCCTTGCGGCGCTTCGAGCAGGATTTAAGAGCAGTGATATCTTGGTAGGCGGTGCCCTTGCGGCGCTTCGAGCAGGATTTAAGAGCAGGCGCAGCTCACGCTTGACATCTGCGTGCTACGGGTTGTCTGTTTTGAAGGAGTCCCTCTGGTCGCGGTCTAGGCTTGCAAGCCGTGGTAGTCCACTATCCCTGTTTGGATGGTGGATGATTACTTTGAGGAGCAGCCTGCTGCTACTAGAGAGCTGTCGTATCTCTCGGCTTGTGCCGTAGCGGGCCACAGGCTGCAGTTAGCTAGGCGTTTCCTGCCGCCGTAATTGATGGAGGTGGCCACGTACACTGTCCTTAATTCTCCTAACCCGGGCCCAAGAATAACGGTGAGTGCCATTCCTTGTGTGCGGTAATGTGCTCGCTGTGGTTCGTGAAAATCCTTGTGCTTTTGCTATTGAATTTCGTATGATGTTTTTGCTATATGCGGCTAGGGCTTATATTGCTGGCCGCTGTTTTGGCTAAACCGTTAACTTCGATCAGCATCATGATAATAGGGGTGGGCCAAAGTTAAATATTTATTTAATTGTAAGAGCCTCTGCTTTACCTTTTTCTGTTTGTGAGTACCTGGCATGGAAAGATTTGCTTTTACTTGCACTATTAATGGGTACGTTTTCTTGTTCGAGTACTTCAATTTTTAAAACAAATGTTCTGGTAACTCTTAAGTAGTTCTTGACAGAACGTAGGGGAGCGATGCGGAAGACCTGCACCGCCGTATTACGTAAGGTCCTAATGGCGGTGGTTTGCCGTCGCCTTCCTCCGACCGTAAAAGGGATGAAGGATGATGATGAAGGCTACACAACAACACCCAGTCATCTCTGGGCAGATGAAAGTCCCTAACATGCCAATGCAGTTTTATGAGCTCCTTCAGGTTGGCAGAATTTTGTAAGGCCTTGCGTTGTCCAGCGAGGTGTTTGATTTTGATCTGTCCATCACCGCGTATGAGAGTTCCCCTACGTTTCAACATTGCAGGAACGCAACATGCCGGCACATTGGGAGATCAGTCAGGTTTGACCGACCATTTTGAGATGATAACAGACACCTCACCCAATGATTCGCCCGGTTTTTGTTTACTGCCAGGTCTCCGTAGACATTCTGCAAGGGCCTATGAATATCTGTGATGCTCTAGTTTTCCACCAAAAGACAGCTCTCTGCTTGGGACGCACCTCCGTTACATGGGCCATTTTGAAGGCTACGTATATCTCCGCCACCTACTTCATTAAACTGTAGGGTCTGGAGCGTATTCTTCCAAGAAGTCCCACATCTAATTTTTCAGTTTTTTTCAACCAAACCTGGCAGACAAATAAAATGTGGTTGAATTGCTTATTGAACACCCCACGTACATCATTCCACGTCTTTCCAGTTGGAATATTCTCGTGCCTCTAGACTGCTTCCAAGTGTACTTCTTCCTCTTCCGAGTCTTTAAAAGTATGTTGTCTATCAAAAGCTGAAAGCTCATTTAGTATTTCTCCTTTTCATTCCTACTACTGAGTCCATGTCCCCAATTAACTATGAGTTTAATCCTTTCTCTACTACCGTGTTCAAGTCCCCTATGAAAGTTAGATTATCATCTCCATTTACATACCGAATTCAACGTTCACTGTTCTCATGCACTTTTTCTATCTGTCCATCTTCAGCATGTGACGTCGGCATGTATATCTGAACTATTGTTGTTGGCGCTGGTTTGCTCTCTAGCGGATCATAACTGTCCTATCACTGAACTGTTCATGGTAACTCAACGTCTTACCTATTCATAATTAATACTACATTTGTTACACGATTTTCTGCTACTGTAGATATTATCCTGTACTTGCCTAACCAGAAATCCCTATCGCCTTTACATTATACTTCACTGTCTCCTACTGTATCTACATTCAGCCTTTGTATTTCAATTTTCAGATTTTCTTGCTTTTTTTAAATTCGTTCAGACTTCCTGGTTTCATGCTCCGACTTGTGAAATGTTACGCTTCTGTTGGTTATTCAGTCTTTTTCGCATAGTCACCTCCCCCTTGCCACATCTCTCCTGGAATCTCGAGTAAGGAACTCGTCTCGAATCTATTGCCAACTTAGAGATCACGATGATACTGTGTGAGTTCTTTTCACTCTTTTTTCTTTTTTTTATTGCAGGCCACATTTCCTATATACACGTCGTGAGTCGCTAAACCAGCGTTATTACCTTCGGCGTCCTTATGTTGTCGATCATTGCTGATTATGCACCGTTGTAGCGGCAGTGTTCCAGCAAAAAGGGAAGGGATTCGCCTGAATCTCTGTCCGCTCCTCCACCCTCTTTGACACGACCGTTGGCAGAACATCATAAGTACTCGAAAGACATTTCTTATGACTTTCATTCAAAATTCAAGCATTGCCTGAAATCGAACCCAGGAGCTAGGACGTTTTGTTTACTACTCAAAAATGCTATCTCTAGACTTGGGTCTGAAGAAACCACACAGTGAACTGCAAAGAATGTTTAGATTCAGACGTAGATCAAAACTAATAGTGATCAATAGTGAGTTTAAATTCACAAACATAAGCAAATGGTCTATGAAATGGACTGTAACAGTGGAAGTTGATGTCAGAATGAGGCTAACTAGCAGAATCAGTCCCAAAATGTGTTACGTTTGGTGAAGCAGAAGAGCAACGGGATGAAAGAGACTAAGAACCAGCTATGGTAGTGCCAGTAATTCGAAAATTGGGACAAAACATACATTGCGATTCCGGAGAAATACCACAAAATTTGTGAGAAGAGTTTACATGTGAAAATAAACAGAAAAATTCATGTGAACATGTGTCCGATTTTCGATCGTTACGGAAGTGGAGCGAGTTGAAGACTACACATATCCATGAATAATTATGAAGGTAAGTGTGAATATTATTCACCGAAATGTTATGTACACGATGTGTTGGACAGAATAATGGTGCGACAGACGAGTGGTCCACCCAACCATCTTAATGCACTTGTCAGTGCGATGGAAGTTGCGGTGTTTTGTACATCGAATGTCATCTTGGCTGGCTATAATGTGCAAGTCATCAGATCTATCCGCCATGGTAGCATACACATCCCTCTTTTAACATCCCCATAAAGTCAATTGGGGTCAGGTTGAGTGATTCGGCAGCCTGTTAATGCGTCCTCCTTGGTCAAACCACCGTTGAGGAAATGTGTTATTCGGATACTGGGATACTTGTCTGGTACGGTGAACCGGTGATCCATCATGTTGCAGATACATTTCCCGTCGTTGCTGTAACGTCACAGCTTCCAGAAGCGCAAGTACGTCTTCTCTCACAAAATGTGCATATGCTGCAGCTGTCGGCACGGGCCCTATCACAAGATCATCAATGACGCCGCACCAGAGATTCATGGTTTCTGCTGTAATAAAATAGCCTTCTTCAGAAGTCGTACACGCTAATAAATGCCGCTAAGACATTTTTCATTTATTGGTGTGTATGACTTCTGAAGAAGGCTATAACCCCCCCCCCCCCCCCCCACCCCTTCCGGAGGTTCGAGTCCTCGGGCGTGGGCGTGTGTATTGTCCTAAGCATAAGTTAGTTTAAGTTAGATTAAGTAATGCGTAAGCTTAGGGACCGATGACGAAAGCAGTTTGGTCCCGTAAGACCTTACCACAAACTTCCAAAATTTGGAATCTTGCTTCCCTAGTGTCATATAGGTTCCCCATCGTGCGTGTATGAGAATTGCGGGTGTTCATGATTACACAGCGTGTAAACGTAGCTTCGTCTGTAAATAAAGTTTTTTGCACGACGTTCCTGTGTACAGCCAACCATTCATAAAATTGTTGTCTGCCTACTGAGTGACCTGGATGTAAATGTTGCACGGGCTGCACGTGAAACGCATACAATCCATCGGAATGTAACGTATGCCGCGCTCGCGTTTGTGGAACATCGAGCTGATAGCTAATCCTCCGTGTACTGGTGGTGTAGCTCCGTTGTAACATTGCTGTAATGTCGATCCTTCCTCAAACGACTGGATGGTCTCACGCTCTGATGTTACGTGTAAACTGGGTAGTACTCCGCATGCATGTATCATTGAAAAACCCTGGAAAATACCCTGGCACAGGGCAATCGTCGATCAGGGAAAAGCCTGTGGTGCTCTGTCAGAGTCTCATGGGCACTGCCAGTACAGTATCCGCACACAAACAACGTCCCCACGCCTCTTACAGGCTGGACCATTCATCTCTACCACCACTATTATGTCCACTACATTGTCTACACAACACTTCGGTAAGTAATATTCGTATTTATCTTCATATACCTTCACTGATGAGTGTCGTTCCAACCCGCTCCAGTTCCGTACAGATCGAGTACGGGACACATGTTTAGAGGACTTTTCGGTTTATTTTAACTTGTGGAATCACCTCACATTCCTCTTGTATCACACTGTACGTAGATAAGAATAAAATCTTGTCTGTTTTCAGATCACATCATTTAGAATAAAATGCTCCAGAATTCGGCAACTGACTCTACCATCTTCATCAGGAGTAAAAAAAGTACACCGACTGAAGCACGGTGTTCCCCTCGCACAGGCGGGACTGCAGCATCTGGAATCGTCCAGAGAGGATCGATTTGATGCATGCACAGGAAGGCGAGTTATGCATTTCTTGGTATCTTTGATAGCCGCGGGCTGAGTAACGTCAGGTGGCGCCAGGCCCTGGCACCAGATTTGAAACTGCCTCTTTCGCTTCCCTACAAAGTTAACCGCCTTTGCTTACACTCACATGTCTAAGGCCCACGTTCATATTACACTCATGTTCTGATAAAACTAACACCTTGAAATACTAGAGAGAGGACAGTCGTATTCACAAGACATGTAAGTTAGTATGTTCTGGAGAAATGAATAGCATTTCAGTCATCTCGGTCCAGAATGTGTCCTGTTGCCTAGTAGGGACAAGGTCCACCATGCGCCCTGATAAATTGATCCATGCGAGATGACATCGACGAGTATGGGGAGTGAATGGCGTCCTTCGGTACAGTCATCTATGCCGCATTCACTAGGTTCCAAAGTTCATCTCAGGTGGTCGGCATTGGGTCACAGCACTGCACACGTCGTTTCATCACATCCCACACATTGTCGATTCGCAAGTCTTCAGATCTAGCAGGCAAGGGCGAAAGGCTGACATACTGTGACATCAAGAGGGTACGTGTTGCTGCAGCATGATATGGTCGTGGATTGGCTTGCTGAAAAATGGCTTCTAGGGTACTGTGCAGAAAGGGTATGGGTACGGATCGTAGGACGTCATTCACGTAAAGCACACTGGTTACAATGCCCTGGATACGTAAAAACTTGTGATTGGCGCTTGTACCCAGTAGCACCCAACGTCATAAGACGCCGAGATGGCGCTGTACGTCTTGTGTGAATGCAGTTACTGTGACGCCGCTCCCCCTTGCCTGTGGTGAAACAAATTGCGCCCATCAGTTCCAAACAAACAGAACCTGGATTCGTCCGAAAAACCTATCTGATGCCATTCTTGTTTACAGTGACGTCGTTTTGCTGCCTACAAAGGTAACCCGTGCAACAGACTGTGAGCCCCGATACTGTATGATGTGTTACACTACTCGATTGTTGCACCAGGGCCTAGGAGGACGCAGAATTGTTCGGCAATGCCATTCGAATGAGGTGTCGATCTCCTCGGGGGCTGGTCTGGGCTGTGCGGACTGACCTATCCTGTCGTGTTCTACGGCCTTCCGTGAACCGTTCCGCACACATCCGTTGTACTGCTGAAAAACTTGGTCCTACACGAGCAGCAATTTCCCGGATGGATGCATCGCATTCTCTCATGCCAAAAATGCCTCGTCTTTCAAACTCCAGACGATACGGTTCGCGCAAACGTCCGAGAGGCATCCTGCACGTCTGCTCAAGTCACACTGCTCCATTACCTTCGGTTCATAGCGACGACAGCCGCATGCACATTTTACTAGTGGGTGGTGTTCTACGGCGATACTGATGTTGACCTTGAACCCGCAGGCCGACGTGGTTCAAATGTTAATTATTTCTGCAGAACACACTAATGAGCATGTCCTTTGAATATGAGCGTCCTATCTCCAGTCGTTCAAGCTGTTCCGTTATGAAATGAAATGATCGTATGGCATTGCTGGGCGGTAGGTCCCAGTCAGGTTCAGCCACCATGTGCAAGTCTTATTTCAGTCGGCGCCAGACTGGGCGACGTGCGGCCGGTGATGAGCATGAAAGAATGATGAGACAACACAGCACACAGTCCACGAACGGAGAAAATCTCCAGCCCGGCCGGGAACCGAACCCCGGCCCGCTGCATAGGAGGAGAGCACGTTACCACCCGGCTAATCACGCGGAATGTCCAGTTATTTCTAAACATGAGTGTATAATGTCTACCCCTTCAGTTTGTTTTCATCTCTTGTAAATCTGAGTCCCAACAGTAAACAGAGCGAATAGCAATAGCAATAGATCGCCACCGGCCATTTATAGTCTGAATTGCTGAAATTTATACTCGTATTCGGAGTAAATGGTTGGTGAAATCGTGAATGCTCTCATGTTCCAGCTACGAAGATCGCCTGCTCAATCGGCGATAGAGCCCAAATCGGCTACAATCATTCCATTCTAGTGCACTCCAGAGATGCGGATTGAGACCAGTCAAGATACGAAATTTGTTACGCACTGTTAAAGACGACATAGGTGTAAACGTTCCCGGAATACCTTGCCAGTCCCGGCAGCCAGTATTTTTTCACTCCTGAAGGCGATGGCAGAGACAGTTATCGAAAGGTCGCGTATTTTATTCTAAGTACTGCGATTGTAAAAACCGAGAATATTTTATTTGGGAATGTGTTCACGAAAAGATTCCAAGATATGTAGAGTTTACGAATCAACAGAGATCGTGGGTGAAAAAAGAAGAATATAAAGGATGTTCTTCCCTAAAGAGAATGCCAGAATAGACACCTGGTGCAGTTCGAAATAGAGCTCCACCTTAAATAATCTTGTCGGTAGAGGGATATTGCTCATAAATCTCCCTACTTCTCTGCTTATAACTTGTGTCAGGAAGTTACAGAAGTAAAGAGCAGGAAAGGAACAACATGATGAAATTACGAATAGTACAACAGCGGAAGAGAAATAAACCTCATGTATCGAAGTAACTGTACTACTGTCGAATGAGGTTTGGAAGCTATCAAAGTTATAAGAGTGCAGGCGAAATATATTAAGAGTATGTACTCATAAGAAACTGAAATGGAATTCAAAGATATCTTTCTCGAATGCTCGCATGAATCAAGATACTTTGTATGTAACTAAAAAGTAGACGACGGAAAAACTTGAAGAGGAAAATGAGGCACTGGAAATGTGGTTCTGTAGAAGATTTAAAGATTTGAGTACAGAGGGAAAGCACCAAGTGAAGAGAATCTAAAAAAAAGGAAAAAAGCACAAAGAATGGCACACCTTACAAAATGAGGGCCAATTACCGGAACATATACGACGTCATCCCAAAAGAGAGCATTGGAGACGTCCCTTGCGGGTCAAAAACAACTGTTACAGGTAAAGACTGCAGTATGCCCATCCGACTATCGCTGACACCGAATACAATGTAGCACGTACAGGTGGAAAGATCAAATCAAGAGAAAAATATATTTATCAAGACATCATGTCGGTATCAGTATTCAGTACTAGAAAAACAAAATCTGTAAATATGGAATTTTAATGAAAAAACTGTTTCCTTTCTGTAGCTATAAGAGTGATTATATTTTCCTGATAAGTGTGCTTAACTTACGTTGTTTTCGTCGAACACTCTGAAGACGAGGGACGCGAACTTGGACGGGTCGCCTTGTGGGAAGAATTGTTTGTAGATCTTGATGAAGCCCTATGGAAAGAACAAAAATACGTCATCGTTGTTAGCTGTTAACTGCAGATATTTTGACGGACTTACGGATATGAAAGTATAGGCTATGAATTATTTATTGGCAAATTTCTCACCTGTTCCGTCAGCAGGCCATTGGGGCAATCTTTCAGGAATCCCTTGTGCCTGAAAAAGAAAGGAAAATGTTGTTTTAGTTTGAAAATATCATAAAGAAATAAAGAAAATAGTAGAAATTGAATATCTGTTATCTGAGCAAGAAAAGCTGACTTTGGCAGAACATTGACGCCAATGCAATATACTTTTCAGCATAAATTAAGTAACTCTAATCTTCCCGATTTACGGATATCAGTGAAAACAGCCAGCTCAAAGTAAACGTATTCCCTTTGACCAGTATCTAATAGTTAGTCGGCAATATCTTATCGATTAGAATTAGGACTATTGCTGAGACAAGGAAAAAAAATAAGAATGTGCTTTAAAATATCTGATTATTTTCTGATATCTGGTATAGAAACCTTAGCTCATTCAATTTTTTGTCTTTACGTAGTGTGTTCCAGTCCCGTTAGGACTGTGACTATGAAAAATAAGAGTGATGGATTATGTTCACAAAATCACCGTATTTATTCAAAATTGTCTCCCCCTGAATCAATACACAGCCGAAATCGTTTTAAAGTTTTTTTTTGCAACAGTTGTCTTTTTGGAAGTGTATTTAGTACGGCAGTAGAGTTTTCTTGGATGCCCTAAGTTGGTTAGTAATGGTGCATTTTTTACTGCCAGCTTCAATTTGGGGAAACTCAAAGTTAGCTTGGGCCAAATCCGGCGAATTCTGTGGGCACTTAAGGACTGTGCTCCATTTGATGGCCAAAACTTGGCGCACGATCTTCATTTTGTGGGCTGGGGTGAGCAGGAACCTATCTTTCTGTACTCGGGTCGAATTCGACTAATCCACTGACTGATATACCTAACTTAACACAAAATTTAATTATAGGCACGAGCTTCCACGGCCGACTCAATAAAATCCTCCCGAGTGTGTGACAGTATTGTCAAAGCGTAAAACTTCCGACGTTTCTGCCACTATTGCAAATGGCTTTCATCAGGGTGTTTTTTGCTAACTATGGCCGAAATGTCTGATGTTTTACACACTGACAATGCGGTCACGCAACCAGAAGAATTTCACTGAAAAAAATGTCGCCTAGTTGCTCCATCGCCGTTTTCCGACAAGTGTCAGACACGCACTGTTCCATTACGGCCCGGGTGGCCGCTTTGATCTTCTACATAGCTCTTTAAGGATATAATGCCGCAACTCGTCACTAGAGAGCATTGCAGTTTGGTATTTTAAGCAGTCCTAATGAAACTGGGACACACTGTGTAGTCACCATCTTCTCTTTATGTGACATGATAATTTAACTTGCATTAATTACCGTTCTGTAAGTAAATTAATATGAAAAATTACCTCTAAAAATAAACATGCTTCATGTAGTAGAACACTTATTTTAGTATTCTTTTTAGTGTGCTTAGTGGTTTAATTGAAGTTAATGTCTAAAATCCCCACTACAGCTTTGGTGCGTTCACTGCAAACTTAACGACCGTCTGTATATAGTGTGGAGCCAACTCAAAGAGGAATGCGAATTACTCAAAAGTATATATTTTTTCAACATGCTGCTTGAAACGTTGCTGCAAAATAACCGTGTACGAATAGCTCTGCCTTTTGGTTACTCCAGAATTTGCGTGGATACACTGTTTCGACGACTTGTTTCATGTGCTGTGTGTAGAGATTTAGAAAATAGAGCGCCGTTTCAAATGATCTTTAAGTAAAAGACGGCGAACTTGTGAAGAGAAGAAGGATAGAGTTGAAATCGTTTCACTTTGTGATATGATAACACGAATAACTAAAAATTAGTTTCTAGTCTAACGGAAATATCTGTAACAGTAAGTACGAGATTGTGATACTTAATATTGTGGATGTTCATCGTAAGCAACTGCAGTTCAAAGATCCATTGTGATAGTTCGATAGATAGCTGTTAAGTAGCTGTGACCGAACCGAAGCGTATCATCTAGATTCATAGACACGCAGAAACATATGTTTCAACTCAGTAAGAAAGGAGGCGAAGAATGAAGAGAAAGAAAGACTTTCGAATATATTCATGAAAGGACAAGAATAACAGCTGACGGAGAATTTCCCAGATAGAAGATAGTATCCACTGCCGCACGGAGGGTGAAGAACACGTTGCTGGCCTCAATTGTTACATTAGGCTGGCACTTAGTTAACGATTAGTACTTTACACATCTTCAGCAACTGTGAGCATATTTGTTGAAAAAAATCAGCAACCGGTTGCACAAAAGACATTATATTTCGGACACCTAGTTCCCTTCGTCAGATGACTGTACAGAAAAACATACCACCAATAAGTATTAAATTTAAGAATAAAAAGTTTAATAATTTAAAGACAAGGAGATTTTACATACTGAGAGTTATCGTACTATTAGCGAGTGTCAAAAATAAGCAGGTGGGTACAGTATTGTAGTCCTATAAAAATATAAGAGCAATATGTAATACAACGATAAAATGCGTAATGCAGGTAGAGCTCGTGAGTGCTTACTTATGGTTCGTAGTATATTTACGAATACGTTACAACAAGCGTAGGCATCATGCAACAACTGGAGCTAATCAGGTAATGACTTGTATGTCTTCAGGGTAGACTCAGAGTGGGCGTAACAGTACGATGAAATTGTAAAACGAAAAATTATGTAACTACAGTTGTCATAAAACATAGACGAAAATGTAAATAATAACCAGCGTATTAAGTTGTTTATAGGGTAATATTAACAGCAGCACGAAATGGTATAGCGGGAGTAGGATTGGTTTTGCATCGGAAGGTAGGGCAGTGTGTTACAGCGAACAGTTCAGTGATAGGCTCGTTCTCATCATAATCGACAGCCAACCAACACCGACAACCATAGTTCAGGTATACGTCGCAAGCTGAAGATGAAGAGATAGAGAAAGTATATAGGAAAATAGAAGGGGTACTGGGGTACGTAACGGGCGATGAAAATGTGATAGCCGAGGGGGCTGGAATGCGATTGTACGGGAAAGAGCAGAAAAAGCGTCACGGGAGAATATGGGCTTGGTACAAGGAACGAGGGAGGAGAAGGATTAATTGAGCAATGTAATAAATTTCAGAGTAATAGCGAATAATCTGTTCAAGTATCACAAAAGGAGGAGGTATACTTGGAAAAGGCCCAGAGATACCTGAAGATTTCAGTTACATTACATCATGATCAGACTGAGATTCCGAAAACAGATACTGGTTTCAAAGGTGTATCCAGGAGCAGATATAGATTCAGATCACAATGTAGTAGTGATGAAGAGTAGGCTGACGTTTAAGAGACTAGTCAGGAAGAATCAGTACGCAAAGAAATAGGATAAGGAAATACTAAGGAATGAAGAGATACTTCAAGTTCTCTAAGGCTATAGATACTGCAATATGGAATAGCTCAGTAGGCAGTTCAAAAATAGTTCAAATGGCTCTGAGCACTATGGGACTTAACTTCTGAGGCCACCAGTCCCCTAGATCTTAGAACTACTTAAACCTAACTAACCTAAGGACATCCCACACATCCATGTCCGAGGCAGGATTCGAACCTGCGACCGTAGCGGTCGCGCGGTTCCAGACTGAAGCGCCTAAAACTGCTCGGCCACCCTAGCCGGCAGTAGGCAGTTTAGTTGGGACAATCACAAATGCTGGAAAGGGAATCATAGGTACAAAGAAGGTAACTACCAAAAAACCATGGTTAACGGAAGAAATACTTTTGTTGATGGATGATCTTCACTCTGCAGCTGAGTGTGCGCTGATATGAAACTTCCTGGAAGAGTAGAACTGTGTGCCGAAACGATTCGAACTCGGGACCTTTGCATTTCGCCGGCAAGTGCTCTACCATCTGAGCTGTGAGGACGGGGCGTGAGTCTTGCATGGGTAGTTCATATGGTAGAGCACTTGCCCGAGAAAGGCAAAGGTTCCATGTTCGAATCTCGGTCCGGCACACAGTTTCAATCTGCCAGGAAGTTACAAGTACAACAATGTTCAGGGATATTCAGGAATACAGTAATACAAGTCGCTTACGAATGAAATTAACAGGTAGTGGATGGAAGCTAAGACGGAATAGGTGCAGGGAACATGTGAAGAAGTCGAAAAAGAAGTGACTGTCGGAAGGAATGACTCATGATAATAAAAAAGTCAAAACAACCTTCGGTGAAACTAAAAGCCAGGGCGGCAGCATTCAGAGTGCAACGGGAATTCAACTGTTAAATGCTGAGGACGTAGCGGATAGGTGGAAAGAGTACATTGAGGTGAAGACTTGCTCTGTTTGATAGAAGAAGAAACAGGGGTCTACAGGACAGAGATAGGGAATCCAGTAATAGAATCAGAATGTGAAAGAGCTTTGGCAGACTTATATTCATATAAGCAGAAGGAATGGATAACATTCCATCATTCTAAAGTCATGGAGGAAGTGGCAAAAACAGACTAGTCTCATTGATGTGTAGATTGTATGAGTCTGGAGACATACCACCTGACTTTCGGAAAATTATCATGCTCTCAGTTTCTAAGACTGCAAGAGATGAAAAGTAAAAGATTTATTGCATAATCAGCTTAACATCTCAAGCATCCAAGTTGCTGACAAGAGAAAAATACAGAGGAATGGAAAAGAAAAGTGAGTTTGTATTGGATGGCGAAGAGTTTGGCTTTAGGGAAGGTAAAGAGGCAGTTCTGAGGTTATTCTTGATAACGGAAGCAAGACTAAAGAAAAATCAAGACACGTTCATAGAATTTGTCGAACTGGTACAATTTAAAATGCTAAAGATAAGATTCGCTTATGATATTTCTATCCTTAGCGAAAGTGAAGAAGAATTACAAGAACCGCTGAATGTAATCAACACTCTACTGAGTATAGATAAAGGGTTGAGAATAAAGCGAAGAAAGACTAAAGTAATGAGAAGTGGCAGAAACGAGAACAGCGTGAAACTTAACATCAGGTTTGATGGTCATGAAGCAAAGGTAGCTAAGGAATTCTGCTACCTAGGCAGCAAAGGAGCCCATGACGGACAGATAATCACGCTGTAACAGCATGCGTTCTCAGAAATGATGAGCTCACAAAGGTACATGTATCACACTGGAACAACCGAAATTAAATGTTCAAACGTACCTACGTTCTGCATGTTAATTAAAAAAACCTACCTGTTACCAACCATTCGTCTAAAATTGTGAGCCATATGTTTGTGACTATTACAGCGACATCTATCACAAAGCGAAAAAAGTGGTCCAAATAAAACATTTATATTTCTTTACGTACTACACGAATATGTAACAAAAATGGGGGTTCCTATTTTAGGAAAACGCAGTTTATATCCGTTTGACCTATGGCAGCGCCATCTAGTGGGCCAACCATAGCGCTATCTGGTTTCCCCCTTCAAGCTAGACAAGTTTCGTTCTATGTACTTCTTCCGTTTGACGCTTATTTCGTGAGATATTTGGCCCGATCACGATCAATGGACCACCCTGTATTACGTAATATTTTGTTTTATTACCTTATCACGCATTTGTCCCCTCTTTGAGACCAACCTGAAGATATGCATGTCATCAGCTGATTGGCTGGAATTCTTTCATGATGACTGTATTTGTTGTTTGCCTCCTTGTACATTACTTGTACATGTAGTGTGATCCATACGCAAGTGTCCACGAACTCTTTCTCCATGCCCGCATTTTATCATTAAATTTCATATTGTATTTTTATAACACAACAGTACGACGCTGCATACAACTGTTTCTGTCTGACCGTCTCTAATAACCCGATAATTCTCAGTACGAAAAATCTCTCTGTATTTCAGCTTTTAAACGTTTTCTTCTTAAATGTTATAACATTCTTGTCTCATTGTAGTTATTTATGGTATATTTTTCTGTAGTGTCTTCTGAAGAGGGGCACTGGGAGCCTGAAACATTAGTCACAGTGTAAGTATCTGCATTCTAAGACTATGTGCGCTACAATGAACAGTCGCCTAACCTACAGTACGAAGCTGAATGGTACGTTTTCTGTAACCATTACTCCCTCGTCACCAGTGTTATTGCAAATTTTGGGTTAGAGAATAGCGGCGACCTTGTCCTTCGGTGAAATATTTTCTAATAGTGTCATCTGGTTCAAACTACTCTAGTTTTCTGGAGTGTAGTGATGTAGAAAGAACTGAATCCTTACAGGTAACGGTGCTATCTTTGCATAACTACCAAGTAAGTATAGTTATCGGTAACACAACATTTTTTTTGTGTATACAATCTCGTATTTTAATTTCTATATCGTACTTTATGATGTTATTCCTGAGAATACTGGTTGTCTGTGTGAGAACATAATTTTTGTCGAGTATATAGGTCGTTTACTCTTGCGGCTTACTTCTATGGGAAAATGGATGAGATTCGCTGCAGTAAGAATTGACAACAAAACGCAGCTGGGCGTAATCATTCACAGGCCTCCAAAGCTGGTGAATTTTATTACTCAGCCATGGTGTGGGTTCAAATGGCTCTGAGCACTATGGGACGTAACATCTGAAGTCTTCAATCCCATAGAACTTAGACCTACTTAAACCTAACTAACCTAAGAACATAACACACATCCATGCCCGAGGCATGATTCGAACCTGCGACCGTAGCAGTTGCGCGGCTCCGGACTGAAGCGCCTAGAGCCGCTCGGACACCGAGGCCGGCCATGGGGTGGGGCCAGAGTGTCTTCGATGTCTACAAGACAGCTCTCACCAGGTCTAAGTCGAGCGCGCTAACGACCATCGCTTCCGTGCAAGCAAAGTCTGCTTTCATCGCTTAAGACCGCGGCGCCCCATCCCATCTTCGAAGCTATCCTCTTGACAGCACCAGTCGATGCTGTGGTCTGAGTGGAAGACGGTCTAGAGGTGTGCAACAGGCTCGTGTTGACTCGTCTGGTCTCACAAACACTCTTAAGTGTGACGTGGTAGCTGTACGATCTGGCACCGCTGGGGAGTCTAAGCTACGTGGGCGTCCAGGACCTCGTCCACGATACGAGAATGGTCACTTGACCACTGATACCAGCGTCGTGGCACAGCTGACGCAGAACGTCCATCCTGTGGGGAAATTCTCCGAAAGGTCCATCCTGCCACTCGGAAGACCACAATTTGACCCCCTACAAACTCGCCCAGTTGGCTGTAGCAAGCATGAGTGCGACTCTGTGGCACGGTCGCCTGCTTACGTCACACATTTGCACCACACTGAGCCTTTTGGCTGTGAGCATTCCGTGCTAAACGGCAGACACAGATGGCGCTCTGAATGGAAAAGAAAACTGAACATCTGTTAGATTACCTTTGGTTTGCTTTCGGCAATGAGAGGGCATAATAGAGGCAGTCCTTTCGATTGGTAATGGTAGAAAGTCTGAAGAAAAATCTGGACTCGTTCATTGGATTTGTCAACCTAAAAATAGCGTTAGTATCAAATAGTGCCAGATGTTCAAAATGCTGAGAGAAGTAGGAGAAGGCTGTAGGGAACGACAGGTAACGTACACTATTTACACGAACCAAGAGGGAATAATAAGACTCGAAGACAAAGGGCGAAGTGCTCGAGTCGAAAAGAGTGTAAAACAGGGATGCAGTTTTTCGCCCCAACTGTTCGATCAATAGGTCGAAGAAGCAATGAATGAAAAATAAAGTGGAATTAAAATTCAGCTCAGAGGGTATCAACGATAGTATTCATTGATGACGTTGCTCTCATCAGTGAAAGCGAAGAAAAATTTTAGAACGTGGTGCAGGCAATGAATGGCGTATTGATTAAAGATTATGGACTGAGAGTAAACCGAAAAAAGACAAAGGTAATGAGAAGTAGCAGAAATGAGAAAAACTTTAAAATTGTAAATCACGAAGCAGATGAAGGTAAGGAATCTTGGTACCCCAGAAACTTGAGAACACATTATGGAGGAGACAAGGTGGACATAAAAAGCAGATTAACACAGCCAAAATGAGCATTTCTGGCCAAGAGAACTATGCTAGTATTAAGTAATGCCCTTAATTTGGGGAAGAAATTTATGAGAACGTATGTCTGGAGCACCTCATTGTGTGATAGTGAATTATGGGCTCTGGGAAAGCCGGGAAATAAGGGAATTGAAGCGTGTGAGATTTGGTGCAATGGAAGGGAGAAGAAAACCAGCTGGATTATTAGTGCACGAAAAGCACTAGAGGGTACTGCACAGGTTAAAAACTGTAGAGGAAGACACTGAAATACATCGAACGGATAGTTGTGCATTAAACCAGTCATAAAATGGATGATTCACAAAATAAATAAATAAATAAATAAACAGAAAACCAGGAGACAAAATCGGGATCCCGTCTGCGTCGCCATCAACCAGAGTCGAACTGGACAGTCTGTAAATGATCGTCATTATAATTCACTGGATTCAGGGCCAGGCACAAAGAAACTAATGACATCAGCGGCCAGTGGGCACTGATTTAAATCAACGGAGAAAAATCAAAATTTGTGCCTGAATGGAGTTCCAACAGGGGTCTCCTAATTACTTTTCTTGTTGAAAGAGGTAATAAATGATTTCTTCTTGAAATAAAGCATAATGTCTTCTTTTCAATGAACAAAAATAAGCGTTTTCTTCTTGTGTAAAAATTTGCAGGTGCAATGACAAAGCAAATAAAATTCTCTATTTCTTCAAACTAAAACAGGACATTCTTCATAAAATAAAAAATCTTTCTTTAAAACTTAGATAAATATACATTTACAGCAGTTGCACTGAAGGCAAGAAGGAGTTGAAACGAAAGACTTCTTGCTACCGCATGTATTGAAGGAACTTCTCGTTCTCCGTTCGTTTGGAGATTACTTGTCTTTCTTTTATTATTCAGTACTTACACTATGTGATCAAAAGTATCCAGACACCACCAAAAACATATGTTTTTCATATTAGGTTCATTGTGCTGCCACCTATTGCCAGGTACTCCATAACACCGAACTCAGTACTTCTTGGAATGGGGCGCTCTGCGGAACTCACGGACTTCGTTCGTGGTCAGGTGATTGGATGTCACTTGTGTCATACGTCTGTACGCGAGATTTCCACACTCCTGAACATCTCTAGGTGCACTGTTTCCGATGTGATTGTGAAGTGGAAACGTGAAGGGACACGTGAAGCAGAAAAGCGTACAGGCCGACCTCGTCTGTTGACTGACAGAGACTGCCGACAGTTGAAGAGAGTCGGAATGTGTAATAGGCTGACATGTATCCAAACCATCACACAGGAATTCCAAACTGCGTCAGGATACAATGCAAGTACTGTGACAGGTAGGCGGGAAGTGAGGAAACTTGGATTTCATGGTCAAGTGGCTGCTCATAAGCCACATGTCACGCCGGTAAATGCCAAACGATGCCTCGTTCGGTGTAAGGAGCGTAAACATTGACGATTGAACAGTGGAAAAACGTTGTGGGGAGCGACGAATCACGGTACACAATGTGGCGATCCGATTTCGGGGTGTGTGTATGGTGAATGCCCGGTGAACGTCATCTGACAGCGTGTGTAGTGCTATCAGTAAAATTCGGAGGTGGTGGTGTTACCGCGTGGTGATATTTTTCATGGAGGGAGCTTGCACCTCTTGTTGTGTTGCGTGGCATTATCACAACACAAGCCAGTATTGATGTTTTAAGCAACTTCTTACTTCCCACTGCTGAAGAGCAATTTGGGGACGGCGACTGCATCTTTCAACACGATCGAGCACCTGTACATAATGTATGGCCTGTGGCGGAGTAGTTACACGACAATGACATCCATTTAATGGACTGGTCTGCACAGATTCCTTACCTGAATTCTATACAACACTTTTGGGATGTTTTGGAAGGCCGATTTCGTGCCGAGCCTCAGCGACCGACATCGATACCGGCCCTCACTGCAGCGCTCCGTGAAGAATAGGCTGCCATTTCTCAAGAAACCTTCCAGTTCCTGATTGAACGTACGCCTCCGAGAGTTGAAGCTGTCATCACGACCAAGGGAAGGCCAGCACCATATTGATTTCCAGCAGTACTGATGGTGGGCTCCATGAACTTTTAAGACATTTTAGCGAGATGTCCGGATACTTTTGATCACATAGTGTAGTTCAAGAATTTGCTACCACAGTGTCTAACGTATTCACAGTAGCACATACTACTGATGTAGTGCCCCGCTCATTAGCCTCATTGCTTGCAGACACAACAGACTGAACAGACACTACATCTACAATTAAGGCGAGGACAGCCAACGATGAGTTCAGCACGGATGCTCAACACGCTCGAAGACTCACGGGAATAGGTGAAATGCAATGAGCAACCAGTGCAAGGGACACTACATTAATAGTGTGTGGAGAACATGGAATATGGTTCTGACAGGAGGCGTTCTGTGGAGACCTCTGTGTCCGAATGGCACAGTGGTCGGCGCTTCTGCCTTGTAAGCAGGAAACACGAGTACGAATCCCAATCCCGCAAAAATTTTCAATTTTCGTCATTGATTTAAATCATTGCCCACTGGAAGCTAACGTCATTAATTCCTGCGCATCTTTAACGTTTACTTAAAAATTAGGTAATGCAGTACCTAATTGAGATGCTTGAGGTAAGTGCAGTTTGCTGGGACATTTGAGCTCTCCGAAATACTTGCGAAACTTTAGCTCCGAAGATAAGTGCATTTCACTTGAAGTTGCGGAAGTATTTCCGTGAGCTGACACCTTAAAGATTTCCTGCTGCAATGTTTTTTGCAGCGACTCACTACGGTGGGATTAAATTCCTGGGAGCTTTTTGCCACGCTGCGCGGTGGAGCGTAATTACTACAGCTTTGCGCCAGCCGCGGCCGGTTCTTGCGGCGCCACACCACTTGAGGCGGATCCCCGCACGGCCGCCACACTCTGTCGGATTTAGACATTTTATGAGTTACGGGACAGGGTCTTATTAAAAAAATACGCAGTGAGGTGTTAGGAGCAGTCTATGGGCGCTTTACGATTTTCCATTATGGCTGTCTAGCGGGTCGCACATTCGAGTGAAACGAAGCCTGTCCACATTTCGAGTGAGACAGGCGCATTGCCTGCGGTTAAACTGGCAAGGAGATTCATCGAATTTATTACCCTACGAATATTGATGAGTTTTCACTTGTAAGTGAGATCCACATTTTCATAAGTCTTTGTCGCTCAAAATACACCCCTGGCATTTAAAATTGCTACACCACGAAGATGACATGCTGAAGAAGTGAAATATAACTGATAGGAAGAAGATGCTGTGATATGCAAATGATTAGCTTTTCGGAGCATGGACACAAGGCTGGCGACACCTACAACGCGCTGACATGAAGAAAGTTTCAAAACCGATTTCTCATACACAATCAGCAGTTGACCGGCGTTGCCTGGTGAAACGTTGTTGTGATACTTCGTGTAAGGAGGAGAAATGCGTACCATCACGTTTCCGCCTTTATAAAGGTCGGATTGTAGCCTATCGCGAATGCGGTTTATCGTATCGCGACTTTGCTGCTCACGTTGGTCGAGATCCAATAACTGTTAGCAGAATATGGAATCGGTGGGTTCAGAAGGGTAATACGGAACGCCGTGCTGGATCCCAACGGCCTCGTATCACTAGCAGAGAAGACAGGTATCTTATCCACATGGCTGTAACGGATCGTGCAGCCACGTCTCGATCCATGAGTCAACAGATGGGGACGTTTGCAAGACAACAACCATCCGCACGCACAGTTCGACGACGTTTGCAGCAGTATGGACTATCAGCTCGGAGACCATGGATGGGTTACCCTTGAGCTGCATCACAGACAGGAGCGCCTGCGATGGTGTACTCAACGACGAACCTGGGTGCACGAATAGCAAACGTAATTTTTTTCCGATGAATCCAGGTTCTGTTTACAGCATCGTGGTGGTCGCATACATCTTTGGCGACATCATTGTATGGGGTGCCATTGGTTACACGTGTCGGTCACCTCTTGTTCACATTGACGGCACTTTAAACAGTGGACGTTACATTTCAGATGTGGTACGATCCGTGGCTCTAACCTTCATTCGATCCCTGCGAAACCCTACATTTCAGCAGGATAATGCACGACCGTATGTTGAAGGTCCTGTACAGGCCTTTCTGGATACAGAAAAGGTTCGGTTGCTGGCCTGGCCAGTACATTCTCCAGATCTCTCACCAATTGAAAACGTCTGGTCAATGATGGCAGAGAAACTGGATCGTCACAATACGCCAGTCACAACTCTTGTTGAACTATGGTATCGTGTTGAAGCTGCATGGGCAGCAGTATCTGTACACCCCATCCATGCTCTGTTTGACTCAATGTCCAGGCGCATCAAGGCCACTGTTACGGCCAGAGGTGGTTGTTCTGCGTACTGATTTCTCAGGATCTATGCACCCAAATGTAATCACATGTCAGTTCTAGAATAATATACTATTTGTCCAATGAATACCCGTTTATTATCTGCATTTCTTTTTGGTGTAGCAATTTTAAGGGCGAGTAGTGTACAAAATATCTTTTTTTAGGTATGTAATTGTCAAGGTCACGGAATAATAGTTTATCAGCATAAATTATTGTTTCCAGTTCTCGTGAACTACGCCGACAATCCCCCAGCACACCAGACTTGTTTCTGTTTTGGGATGTGAGAAAGCTTCATTGTACAATTCTTTCGACTGACTAAGAGTAAACATACTACAAAAATGCTCAGACGCAGCTAGTCTTGGATTATAAATCAGTGGCTCTAATAGTCATTAAACACCTCCAAGTCTTCGAACCAGCTCGATGCACTTCACAAACTTGAGATCTCCACCCATTCAAATGAAGACAACATAATGTAAATGAAAATACGAATTTGGTCGTAACGATGTGGTTTAGCATTTGTTGCATTGGCAACATCTCAGCGGTTATAGTCATTTCGATGAGATATCATTCTTCGTGTTCCGACACGTAGTGACACGAAATATCGTCGATTCTCAGATACATTCTAAAGGCACAAAAATTTTTACAGTAATTGTTGTGATTTAAGAAGGTCCTAAAACAAAATCTATTTTTTTAATTTCAGTTTAGAATCATTTTCGCCAGCCATTTATTTCAAGGGAGTATAACAAGTTTCTGAGGTCTTGTTTATTTAAAATTCTAAGAGCAGCTTATGATATTTTACAAATATGCCTACATGCTAGAAATTCCAACCCTGGTGTGTTGGTAACACCGTATACTATCACCAGAAAACCTTTTGAGAGTTGTAAATACTCTACGTGGGTCCTCGCATCTGTGTATGGCTGCTTTACAGATCGGAATCAGCTCGGTTATCTGTTTCAACTGGTTTCTTAATTTAAAAGGCGACTGACCTGTATTATTTAACTGCATATTTATGTAACGTCAGTAACGACTTTTAAACTGACATTCTAAGCACTTAATCAAAATATTTAGTTCACGAACTTCTGCTTTCCCTTTGATCTATTTTTTAATTTCGTCATAAAGCTTTCATTAAATGGACATATATACAGCAGTTTACGTACGTGATAAGATTTTTGAAGGAATATAGGCATAATTAACTCCAATAACTGTGATTTCTCATTTTACAAATAGAAAATGAAGATGCGTTTCGAACCTGGAGGTGACAACGACAAGGAACAGATCTGTCAAAACTGTGCCACTGTGAGTTGAAAATGAAAATAATTGATTCCAGAAGTCAGTGAAGTTATTATTGGCAGTAATAGGAATTTCAGTAGTAATATTATGGTACCTTTTAACACTGTGGAAGTACATTTCATTATCCTAGCCTCAAAAGAATTAAAATTTTATATCTGATGTATCTATTTTGTTACTGGTGGATATTGGTGATTGATACTGGTCGTTGTAGGTGATAGATGTAATTCTAAAGTTAACATTGTTTTAAAAACTAACGATTATAATGAAACAGTGCATCAGATGCTACAAGCTAATATTTCTGTAAAATGTCATTAATGGAACTGCTACCGAAATTAATAACGAAATGCAATTATGCATGTCTGTTTTTCTAAATATTTCTGAATTATTATTAATATTCATATGGCACTGGGTGCAGCCAATGTAAAAACGTTTAGACTAATTGTAATTTATATTGGTTTTTAACATCGGTCTGCAACCATTTTCCGCTACGAACAACATAATTAAAGCTTGTACGTATAGCAAGGGATAGGCCGTCGTCATTTCATTAGAACTGGTGACACTTAAGAAACTCACTAACAGTACGAAGTCACATACTTGAACACTGCATCTCTGCCAAGCACCCTAGTAGGAAGAAATAACAACTGAATTAAAGCGTTCTGTGTCTGTACTCGTGTGTGAAACATACTTCGTTGAAGTTCTCACTGCACGTTCAGGGAACATTGTGGTTTAGGTGTACGAGCTTGGTAGTTATATAAATGACGGGAGAGCAGACGAAGTGGCGAAGAGAAGTGGTGCCCGTTCAGTGCGCTCATAGGGACGATTTTCATTTGTTACTGATGATCGCAGCTCGGGCCAGCGCTTGTGCACTCGTGTTGTTTTTGTTGATGGCGAGCGGTTGCTGGCCATTAACGACGTGCAATCATGACACGAAAGAGAAGGCATCTGACATGTCAGCTCAGTAGCATCACGGACATTAATCAGGATGACAGCAGTAACAGGCATCAATTTAGGTTGCATACGTGTGGCTCGTTGCACAGCGATAACTAACCTCTACAAACGTGCGCATATACAGGGCGAATCACCCAAGTTGTTACTCTGAATTTTTTCCTGGAATCGTTTCATACATCCTAATTACTTTTTCACCCAGATGAAATGAAGTCTTCATTAATCGGTCTCATGTCATAGCAATATTAATTTAAGAGATATCAGCACTGACATCAAGGTGTTGGAAGTAGGAAGTTCTGCTGCTTCTGTCACGAATCCGAAAGAAACTGATTCTAAGACTATTCAATTTCCAAAATCTGGTAACTAGTTTCGGGAGAATGAGTATCTAGAGCAAGAAGTATTTCTCCGGTTTGAACACCAAACTCATTAATAACTTAAGTAAAGTTTCCTGATCATACGGCGTGTTTAATAACGAAGAAATGGAACGTTAAACCGTCGCATTACCGGAATGGAAAGGACACAGGAGCTGCAGCTTTGTATTCCATCTGTACACAATTTCGAATTTCTAATTAGTTTACCATTATTGTTAATAAGCCCTCACTTTATCATGTGATGGAGACAGATGTATCAAGGTAGAGGAAGATTTCAGCCTTCCGCGATAGTTCTTTATAACGGAATGGAAAGGAAGATTAGGGTTTAAAATTCCATCGACGTTAAAGTCACTAAAGATGGGTCTCAAGCTCGGATTAGTCGATGATGGGGAAGAAAATACGTTATCGTCTTTACAGAGGAAGAGTACGAAATTCATCTTAAAAGATTTCGGGACGTCATGATAAAATAATCTGGATAGTCGAACGACCACTTTTAACAGCCGTCCTGTTGAATGCGAATCCAGTGTCTTAACACTGCGACATATCGCCGGGTATTTCCGTGTCATATAAAGAACTGACGCCTGAGACAGACATAAAGGGCCGTATCTTTGACTGCGTTGAATTAGAACTTAATTTTTTACACCGCCGAGGTACAGTTGATCCTAGTATTTGACATACATTTCAACTTCACACCTCCACCAGTACCTGCCAAATATGGATCTTAACTGACTGGCATACAGAGAGACAGACGGACAAATAAGTTAATCTACAAGGGTTTCGATTTTACCGCCTGAGGACCGCAACCTAAAAACTGATACCGATGTTGTTGTTGTGGTCTTCAGTCCCGAGACTGGTTTGGTGCAGCTCTCCATGCTACCCTATCCTGTGCAAGTTTCTTCATCTCCCAGTACCTACCGAAACCTACATCCTTCTAAATCTGCTTAGTGTATTCATCTCTTGGTCTCCCTCTACGATCTTAACCCTCCACGTTGCCCTCCAATGCTAAATTTATATCCCCTTGATGCCTCAGAACATGTCCTAGTAACTGGTCCCTTCTTCTCGTCAAGTTGTGCCCCAAACTCCTCTTCTCTCCAATTCTATTGAATAACTGCTCATTAGGTATGTGATCTACCCATCTAATCTTCAGCATTCTTCTGTAGCACAACATTTCGAAAGCTTCCATTCTCTTCCTGTCCAAACTATTAATCGTCCATTTTTCACTTCCATACATGGCTACACTCCATACAAATACTTTCAGAAACGACTTCCTGACACTTAAATCTATACTCGATGTTAACAATCGCTTCTTCAGAAACGCTTTCCTTGCCGTTGCCAGTCTACATTTTATATCCTATCTACTTCGACCATCATTAGTTATTTGCTCCCCAAATAGCAAAATTCCTTTACTACTTTAAGTGTCTGATGTCCTAATCAAGTTCCCTCTGCATCACCTTACTTAATCCGACTACATTCCATTATCCTCGTTTTGCTTTCGTTGATGTTCATCTTATATCCTCCTTTCAAGACACTGTCCATTCCATTCAACTGCTCTTCCAAGTCCTTTGCTGTCTCTGACAGAATTACAATGTCATCGGCGAACCTCAAACTTTTTATTTCTTCTCCATGGATTTTAATACCTACTCCGAATTTTTCTTTTGTTTCCTTTACTGCTTGCTCAATATACAGATTGAATAACATTGCGGACAGGCTACAACCCTGTCTCACTCCCTTCCCAACCACTGCTTCCCTTTCATGTCCCTCGACTCTTATAACTGCCATCTGATTTCTGTACAAATTGTAAATAGCCTTTCGCTCCCTGTATTTTACCCCTGCCACCTTTAGAATTTGGAAGAGAGTATTCCAGTCAACATTGTCAAAAGCTTTCTCTAAGTCTACAAATGCTAGAAACTTAGGTTTGCTTTTCCGTAATCTTTCTTGTAAGATACGTCGTGAGGTCAGTATTGCCTCACGTGTACCAGTATTTCTACGGAAATCCCCGATGTCTCCTTCTATCAGTTTTTCCATTCGTCTGTAAAGAATTCGTGTTTGGAGCTGTGACTTATTAAACTGATAGTACAGTAATTTTCACATCTGTCAACACCTGCTTTCTTTGGGATTGGAATTATTATATTCTTCTTGAAGTCTGAGGGTACTTCGCCTGTCTCATACATCTTGCTCACCAGATGGTACAGTTTTGTCAGCACTGGCTCTCCCAAGGCCATCAGTAGTACTAATGGAATGTTGTCTACTCCCGGGGCCTTGTTTCGGCTTAGGTCTTTCAGTGCTCTGTCAAACTCTTCACGCAGTATCGTATCTCCCATTTCATCTTAATCTACATTCACTTCCATTTCTATAATATTGTCCTCAAGTACATCGCCCTTGTATATACCCTCTATATACTCCTTTCATCTTCCTGCTTTCCCTTCTTTGGTTAGAACTGGGTTTCCATCAATGATCTTGATATTCATACAAGTGGTTCTCTTTCCTCCAAAGATCTCTTTAATTTTCCTGTAGGTAGTATCTATCTTACCCCTAGTGAGATAAGCCTCTACATCCTTACATTTGTCCTCTAGCCATCCCTGCTTAGCCAATTTGCACTTTCTGTCGATCTCATTTTTGAGACGTTTGTATTCCTTTTTGCCTGCTTCATTTACTGCATTTTTTATTTTCTTCTATCCTCAATTAAATTCAATATTTCTTCTGTTTCCGAAGAATTTCTACTAACCTTCGTCTTTTTACCTACTTGATCCTCTGCTGCCTTCACTACTTCATCCCTCAGTGCTACCCATTCTTCTCCTACTGTACTTCTTTCCCCCACTGCTGCCAATTGCTCCCTTATGCTGTCCATGAAACTCTGTACAACCTCTGGTTCAGTTAGTTTATCCAGGTCCCATGTCTTTAAATTCCCACCTTTTTGCAGTTTCAGCAATTTTAATCTGCAGTTCGTAACCAATAGATTGTGGTCAGAGTCCACATCTGCCCCTGGAAATATCTTACAATTTAAAACCTGGTTCCTAAATCTTTTAGTTTATATACAGGGATGTTTGTTTATAACATTTCCATCATAAAGAGACAATTTGTCGTTTGTTGATAATTTCGTGAATCAACGGATCACGATATTTCAAATGGTTTCGAAAATATTCCAAGTAAACCTTGTATACGAGTCATGTACGCTACCTCATCTAACGAATCCAGACACCTTTTAGAGAGCAAGTTCATAAAATGGTAACAAAACCTTGTGGTATTTTCGAATCAACTGTATTCCTTATTAACAGTACAATAATATCGGCGGAGTTTCTGTAAGTAATCATGTGCTTTGATTCTCCAAGAAAGGGTTATGAATGAAAACGGAATTCAAAGATTTTGACAAAAAGTTAGTAAGCAGAACTGTACTTCAATACTACGGCAGAGTGATCTCCATGAAAAAAAACTATTTTGTCTTAGAAACCTCCGGTATTTGCCTTTTCCGCTCATTTTACTTTTGATTCAGCAAAATTGTTAGTAAAAGAATACAGAAACATTGCAGAACTAACAACGAAGTTTTGTGTAAGATGCACGTACTGAGTGCTAAGGACAGTAATGTTGAAATATACGACGAAAAACTTGGGTTTCACAAAAACTAAACGCAAAAATATTTCTCGATTTCAACAGAACTATTGGCCTAGAAGTTTCTAAACATACTTTTGTATAGCGTTTATCGGAGATTTGGAAGATGGATGCAGGGACAAATAATCAGTAAGAGCTGAAAATAAAAATAAAATCGGGATGTAGGGAACGTTCCCAGTCGTATTAACGCTAGCCGTCGATACTTAATTCCTGGCTACGGCTTACAAGCATTCGCGCACGGAGTCTCACGTAAATAAAACGCCTTCATACCTGCCACAATACAATAATGACGTCTGAGATATTACCAACATTAATTTCGTAGTTTTCTTAACAACCTTCTCGCTGGAATTTCAACACCGACCAACAGAACTGAAATTCATCAGGGATGACATTTCTCGATTCACAAATGAATATGCATGCACCTATAAACTCTAAGAATGTAAGTATATTTTTTCAGTGCAAAAAGTCAGTGGTTCTGTTTTTTCCACAGGCTGGAGTAAAAAAGTTTTTCTTCAAACTTTCTTGTAATGACAGTTTTTTTTTCGCAACAAGTTTCAAGAATTTTCTTTCGAAAAGTAATACGTCATATTATAGACTAGAGATGTCTAATATTTTTTTCATAATTTCTACAAACATTTTAAATTATCACTAAGTGGAAATGCTATAGAACTGTGAATTTCCTTGAGGTGCCTACTTTCGTAACTGCCGCTGTTGTTATTTCTGACACATGGGTCGTGTGATCGTATGTGCTGTGAGGCAGAGCAGGCGTTAATTTTGTTACTACACGCTGTTGGCATGATTAATTTTTTAACCAGAACTTGATTATTTAACTCTGTGAGCGAAAGTCAGCTGGCTACTCTGGGGTTTGAGTTTATCGTGTTACTGATTTTGGCTGATTGAGCGTGTCGCACACTCTTGTTGCATTAAGATTTTCAGGTTATTGCGTTTATGCAAAAGTGCTGTTGCGTTTGTTACTGTATCAGAAGATATACAGACATAAACATTGGTAGTATGGTGGTTTAGTTGTTGGGTGACAGCAATACTAAGAGCTGAAGGTGCAGTCTGCAATACTACTCTGCAATTAGCATTTCTTCGAACCATCTTCAGACTACATTTTTACCATTCCAATCTCTAGCAGCGTGTGGGAAAAATTAATATTTAAATCTTTCCATACGAGTTCTGATTTCTCTTTTTTTTACTATGGTGTTTGGCAGGAATAAAATACATTCACTTTCAGAGGAGAAAGTATGTGATTGAAATTTCGTGAAAAGATCTCCCTTCAACAAAATAGGCCTTCGTTACTCCATCTCGCTTTTTATGTCCATGATATTCTCCCCCTCTCCCCCTATTTCACAATAGTACAAAACGAGATGCCCTCCTTTCGACTTCTTCTACGTCTCCCCGCAATCTTGTCTGCAAATGACCCAAAGCACATAGCAAAACTCTAGCAAAGGACGGACACACTTTGTGAGGCAGTCTCCCTAGTAATCCCATATTAGAACTCATTGACATCTTAAGTCTTACTGTTACAATTTTTTCTGATTACATCCGAGTGCTAGAAAAATTAAACTGTTACGTTGTTTCCCTATTGTCCGTATAGATAACTGACGAAATTTCTTTTGGATCTGGGTGCATACTGTTGTTACAAGGATAATTGTGCTTTTGGTTAAGTTAGACATGCTTAAAGTTTTTGGGCTACGGATATATAGATTTTGTTGCATCATAAGTGGTTTTCTGTTGTGTTATTTAATGTTTGCATATTTAAAAAGTGTTTGCTAAATTGAGCGCCACATCTGCACAGCCCTTCCCTAAACCCCATTCTACATAAATTCGACCCTATACGTCATTATGACCGCTTGACTTCGCTAAGGGCACTTTTAGTAAAGTGCCTGAGAGACTGTAGAGGAGCTGCATACCATTATCCCTCAAGAGTCGAAACCAGAGAATGTAGCGATGTTGGAATTTTGGCGACTGGAGCTAATTCGAACTGAAGTCCATCGGATACAGGTCGAGACTCTGGTCCGCACAATCCATTTCAGGAACAGTATTAATCCCAGGCAGTTACCTCAGATACACTGCTTTATGGCAAGGTGCACTGTCTCCGAACCGTCCACTGCTGTAAGCGATACACAGTGGTTAAAAATGTGCACCTATCCCTGTGCATTTAGGGTTTCCCTTAGCGCAGTACGAGAACGTGCTCATCCTATCCACGAAAACACCATATATTGTATAAAACGATCTCCTCCGTACTTCATTCTTTATACGTGATATTCTACAGACATTCGTGAAACCCACACCCTTCCATCGGATTACCACAAGGTTGATTCTTTACTTCAAATAACCCGTTCCCAGTCATCCACTGTACCGTGGCATCTCTCTATGCACCACCTCAATTCTCGCTTAGCATTCACTACACAAATGTGTGGCTTATGGGCTGCTGCTCAACCATTGCAACCCATTGTAACTCACTACGCACAGACATTGTGCTAGCTGGACGCTGGTTCCACTTTGGAACTCACTATTCCCTTCGCTCATTTTATGCGGTTTTTTACCGCCACCGTTGGCAATGTTCGACGGTCCCTATAGGTCAGTACATTACATCTGCCCAGTCTTGGTTTAGATGTGATCGTGACTTCGCGTATTCGTTTCACAATCACATCATCATTCGAGTTGAGCAGCTATACAAGGGTTTAAATGTTTCTAATGGAAGTTTACTCAGGTAACATTCAATGAATAGTCCTCTTTCGAAGGGAAAAATGGTACGGCTGGACAAAGAAAAGAATACGCAAACGTAAGAGAGAATTTTGGGCATAGTTGAGGGTCCAGGCACATACAGGGGATAGGCAAAACAATGAGAACAGTGGTAGTAATGGGATGGTTGTGTTTGACGTCAACAACGCAGGTAAGGCACGTGTAGCCCTGGACTGTGCGTGTTCGGCACGGGCAAGGCATCAGTGCAGGTTGTTTACGAGTAGTGCACAGTTCGTACTCACATTCAGAGGCCGAGGTCGACGAACTAAGAGAGTTCCAAAGAGGACAGATTGTAGGGGAACGATTAGCTGGAGCATCAGTAACCACGAGAGGCAACTCATTGAATGTTTCAAGAGAAACTGTTTCAACAGTCGTCAGAGCTACAGAAAACATGGAGAGACACTATCGTGGAAACCTAACAGAGAGCGGAAATCAAAACTAAATGACATAGATCGTCGTACGCTGACAGCAATTGTGCCAAAACAACACAAAACTACGGCGGCTAAAGTGACTGCAGAGCTCATAGCCATCTTCTAGAACCGGAATCTATCGACACAGTCCGCCGAGAACTCCATAAAACGAATATTCATAGACAAGCTGCTATACCGAAACAGTGACGACAACCAACGCACAGAAGCGTAACATATGGGCAAAACATGGTGTCAGAAGCATAAATCCTGCCCGGATGATCAGTGGAAGCGTGTCATATGGTCCGAAGAGTCAACATTTTAGTTATTTCCAATGTCCGGCATGGTTTAAGTCAGGAGCATGCTAAATGAAGCCTGCAATAATAATTGCTTGATTTCAATGGTTGAGCATGGAGTTGGAAGTGTGATGGTGTGGGCAACCATATCACATACTGCTGATCCCATCATTACTCTCAAAGGTCGTGTTACAGCCAACGAATACGTGAAAATTCAGGTGATCAGGTGCACCCATGATTCAAATGTTGTTCTCCAACAATTATGCCAGATTTCAAGACGATAATGCACCCACTCACACAGCCAGGACAGTACAATCGAGGTATGAGGAGCATGCAGCTGAACTGCAGCGTCTTCCCTGGCCTGCACAGTCCCCGTTCTTGATCATTATCGAACTCTTGTGGGTAGTATTGGATTGCAGACTCCGGATCAGATTTCCGTCCCCGGAGGTTCTGATCTCCACTGGAAGCTATGTAATCATTACATGCCAGTATTACGGAAAATGCGGGTCCAAACCCTTGTTTAGAAATCATTCCCAAATAATTACAGGTGTCCACAATATTTTGCTTATCGCCTGTATCATGAGATACGAAAATTTGTAGAACGGCGGAAGACGAGTCGGAAATCTGATAAAGAAATGCAGCGAAGCAAAGGCGAATGTATGCTTCGAGGTGCTTGCTAATCTCATCCCTTGTTCGCATGGTTCTAATAAGTGATTTACGATGGAAGGAATATAAATGTTGACCAGTTAACTTCAAATACCTGTTCCTGAAGTTTGCTGGGTGTTCAGAGGATAACGTCGATTTCCTTTCGAAGATTCAAATTTGTCCCTCCTGGGCAGCTACCGAGAGAGCTCTGATTTCCCTTATCATATTATGACGATCGTTTCTCTCCATGTGATTTGGCGTCAACAAAATATTTTCGCATTCGGAGGTGAAACTGGGTGATTGAAATTTTGTGAAAAGATTCCGCTGCAACGAGAAACGCCTTCATTTTTATGTCAGTGACATTCTCTTCTCTAATTCGCGAAAATAAAGAACGTGCTGCTTTTCTTTGAACTTTCTCGATGCACTCCGTTAATCCTATCTGGTAAGGATCCCAGACCGCGCAGCAGTTCTCCAAAAGAGAACGGACAAACATAGTGTACGCAATCTCTTTAGTAAATCAGGTACATTTTCTAAGTGTTCTGCCAATAAGATGCAGTCTTTGGTTTGCCTTCACCGCAACATTTTCTATGTGTTTTTTCCATTTTAAGTTGTTCGTAATTGTAATTCGTAGATATTTAGTTGAGTTTATGGCCTTTAGATTTCACTGATTTATCGTGAAACGGAAGACTAACGGATTCATTTTAGCACTCATGTTGATGAACTTGCACTTTTCAATTTTTAGGGTCAACTGTCAATTTTCGTGTCATAAAGATACGTTTTCTGAATTGTTTTGCATCTTTTTTGATCATCTGATGACTTTAGTAGACGATAAGTGACAGCAACATCTGCAATCAACCTAATATGGCTGCTCAGATTGTTCCTAAATCATTTATGTAAATAAGGAACAGCATATGGCCTGCAACACTGCGCTGGGGAACGCCTGATATCACTTCTGTTTTACTCGATGACTTTCCGTCAATTACCTCTCCGACAGGAAATCAGGAATCTAGATTGATAACTAAGACGATATTCCATAAGCATGCAATTTGATTGAAAGCTGCTTGTGTGGTACTGTCCGAAAGCCTTCTGAAAATGTAGCAACACGGAAGCAATTTGGAATTCCTTGTCAGTAGCACTCAGCACCTCGTGTAAGTAAAGATTTAGTTGTGTTTCACAAGAACAATGTTTTCTAAATTCCTGTTGACTGTGTGTCAATAGACCGCTTCATTCGAGATACTTCATGATGTTCAAACACAATATATGTTCCAAAACTCTGCTGCATGTCAGCGTTAATGATTTGGGCATGTAATTTGAGAGATTACTCCTACTACCTTTCTGAAACATTGATGAGACTTGTGCAACTTTCTAGTCTTTGGGTACGGACCTTTCGTCGAGTGAACGGTTGTGTGTGATTGCTATGTATGCAGCTATTGCATCAACATAAACTGAAAGAAACCTGACTGGTATGCAGTCAGGACCGGAAGACTTACTGTTATTAAGTGATTTAAGTTGCTTCACTACTGCGAGGATATCTACTTCTAAGTTACTCACTGAGCGAGATCGCTGGTCGGTCATCAGCGATCGGTTTTTATCTTTGGCGCGTACGCGGGCATGAGCATCTTTGCGTTTTCGGCTGGGGCGCGCGGGACGGCGAGAGGCAGTCGGTTTGGGGCGGCCGGTGAGACTAGCGGAGTTGTGGCTGGGGCATAAGCACATGTGTAATGTCTGTTACGCTGGGGCTGTTAGCTAATCGTGAAACTCCTGCGGCGGTTACTGATTGCCTGGAAGACATTTCATATAAACTGTGCCAAGCTTCGCAGTGAGAGGGGAGCCCGGATTTGGTGTTGGCCTAGATGTTTGTACAAATTGAGGCGCCTGTGTGAGAAGCACGGCGTGGGCCTGTTGGTTGCTTCGTCCTTCTGGCAGCCACCGCAAGCGGATGTTCGGCCGGAATGTCTACAGTTTGTGGTGAGCATAGTGTGAACAAGTACTCGTAGGATGTGCTCCCAGCCTGACTCTTAGCCTGTGTTATTTGTGGGTGCCGACCCCTTGCCTGTGACCGCTTCCGGGTGTCCTGTAAAATTTCACAGCAAAACTGTGTTTTTGTGGCATTCTGTTTTTCTGGCTCAGTCTCCGCCTAGAAACAATAAGCGGTTGTTTCTTTGGGACTCTGCTGTTCAAACAGGAGTGGCGTAATTTTATTCATCAAATGAAGTGTATTTGTCTTGCAGTTTTCTGGGGCACGCACCCGTGTTATTTTGAAGTGTTCTGTCGGGTGAATGACTGCTCCCCACTTCAGTGTATTGTTTTGAGTAGTATTGTAAGTCTTTTTGGATATTTGTCAGTGGGGTGTATTAATTCAATTTTGTTTTTCTCGTTCTTTTGAATTTCGCAGAATTGTTTAGTTTATCTGGTTATTGGCTTAACTCGCGCTTCACGCACTAAAGTAACCTATTATTGAAAATTTATATTTTTATTCCTGTTTAATGTCAGACAGATTCAAATGTAACATCTTTTATGTTATTTGAAATAAATGTGTTGGATTGACCTTAATGAATTATGTGCCATCGAAGTAAGGGACCAAGTCCTTTTAGTGCTTAGTAGTGGCGTGTGGTTCGGGTTGTGAGCCCCGTTCTCGGACCACTCATGTTGGTAACTGTTCTCGGTTCGAGTTGTGGAATATTTAGTTCGTCTTCTCTGGTGAAGGAATTTCGGATGGCTGTGTTTAATAATTCTACTTTGGCTGCACTGCCGCCAATAGTATTTCCATTGCTATCGCCCAGAGAAGTCATGGACTGTGTCTTCCAAAATCTTTGCTTTGTCTGCCAGGTTTCGTTGCGAAGGTTCGATGTGGAAACTATTACAAGCATCTCGAATTGAAGTCCTCGCTAAATTTCGAGTTTCTGTAAAAGATCGCCAGTCTTGTGGAATTTGCGTTTGTTTAAATTTGGTATGCTTTTTTCGTTATTTCTGCAAAAGTGTTTTGACCCTTTCTATGAAAAAGTGGATGATCAGCTCAGTCGCTTGTTAGTTTACTTGGTATAAATCCTTCAAATGCTGTTGATATTATTTCTTTGAATTCAAGCTACATTTGGTCTACACTTACATTATTGATTAGGAAGAGGTGGAGATTGTCTCACAGGAATGCTTCAAGTGAGTTTTTGTTTGCTTTTCTGCAATGGTATATTTTTCGTTTATTTTTGTAGTATTTTGTGGTTACAACATTCAATCTCGCTACGACAACCCCGTGTTCACTAATCGCTGTATCCGTTTTGATGCTTGTTATTAGCTCAGGATTGTTTGTTGCTAAGAGTTGTAGTGTGTTTTCACAAACGTTTACTATTCGCGTGCGCTCATAAACTAACTACTCGAAATAATTTTCAGAGAATGCGTTTAGTACAATTTCTGAAGACTTTTTATGAGTACCTTCGGATTTAAACATGTATCTTCACCAGCACATCGAGGATAAATTATAGTCGCCACCAACTACACTATTTAACCAAAAGTATCCGGACATCTGGTAGAAAATAACTTAAAAGTTCGTGGCGCCCTCCATTGGTAATGCTGGAATTCAATATGGTGTTGGCCCACCCTTACCCTTGTAGACAGCTTCCACTTTCGCAGGCATACGTTCAGTCAGGTGCTGGATGGTTTCTTGGGGAATGGCAGAACATTCTTCACGGAGTTCAGCACTGAGGAGAGGGATTGATGTCGGTCGGTGACGCCTGCACGAAGTCGGCGTTGCAAAACATCCCAGAGGAGTGCTACAGGATTCAGGTCGGGACTCTGTGCAGGCCAATCCATTACAGGGATGTTATTGTCGACTAACCACTCCGCCACAGACCGTGCATTATGGACAGGTGCTCGATCGTGTTGAAAGATGCAGTCGCCATCTCCGAATTGCTCTTTAATGGTGGGGAACAAGAACGTGCTTGCCGGCCGCGATGGTCTAGCGGTTCTAGGAGCTCAGTCTAGAACCGCGCGACTGCTACGGTCGCAGGTTCGAATCCTGCCTCGGGCATGGATGTTGATGTCCTTAGGTTAGTTAGGTTTAAGTAGTTCTAAGTTCTAGAGCCGTTTGAACCATTTTTGAACCAAGAACGTGCTTAAAACAACAATGTAGGCGTGAGTTGTGATAATGCCACGGAAAACAAGATGTGCAAGACCCCGTCATGAAAAAGAGGACCACACCGTAGCTCTAGGCAAATAACGTTCACCGGGAATTCGCCATACCCACGCCCTGCCATCGGATCGCCACATTGTGTACCGTGATTCGTCACTCCGCACAACGTTTTTCCGTTGTTCAGTCGTCCAATGTTTATGCCCCTTAGAGCAAGCGAGGTGTCATGTGGCATTTGCCGGCGTGATGTGTGGCTTATGAGCAGCCACTCGACCATGAAAACCAAGTTTTCTCACCTCCAGCTTAATTGTCATAGGACTTGCAGTGGATCCTAACTCAGGTTGGAATACCTGTGTGATGGCCTGGACAGATGTCTGCCTATTGCACATTACGACCCTCTTCAACTGTCGGCGATCTACTTCAGTCAGCAGACGAGGTCGGACAATACGCTTTTGTGCTGTACGTGTCCCCTCACGTTTCCACTTCATTATCACATAGGAAACAGTGGACCTAGGAATGTAAAGGAGTGTGGAAATGTCGCGTACAGACGTATGACACAAATGACACCCAATCACCTGACCACGTTCGAAGTCCGTCAGTTCCGTGGAGCGCCACATCCTACTCCCTCACGATGTCTGCTGACTACCGAGTTCGCTGATATGGAATACCTGGCAGTAGGGGACAGCACAATGAACCTTATATGAAAAACGTATATTTTTGGGGGTTGTCCGGATACTTTCAATCACATAATGTATAATTGAGTGAGTCGGGTACCTGTTTGAAATTAAACTCAAATTTTCTTTGACCGTTTCACCAATTGTCATCTTAGGTGGTAGTTCGGTAAAAGTATCCAATTACTGTTTTATTCCGTGTTGCGAAGTATGAGCTTTGCCCGTACTAACTCACAAGGACTATGTACTTCACTTTCGCTACAAGATAAATTACTTCAAACAGCAGCAAACACGCCACCTCCAATTGTCAGCCTGGCAGCAAGTTAATTTCGATGCCTGGATATATGCCTCCTCGAATAGCTATCTTTACGGATTTATATGCAGTATACATTACATAGGCAGCTGAAGTTCACAAAACCATAACAAAAATTCACGCTTTCATTCATGTTCTCTCGTAATTTTCACGTTCATCGTATTTCACAACTTTTGTAAAATTAGTTCTTTCTACTGAAACACTTTAATAGGCTGCAGTTGTTAGTCACCGATATTTCAGTCGGATTTTGTTAGTCAGTCTCCTACGCTGAGCACATTTTGCATTTACCTACATTTGAAGATAGTTGGCGTTTGTCACAGCACACGGAAACACTACACATGGCGTTCTTCATTTCCCTGCGATTATGCAGCGACAACAGTTTCTGTCGCTTTCCAAAAACACAGTGCTGCTGGTCCAGTCTGATCAATCCTTTATCTGTGTTGAAAATATCTGAGGTCCCATTAAACTTCCATGAGGCCCACCCGATTTACTTTTGTTTCTGGAAAATATTCTCCATCCAGTATGACGTAGTGGAATTAGTTACGACGTCTTTGACCAACTTCAGGTCTGTGAAGTTACTCCATATGATCATATCTTTGGTGTCATTCGATAGTATGGTAAAGTCATTCCATATTAAGGAGTGGTAGGAAATCACTTAATAGTATGTCTCGGGACTTTAAATGTATGGACACCCTGACCACTATCTACAGTTTTGTCAGTAGACTCATTGATGTTTGCTGTATTTCGCGTCTTTTATCTTTTACGTGTATGAAAAATGCTCACAATAATTTGTGGGTGTGTCTATAATTGGATGGAAGCAGTGTTCAAAGTTCCAACAGAACCACCTCTAGCACAGTTGTTTGATATTGAAACCAAGATTGATATTGCGTTCTGCCTTAAGTCACTATTTCTATCATTGTGTGTCTGTGTGTTTGTGTTTGTGTGTGTGTATGTGATTCGAAAGAATAATTTATTCTTCCTTCTTTATGACAACAGGAACTCTGACGATATATATTATTAATTCCTCAAATTGTAAATAGCTGTCTGATAGATATCACTTCGAAAGCAGATAATGTCGTGTGATTAAGGCCTCCACGCGGGTAGACCGATCACCGGGCCAAGTCTTTCGATTTGATGCGACTTCGGGGACTTGCGCGTCGATGGGGATGATATACTGATGATCAGGACAACACAACACCCAGTTCCTGAGCGGAGAAAATCTCCGACCCAGCAGGGAATCGAACCCGGGCCCTTAGGATTGACATTCTGTCGCGCTGACCACTCAGCTACCGGGGGCGGACTCCACAGGAGATTATACTGGATGATTCAGTTGCCACTACCTAAGAGTTTAATGCAGCCCACAATGCCTTTAAACACAACGTGTGAGATTGTCATATTCGCTAGCTCGCTAAGAGCAAACAATTAGTCCTGCAGAAAAAATAAACAGGGCCATTTCGTAGTATGTTTAATGTAGGTAATTTTTTTGCTGGGATACATTATCGCTGGAGGCCACGGTTTCCTCTTATTCCAGAAAAACGTACAAACGTGATCTTCAGTTAATAACGCGAAAACCGTGGCCTCCATCGAAAACGACAATCACCCTGTGTACTTCTGAGAATAGGAACCACGTGCTTTCAAGCTCCAATGCATGATGCTGCTCAACAGCACCATGTCTTCTACTATAGGGTTTAAGAACATTACAGCTCCGCTAAGACTCCCACCATTTGCGTGAAGGACGCCGAAAACAGTGTTTTTTGATACCTCGTTAACAGATCGGTTTTCGACAGAGGGAGGGACGGAACTGTTAAGCTAGTCTACACGAAAGGATCAGAGACAAGTCCAGCGAGTGCGCTGAATGCTCCACGAGATTACCCTGTTAGCCGGTTTTGCGAGAGGAAATTTCGGCGGTCTGATAAATAATGCGAGAACTGACGTTCCACATCGCGGATTCGGTCTGCAGCGCAACGCGGCGGTGTTATCTGGAGCGCGTTTTAATGCGCTCAGGGCCGTAATCGCCACGCTAGGGAGCGTGTGCTGCGGCTGTTAGCAGAGTCCGGGCTTAGATACCGAGCCACAACGGCGCCTCACGGGACTCTCCGCGTACACTGGCGGCAAGAATGTTAGCGCGTTACCGCAATGGTAGCGCTGGCAGCGGCGAGCAAAACGTTTCTCTGTGACGTACGCAATTTTCACACTCGAATGAAGCTCGTTCTTTGATTTCAGATACGGGATACAAGCTCTTTGATCGGCTGACAAATAAAACAGCCCGTTCTTTCTCAGAATAGGAAATATAACCAATACCTTATGTTACAATAGTTGAGTCGGTATAAGTTGATTCCTGGCAGTTACAGTGGGCTGGGCGCGGCATCGCAGCTACCTCAACCAATAAAGTAACCCGGTTTTGTAAACATCTCTACGGCAACGCCACAGTGTACTCACATGTCGTAGACGGCTACTGTTACCGCCTGCGGGCGATAGCGCTCCGCAGTTGAAAGCTGACAACAGAGCTGCGAGCTGTCAGTCACTTTCTTACGCCGTCTCGACTGTAAGCACTATATTAGATTAGCTTCTCTAGTATACGCCGAGGGGTCCAAAAAATGTATCCACTGTTTGAAAGTCCGTAACTTGCAAACTAGCTGACGAAGTTGCCTCATTTTTGGTGAAAGTGTAACTTAAAGTCCAACTTACAGATATCACTGTAGGTGTTCGAAATGATCACCATTAACATCCACACGCAAACGATGCTGCCAAACTGCAGCACGAACTACTGCCTGCAACGTGTTCAGTTGGATATTTGCACATGAATGTACGATGGATTCTCGAAGTTCATCCAATGTGCGTAGGTTTTGTCGATAAACGATGTCCTTTAGCGTTCCCCACAGGTAAAAGTCAGGAGGAGTTAGGTCTGGGGAATGTGGTGGATTCTCCACAGCTGCTCTACGGCCTATCCATCTTTCTGCTAGATTTTCGTCGAGATACTCCCTAACACATTTTTGGTAGAGGGCTGGAGCACCATCTTGTTGAAAGTAAACTCTTCCGTCTCCATACAAGTCTCGGATGGGCCCAGTAGATGCAATGGTGGCGATTTACTGTACCATTGAGTTTGAACTGTGCCTCATCAGACCACACAATCATCTCTGCAAACTCTTCATCGTCGCAAACCATGTTAGTAAACCACCCGCAGTACTTCATTCTACGATCTCGGTCGTCCTCGTTCATTGCCTGTAGCAGTCATGGGATATAGTACTTCCACTTGGCTGTCTTCAAAATCCACCGAACACTTGAGCGACTCACTCCAGTTTCACGGGCACACTGTCTGACTTCTGTGGTGAGCGAGTGAATTGTTGTAACACACGACGAGAGTTAGCTGGACTTCTTACTGTTACAGGTCGTTCAAATCATTGTTTGTGTACATCTTCTACACAGAGTTTGACTTCAAATTTGTCTCGAATGCGACGAATCGTTAAACGTGTCGGTGGCTCTGTTTGATACTCATTTCGCAACTAGGTGGAATTAAGAATAAAACACTATCGGGCGACTGTCACCTGACAAAACAAAACAACGCAATACAACGCTTGGGTGGTGTTGCTGGAATTACACCCTATTATACTACCAAAGATCAGACAATTCTGTCAATTCATTTGCCCGTTATGGACTTTTATACAGTGGATATTTTTTTTTTTTTTTTTTTGGACGCCTCTGTATCTTCCGATGGGTTACATCTGAATGTTTTCTTTCCTTTCTGCGAATTATTCTGTCCCGACAACTATGGTATGGATACTCATGCCAGCAGTGTGATGATGGTTCTGTTTCATAATATTTTTGGCTGTGACACTCAGTGCTGTTTCACAAAAATTTTCAAATACATGTGAATTCATAAGGGACCAAACTACTGAGGTCATCGGTCCCTAGACTTACACACTACTTAAACTAACTTATACTAAGGACAACACACACCCATGCCCGAGGGAGGACTCGAACCTCTGGTGGGAGGGGCCGGCTGTTTCACACTTTGACCGCTTTCTTAGAATATCCCATGTAATCTGATAACATCGCATATCGTTCCCATTATTAACAAGACTTCTCGACATGACCGTAGCTAAAAGTTTTCATCCCTCAGTTCAATATGATCTGCAAGGTGATTCTCTTATGTTACAAACTTTATGGGATGATGGAGAAAGATAAGTGTATCAGTTCAGGTACGGGACGTTGGTCTGGAAACGACAGAATCGACTGTTCTAATCTTTTTGATACCTTGACATTGAAATACATGTACCGGTAATGTTGTGTCAAGGTTGTAGGGTAGGCTACAAACAAAGGTGATAGTATGGACCAATACAAAAACAAAAGGTCTGATAATATGGGCTCTAAAACGCACATATTAAGATCATCTTCGTTATGATACATACATATCTTTTCTACCGAGCAAGTGTTCATAGCTCTTAAGGAATGCATTATAGGACTCAAGTTTACTAGACTTTACTTTCTTTCTTAGCAAAAGTACTGGTACCGTCATATGAATCAGAACTATTTAAATTATAACTTTAGACCCTGTCGTTTCCAGGACAGGGCCTCTTACATCAAATTGATACATTTATCTTTCTCCATAATCCCTGAAAGCTTGTACCATAATCGCGGTATCGCCCTGCAGATCACATTGACCTGAGTGATGGAAGCTTTCAACTATGAGCATATGGACAATCTTTGTCGATAACTTTTTTCTCTCTATTTATGTTTTCCAGATTTAATTTTAGCACCTTTCAAGACTTCCACTTGACAAATCACCATAGTCTCAGAAAATATTCTACTTCGTTGCTTTTTGCTGGTATTAATCTATTTTTCAGGTTTAAAATGTTTTCGAATTGATGTAATTGCTACTTCTAACGTAAGAAAGCACCATAACATGATTTCTCTTCACAATCGTATCTGAGACAGTGGCAGTAGTTTCCAATGCAATGTAGAATCATCTGGTTGTAGCTTAATAATAAATCCGTGAGGCGCAATGGACAAGTACAAGCCTTTAGACTGAACGCCACTCCCTTCAGCATCCTAATTCTAGGGGCATGGCTTCGATTCACGGCTGCGTCGGAATTTTCTTCGCTTGTTTAGTGGTTGTTCTGTTGTCTTCACTTTCGTATCGTAATAATTGATATTCCACTACTGGAACGGCTGTATTAGCAAGTCCTGAAAGCCAGTGAAAAAAAAACTAAAAACTAAGAAACGCCACCACATCGGCGGTATGCATCAAACTCATCGAGCTTAGTGACCCAAGGGGGTAAGTTGTACCTACAGTTCAAAGTAGTCCGAATCACTTGTCATGTCTGGCGACGCCACATTTCGTTGACAGGTGGAGACTACAATCAAGGAAGACTGAAAATTTTCATGGTATAGCCGGGATTCGATCCCATGACATCTCGAATTGGAAGCCAATGCCTTAAGGCAAGTTCATCAGGCCAGGCGGAAAGCAGATAAAGCAGAGCATTGCAATAGCATCGATATTTGACTTCTTCCGTTACAATTCAGTGCTTGAAAATATACTTATCGTTACACAGCAAAATCGAAAAAGTTTAGTTTAGTAAGATGTTTTCTTGGTTTTTGCAAATATTGTTGTTGTTGTGGTCTTTAGTCCTGAGACTGGTTTGATGCAGCTCTCTATACTACTCTATCTTGTGCAAGCTTCTTCATCTCCCAGTACCTACTGCAACCTACATCCTTCTGAATCTGCTTAGTGTAGTCATCTCTTGGTCTCCCTCAACGATTTTTACCCTCCACGCTGCCCTCCAATACTAAATTGGTGATCCCTTGATGCCTCACAACATGTCCTGCCAACTAATCCCTTCTTCTGGTCAAGTTGTTCCACAAACTTCTCTTCTCCCCAATGCTGTTCAATACTTCCTCATTAGTTATGTGATCTACCCATCTAATCTTCAGCATTCTTCTGTAGCACCACATTTCAAAAGCTTCTATTCTCTTCTTGTCCAAACTATTTATCGTTCATGTTTCACTTCCATACATGGCTACACTCCATACAAATACTTTCAGAAATGACTTCCTGACACTTAAATATATACTCGATGTTAACAAATTTCTCTTCTTCAGAAACGCTTTCCTTGCCATTGCCAGTCTACATTTTATATCCTCTCTACTTCGACCATCAGCAGTTATTTTGATCCCCAAATAGCAAAACTCCTTTACTACTTGAAGTGTCTCATTTCCTAATCTAATTCCCTCAGCATCACCCGACTTAATTCGACTACATTCCATTATCCTCGTTTTGCTTTTGTTGATGTTCATCTTATATCCTCATTTCAAGACACTATCCATTCCGAATACTGCTCTTCCAAGTCCTTTGCTGTCTCTGACAGAATTACGATCTCATCGGCGAACGTCAACATTATTTCTTCTCCATGGATTCTAATACCTACTCCGAATTTTTCTTTTGTTTCCTTTACTGCTTGCTCAATATACAGACTGAAAACATCTGGGAGAGGCTACAACCCTGTCTCACTCCCTTTCCAGCCACTGCTTGCCTTTCATGTCCATCGACTCTTATAACTGGCATCTGGTTTCTGTACAAATTGTAAATAGCCTTTCGCTCCCCGTATTTTACCCCTGCTACCTTCAGAATTTGAAAGAGAGTATTCCAGTCAACATTGTCAAAAGCTTTCTCTAAGTCTACAAGTGCTAGAAACTTAGGGTTGCCCTTCTTTAATCTAGCTTCTAAGGTAAGTCGTAGTGACAGTATTGCCTCACGTATCCAACATTTCTACGGAATCCAAACTGATCTTCGCCGTGGTCGGCTTCTACCAGTTTTTCCATTCGTCTGTAAGGAATTCGCGTTAGTATTTTGCAGCTGTGACTTATTAAACTGTTGCAAATATTGCGAAATTTTTTATAATATTTTTAGAAGCGTCCGAGTATTAAACGTTATATCTTAAAACAAAACAGAACAAGAGGTTACAAAAGTCATGTGATACCTCTCTTCGCCCGGAGTAGTGATGCAGTTCGACGTGGCCTGGACTCGAAAAGACGGTGGAAGTCCCGTGTAGAAATACTGAGTCGTGTGCCGCGCGGGATTAGCCGAGCGGTCTCAGGCGCTGCAGTCATGGACTGTGCGGCTGGTCCCGGCGGAGGTTAGTCCTCCCTAGGGCATGGGTGTACGTGTTTGTCCTCAGTATGATTTAGGTTAAGGAGTGTGTAAGCTTAGGTTCTGATGACCTTAGCAGTTAAGTCCCATATGATTTCACACACATTTGATCATTTGAACTGAGCCATGCTGCGCCTATAGCCGTCCGTAACAGCGAAATTGTCCCAGTGCTCGAACTGACCTCTCGATTGTATCCCATAAATGGCCGATGGTATTCACGTCGGGAAATCTGCACCGAGCGAGGTGGCGCAGTGATTAGCACACTGGACTCGCATTCGGGAGGACGACGGTTCAATCCCGTCTCCGGCCATCGTGATTTAGGTTTTCCGTGATTTCCCTAAAGCGCTTCAGGCAAATGCCGGGATGGTTCCTTTGAAAGGGCACGGTCGATTTCCTTCCCCATCCTTCCCTCACCCGGGCTTGCGCTCCGTCTCTAATGACCTCGTTGTCGATGGGACGTTAAACACTAATTTCCTCCTCCTCCTCGGGAAATCTGCGTTCCCAAACCATTAGCTAAAACTGTCAGGAATATTCTATAAACCAATCGCGAACAGTTGTCCCGGTGATACGTCACAATGTCATGCTCTCCGTGTAGCCGAAAGTAACCGGAAAACCCAACGCATTCCATGTAAACACCACCAGCTTGCACAGTGCCTTGTTGACAACTTCGGTCCATAGCTTCGTGGCGTCTGCACCACATTGGAAGCCTGCAGTCAGCTAACTGAAACCGGAACTCATATGAAAAGCCCAGTCTTCCAGTCGTGTAGAGTCGAACTGATACGGTGTCGAGACTGCGACACGCGCTGCAGGTGGTATTGCTCTGTTAGGAAAGGTGCTCGATTCCGTTGTCTGCTGCCATAGACTGTTAATGCCTAATTTCACTGCACTGTCCTAACAGACACAAGCGGCTTACATCCCACATTGATATCTTTATTTCACTCAATGTTACGTAAATGTTAGCACTGACAACTCTATGCAAACGCCACTGATCTACATCTAAATCTTCATCTACATGCATACTCCGCAAGCCACCTGACGGTGTGTGGCGGAGGTTACTTTGAGTACCTCTTTCGGTTCTTCCTTATATTCCAGTCTCGTATTGTTCGTGGAAAGAAAGATTGTCGGTATACCTCTGTGTGGGTTCTAATCTCTCTGATTCTATCCTCTTGGTCTCTTCGCGAGATATACGTAGGAGGGAGCAACATACTGCTTGACACCTTGGTGCCAGCCGAGGTGGTTCTAGGTGCTGCAGTCTGGAACTGTGCGGCCTCTACGGTCGCAGTTTCGAATCCTGCCTCGGCCATGGATGTGTGTGATGTCCTCAGGTTAGCTAGGTTTAAGTAGTTCTAAGTTCTAGGGGCTGATGACCTCGAAAGTTAAGTCCCATAATGGTCAGAGCAATTTGAACCATTTGACTCCTCGGTGAAGGTATGTTCTCGAACTTCAACAAAAGCCCTTGCCGAGCTATTGAGCGTCTCTTTTGCAGAGTCTTTCACTGGAGTTTATCTATCATCTCCGTAACCCTTTTGCGAATACTAAATGATCCTGTAACAAAGCGCGCTGCTCTCCGTTGGATCTTCTCTATCTCTTCTATCAACCCTATCTGATACGGATCCCACACCGCTGAGCAGCATTCAAGCAGTGGGCGAACAAGTGTACTGTAACCTACTTCGTTTTCGGATTGCATTTCCTTAGGATTCTTCCAATGAATCTGTCTGGCGTCTGCCTTACCGACAATTAATTTTATATGGTCATTCCATTTTAAATCAACCCTAATGCCCACTCGCAGATAATTTATGTAAATAACTGCTTCCAGTTGCTGACCTGCTATATTGTAGCTAAATGATAAGGATCTTTCTTTCTATGGATTCCCAGCACATTACACTTGTCTACATTGTGATTCAATTGCCATTCCCTACACTATGCGTCAATTCGTTGCAGATCCTCCTGCATTTCAATACAATTTTCCATTGTTACAACCGCTCGATGTACTTAATCATCCGCAAAAAGCCATAGTGAACTACCGATGTTATCCACAAGGTCATTTATATACACTCCTGGAAATGGAAAAAAGAACACATTGACACCGGTGTGTCAGACCCACCATACTTGCTCCGGACACTGCGAGAGGGCTGTACAAGCAATGATCACACGCACGGCACAGCGGACACACCAGGAACCGCGGTGTTGGCCGTCGAATGGCGCTAGCTGCGCAGCATTTGTGCACCGCCGCCGTCAGTGTCAGCCAGTTTGCCGTGGCATACGGAGCTCCATCGCAGTCTTTAACACTGGTAGCATGCCGCGACAGCGTGGACATGAACCGTATGTGCAGTTGACGGACTTTGAGCGAGGGCGTATAGTGGGCATGCGGGAGGCCGGGTGGACGTACCGCCGAATTGCTCAACACGCGGGGCGTGAGGTCTCCACAGTACATCGATGTTGTCGCCAGTGGTCGGCGGAAGGTGCACGTGCCCGTCGACCTGGGACCGGACCGCAGCGACGCACGGATGCACGCCAAGACCGTAGGATCCTACGCAGTGCCGTAGGGGACCGCACCGCCACTTCCCAGCAAATTAGGGACACTGTTGCTCCTGGGGTATCGGCGAGGACCATTCGCAACCGTCTCCATGAAGCTCCCGCACACCGTTAGGCCGTCTTCCGCTCACGCCCCAACATCGTGCAGCCCGCCTCCAGTGGTGTCGCGACAGGCGTGAATGGAGGGACAAATGGAGACGTGTCGTCTTCAGCGATGAGAGTTGCTTCTGCCTAGGTGCCAATGATGGTCGTATGCGTGCTTGGCGCCGTGCAGGTGAGTGCCACAATCAGGACTGCATACGACCGAAGCACACAGGGCCAACACCCGGCATCATGGTGTGGGGAGCGATCTCCTAGACTGGCCGTTCACCTCTGGTGATCGTCGAGGGGACACCGAATAGTGCACGGTACATCCAAACCGTCATCGAACCCATCGTTCTACCATTCCTAGACCGGCAAGGGAACTTGCTGTTCCAACAGGACAATGCACGTCCGCATGTATCCCGTGCCACCCAACGTGCTCTAGAAGGTGTAAGTCAACTACCCTGGCCAGCAAGATCTCCGGATCTGTCCCCCATTGAACATGTTTGGGACTGGATGAAGCGTCGTCTCACGCGGTCTGCACGTCCAGCACGAACGCTGGTCCAACTGAGGCGCCAGGTGGAAATGGCATGGCAAACCGTTCCACAGGACTACATCCAGCATCTCTACGATCGTCTCCATGGGAGAATAGCAGCCTGCATTGCTGCGAAAGGTGGATATACACTGTACTAGTGCCGACATTGTGCATGCTCTGTTGCCTGTGTCTATGTGCCTGTGGTTCTGTCAGTGTGATCATGTTATGTTTCTGACCCCAGGAATGTGTCAAAGTTTCCCCTTCCTGGGACAATGAATTCACGGTGTTCTTATTTCAATTTCCAGGAGTGTATATTGTGAATAGCAACGGTCCTACGACACTCCCCTGCGGTACTCCTGAAATCACTCTTACTTCGGAAGACTTCTCTCTATTGAGAACGACATGCTGTGTTCTCTTATCTATGAACTCTTCAGTCTAATCACACAATTCGTCTGATAGTCCATGCTATTCCTAGTTCATTAAACGACTGTGGGGAACTGTATCAAACGCTGTGCGTAAGTCAAGAAACACGGCATCTGCTTGGGAACCCGTGTCTATGGCCCTCTGAGTCTCGTGGACGAATAGCGCGAGGTGGGTTTCACACGATCGTCTTTTTTGAAACCCATACTAATTCGTACAGAGTAGGAACTGAGTTGCCATGGTGAGAAGGAATGCCTGTAGTTTGTCATTCCCGGCACTCTTGACAGTGTGTATTTCGGAATATTGATTTCCCTAACTATTGCCGTGTGTCTAGCTCCAACTGCCATTCCGCCTTCACAGTCTTGCTGCGGCGGTAATTACATCAGCGTGTATCGCTGTGATAATCGAGGAAACATAGAGAGCAGCAGATTTGTTCAATTCAGCAGTGTATTCCCTTTAAATACAGAGATATCCATGCTAGACACATATCACAACATTGTGAAAGATTAGTTTGAAACAGCTGTAACCACCGATACACCTTTGCTCAGCGTAGCCGTGAAGTTTTTACGGGCAGTCTGCTACACATGGAAGAAAATTTCTTTTGTTTGTAGACAGATGCATTATATATCAAGTTCATACTGACGGAGCTAATTATCTCTCATGTCCGCAGTTGTGAAAAGCGTTTATTAAACAGTTTTCAAGCAGTGTAATCCTTAGAGCAGCCAAAGAATAACAAAAATGTTATAGGAAAATAGTCCAAAAATGAAGACTACTTCTGCTTCACGCGCATTGACGTATCCTAAATGCGAATTGTATACGTGAAGTGTGATTGCTCCATTATTTCGGAAGTGTGAAGTTAACTTTATGTAACAATCAGAAAGGGAATAGTAGGCCTATTGCTTCAGAGTGAGAGCTGAAAAAGTCGTGTTGAAAACGCAAGGGTATACCTGAAAATCCAACACTTCTCGTTGGGTGGAGTGGCAGATCATTGAGCCGATTGATTAATGGCTCGGGAAGACTGGCGTTCAGACTTCCGACAAACCATCCACACTAAATTTCTTTGTGGGTGGCCCTAACCACTTCAGAAGAATGTGTAACACAGTTTCATAATCGACTATCAAATCGGTCATAACATCTAACAACATTCACTTTGAACCTGCACAATGTTTCATATCACTTGAATTCTTTCCTTTTTTAATGCCTAAGACATATTTATGGCAATATTGCTGATCATCTGCTGATTCCACTGACACAATACATTCCTTTTGAAAATAAATCGTAAGGTTCCGTGAAAACGCTGCTTACATTCCCCCATATTTTACTTCCATGATGTGAGACTCGACAGCAACTAAAGATCGTAGAAGGACAAAAGGTTTCATTGGGGGACAGCTAATTTGGCTAATTCCAAAATTCTGTTACATATGAACAAAGGATGCTTTAGCGTAATATTCACATTTAGGTAAAGGATTGTTGTGGAAGATAACATTTTTCAGCAGATGCTGGAAGATTTACAAATATAACTGCAATCCAAACACGTCTGCTGAATTACTACTACTAAGAAATAAATCGTAGTTTTAAATCCTATAGAACTTACAAAATATGATACTCGCGAAATCTAAAAGCAGTCATGGAACCTGCACGAAAACTTCCTCAAGATGAGACACGTTATACATTGTTAGTCCATTTCAGTTTCGTATCAATTTTACTGTATTTATTCTGTTGAGAGGCAGACAATTTGAGGAAAAAACAGTGTACTCAAATGTAGTTACTACTTCATTAGTAGACATCATATCAAATTTCGTGTCCTACGGAACGTCCTTGTACGTTAATAATAATAATAATAATAATAATAATAATAATAATAATAATAATAATAATAATAATAATAATAATAATAATAATAATAATAATAATAATGTGAAGGAAGAAAGATACGTTTCAGGCAGCGTGTTTCTAGTATTATATGCGTTTTAATATTTAGTACAGTGATATCACACCCGTTAGACTGGTTTGGTCTGTGATATCCTTAGATACATATGTGGAATCCTAGCACCACTTGACTGAGGGGGTTACTGTTAAGGCACGTCACTAAGCACTACAATGCTTTAATTTTTATCAGATTAAATGTACATTGGCATCAGAGCATAAACTTGCTGGATGACAGTCACGTGAGTCTTCGATCAGTTATTTCTAAATTGCAAAACTATGAAGAAATGTTTCATTGTCAGTATTTACCTTTCACATAGCTATAAAACCCAACAGCACAAGTGAACTTTGGGTCCAGATGCCTCGAATCATCTTCAGCCATTAAATTCGTCATATTTAATTCTAAAAATCCCAAGTTTGATTTGTGGAGTACTGGTGCTAGACTGAAGGGAAGCTCAGATTTTTCAGACTCCAAAGATGTGTAACGTCAGGAATGCTTGGACATTCCTTATGAGTAAGACCTGCCGATATCCTACTCCATAATTTTTCAATGCAGAAAGTGTGTCTAATTAAAAGTACAATAGTAAACCAGCTGTAAATGATATTGCGTACGCGTCGTGGATGGTTGCATGCCGACATCCAATTGTCAACAAAAAGACAATAGCCACAGGTTTAACTAGATATGTTTATATTCTGGGCACTCTTGTTGCTTTCTCTGGATAGTAAAAATTGATTTTTTTGTGCTAACATAGCGGAGAAGTTTGGATAACATTTCTTGGCAGTTTTGACATCTTTAGTGGATAGCATAAGTTGAATTTTTGGTGTAATGATAGCGGCTAAGTTAGTCTACTAAGTTTTCCGCTAAGCTTTATTTGTGTTAGTGGTGGAATAATTTCAGATGAATTTGGATGGTGACATTAGAGCAAAAGTGTTATTCTTTGCAGCAATAAGATCTAGTTTTCCTGTTACTCATTACAAATGTCGACATTTCAGTTAATAACGCAACAGGCAATAGCAGCATCAACTAGTACGTATCGACTCATCTTACAGGAAGATGCTGAGTATGGAAATTGAACCTGAGTATTGAAATTGTGTCGTGAATTGACAGTGAAGCCTATAAGAGCATTGTCCATTAAGGAAAGGCCCCGGACTCGATTCCTCGTACATAGCTCTCTTTTAACTTGCCAGGAATGATTTAAGCAGCGAATTTTGTTGAGTTTAAGCTAGAATTGTGTGCCTATTTAGGAAAAGAATCGGTGTCTCTGATTTTCGGAGGTCGTGCGCTATCAGCTGCGAAATCCGCACGCTCTACTATATCTTTCAAGTAGTTTGTTTCACGCTGCACTTAGTAGTATAACGCGCAGAAGTTAAATTCTTAAGACCGATTTGATCCTAATTGTATCACGTGTTTGATACTGAAGAAGGCCAATCAACAAATTAGTTTAAACATCTGTCCCACTTTATTATATAAAAAGACTTCTCCACAGTTCTACAAATATTTCAAGAATGAGCAGCACGCGTGAGATTACACCTGTTCTCCGAAGGGATGCTAGACCAAGTAAGTTCAAGAATACTCAGCACTTTATCATGAAGAGTAAGAGAGAAAAACTACATGATTAAAGACATTATTTCTTCTTATCCAGATCACAGGTGTTGTAGCCAGATATTCTTTTCTTTCCTTTCTGGTTCATGTAGCTCTTCATGATTGATGGATGAGATTTCTCTGCTAATTCGTAGTGATTATGGTAAAATAGCTACCTTAGTGGCACATACTGTTCAATGTAATTACGTAAAAAACAAACATGCGCAACCTGACAGTAGCGAAGATGTGTAAATGACAGCAAAGTAAGCGATAATAATCTTTCAATTATTTTTCGCGCTTTAAATTCAATGGAAAGAATATCTCTGTATCTTTCTGATAATTGAAACTCTACGTGAGTGCATCTGTTATTCATTTCATCGCCCCATGCAAATTCACTGACATGCGGACGTATGCAAAACATTGGCATCCCTGATCTGACATCAGAATGCACTAGGCAGGCGCTGGGGGACGCGTCACGGTGAAATCATAATCACAAACCAACGAACGGAGCGTAATAAACGCATTCGAATATGTTACGTTACTCTCGAAATGATAGTGTTTCACGGATTTCTGCGTTTCAGATCGATGACGGACTCATTGGCACATTATGATTATTGTGCCATTGTTAAACCACTACATAAAAATGGGATACATCTGTTGTCAACAACTACTACCCAATCTCTCTTCTGCCTGCCTTATCCAAAATTCTTGAAAAAGTTGTGTATTGTTCAGTAGCTTCAAACCTTTGTAAAAATAAAGTTTTAACAAAATGTCAGTTTGGTTTCCAGAAAGGTTTTTCAACGGAAAATGCTATATATACTTTCACTAATGAAATATTAAATGCTCTGAGTAACCGGAAGTCATCCATTGGGATTTTTTGTGGTCTCTCAAAGGCTTTTGATTGTGTACATCATGGAATACTTCTAGATAAGCTCAAGTACTGTGGTATGAATGGGACAGTGCTCAAATGGTTTAAAACATACGTAACTGGAAGGGCGCAGAAAGTTGAAATAAGCAGTTCACATAATATGCAAAAAAACTGGTTATTCCTCAAACTAGGGAACAATCAAGAATTGGGAGCCGCAAGGTTCGGTCTTGGGTCCTCTGCTGTTCTTAATATATATTAATGGCTTTCCATTCTCTATTCACGAAGATGCAAAGCTAATACTTTTTGCTGATGATACAAGTATAGCTATCACACCCAACAGACAAGAATTAACTGGTGATATTGTAAACGATGTTTATCAGGAAATATTTAAGTGGTTCTCTGCATATGGGCTCTCATTAAACTTTGACAAAACACAGTACATACAGTATCACACAGTAAATAGAATGACACCATTCATAAATATAGACTTTGATCAGAAATCGGTAGCTAAGGTAGAATATTCAAAATTTCTAGGTGTAAGCATTGATGAGGGGTTGGACTGGAAAACACACACTGAATATCTGATGAAACGTTTGAGTTCAGCTACTTATGCTATTAGGGTCATTGTAAATTTTCGCGATATACATCTCAGTCAATTAGCTTACCACGCCTATTCCCATTCTCTGCTTTCGTATGGCATCATATTCTGGGGTAACTCATCATTGAGTAAGAGTGTTCATTACACAAAAGCATGTAATCAGAATAATTGCTGGAGCTCATCCAAGATCATCCTGCAGACACTTATTTAAGGAGCTAGAGATCTTCACTGTAGCCTCACAATATATGTATTCACTTACGAAATTTGTTATAAACAATCCAACTAATTCAAAAGTAATAGCAATGTACATGGCTACAACACTGGCGGATAGGATGATCTTCACTACTCATGGTCAAATGTGACTTTGGCTCAGAAGGGGGTAAATTATGCTGCCTCAAAAGTCTTTGGTCACTTACCTAATTGCATCAAAAGTCTGCAGACAGCCATAAAGCATTTAAAAGGAAATCAAAAGAATTTCTTAATGATAACTCCTTCTACTCATTAGATGAGTTTTTGGATATAGTAAGTGGGTAATTTCCCCAACCCCCACGAAAAAAAAATTGTGTAATGTAATATTTTGTGTAATGTAATATCTTGTATAGACACCTTTTGTTAACTTGACACGTTCCACATAATTACGAAGTGTCGTTTTCATGATCTATGGGACAAGTATTAATCTAACCTAATCTATTTATGTGAAGTGAAGTGCATGGTTGAAATCAATAAACAGTTTCAGTGACATTTGTTTTCCTGTTGCATTATTTGCGCCAGTTGCAATATAATACTCATTTTTTAAAAATCTGTTACCGAAAGACAAGACCTTCCATTCTTTTCAGATGCTAAAAATATTCACTTTTATCGATTATTTACAGTCGTCAGAGTATTAACACTGTTTCCACCGGTTTCGACAGCTACCATCATTATCAAATAACGAATAACACAACAGTGAAACATCACGATAGCAGCATTGCCATACAGTAAGTTATAACTACTTCCAGAAATAATAGAAAACAAAATTTTGTAATATGTATTAGAAGTGAAGGAAGAAATCATTTCCCTTTTCTCCCCAGAAAAGTTATTTCATTATAAGAGTTTTCCCATTCGTGAAACGCGAAGCAGCCCAACACAACACGAATTGAATGTATGACTAGCAACTATCATTCTTTGTTTCGATTTTACCTGTGTCCTCACACTGTCTGAACTGAAACTAACCGACCCATTTCGGAGTTTCAATTCCTTGTACATGCTTACTTTTCTGTTTCATTAAACTCATCTCACGGTCGTTTGTGAATTAACAGATTGTTTTATATGGGATCTTTCTATCTTAAGCGAAGACCCAAAAGGATTTCTTTCTCCTCCTCATATGGACACAAAAGTACCTAACCTCATCAAAAGGGAAGTTTTTGATAATCTCAGTAAATATTTATTAAGACCTAATTGTCAAAGAGAGATGCACAAATATTTACTCACTAGTTTTGTCATTCTCTCTTCAGTTTTCCAGAAGGAAATATCACAACATTATGAGTGTTTGAACTTTGTCAGCTGCTATCGGTTTCAGTGATCTGGACTCGAAAATACGGTGCTGCGTATTCTCATTTCCTAAAATTATGAAGTCTCTTAAGCCAGAGAGAAATATTTCCCTGCCGTTGTGTACCCGTGGCAATACACTGCCAGCCAGTGAGCCACAGTTGTGAAGGCAGTGGACTTGTGTTCGCGTAGAAAAGAGATTTCATCGCCTTTCGTCCATCCAGCAGCAACAGGAGGGTATCTTTCAAACGTACAAAAATGGTTCAAATGGCTCTGAGCACTATAGGACTTAACATCTGAGGTCATCAGTCCCCTAGAAAAAACTACTTAAACCTAACTAACCGAAGGACATCACACACATCCATGACCCTGGCAGGATTCGAACCTGCGACCGTAGCAGTCCTACGGTTCTAGACTGAAGCGCCTAGAATCGCACGGCTACCTCGGCCGGCTTTAAACGTACACCGTCGTCTTTCTGTGTCACTGTTCACGATTTGAGCCTCACTCTATCTATAAAGGTTTCGGCTTTTCTACTACGTTATCATCACAGGTGCCACAATTGTGTAAAGCTGAGGAATCATCTTTGTCTCTGTACTAAATTTAATAAGAAAAAAATTCAACCTGTTCTACTGCATATCCCAGCTTTCTTAGATTACAACCAGCAGATGCTTATTGCAATGTTGCGAAATTCAAGACGCATTTACAGCCACTGTATAGATGTTATATTATAATACTCGTTTCAAGTTTGATTGGCTATTCCTTTAGACAGAAAACACTACTATCAATTGGCATTAAAGACAGGACACAAGTATTTCCTGCGAAAATCATGTACGTATCTTCTTTTGGTGGCGCAGGATGTATATGAATTTTATCATATTATATGGGGAATGTTTTTCAGTAGGTTTGTCTTAGTCCTGATGGTGTAGTGGCAATGAATGTGCCTGCATAGCGAAAAGTTCGCAGAATTGAATCCCTGTCAAGTAGCCTTTAGACAGGGCAGGCCAAACGCTGCACAGTGTGCAGACGTGCGGAAGTGCTGCACATGTGCGCACGTGTGCGACAGCGACATCTGTTATTAGACCTGTGTCCTAAATGAACGGCGGCGGCTCCACTTCCCTGTTTATGTGGTACAAGCAAGAGCGCAACACAGCCAGTCTCGTTTACCCCTGGTGACCGTAACCTTAACAGAGAAGTACTGAGAAATGGCAGGTTCTGTGAGAAGGCAAAGGACGGGAGAACTATGTTCCCAGTCGTTTAAAAATGACTGGGAACTGCAATTTTTTTTTGTAGGCGTTCTCGAAAACTTAGTGTTTGCTGTGCTGCCGAATAATAGGCAGCCAGTCTAAATTTTAAATTGAAAGACACTACAATACATATCACAAAGACGAGTGTAGTGTACAACACAGTGAAGAACGGAAAGCAAAATTAAATGTCCTTCATAAAATGTATCAGACACATCAACTTGATTTTACTATACGTCAAAGTAAGTGATACTTCTTGAACTCTTAGATTCTTGTTACATTTATGTCAGTTTTACTGTACGCTGTACAATGAACTGCTTCGATTTTCCAGAATGACAACCACACAAAATCTCCTCTGCGAGCAAGTTTTAAAATCGCATTAAGAATTGCACAATCTGGGAAACCCTTTTCCGAAGGGGATTTTGTGAAAGGGTGTCTGATGCTGCAGAGCTTGTGTGTCCTACGAACGTTAGCAGGTTTCAAGAAATCAGTCTATCGAAACAAACAGTGACAAGACGTATCAGTGCTATGCCCGGCGATGTGCACAGGCAGCTAATAAATAAGGCTAAGGACTTCGTTGCTTTCTCTGTTGCGCTCAATGAAGCAACAGACCTTACAGATACAGTCCAGGTTGTGACATACATACGAGGTGACGATAACGCACTTTGTGTAACAGAGGAAGTTTTGGACTTAGTACCTTTGAAAGGGACTACTACAGGTGTGGAGCGGACTTACTTGAAGCTGTCGAGCAAGCGATTGGTGGTGTCGGTATGGACTGGAATAGGTTTGTCTCAGTGACCACAGAGGGATCACCATCAATGCAAGGCCATCAGAGGACTCACAACACGGATGCTCAAAAAGCTAGGGCGCATAGACGAGACGTTGTATGGAATTCACTGCATTCTGCATCGACAGGCGCTTTGTGCAAAACCAGTAACGTTAGCAAACGTCATGCAAATTGTTGTGCGTACTGTAAACTGTCCGAAGACACATGGGCTTACGCATCGCCAGTTTCTGCGGTTCTTGGAGGAATTAGGAGCGGAGTACGGCGACATACCTTGCTATACCGAAGTACGCTGGCTCAGTCAAGGTAAAATGCTGAAAGTATTTTTTGATTTACGTTTGGTCATAGTAACATTCTTATATGAGAAGGGAAAAAGTGAACTTATGTTGGAAGACCCTTGTTGGATATCAGGCCTTGCATTTCTCGAGGACATTACGTCTCACATGAACAGCCTGAATGTCAGTTTGCAAGGTGAAAATTAACTTCTGACATGTTGGAGAAAGTAAATGCCTTTGAAAGGAAGATTGCGCTTTGGGAGAGCCAGCTATTGACAGAAAACACTGCACATCTCCCGACTCTTGGACTGGTCCATGAAAGCGCTAGATTTCAAGAATACATGTCAATAATTGTAAAAAATAAGGAACAATTTCGAGCACGATTTGCAGATGTTGAGAGTTCGTCTCCTATCATTCGCCTCTTTGCTCGACCGTTCTCGTCGTCAGTTGAAGATGCTCCGAATGATCTACAGATGGAACTGATCGACCTACAGTGCAATACAATAGTGAAGGGCAATTTCTTTGCAGTGCGAAGCACAAAAGAATTCTACGAAAATTTTTCACAACAAGAATTTCCATGCCTGCACCGAAAAGCCGAGAGACTTATGTCCATGTTCGGTTAGACATACGTTTGTGAAAGATTTTTCTCGTTGATGAAAATGAATAAATCAAGGTTTCGATCGAGCATAAGTGATGAAAATCTTCGCAACTGCTTGCGTTTGTCAATGAGCCGTGCTTTTGTGCCCGATATTAACTATATTTCTCATGACCAGTCATAAACGTGTTTGGATTTATTCCTTTCGTAATTAAAAATTATTGCTTACCAACTGTGCATTATTGCCTCATTCTGCTCCATGTTACATTATTATCAGGAAAAGTGCTCATTAAACCGATTTTTCAAATGTATACTTAAATTTAGTTTTTTTATATGTGTAAAGGGTTACGCTCAGCTGAAGTCGATAAAAAATTCATCTAATTGTTGGTTATTATGCAGATTACAGACGGAACTGACGAAAGATATAGCAATAATGATATTGAAATAACAGGTATCATCGAGAGGTCTGCGGTTATCATCCTGTTGAGAGGTCAGCGGGACAGAAATTATGTGGGTGTAACTGAGGGCACCGAGGATTAGTTATAAGAAACTTGGCAATAGCTTAATGTTTTTTGAAATCATGAATAAGGTTCGCTGGAAGTCGCTAAGTGCTCTTTCTTAAATACTAGATCAAAAACATTAAGCGTACTTACGTGCATTCCGTCAAACTGCCTTAATAAAAACCCACGGTTGTTAACTGTATTACTTGTCTTACTGGGTTAAACTGTTAACATAAATGTAGACGTCTTAATGAGTAGACTGTGCCAGTATTTTAAATGTTTAATACGCGAAATACCTTCCCATGGTTGGCTTGCAAGCTGTGGAAAGAGCACCAGAATGCGCCGGTACAGAGTATCCCAGCAAGTGGATAAAGCGACATCTGTGCGTAGAAACATGCACTACATGAACGCTGACTGCTGCGGCGTGCACGCTGTGACCCGGAAGTTGCACACGTGCAGGAGCATCGCACGCGTGTAGAATTTGTGGCAGGCCCTACTTTTAGAAGACGATTTATATTGTTAATTAGACACATAAAGTTTCTTCATCCAATTTTTAAATACCTGCGTCCATCGTAAGTAGCAAGGGTATTACGCCAACATGCTAACACGTATGTACAGTAATTAAAATGCTGCCACCCGCTCCCCTAAAAAAATTACCGCGTTTTCTGGGCAAGACGAATTCCTTCACAGAATTTATTCAGCAATCAGTGCAAAACGCCAAACACATAGCTGCGGAAAAAGCGAATTAAATTTGTATGACCTGTCAAAAGGCTTTCCAAAGCCGTAGCGATTGTCTCAAAGCAGAGCAGCCTACAGAGCCCATCATTTCAGGTGCACGACGCATGCGTTCTAGGATGTGACTGTTGGCGTTTTGACCCATAGAATTCTTGGATGGTTCTGAACAGCCAATTACCAGTAACTCCAAAACATGATCAGTGGCGCAAATGCCCTGTACTCACGTTGACAAGGAGGGTTTAACAATAATTCACAGCAACAAGGAGTTCAATAAGGAGTGCATGTAATAAATTCAGTTTCTAGATTATTTGGGAACATTCTTAAGGTGAGAATTGCATCGAAGATTAAGAACGAAGAACACATTGTGCTCCATTCCAGACATACAAATTTTCCCTAAATCAGCTCCTCGAAAAAAGACTGACCAGAAATTTAGAGATATAGTTTTCACTGATCTTAAGCTTGTCAACCGTAAACTATCGGCTGCAATGATATTAAGCGGAGTGTTTTTCTTTTTGTTCAATCTAATACGGCTTCATATAGTGGTAAAACTTACAAAAATAAAACAGGTATGAAAATATCTGGAAAGTTTTCAGTGACCAAAGTGTTGCGAAAGGATGCGCCATGTTGTTGTTGTTGTGTTTGTCGTCTTCAGTCCTGAGACTACTTTGATGCAGCTGTCCATGCTACTCTATCCTGTGCAAGCTTCTCAATCTTCCAGTACCTACTGCAGCTTACATCCTTCTGAATCTGCTTAGTGTATTCATCTCTTGGTCTTTCTCTACGATTTTTGCCCTCCATTCTGCCCTCCAGTACTAAATTGGTGATCCCTTGATGCCTCAGAACATGTCCTACCAACCGATCCCTTCTTCTAGTCACGTTGTACGACAAACTCGTCTTCTCCCCTATTCTATTCAATAGCTCCTCATTAGTTATGTGATCTACCCATCTAATCTTCAGCATTCTTCTGTAGCACTACATTTCGAAAGCTTCTATTCTCTTCTTGTCTATACTACATATCGTCCATGTTTCACTTCCATACATTGCTACACACTCCATACAAATACTTTCAAAAACGACTTCCTGACACTTAAATCAATACTCGATGTTAACAAATTTTCCTTAATTATTTAAAACAAATTAGTTCTGTCTAAAGTTTATGCAAACGATACTGTCATAATATGGATGTACATCTGTAAATGACAAGCTATTCATTTTCCATTTCGCTGATAACCAATATTTTTTGCAGAGGATGAGAATGACATCAACTGAATGGTTGAAAAGTTGCATAGAGAACATCAGAAATGAGATTTTAACATTAATTTAAAGAAAAGATAATATTTTTTGGAGGGATGGGCCAAGCACTAACAGATGACCCATAGTAAGGTTTGTGGATTCTTCTACAGTGCAGTGACAAAAATCATGGGATAGCGGTATGCCCATATAAAGAAGGTAGTAGTATCACGTACTCAATACATACAAGGCCTGTGCATTGCCAGGGCTGTCATTTCTACTCAGGTGATTCAAGTGAAATGGTTTCCGGAGTGATAGGGGTGCATGGCAAGAATAAACATTTTCCTAAAGCGGAATGGTAGTTGGAGGTAGACGCGTGGGACATTCCATTTCAGAAGTCGTTAGAGAATTCAATATTTGGCGAGCTACATTGCCAGGAGTGGGCCGAGAATACCAAATTTCTGGCATTAATTCTCACCACTGTGAACGCAGTGGCTGATGGCCTTCCCTTAACGACCGAGAGAGCAGCATTTGTGTTAGGTTATTAACACTGACAGAGTAGCTATACTGCGTGAAATAACTGCAGAAATCAATGTTGCACGTACGACGAACGTATCCGTTAGGACAGCAAGGTGAAATTTGGCGAAAATCGGCTATGGCAGCAGACAACCGACGCGAATACCTTTGCAAAAAGCACGGCATCGCCTGCAGCGCCTCTCCTGGGTTCGTGACCTTATTGGTTGGACCCTAGACGACTGGAGAACACTCCCCTGGTCAGTTGAGTCCCGATTTTAGTTTGTAAGAGCTCATTGAGTTGGTAAGAGCTGATGGCAGGGTTCCAGACTGGCGCAGACCCCACGAAGCCATGAACCCAGGTTGTTAACAAAATGCGCAAGCTGGTAAAGGCTCCATAATGGTGTGGCTGTATATACATGGAGTAGATCGAGTGGTGCAGCTGAACCAATCATTGACTTGAAATGGTAATGTTCGGCTACTTGGAGACCATTTTCAGCTATTCAACGATGGAATTTTAATGGCTGTCAGTGCGCTATATCAGTGGGTCACAAATGTTCGCTATTCCTTTGATGAAATTTCTGGACAATTCGTGTGACGACATGAATCCCATCGAATATTTGACACAGTGGAAAGGTCATATCGTGCCCAAAATCCTTCACCGGCAGCAATTTGGCAGTTATGAACGGCTAGGGAGGCAGCATGGCTCACTATTTCTGTTGGGAAATTCCAACAACATAATGAGTCCACACCACGTCGAATTCTTGCACTATGCTTGGGTAAAGGAGATCCGATACGATCATAGGAGCTGTCCCAAGACATATGTCACCTCAGTCTAGATGTTTGCGAATCGTTATTAACAAGATGGATAGCGTAAATGTGAAATTAAGGACTGCGCTGGCGAAGGTAGGCAAGCGACCAAATAATTAGATCCAACTTCATGGAGCAAACATATTAGATCAGAGACTGAGACACTTAAAACGGCCGAGCGGTTCTAGGTGCTACAGTCTGGCACCGCGCGAGCGCGATGGTCGCAGGTTCGGGTCCTGCCTCGGGCATGCGTGTGAGTGATGTCCTTAGGTTAGTTAGGTATAAGTAGTTCTAAGTTCTAGGGGACTGATGACCACAGCAGTCAAGTCCCATAATGCTCAGAGCCATTTGAACACTTAAAACAACTGCAGAATATATAGCAACGTAGGTAAAGCAGTCGTTACTCGAAGATTTGAGCACCATAGTGCTTTACTAGACATGGTCCTGGAGTGCCGTTACGTTCCTTCAATTTTTTAACTGGCTCACCTCAGTCAGTTGGACATACAGTTTAGCAAGTATTCGGAACCACAGCGCAACTCGGCATTTTTCACATTAAGAAACATTGTCAGAAGTTAAAGAAATGGTAAATGACCGATAAGAGTCCCAGGATTCATTGTGGATCGAAGCCGACAGCTTTGGATTTGTAGTCATACACTTCAGTCAGCAACCGTAGTAGAAGCATGAAAAATAACTGAATGAATTAAGGGCAACTCATTGTCAATGGAGATGGGATTTCCCCCAGTTTTCTGTAGTTTGACGCTGCGGGATGAAATTAAAACTGACTACATGCGTAAGACAATGAACATGGGTATCACTGTAATGGCCAGAATCAAAAAACGAATGAGATACCGTTTGTGAGGTCAGATGGCCTAATAAGACGATGGAATGGATTTGAACTAATAGGAGAAGACGCCCAAAAACATGGGGGCTAGAAGTATTATGTAAGATAGGAATTTTTCAGGTGAAACATTGCGAAGATAGACTGAAACCTAGGATGCAAGGTAATGTTACTATGTTGTGTTAAATCGCAGAAAAAAGCTCCTCGTGTATTTGCAGTAAATCACAATGGTTAACCGATCACAAACCTTTAACATCGATTTTTAGGCCTCGACCTAAGCTCCTGGAAGACAGCACAGTGTCTACAACGGCAAGAGGGAAGGGAGGGTGAGGGAGCGTAGGTTTTTGAGCACGCAAATATACGAAATTCATTTTCTTCCAACCACCCACCATTCCCACGCAGACGTCCTGTCCCATCTTCCCAGTGTCCTTTACGCTGAGTTCTATAGCCAGGAAACGATTTTTTTACCTCCCTATCGGCAGTTGTAACAAACCCTGGAGGAGTTCCCGCTGAGACGGTCGAGGTAGCTACTACGTCAGCCTTCGACCTAGTTCGGCACAAAGTTTTGTCTGCGGCGCAGTCGGAGCGGCCGGAGCACTTACCTAAACAAGCAGACTCGTCGTATCGCAACTATTTGCGACACGCACAGCTCAGCGCCACGAGAGGCATCGTCATGTAAGGCGCTAACGACTCCGAATGCTTGGTCGTCAACACCCCGCTATTGCCCGGCGTTTCCAGCTGCTTCATGCATTGTATTAAGGGATGACGCTTGGAGGAGTTACACGAGCGGCACTGACACTGGCGCAGTACCGAGGTTGAAACTGACCGTGCGTGCCGTTCTTGTAGTGGCTGCTCCTTTAACCAGACAGTCAGGCACAACATTCCTCTCCGTGGCCACACCCAGGCCACCTGTGCGAGAGAGTATGAATCCACTGTGCCGGGCTGTTTAACGGGTGTATGTGGTTGCAGGCGGTGAACGGTCTGTCTAGCTCCCCATCCGTAGCAAGGACTCCGTCAATGACAAACATTGCTACCATATGTCCCATCGACGGAAAACGACGCACGCTGGTGTCTGAGAACGCTCAACAGGTCACAGGTGGAGGCTTTGAGTCACCCCAGTCGCAATAAGTTCCGCCGCCTTCCACCCAGCCACCAATGAAGAGACTGAGTGGACTGTCAGCAGATTCTTGCCATTCATACGGAAGGCGTTTCTGATGGCGTCGACCGAGGGAGGGCTAGACTAAATAACTATCGTGTCCTTGGAAATGGCTTAGAGGCACAACGAGTGGAGGGTGGAGAAGCGCTCCTCGACTCAGAGCTCAGTAACGGAGGCACCATCTATAATTGGGCATTAGGCTTGAATGTGCTGCACTAACTGCTCTGGAGGATTACGGAGCGACAGCTTAGAGATGTCCCCACCATCTGGTGTTTGGACAGCTGCAACAACAGTCCCCACAGGACGAGGAGATGGTAATGCGGAACTTCTAATTAGGGTGAAGTCACTTTCCACTGCACACTTAAGTCACCACACAATCCTTGAAAGAACTATGTGAAATACCATCATAATTTTTGTTGGTAAATCTTCCAAGGCCGCTTACACTTCCATTGTTTTCTTAACACAAACGCATGTGTGGCATCAAATCATATTGAACTTCTCCTTTGAGTTTGCAGCAACAATGTAAACATAGCACAAATTTCCCAAGATTTTTTGTGTCCGAGAATCCACTCAAAGATGTGTGCCCCAATTTGTGATAAGAGTTTAACCCGTAATTACCTCTGTAATTTCTGGAAAAAGCTGATTATTCCAGTCATTATGCCATCGAAGTGTACTGGCCATTACGAAAATTACCGCAAAATTTTTGTCTACGACTGTTGGAAAAAGTTGAAATTTTATTCAAATAATCTCTTAAAATACACCACTTTACTTAAATAGTCTATTATCCAAAATCTAAATTAACTGCTGTAAGCGCAAGAGATGGAGTTGAAGACGGATGACAATCATTAACGACTAACGATCCGATTTCGCTACAGCTGACGAAATTTTTGGCAACAAAATGTGCGATGCACGAAAGAAAGAAATAAAAATTTAATTTAGGAAGTAGCGACAGAGAAAGCAGTGACATAAAACAACAAAAACATAATATTTACCTACAATCACACTCTCAACATCTCCTAATACATCACAGAAAAAGAGGTATAGCTAGAAATATACAAAGAAAATGCAGTGGGAAACAAGAGGAAGTTTTATTAAAGAAACTGAAAATGGCATTCATAGGCGATAGTCAATAGCTTACAAATTAATGAGGCACATAACCAAAAATGAGGAAGGTACTGCAAAAAGTGATATAATAATTTAGGACGACGGAATGGGAATTACAAAAATCTGAGGTGACGATCCAACAGCGGAGGGATACTGTTAAAAGTAACCGATCAACAGAAACATAGACTTCGTCAAAATAAATGAATTAGATGCGGCAATGCTTAAGTTGAAGAACAGGAACGCAATACGAACAGACGAAATAAATGCCGAATTGCATAAATATGGAGGCCTTTCGCTGAAGGGAAGTATGCCATACTTCATTAACCTATGTTTGGCTGCAGGTAAGGTTCTTGACTAGCAGAACCTAGCTCAAATTTTTCCACATTCAAGAAAGGCGACAGATGGAACGCAACCAACTACAGAGGCTACTGAATCTACTGCTCTATCTTAAATAATTTAAGCTTACCTCTGATGCAATTTTGCATCAAGAACGAATAGGTTTTAAAAAAAAGTACGACGAAGCGCTAATGGTGTTTTTATAGCAAAACATCTGGTAGAGAAAGGGAGATAATTTAACGTGAACACACACATAGTATTTGCAGTATATGAAAAAGCTGTGTAAAAAGTCGATAGACACCTGTTGTGGTGGATTATGGAAAAAAGACACTCTCTGCCGCATCTGATTAACTCAGTGAAAGCTCTTTAGAAAGATACGTCTGTAGTCAGCATCTACATAAATGACCTAGTGAGGGCCTGAGAATAAAATGTCACCTACGATATAAATATCCACAGAGGGAAATCTTTCACTATCCTACTAGACGCAGGTTATCTAATAATTAATCGAGTTAATGAAAGTAATCTTCAAAGAGCTATTTATCATCATAATTTGTTGGGCTCTAAATATAATTTGAATGTCTCCACTAACAAAACAAAGGTTATGACACTCAACTGAAAATCGCTTATAAGATCTGAAATTATTATAATAAGTAATGAAATACTGGAACAGGTAAACCACGTTAAGTATTTCAGCTGTTAGATGCGATGAAATTTCGACAGTGAAACGCATAACAAGAGTCAGAAATTTAATACAGTCTGTGAAACAGTTAGAAGTAAGCTAGGAAGAAACCCTCGGAAGAGACGCAGATGAAGTTTAAAAAGTCATAGCAGTGCCAACTAGTCTCCACAGATCTCAGGTCGTAGTTCCCAAGCAGAAGAATATGCGCAGGCGTGCGAAATCATTTTTCACTGTATTGTTAAAGGGTGCCTCAGAGAAGACATTAGATATGAATTACAAGTTGATTCAATTACAAAATAGATCCAAACAACAGAGGCGGGAAAAAGTACGCAACCATGAAAATAACATCCAAACAAATTCTTGAGTACAGAACTAGGGAGATAAGACAGAAGGGTCAGGTAAAATCAACTCTCATGAAGGAAGAAGAAACAAAGAAGATATTCTCCGTTACAGCTTTTGGACTTGCAAAGGTTTTTTTCTTCCATACATCGTGCCTTAATTTTGGAGTCTGTTATTGATTTGATGTCTAGGAACATGGAACTTTGGAGTCACCATTTGTGAATATTGCGCATATACATTATAAATATTGCACTTTAACTGTGTCTGTTACCATGCAGTCCTCGAATGTAATGTAATAATCGCCAATGTTACCCGAGTTTCACATACTGAAATGCTAGCAACAAGAACTCCACCTATTAAGATCATTTTCAACTGCATCAATAGCTAGCAGAATAGGTATCAATACACAATTCCCTAAAAAGTATTTGAGGATTGATATTAAACTTCAAGAGCCTGGTATTATCCATTATGAAAATCTTAAAGAAAACTTCTAACTTACTGCTGTTGTTTTCACTCAATTTCTTGTAAATTTGTTGCGCTGCATCCACATTTCTAAACATCTATCTTTACCAGAATAGAAACTTAAACTATGTCTCAAAAGAATAATTCATGTATTTCGTCGCTTACGCCACATAAAGTCAAATATTACTACTTGATAATTTATAAATGTCACTTTACATGCAATACTTACCATTGTCGAACCTCCTTCTCGGAAACTGTAAGAGAACAAATATACATTAATTATTGTTGTAAGACACTGTTGATAACAGAAAAATGTTCTAAGGAGGAGAAATGCATTTGAATGTTGAAATTATTTAACTTCATATTTACCACTGGAAGGTCGAAATACATTAACTTGAGACACTGAGATTTACTTCAGGTTCACAGGAGAGCTTCTGTAACGTTCGGAAGGTAGGAGACGAGATACTGGCAGAAGTAAAGCTGAGAGGACCGGGCGTGAGTCGTGCTTCGGTGGCTCAGATGGTAGAGCACTTGCCCGTGATAGGCAAAGGTCCCGAGTTCGAGTCTCGGTCTGGCATATAGTTTTGATCTGCGAGGAAGTTTCATATCGGCACACACTCCGCTGTAGAGTGAAAATCTCGTTCTATTGCAAATCATTTTCATAAGGATCTAGTATTTAGAGAATTAGTTCTGGTTGATTATTCGTGTGCAGATTATTTTACCGTTTTGATCAGGCCAGCCTAACACGACAATAAAATGTTCCAGCTTATTCTGTAATTCTAGTTTCATAAGGATAGTATATGGTACTGATTTATTTGTACATAATAGAAAATGAATTAACTGCTAGAATTGAAACTAGTGAAACTCTAGTTATACACTTAAAAGGCGTCAAAGTTCCACTGCAGAGAGCTGATAACAAATACTCAGGCCAGCATCAGGCATCACCTAGTAATTTAAAGCATCTTACATGACAATAAAACTATGACGCCAATAGGATAAAGCCATCTTATGTCGCTACTGTCAAGTAGTAAGATTAATTGCGTTGTCAATAATAAAATGTAGATAACACTGTTAATCTTCGTGATGAGTGTTTTCGCTGTGCTACACATTTCACGTTGTTTTTATGAGGTATACTGCATCTCAGTTCACCTTTGGAACGCTAGTGTAAAAGTGGAAACAAAATTAGCTATGTTGAAAAATATGTACAATTTTCTAGTTTATATACTTAAATATATGTATATAAGCAGACTTCAGGTATTTCATTTTTCTTAGAGTAAAATCACGTGCGTTATATGAGATCGTCTCAAAAACTTACGTACAAAATATTGACATTAAATTTAAATGTGTTTTATATGTTAATTTTATTTAAACTTGTACAGGTGTAATGATGTATTTTGTAGTACTCAACCGTCTATTGTAAGTATAGCCTGTGCTTTTTACGAACGTTATACATTGCATGGTAATATAGCATAAACTGCAAACTTTACGTGCGCTTTTCACAAACTTTGGTTACAGTATCTTCGTCCACAACCAACGATTCCCTTGTTTCATTATATATTTACGTGAAAAATGTGTATTTTTGAGACATTTCTGACACTTGCAAACGTCTTCGTAAGCTAAGAGTGTTTTGCCTAGTTTATTTCGTAACAAATCAGTGTCTGGAAATTTCATATCACTAACCAGTGCACACTGTAGACACTCTGAGCACACTAGAAATAATACCTGACATGAAGATCACATTTATACTCCGCCACCATTTACATTCCTCGTGTTTCCCATTTGTCTGCTTCAAAAACTGAGTCAGTATTCATTCCGAATGAAGCAGGTGTTAAGCTGGGGAATGAAAGAATGTTAATTATCGATCGTATATCTGGAACATATAGTGTTCCAGGAACGTAGCTAAATTTAAAAAGTACGCTATAGAATGTGGGATGTTTTATTACTACCTTACACCATATTTCTCTAACCTTAGTTTGTGTAAATAAAAAATTGTCTGCTGTACTTGTAAACCATGTTTAAGAGATAATGTTTCAGGTTTCCATGTAAAGTAGTAGTTTACAGTTTGATTCTCTGATAAAAATCCTGTGGCGATTATTTCGTTTTTCTTGCGAATGGAATGAGACGAACTTTCACTATATGGTAATGTAATAATTACTTTTGTCACACACCTCATGGTGAGTAGGACATTATACATAGAGATTAAATGTGAACTGGAACTCATGGTTATAGGACATGATTTTCCCACGTGAATCAGTGGACGTAGTCTAGTAACGGAGCTGCAGCACAAAGTGCGAATTCACAAGGGGCCAACTGTGAAACCGCGAGCGACGGTGGGAGCAGGCAGACAGGCGCCAGAATGCAGCCCGCAGCACCGGGCCTTTGTGGCTACAGGCGGAACCACAGGGCGCTGTCTGGCGCCGCCTCCAGCAGCTGAGACTGCCCGCCAGACACAGGGCGCTGTCCCAGCCGCCGCGCGCTCAGAGTCCGCTGTTGAATGTGCACAAGCGGCGAAACACACACGTCTGTCTGCAAAGCTATCCTGAGGCATACATGCCCCCGTGCTGATGTACGTGTGTGGTTGTGATACAGATCTAATGAGATTAACATTTTCGCTCAAGTATCTGATAACTTATGACTTAAGAGGTCTGCTATTACACCAGTATGACTATCAATTATCCCTTTAATATATCCAGTAGTTATTGGAGTCAGCCTATCAGGTCGTTGTGCAGGCAAGTTCAAGTAGCATTCCAAAGATAGTGACGTCAAACCATTTTCCAGAATGAGATTTTCACTATGCAGCAGTGTGCGCTGATATGAAACTTCCTGGCAGATTAAAACTGTGTGCCGGACCGAGATTCCAACTCGGGAACTTTGCCTTTCGCGGGCAAGTGCTCTTCCCACTGAGCTACCCGAGCACGACACACGCCTCGTCCTCACAGCTTCACTTCTGCCAGTACTTCGTCTTCTACCTTCCAAACTTCGCAGAAGCTCTCCTGCGAACCTTACAGAACCAGCACACCTGAAATAAAGGATATTGCGGAGAGCACTTGCCCACGATAGGCAAAGGTCCCGAGTTTTTAGTCTCGGTCCGGCACACAGTTTTAATCTGCCAGGTAGTTTCCTTGCCAAACTTCTTCTTCGTAAGGCCTCCAGAAACCAAACAAATGTAGATTTTGCTCAACTAGCTTAAATTTACCATTTTCGAAAAAGGCACGTTTTAACTGGTAATGAGTATTTCAACAAGTTGTAACTCATGGACCCACAGATATCTGTGTATTACCACATTTTAGCGCGTGCAAGAGCTTCAATTTACGCGCGCAACGGCCTGGTTTACAGACGTCAGTTTTACTCAAATCAGAAACAGTCCCACGGATAGAATTTTTTTCTTAGCAGTTATTTCCCAGCATAGCTTATTCTGCCGTATTTTTATGAGCTTTTCAGACTGTTTCTGAGCACCCTGATTTATTTGTTACGACTATAGTTTCAATTCACATATTCACATATTACAAAAGTAAATTTTGCTTTATGATTTGAAATAATCCAAATTTCAAGAGCAAGAAATTAAAGTTTTTGATAGCAGTAACTACCACGATTAACCTTAACGAAATACTGCCACTTCGTTTTCACACATTGGATATCAAGTTCCATTGCACCTATCACAAACACCTCCTTCTTTATACCAAAATCGGAAACGACATCTTTTCGACCTATCTTTTCTCATCTATATTCCACCTGAGTGAGAGCACGACTATGCCAAATCCGACACTCACATACACAGTTTAGTAAGAACAACCTCCGCTTGTGAAGTTGCAACCTGCAGCGCTCCAGCGTTCCCCTCCTCCCCCTCCGGTAATGATGGGAAACGGCTTCAACTACTTATTAAGTCTGAGTTTTTGCTGTTCATATGTACAAGTCCAAGGCACTAATCAAGGCATGTTATGGGAAAAGCATGTAATGGGAATGACACTGTGTTTGTAAATTGAAGTCGCGGGAACTGCAGCAAAATGTACACAGAATTACACAAGAAATTACTTAGTGATTTACGTTATGGCTGTAAAATATTATGTTAGAAATGGTTATCACTCGCCCTTCGCATACAGACAGAAAAACGTGGCAGATGACTTTAATTTTAAATAGGTGTAAATTGCGGCCGTCGAAATAAACAATGGTTGTTTACAACCGTGATACATTTTCAACTTAGAGGCCTCAAGATATAACAAAGATTTTACTGTACGCCGCATGCCGTTCCTCCTCGAGATAGTTCCGCTAGGCAGTTGGCGGAATTATTATGATCATTGTTTCTGGATTTGATCTTTAATTTTATATACCACTACCAGACAATTTGTGTCATGAATTCAGCACGACTCAGTAGCCTGAAGATGTCCTGTGAACGGTACGGGACATAACACAATAAATATGCAATAATACAGTTGGGGTTATTTTCATCAGTCATTAGCATACCAGAACTCCAGTGTGGCGTAGAGCGCTGAAACTCGCATAACTGAAAAACATGAGTCCTGTAAAATCTAGTACATTGGAATCCGCCCGCTTGATTGTAGAACATGTTGTATGGCTTCCCTTTCTGTGACTGATGCAGTGAAGGAACTTTAATATGTTAATATTTATGATCTGATTATACCGCAGTTAATAAAATAGACAAAACACTGAATTGTGTATACGGAACTGTTATTTGGATTCAACAAAAAAGGTCCAGATTTGGGTTTATCTTCTAGGCGATTACTGATACTATCAGAAACAGTGTGTTTAGCTTTTTCAAAAAATGGTTCAAATGGCTCTGACCACTATGGGGCTCAACTGCTGTGGTTATCAGTCCCCTAGAACTTAGAACTACTTAAACCTAACTAACCTAAGGACATCACACACATCCATGCCCGAGGCAGGATTCGAACCTGCGACCGTAGCAGTCGCACGGTTCCGGACTGTGCGCCTAGAACCGCGAGACCACCGCGGCCGGCTTAGCTTTTGCGCTAGAATAAATGTAACTTCCATTATTGTCTATTTTGAGAATATTCATACGACGTTTCCTTGTAGTTTTTCAAATAACTAAAAAATTTCGCTTATGTTAATAAATGTTGTCATGCATTTCTCTGTCGGCACTGGTGCGTGCTACTGTGCTGTCGATAACGAAGCGACGGATTTCAGGTGAACAATCTCTCTACGGTACTTACCTGTTTACTTCCACGCGCTATCTTTTCGATTAATCCCCATCGAGAATAAAAAACAAATCGGAAACGGCACATTTTGCGCGAGACGTCTACCTTTGTGTTATCGGGAAAGATAAGTTTGAACTTCATGTAGAATGTAATATTTGTAAAATTTGAGATGAAAACATTCTCTCAGGCCAACAATGCTCCCTCTTTCGAAACCAATGATTTGGCTAGATGGTTTGCACTTACGTCTGCGAGGCATCCTGAACGTCTCCTAACGTCACACTTATCCATTACCTTCGGCTTATAGCGACAACGAGAGCCGCAGGTACATGTTACCGGTGTGCGGTGTTGCGCCGCGATAGCAGCGTTAACGTTGAACCCGCGGTCTGACATGGTTCAATTGCTAATCATTTCTGCAGAACATGTTAATGTTCACGTCCTGTGAATATAAACGTCCTACCTCTAATCGTTCAAGATACTCTGCTTTTTCTAAACATGAGTGTATTTACAAGTAATACCCCATTTTAAAATAGCAGGCTAGCGGGCATAGAAATATTAATTGTTCAGATGTCAGACTTTAATCAAGATGAGAGACATTGAGAACTGGAACATCGATTTGAGGTGCCCCTATAATTGCAGTATCTGATGTTAATGGTTCCGGAAATGTTGAAAGACGTTCACAAACAGTGAATCGGGTGATAACGTCGATATGCCGTATGCAGCCAGTCAGGTCCTTTGCTTGTGGACAGCTATTATGGCCTATTGTAAATGAAGTAATTACGAATATAAAAAGCAACATCGAAGCTATTTTAAACTAGGTGTTAATTATGCAATAGATACCCTAGCCCAAACGCTGCCGAAGGCATGTTGGGGTGATTACGAGTAAACGTGGTGTTTTGTGCTGTGCCCTCTCGCAATATATGAAGGTCTCTTCAGCAAAAGCTTACGACTCCTGGAGTAAAACCATATTCTGGTATCATTATCGGTCTGCTTGGTAAGTATACGTAAGCGCAACATTTTTATTTCAAGTTACGGAACACACATTGTCGAAACAAAACTTTTGTTGTATCACGTATTTTCAGCCAGTTTCAGATGTCATTTATAAATTGATAGATGTCATCCTATGCGACTATCATAATGTGATATGTTGCAGCAGCAGAGCCAGTGTTCCGATCATACTATTAATAAACAGTAAGCAATCCTTTCCTCTTCTTGTAGTAACACTGAGATGAAGCCAGATAAATCACTCTCTTAGGCTGCATCGGGATATCTTGAGATATCCCTAATTATAATCATCGCTACATTTTTCCACTTCATATCATCGGTTGGAGAATTTTTTATTGAAGTCGCTCACTAATGCACTTTCGAACGTAACAATAGTAAACAATATACTGCTGATACACAGCAACCAACGGTGCTGTTGCTTTCTGGCAGGACCCAATGTGCTCAAGCACATCACTTGAGGCTGCCGCAGTTGAAGAGCAGCTAAACGTTTCAATAAAGTACAATGTGACGTTAGAGTGAACGAGGACGAATATCTACTTTCTTTTGACGTCAGTTTCAACAGAGACTGACATCGGGTTCTGCCTGGTGTTGCTCATTGGCCTTCGTTGTCAATTTGTCCTTGAATGTAAGCGAGAGATTTGACAATACATGTATAACGTACGTTAAGTCAACAGTCAACGTAAAACTCAGAACATTACCTTGTAGCGTGCTTAGAATGAAGTCGTAGATAAAATGGGACAAAGGGGCTTAATAGAGTCAAGAGCGCTATCTAAGACGTCGTTCTGTACTTAACACGTTTGCGACTCAACACCGACGTGTGTGTGTTTCTCGTTAGCTGTCCGTAGCCAACAGATGCGTAGCAGTTCCTTATGAATCGCAGTACCTTCCCTGTTCGGATCAAAAGAAAATATGAAGTGATTATTATGTGTTTTGTTTAGATCTATCAGTATGCGTTCAACTATAGAAACCTCTCGTTCAACATTGTGTAGTTCCCCGCTGTAAACAGTTACATGAGCTCTACATACTTATTTTTGTCAAGCGCAGTACAATCACAGTTATGAAATGGAATAACGGTCAGATTTGTAAAACCGTTCAAAATCTGGGCAAGCATCTCCAGGTTGTGAGGCAAATGCTCACCTGTTCCCACAGGCCCCGTTCCTACCTCGATAGGACATGGCACAATATGTTACTGAATTCAGTATGACAATTCGCTCTTCTCATCTGAACAGCAACTTAAGAAAAATAGCTCCTTTGAAGCCTCCCGTGTTTAACAAAATACCAGAGAGACCGAGATATTCCGAGTTGAAGTTCTTTTTGCGCCGTCTTCAAAATTGCTCTGGTCTGCTTCCAGAAAAATAGTACTGTAACAGCCGGACCTGCCGCTAACTGCAGTCATTTTTACAAAACTAGCGTTTTTTGAGTAGTTTAATTTTGTCAATTTCCTTCTATCCTATGCTAATATTTAACATTTACACTTACGTGACACACCCAAAAGTTCTAGATTCCTACAAAATTCTCTCTCAAATAACGCTTCCAGTAAAATATTGATCATTTTTTGAAGCTGTTTGACTTGGCCAACTATCCCACCATCGTCTATTATTTCTTAGACATCATCATTTCTTAATTTTTGAAGCTACAGATCTCAATTGCCATCAGTTCTCCTCCTGTAAGCCCACCTTTTACTTCCTTACACAACGGTGCACCAACGGTGTCATTTCAGAACTGTGAAAAGCAACATTCATAGTAAAACTTCTGCTAAAAGACTGGTAATTAACTGTGATTCCAAAGATATGACATTCGCTGCAGTGTTCGTACATGTGACTTCATTTCGACAAAAGTTTGTCAACAGAACAAGCACAACGTGACAACAGATGTACGCTAAAGACGCTTCCTGAAATGTAAATTCCATTTTGTATTCGTACTGTTACTTGTGGAATTATAAGACCAAATTTCTGCTTGTGAGCGGATTCCAGCGGACTGCCTCACCTTGCTGCTAATAGTGACGCGTCTCTTGTTCTCGCGGTATTGTCACAAACAAGTTCATTAGCGAGCTTATCAAAGTTCCAGGGTGTTGTACGCAGACGGCGCGAGCGGCGTCTCCCCTCTTTTTGCAGCAGACAAAGACCCGCACCCCGAACCAGACCCAGACGCGTCTAGGGAGTGCCGGGGAATGCGGGCACCCCGGCACACGGTGAATGTTCCCGCAGGGCAAACACGACGGGGCGACCCGTGCGCGCCTGTAATTCGGTTTCGCCCGCCACCTAGGGGCGCCGCACGAGACACGTGCCTCGAATCAAAACACCCACCCGAGGACGAGGAAGTCCCAACGAGCCCCACGTTTTCTTCAAATGAGGGCATGCTGTGCGACCTGCTATCTCCCCAAGCGAAACTCCATTCCTTGTAAAGGAATATGCTTTATAATGCTTATCACCTAATATGTATTTGACTTTACTTATCCATTATTTACCTTTATAGTGATATATTTGCAGCAGGCACATTGCTGCACTTCATCTTTTCCTCCACAAAAATAGAAATAATCCGTACGTACTATAAAAATGGATTTACATGCGTATTTCTGGACGTATGTTCCACATCTACTCCTAAACCACTGGACCGATTTCACCCAATCTTGGTACACAAATCACTTAATGAAACTGCCTCACAGATTAAAAATATATTCCGGAACGAGATGGAACTCGGGGCCTTTGCCTTTCACGGGCAACTGCGTGAAGAGTTCGGCACAGTCTTAACTTGCCAAGAAGTTTCATATCAGCGCATACTCCGCTGCAGAGTGAAAATCTCATTCTATAAACATTCCCCAGGCTGTGGCTGAGCCAAGTCACCGCAGTATCCTTTCATGAAGGAGTGCAAGTTGTGAAAGGCCTGAAGGAGTGCTTCTGTGAAGTTTGGAAGGTAGGAGACAAGGTACTGCAGAATTTAAGCTGTGAGGGCGGGTCGTGGGTGATTGGGTAGTTCAGTTGGTAGAGCACTTGTCCACGGCAGATGAAGTTCAGTGTTCGAGTCTCGGTCCGGCAGAAAGTTTTAATCACCCAGGAAGTTTCATATCAGCGCACACTCTGCTGTAGAGTGAAAATTTCTTTTCGAAATAATTTAATGTCTGCAAAAAATCACTATGGAGGAAAGGGCCACCTACCTATCAAAGATGCGGTGGTGAAAAAGTAGTACAGCCCATAAGGCGTAACTATACATACTTTATTCATTCAGTATTTCCGAACGAGAGCCCTTGGTGACTTACAGCAAACATCGAACATAATTTCGAACTTTTACGAAACTTTTTGTCGCTGACAACCACCACAAAGTGTTGAGGAAAGGAGGTTATGAATTACTACCTTTTCGCTGTTTATGCAGTAAAACTACCGCATGAAGCACGATGTTTTAGTCTATTACTTTTTTGCTACTAGCTGTATTGACGATACCGTTTATTTACATATCCCACTGAATGTATCAGCAAAACTATATCATTATATGACACTTAGTTGAGGAGATGTGACATAATAAAAACTGAGATTCGTGAAAACAGCCGTATCACTCACGACGTTTACAATCTATTATTTCTTTGCTGCTAACTCAATTCGCAACTCATTTTGCAGACAGTATTCACATTTATTACTGAACATATCTACGAAAATATCAATACACGACACATAGTTCAGGAGATACAACGTCATAAACATTGAGCTTCTTGAAAATGAAACTGGAGGGCAAAATTGGCTGGACATATAGTGAATTGTAAGTACAAATACGCAGATGATATTGTAAACATATAGGAAGTATATTTGACGTACGCAAGTGCGGGAAAAGCCATGGTAAACATCTTATCCTAAACCCTTGTAACGATTTCAATCGAATTTGCACATATATTAGTTACGATGTTGTGGGGTTAAGAACCACCAGACTCCTATTGGGTTTGGGGTGATAACGTGGAAAGAAGGTGGAGGAAGAAATGGACAGGAGGAGATGGGTAAAAATAGGGGGGGGGGGAGATGTATGAAGTAAAGGGGAGGGGGAACTGGGCAGAGAGAGTGAAGAGGAGGAAATACACGGAGAAAAGAAAGAGAAGGAGCTGGACACAGGCAGAGATGATATGGGCAGAGAATGTCAGGAGGAGAAGATGCACACAGAGAGAGGGGAGGAGGGTCAGAGAAAGAGGAGAGGAGGAGATTGATAGTGGAAATGAGCAGGAGGACAGAGATGGAAGGAGGTGATGGACAAAGAGAGGAAGCAGGAGGAAATAGAGGGGAGAGGAGGGAATGGACAATAGGGAGAGGAGAAGATGGACTGAGGTGGAAGGAGCAGATAGGCAGAGGGGGAAAGAGCCTATGAACAGAGGGAGGGAGGAGCAGATGGACAGTGAATGGAGGGAGTAGGAGGTGGACAAAGAGAGGGTTGGAAGAGGAGGACAGAGAGGAGGAGGAGGAGGAGGAGGAGGAGGTAGCAAAAAATGGAGGGAAGGAGGATCTGAAATGAGGAAGGTTGGAATACATAGGCAAGGAAATTTTAGAATTCAGCTAGTTGAAATAAAAATTTTAATGTGATAAATTTCGATAAACGTTTATGAAGTTCTTTTGTTCTATGGAGATGCTGATGGTGGGAGATTCTTAGAAATACTAGCTGCGAGAATTGAATAAGTCTGTGGGATTGAAGTGGTTATTGTATAAAAGTTGTATGTGTATGAATGTTGGCGTCAGCAGGTTGAACTTTTTTTTAGATGCAAGGTTTAGGGCGGACTAAGGCTGATACTAAAAGTTGTCCTACGTCCTGGTTACCTCTTTTGAGAGGGCGAGACGATTCGAGATACACTGAGGCAATGTGTGGAGGTGGAGAGAAGTGTTAATAGTGGTGCGACAGCAAGCCTGTGATCTCGAGGATTAGTGACAAAACAGAAATTTGGCATTGGAATTTTCGGGAAATGTTAGACAGACGAAGATGTTCTAGGTGTCGACTTTATAAGTTGCTACAGTATAAAGATGCGAGAAGTTACTTGTTATAAACAAAGTGAGATCAAGTGTGTGACGTTCTAGCATTTGGAAAGAGCGTAACTTTCGGAAGATGCGGAGCGCCTAGCAACATTCGAATAGGTGAGGATTGAGAGATTAAACGTTTAGAATGTATGCATAATCGATATTCATGTCTCATGTAACGTTAGCTATACCCTTTTGTCAACTTTCTTTTAAATGGTGGTAGTAGATAGGGATTTTCGGTAATTTTTGAAATGACTGTCATTCCAAAGTATTTCAGTGTTTTAGGTAAGTCGATTGAACAGTTGTGGCTTGTATGGTCGGAACGTAAACGTCCGCTGTAGTTTTTCTTTATATGGCCTCCTTTTATGTAGGTCTGATAAATATCGTGGTCTATACCAGGAAGTGAAGTAACTGAGCTGGAGCCAGAACAAACATTAGAACGGAAGGAATGTAGAATATCTGGCAAAGAAGATGCCGTGATATGTACTGGGTACATGCCCTATTTATTACTATGGAAAGAAAATCTGGTCTGATCTGTTTTATTTTCCAAGACAGTTTCTGATATGAATCCAAACAGATTATAGACAACAAAGGCATACAAGGTATACATGAACCCCTACACACGCAATAGCAAAGGATGCTGAAAGTCGAGCGAGCAGGTCAACCATGTGAGATCGACCAACTTTGGGTGCTGCTCTCCAAACTTCAACCGCCATATAATGGTGAAAATTAGGTATGGTTTGCCTGTGCATGGTCAAATTGAGAACAGCTTCATGTCTCAGGATGCGTCCAATCAACGGATCCTGCCTTTGGTCTATTTCTGATATAAATTTTTCTCCCCAATTCAGTTTAAAACAACCTCATTAACACCTCGTTAATCGATATAGTCGTCTGATTCCAGAATTCTTCTGTAGCGCCACATTTAAAAATGTCTATCCTGTTCTTGTCTTTACTATTTATCGCCCAAGTATCACTTCCGTAATAGGCTGCACTCCAAACACGTTAAGAAATGCCTTTCTAACTTTTAAATTTATATATTCGATATTAACAGATTTCTCTTTTTCATGCAAGCTTTTCTTGCTATTGAGTGACCACATTATGGAATTCACTTTATGGTTTACAGTACCTAAAACGTAGGTATTATTTTTTCATTTCTGAATGTGTCTTCAGTCACCAGGGTACAAAGATTTTTTCCTTTATAAAAATAAAAAAATTGGAAATTGAGGTTCAAATTGCTTGAACACAGTTGACATACTTTCTAAGTATACAATGGGCACAAGAATCATGGAACTGATGAAGGACCTGTAGCGCAAGCGGTATTTTTCAGACTGGTGCAAAAGACCCATAGGAGAAAGATAGTTGATTTTAACAGAAATTCGATAAAAATAATATAAATTCGTAGCACACAAAATCGCATTTTTTTAGCTAACTGTTCTGAAATTCTTAAATGAATCTGTGCTGCCTGCTACTGCTGTTTTTTTTATTTTGTTTATGCAGAATCGAAACATATAAGCTTCGTTGGTTATTTGTTACCTGAAACAGGCCTCGCGCCTACTTTTAAGAAATTTGCCGCACTTATGGACCCACTTCAAAAATAGTCATTAAATTTTTCTTTCATAGTGACTAAGGTAGTAAACAAAAAGACGAACATGTGTTTTTGTTACCTATGTTTGACATGGTTCTCAGAGCGAATTTCACGTTGTAAGAGCAGAACCATTTTATTATGGATTATCTCAAGGTCTTTTTGAATTACTTCCTTAAACAAAAATATATGCTTTCGTCCAGAATTAGCATTTAAATGATATGTAAAGCGTATTCATGAGTTCCTTACAGACTAATCAAATCCCACATTCTTTCTCGGATGTAAAAGTGCGGCCCGTCTCCATTAATCATTCCGCGATGAATTTTATTCCGTTTTCACAATTCCATATCTTTATTCCCTCGTGAAGTTCTTTTCAGAATTCCGTTTACAGCGCACCGTCACGTCTGTGATTAAAAAAGCTTAGTGAGAGATAAGAAATAATTTGACCATTAACGAAACGTGTGATTTTTTTAAGGCCTTGTATTATTTTCTGTCACAGATGAAGAAATGCAATTTAACTACAAGAATATGTCGACCTACGGATCTAAGAAACACCACAAATAGTGTTCCTATCTCCAAAAAAGGGAATCGAAGGACATGAATAATTGTTAATATTTGACATGGTATTATACAGTTTTGAGCTACATCTGCTGGCACACAGACTTCTAGTTTCTGTTTCCTTTTAATGTTAATACCGATAAGCCATTTTTAGTTATGAGTTAGTCCAGTTCTACGAACTGCACGTACGAAGATCCTGATAAGTCTCTGTATATGTCGCTCATAAGGAAACGAATTGTGGTATGGGTTATATTTGTGGGTAAGTAGAATAAAGTCCGACATTAATACGTAAAATAGCAAGTAGTTCTCAGAATTTTATAACCGTTATTCTGTCTTTTAGACGCAAATCTTCTACTCAATATGACTTGCATTTACTTTCAAACCTTGACGAGAATGGCACCTATTATTTCCACACCAAGCTAAAGAAGAAAAGTAATGTTAATCTAGAACATGGATTAGAGTCAAACTAGCATCCGTTTCATATGAACTTGCTCTTTTTGTGAATTATTGATCTGCAGAAGAATCAATCTGCATTAGCTGGCGGAAGAATTAAATAATTTGAAGGTAAAATCATGGCAAATCTATTCGCCTATTTCCAAACGTTTGGAGCACTGAATTGGAATAGATGCTATTCTGCCTCGAACTATTTATCATAGTTCCCAATGCTGGGTTACAATAACAAAAAATTGTTAAGTTGTGTTTTCAGTTTTAAATTAATAACATCCAGAATATTTTATTATGAGTTGATTCGTGGCTTGATTTCATATTATATTCAGCAATTTAAGGGCGATGCGTAATCGGACTTCTATAAACCGACCTTACTACAGAACAGCATTAAAGGAAACGGTCGGCTGGTGGGACACATATTCAGGCATCGTAATTTGGTAATAGTAGGTTCTGAGATATACTAAAGTTGTAGAGCAAGCTTGAATAAAACAACTAGATTCACGTGGACGTTCGTTGCAGCAGTTACGCAGATATGAAGTGACTTGCACAAGATTGCCGATCATCACATTTATGTACGCTGAAAAAAAATGTTCAGATGTGTGTGAAATCTTATGGGATTTAACTGCTAAGGTCATCAGTCCCTAAGCTTACACACTACCTAACATAAGTTATCCTAAGGACAAACACACACACACACCCATGCCCAAGGGAGGACACAAACCTCCGCCGGGAGTAGCCGCACAGTCCATGACTGCAGCACCTGAGACCGCTCAGCTAATCCCGCGCGGCTTCTAGCGTAGGAAACACAAGCTGTATGCCATGGGGCTTGTCTGTCGCTACATGTGTAATGGTCTCTTGAGTTACATAACTGCACACCACTCGTAAGACTAGCCAGTAAATGAAAGGTCAACTGACACATGTAGCAGCATACTACCAAGCTCCTACGTATCATTTCCATAGTGATCGGATGGTCAAGGTTAGATTCATTACAGGGAGGACGGAGATGTTTAAGCAATCTTTTTTTCACGATTTCTGTACTCTAATGGAACGGGTAAAATAATAAGTTCCTATTGCCATGCACTTCTTAATGCTTTGTAGTGAATGAATGTAGATGTACTAACATATCCCGTTTACGCTGTAAATAATTCCCGTCCTTTTCACCCAGCAAGAACTGCGAACGAAGAATGTTAGAGCTTGTGGGTTAGGAACATAATGTTTGTGATTATGTTCTAATATCTTACTGAGCAACCAGTAGCAAATGTAGCTGCTGCCGGTCGAAGGAGCTGTGACCGTCATCCATACGTCCCAACAAGCGCTGCTGAGGGAGGCGCCCCATTGAGCCCGTAATGGCGCGAGTGGACACACGCGGCCTCAATGGACGTGACATCAATCTGGCGGGCAGAGGGCGGGCCTTGTGAGCGCTGGCCCCCTGTAACGGAGCGTGACGGACAGCGCCAGCTTCTGGATTAAGGCAGTAGGGCGCTGCACGTACCACACTGTGACCAACACGCCAACAGTGTGCAAACAAGCAGCAAGCCCATACATTGTCGGTCAACAAATTTTACTAGCCTATTAGATGTTAAGATTTCAGATAAGAAGCCACTACAAAGCAAAGAAGGGAAGGCTGAATGGTGGAATAAGTACGTCTATACAAAAGAAACCAAATTGAAGACAATATTATACGCTTGTAACTGCACCAGTAAGTGGATTACGCAGTCAGTAAAGACTAAGTGTTTTCCGTTCAAGCGTCCACACTTTAAAACTCGACCTGTTGCCCAAGGGAAACTAAACATTAATTTCTTGATCTTGCCACCTGCAATTGGAGGTACTAACTAGCCTAAAAACGTACTACTCGTTGCTGCTATAATTATTAGTCTTCATACGAAGTAAATACTGATGTATTGCTTTTCAGCACACTGGTATTAGTCACCACTACAAATATCCTCACTTATATCCCTAACATTTCGCATATTTCAAATATTACACACTTCTCAAAATGCGGACCGTCCTACAGTTAGAGCGAAATTGTGAATTAATATTTTATAAATATTGAGTCAATGATTCGTTAAACAGGGAACATGATGGAGATATACCAGTGGAATATCCTAAACAGATCAGAGTCCTGGATACTCGGACAAATAAAATGTTTCTCTGTTCATAATGCACCCCATAAAGTAGTGGCAAACTATATAGACTTGGTTCGCGGTTAACACCATTCACCAAGGAGTGCTTGAACAGTACGTTGTTGTTTTCTGGAGGAATGAGGAGCCGTTCTGCGATTGTGATATTGAAGAGGAACATCACGATCTCGCCTACCGAAACATTCAATCAAGGTTCGTCAATTTTCAAATGAAGGCTATGGACGCGCCAGTTAATTGTCAGCCTATTTAAGCGAAAATCCCTATTGACATAGTGCGGAGTAGCAACTGGAGCTCTATCAGTAGACCTAGACTTGTAGAAGGAATCGGTTGGTAGGACATGTTCTGAGGCATGAAGGGATCACCAGTTTAGTGTTGGAGGGCAGCGTGGAGGGTAAAAACCGTAGATGGATACCAAGAGATGAATACAGTAAATAGACTCAGAAGGATGTAGGTTGCAGTAGGTACTGGGAGATGAAGAAGCCTGCACAGGATAGAGTAGCATGGAGAGCGGCAGCAAATGAGTCTCTGGACTGAAGACCACAACTACAACAACGTATGCAGGATAAGATGATTCACGTAAAACTTGCACCCTTTTCATTTTGTTAACCGATCAAGATTGCAAAAATTATCTTCGTACTATGACCGTAATTATGTGCGCACTTAGTTTTGTTTTTAGTTTAATGAACTTAACTCTTGTATCAACTGCGATACTGAAGTAATCAGTTTTCTAATGGATCGATGTATTTTACTAGTATTTGAATGCTCTTGAAAAGACGAATAGTGTGGTATAATGATTGTTAATGTCAGAGTTGAAACATTTCACAAGATTATCTGAGAGGTAAACTAGATTTGCAAGGCAAGGCGTCCGGAATCGGCTATTGCTGTAGAAACGTTGCATTTGCGCTCTCGTGTTGGATACCATCGTCGTATAAGGCCTTTGAACTGTTCACTTGTTTTCACAAAAGCTATTCACTTAAACATGACAACGTAAAAACGTTTGAAATAAAACGAAACTTCCTGGCAGATTCTGGACGTTCTTCATCCATAGTAACCGAAAAATTATATTACAAGTAGCTAACTGTAAGGCATACGGTAACGGCTGGATTAAAATTAGAAACAAATCTTTTATATAATTTTATTTAAAGTTTAAAGGGTCATTCTTCTTTGGACAGATGTAATCGTAAAATTACTTTGTTAAAACTGTTTGCAGAAACCGTTTAAGTATTGGTAGGCCTCATACGTTTCCATTGAAAGGCAGCAAATATCTCCATTTACTGTCGTCTCTTTTCATACGAATGGAAAATCTTATTCAGAGGGTGAGAAAACAAATGTTCCAGACTTCAACTGAGTTATCGGACGTCAGGTGACAGCAACACTTGAAAATGACGGCAAATATTCGTGATTCCACAGCAATGATCAACTTTCAAGGAAGACTACGGGCACATGAAAACCAAAGAACAGAAGGTGATTTGCAGGTAAAACTGATTGCATTTACTATTTGTAATGTAGATGTACAATTCATGTTGAATTGTAAATATATTTATTGGACACTTCACCGATTTGAAACTCGTTCTCTCAACCATCTTGCCATCCACGCTGTAGTAATGAAAACGTGATGCAGTTACCCGTACGTTGGTACAAGCGAAAGAATGGCAGAATAATTACTATCACGCGATGTCTTGCAGTCATCGCTACAAGCAGACTTATTTGAAATTATTATTACCACAAAAGTTCGTAAACCTGCTGAACTCTGGTTATTAAGAATGAGATTTTCACTCTGCAGCGGAATGTGCGCTGATATGAAACTTCCTGGTAGATTAAAACTGTGTGCCAGACCGAGACTCGAACTAGGGACCTTTGCCTTTCGCGGGCAAGTGCTCTACCAACTGAGCTACCGAAGCACGACTCACGTCCGGTTATTAATTACAAAAATGACGCTATGTTGCTGAACAATATCGATAAGACAATCAGCACCCAAAAATACGGGATTAATCAAACAAGCTGGCTATTTTCAAGAATAAAAGATCAGAAAATGTGTCTGAACCTGACAAAAATTAACTGGGAGTTTATTAAGGAAAATGGAAGAGAGATATTTACTTGTGTAGATGTTTTACTTGAAATATGTCTGAGCTCTCACTCTAAGTTTCTCTCTAAGTTTACTAAACCATGACAGTGCTCACTGAAAACGGCTAAAACGTAAGTGGATCCGAACAAGTTCAGCGGAAAGCTACAGATGAGAGAGGCGATGGCTGTAATTTAAAGCGCTTTCGTTTTCCTAATAGGAAAAAAAGTGAAATCTGCCTGGAAGGTAGGTAAGAGGCAGAAATAAATCGCTACTTGCTCCCGACATCTACGGCCCGTGCACCCTCCTCCCCGCGCTCAGGTAATTACTTGCAGCCCTACAGAAGAGAGATGTAAGCTTCGCGGAGTGGCTTGCAGTACGCTTTCATTTTATTTTTCCTCCCATTTTCCGTGGTGCACTGCACATCGTTACGGGGAAAACACGCCTCATATGCTGACTGCGAGCATTCACTGTATGGGCTCACCTCGAAGTCACCGGCCCGGACCCCGAGCGCGGACGATCGCTGCAAGAACCACCGTCCGCTGGCCTGAGTTCAATTACGGCAGATCTGGGAGAGGACCTAAATCACGGCCTGGCGGAAAGGCCAGATGGAAATAGGGGGGCGTGTGCCTGGGGCCCGGAAATGAGGCGCAGCTAGCGGACCAGGGCGTCCAGCGGGGCAAGGGGCGCTGACTACGCACAGTAGGTGGCGGGGTCGCCGACTCAAGGGATCGCCGGTATCAGCGTTACGGGCACACTGAACACTGTCAACAGCGAAGTTATAAGCTCTCGTGTGGTCTACGTATAAACCACTCTCAGGAAGAAAGATTGTTTCCCACTGCACATCAACATCAATATTGTTCAACTTAAGTACATCTGGGGCTTCTGAGCAGATAGGGGAACTCGTGGCGGAACGGGATACTCAATGTTTAATAATGTGAATAAAATAAGGGAACACACGGAAATACTTCTTAAAGTTATAAGAAAGCACCTTGTTGTGCCTTATTTTAAAATCACTTAAAACAATAAATTTTGCATTTTTCATATCAGCGCACACTCCGCTGCAGAGTGAAAATTTCATTCTGGAAACATCCCCCAGGCTGTGGCTAAGCCATGTCTCCGCTATATCCTTTCATTCAGGAGTGCTAGTTCTGCAAGGTTCGCAGGAGAGCTTCTGTAATTTTTGGAAGGTAGGAGACGAGATACTGGCAGAAGTAAAGCTGTGAGTTCCGGGCGTGAGTCGTGCTTCGGTAGCTCAGTTGGTAGAGCACTTGCCCGTGAAAGGCAAAGGTCCCGATTTCGAGTCTCGGTCGGGCACACAGTTTTAATCTGCCAGGAAGTTTCAAAGTCTTGCATATTTCCCGTTCCGCCCCACCCACGGGTCAGAATGGGATAAGGCTATTTTTTGTTAAATTATTGCATAAACGTTGAATATGAATTACGAATATCGTATTAAACTATGCCAAAATGTTGTATAAAAGGCAATTCAGACTAAGGAATGTGTAATTTAAACAATTAAAGTCATTCTTCAAAATAAGAAAATATTTAATGTCATTCCGAAAACTATACAATGCTAAATAACCACCAAACCACTAACTACTAGTCCTTTGGACGATAGCCACAAATCAGTGTTTCCTCTTCATCTTCACTGTCTCTGCCAGCACATGAATTGGGTTCCCGCTTGAAACACCTCTGGCATCCGACCCAGTCTTAATTACTAACGGAGTAGAAGTCCCCACAGTAGAGACACTCTCTCTGATTTTCTCTTCTCCATCATATTCTTCCTTTTATTTTTCTTAAGGTCTTTGATGTCCTCTGTTTTTGTTTCTTTTTTTTTGTTTATTTTTTGGGTATACAGTTTGATATTTTTGCCTTAAGCTGCGTTGCACCTGACGTCTCTGTCCTAACACTGTTCATATTTGTGCACCCTCCTCCTTTCTGTAGGCCTACTTTTCGTGCGATAACATTCCGTAGTTCCTTCTTACAACGAGAATCTGTTAATACGATGGTTTTTCCTTTTCGTCTTGTAGTCCTCCGAGTATTTTGACAGATTACTGGGATTAAAATGATAGCCTCGAGCGATATCTGGAAAGCTGAGTTGTTCGGCGGACATATCTGGCTGGGAGAGTTTAACTGTGAAACTGCTAGTTTGTTAGCACCATCTGGATCAGCAAGGGGGAAAGAAAAAAGAATACAGTTTGCTTTCTACGTGCATCAAAATATGACGGGGCAGAACCGGACACTATTCCATTCTGCCCCGTCCCGTTCGGCCCCAAGAGCACTTTTGAGGTTAACAACTTTTATGGAGTGTAATAACTGACGTATTTAAACGCATTAAATAACTAAAGTATAACAAATGCCTTGCACTTTAGGGGAATGTGTCATTCTAGTGTATACAATTAACAATTAACAGCTTATTTGGCGTTGAAATTCTCCAAACGTTAGAACAACGCAAGCGGTAACGAGACGGACAAGAATTCACTTAGATCTCGCACTTCAAGCTAAATAAAATGGCTGCCGTAACTTCCCTTCCATTCGGAGAAATAGTTACATGTCCATACAACAGGTTACAGCACTGTGTAGTCTAGAAAAGCACAATTTCCCATTGTGCCCCGCTATCCCGTTCTGCCCCGAGTTCCCCTATATCAGTGGGTAGAAAATATTTCATGAACTTTCAAATAACATTACATGTGCTCAATATGGGCACCGTTTATGCGATGGCAAACGTTAATAAGTGTGTGCAGCTGATTGAAGGCTGCAGTTTCTGATGCACACGAAGGTGCAACGATTCCAGTCCGCTGTGTAAATCTGTGTTTCCTATATACAGACGCAAACTTAGATAAAATCAGTGATAAAAGTCTAGATCGCGATGGTTGATTTATTAAAGTGACCAGTTTCGGCCTAGTCTTAGGCCATCTTCAGAACAGCACAAACAGCTGAAGCTGACGATTTATAGAACAGTCAGTCGACCTCAGTCGCTGAGACAGCTGATGGTGATGTTCTGAAGATGGCCTAAGACTAGGCAGAAGGCGGTCATTGTAATAAAACTGCCATTGGATGTAGGCTATTTTTTCACTGATTTTATGTAACTCATACCATCGCTGTTCCCCAAAAGTGTTCCCAAAAATTTTGCAAACTTATTCGATGGGACAACGATGAGTGGATGATTTGTCTACACTGCGCAAATGAATTAAAGGATTACTTTCCGAAACAGCGTAATCCCCACTCATTCAGACGCAGAAGTTTGAAATTTGGCCCAAAGATGCCTACAACGTTCTTCTGCAATAGTGAAAATCGTGGCGTCCTGCGACGTCACACTCGTGTTCGACGGTCTTCAAACAGCAATCTATCTAAACATGCAAAGAAAAGGCCTCACCTCAGAAGTTCATGTGAAGTGTAAACTGCAGTAATGATGTCACGTTGGCAACACATTTCACAACAAATCTGCCCAATGCCACAGTAGGTGTGTCACACGATGAGAAATGTCGTCACAGCCCGTCGACCCACCTTTCACACCTACTTTTGACGCCTCTTCAGTGGGGTCCGTATCGTGTGGCACAGCGTTGAAATGACGAGGGTTTCTTATAGGTGGCCAAGGCAAACATATCAGACACGCTGCAGCTCAGATGCGAAGCGAAAGTTGCTCAGAAGGTAGCATGAATGTCGTCCCAGAAACCACCCCTTTACTTGGGACGTTAATTCCCACACATCTCGCAGTCGAAAGCGACAGTTTGTAGTGTGGTGACCAACACGAAGGCGCTCTTGACAACTTTTAGCACTGTTGGAACCTCCTGGGCGATTGAACCCTTTTCGGGCTGAACCCCATTGAACAGTGCCTTACCTCTTTGGAGTGTAGTGTGACCGCAGTTTTCGCTCTGATATACAAGGTGGAATCATTAGGGATAGTTCATAACTATTCGAAAAGTCTGAACGTGGTCCGGAGCAAGAAATAGTGAGTATACTATAACAGTGCCTCTGTGTCACGCGCTTCGGTGAGTGTCATGGAGAGGTGTAACATTGACAGATGAGTGAATACAAGGGCAAAGGGTCTGTCTAAGACTACCTAGTTCGACAAAATTCTCGGTGGGATCCACCCACATTTATTGAAAAATTTAATTATGTACTATAAAGAGACAACGCAGTAAGTACTCCTAGGAAGCAGGTATTTGGCATCAGAGATGTCACGTGGTCCCAAACAGCTCGACGGCGTAGGTACAGCATTGGGACGGCTTTGGCTGTGGAAAGAACTTTGTGTATAGATTATCAGATCTATTTTCAACGATTATGATGCCAATATTCATTTGAGAAACAATATCATCAAGTTGCAGTTGCCAGTTCATTTCATATCTCTCCATGAAAACTTATCTACTGAAATATACCTGGTACAAATCAGAACATTTAGAGAATCACCTGTGTGAATATGAAATCCTGCTGAATTTTGTTTTATATTGTGTTCTGCATCATGTACATTATGTGAAGACAGTTCGTTCATATTACGTCTATGGTATAAAAAACTCTTTTTTAAGCACTTTTCTACAGATTGTAGCTACGCTAATGATTTTGTATCACAATAATGAATTACTAATTATTTTGAATTAACAAAATACACATACGTGAAACGCTAAAAATGAATGTAAAAGTAAAACAATAATTTGAAACATGAAGCAAATATAAGTCAAATAAACAATTCGAACAGTAATGAATTTTTAGATAGTTTAGATATGTTGAAAATACTCCGACAGCACACCGTGTACAGCTTCTTTTCCATAGATGGTATTTCAAAAACCAACTTTGTTACACCTAAATGTATATAGTTTGAAAGCGTCTTTAATTTTTTTTTTTTTTTTTTTTTTTTTTTTTTTTTTTGTAACAGAAGTTCTCATTCTTCAAGTTATCTAATAGTTGTGGGATATCTTGTAAAATTTCCAATTACTACAGAAGTTCATTATACAGTTTCCAACAACGTCAGTTACGTAGCAACGATTATCCGAAAGACATTTTTAACGTAACAGCATTTCGAAAATAGTGCCTTTAAACTTAATATGCCAAACTGTCATTTCGGGTGTGTTTTATCTCGTAAAAGCGAAATTGAAGACAAAAAAGAATATGTTTTGCAATATTTTGCCTCGTTTGCACACCCGTCAAGTTTCCTGTAGATCGTTTATTGGCACTTGGGAATCTTCCTTTGGAAGATTACCAAGCTGTACAGAATGGCCATTTCTGCAGGGCTAAGAATAAATAGTGATAAAACAAAACAAACGTGCATAAGAATGGAAATGTATCTCGTCAGATTACAGTGTTACATAAGACGCTACAAGGTTACACAATCCTTTATCCCGAAAGCTTTATCTGTAATAACGGGGTGGTAGATGGAGATATCATCAACAGAACTTGGAAGACTTCTACAGTCTTCCAAAGAATGCGACCCATATGGCAATTATACTCTATAAGTATAAACATTGAGCTTCGGCTGTAGGCTCCATCATTCTCCCAGCAGTCTTCTAGGCACGTGAGACGTGAAAAATGTCAGCAATATTGGCACGCTAGCTCAAGGCTTTGTTCCCCAACAATGGCTATGGCAAGTTTTGCAGACCAGCTATAATGACCACGTTTCAAATTCTGAAGTGCAGAGAAAAAGTTGCGTATGGCACCTGCACAAAACTGTTGTTGAAAGAAGACTGAAACTTGGGGGGGGGGGGGGTGTTTTCTAAGCATAAAAGATGAAAGAATCTCCAAATAAGCGCTGTAGAGGACACTAATAAAAGGATACGGAACACCTCATAGGAACAGAAAACGAACTTTCGCAACCAGCTCAACGTTTTTTTCCTCAACAATAACTAATGCGAGTTTTGCAGACCAGCTATAACGACCACGTTTCAAGTTCTGGAGAGAAAAGAAAAAGCTGTCTGTGGAGCCTGCATAAAATCTTTGTTTAAAGAAGATTGAAACCTGTGTGGCATTAGCCATGCATAAAAGATGAAAGAATCCCCAAATTAGCACTGTTGAGCAAACCAGCGGTTGGATACGGAACACGTCATAGCAACAGAAATCCAACTCTCTCAAGTTATCTTCAATGTATTTCCATGAACTGGGAGGAAGCTGAAACCCTGCCAGCTGATCTAATTCGTTGGAGGTAACTTCTTGCCCGACACACTATCTAGCAATGGAGAAACTAAGTAAATCTAACAGGCAAATATTGTAGCAGCCTTTATCTTACGTGTTAAAATGCAATAAATGAAAGTCTTAATTTCACAGAAATTGAAATATGGGTTTTATAGAGCATAATGCGGTAACATGTCGGTCCGCCTCGACATATGCTCAGAAAAATTCTACAAATTCTCTTAACCAAATATTTAATCACAGTTTTGTTCTGAAACATATAAAAATAATAAATCTAATCAACATTTTCCCCTTTACCGGTATGTAATACACCTCCGCCTAACTTTCAGTCTAAGATTTTTCCACATTCACAGGAGCACTATCAGAAAATTCATATTAACAATGGACTAGGCAATGGATTCTCTAAGAGGGAAGCGAACGAGAGACTGTACAATAATTGTGGGACCTTTCAAGCAGCCGCCACTATATATTTAAAAATACCTCTTCAACAACATTTCTGCCCAACGAAATTGTATCGCTAGCAAATTTCCTCAACTGTCGTTAGTAAATATGTAATCAAGAAAGAAGCTCAAACCATATTTATGATGCTGGTTTTTCACTCCGACGGTGTGAATGCTTAAGTGAAACGGACTTTTCAGGTTTCAGTGCAATGGTTTCGGTAGCATATGAAGCTTTACAGCCCCGGGCACTATTATTTCGTAGCTGCACACTGCATAAATATTAGTTGATGGACTGACATTTATATTCACCTACCATATAAAATTTAATGTGTGTTTAGGCATTACACAAATAATAAGCGCGCAGGATTTCATGGCGTTTGTTATCTTCAATAAAATACGTTTTTTAGTGATGACGGAGTTTAAAATATACAAAAAAAATTATTTGGTGTAGACCACACATATTACATACAACAGCAGCACATCAAGAACCATAAATTGATTTCAAAGAGCTGTGTTATTAGCATAATTGTCGCCCAGGCAATATTTTTCTCTCTCTGTATCAAGCATCAGTAATACTAGGTTAAAATTTACAATTTACGACATTATTTCTAGATATTGAATGCAGTCAATTACAATTGCTCCACTAGTTAATTGTTTTTATTACGTGAGGCAATTAAATAATCTGAAGATAATTGCGACTGTGTTGGAAAATTGAAAAAGAAGGGATTAAATGTTTTGCATGAGTGGAGAGAAGGATTAATTCCATATGCGAGCCACAGCAGTGTATGAGACATGTCTAAGTATTTCCGTCTTACGTTTCATTTCAATTGTTTACGGCTAATAGTACTCTGCACCCAGTAAACTTCTATGTTTTTGCAGTTTCCTGCATGTTCTTGCCAAAATAAAATTAGGTGAACGTGCAGCGGCAGCAAAAACAATTGTTAGAATTTTCCGTATGTTAAGAGTATATCCTATTTTGATGAAACGGCATTGACTTACTCACTTTTTCCGCTGACTATCAAAATAAAGCGATATTATGGAATGCGGAGTTGATGAAATGGAGGAGGTCTGCTACCTTGGTAGCGAAAGTACGTAAGGCGTAGATAAGAAACACATTAGAATAGGTGAAAAAGACCGCCCTCCCTCTAGAGCGTCGCATTGTCTAGAATTTGTTATGGACTGTGAAAAGGCGGCGAAAGAAGACAACCGGCGAAGCTCAGACGTGGTTACAGAAAAATGTTGAAATATAATTAAACTGATGGGATAAGAAATAAGTAAGTTCTTCCCTGAATGGGTGAGAAATGACTTTGTGGATAATAGTGACTACAGACTGATTTGAATTGCCATCGTGTATCAGCTCAAAAGATACTGTCAGAAAATAGCCGCCACAGCGCTACACTTTCTGCGGTAATACGAAACTACATGAAAGTCTCAATATGCTTCGTCTGATATTTACGTGCTGTATCGGTCTCTATAGTGTTTCTAAACAAGCCAGAAATCTGATGTTATAGATAATTTAATATCTGATTTAATATTTCAAAGGAAATAAAATTTTCCTGTCAGGAAACAATTTCAAGTTTATTAAGTCATATCTCTAAATATGTTCTACTCACTGTATTCCCTAACTATCAGAATACATCGATCCGAATTGGATATTTCCAATTTCGTAAGGCACCACCTTTGCAATTTCTATCCTAGACAGTTCCCTCGCCTGAAATGACGGTTCCTTGATGGCTTACGATCTGTCTTATCCATCGGTCTTATCTTTTAGTTAATTCGTGCCTTAAAATTCTTTATTTCCCAAATGATTTCCGAAATTCCTCATTTCTTATTCTATCTAGTCATCTAATCCTTAGCATTCTTCTATATCATATTTCAGAATCACCAGCCGGTGTGGCCGTGCGGTTCTAGGCGCTTCAGTCTGGAGCCGCGTGACCGCTACGATCGCAGTTTCGAATCCTATCCCGGGCATCGTTGTGTGTGATGTCCTTCGGTTAGGTAGGTTTAAGTAGTTATAAGTTCTAGGGGACTGATGACCACAGATGTTAAGTCCCATAGTGCTAAGAGCCATTTGAACCAACCATTTCAGAATCTTGTATTCGTTTCTCGCCTTCATCCTGCACCTTTCAGTTCTGCTCATGACTACGCTCCATACAAATACTTTGAGAAACGGCTTTTCAAAATTTTAAGTTGTATTCGGTGTTAGGCAATTTCTCACTTTCAGAAGCGCTATTCTTGTAATTACCAGTCTGCCTTTTACATCCTATCTACTCGTCCATCACCCGTAATTTGCAAACAGCAAAACGGACCCACCGCTTTTCTTTCGTCATTTCCTCTTTTCTTAATTCAGTTTCCTCAGAAGTACCTGATTTAATTCTACTAGATTCCGGTACTCCTGTTTTTATTTTGTTGTTCATCTTACAATCTCTTTTCAAAACAATATCCATTCCGTTCAACATCCCTTCCAAAACATTTGCCATGTGATCATCACACCTCAAAGTTTTCATCTCCTGTCTCTGAACTTTAACTCCATTTCCAAAATGATCGTTGCTTCCCTTCAAAGCTTGTCCACGGCAGAGATCGAATATAACGTAAGCAGGGCTCTATCTCAGGACACAATATCTAAAATAAATCAACTAGAGTCGACACGCAAAAGCCACAAACTAATACAAGGTCCATTAATCAACATGACGTAGCAATAACCAAGCTATCAAATGATGGCAAAAAGACCAGATAAATCGTGCCAGTAATTTAAAACAAGGCCCACAGTTTATACCAGGTGAACGAGTACTCCATTTGCAAATTTTCATGGACCAAAAAAAAAAGGAAAAAATATCTGATAAGCAATAAGTCTAAAATGCATACCATAAGAGCTATGAGCATTTGTTCAACTTCGCCACTATGAAACACAGCTCTTCTACAAAAGAAGTGCTCTTAAGGTGTGATTTTAGCCCCTATATTTACTGGTCTTTCCAGTTATTGAAAGAAATGGCTCTGAGCACTATGGGATTTAACTTCTGAGGTCATCGGTCCCCTAGAACTTAGAACTACTTCAACCTAACTTACCTTAGGAAATCACACACATCCATGCCCGAGGCAGGATTCGAACCTGCGACCCTAGTGGTCTCGCGGTTCCAGACTGTAGCACCTAGAAGCGCTAGGCCACCACGGTTAGCAGTTATTGAAAGCAGAGACCTTATGGTAATCATTTTAGCGCCCTTGGTTAGTAGATATTTTTCCTTTATTTTGCTCCGTACTACCACCTCTGATTGGTTCCTTCTGGGTTTCTGGTTCACCCTTTATATCAGAAAGGTAAAATAATTAAGCACAATTGATAATGAAAAATGTACATTCTGAGTATCTAGTTCGCCTAGAATCAGCTCCTACTGAAATTTATTTTCAATACAATACCAGACCCGGCATCAGTCAAGCCTCTATGACAGCAGAACAAGCGGCACAGTTAATCCTGAAAGACAGACAGCAACAGTCATCTACACGGCGATTTGACCCCCGAGTACCATTCTTGCACGCCGTTTTTTTACAACTAATAATGTAAATATAGACCTGAAAGGTATAGTGGTGGTTGAAGTAATCCATCCCGCTTGCTACTCAATGCGATCTAACTTAGAAGGAATAGGTTGCTTGAATAGTTGATTCGGGGGGTAGGGGGACCAAACAGCGAGGTCATCGCTCCCATCAAATGACTAACGGATGGGGAAGGAAGTCGGCCGCGCCCTTTCAAAGGAAACAACCCGGTATTTGCCTGAAGTGATTTAATCAGGATAGCCGGACGCGGGTTTTAACCGTCGTCCTCCCGAATGCGATTCCAATGTGCTAACCACTGTGCAATCTCGCTCGGAAGAAAGTACAGTATGATGTTTTAAGACACCAGGGAGTAACTTGGGTGATACTAAAGGGATCTGTAGACACTGAAATAAGTGTAATGCAGGGATTCAAGTACATTAGTTGAGGACGCTGGGTTTAAGTGGCTGGCACAGGAGGTGGATTGAGATGTGGTGGGCAGCATCAAACCACTCAGAAAACTAAAGACCGAAATAAAGAAGCAAGCTTCCACGAGAGTGTGTTGCGTGGTGACAGACGAAACACGGCTCCCAGCCACGGCTCCACGAGGGCACTTGTCCCATCCCTCCTCTCTGGGTCATTACCAAAGCGGCCGGAATCTCGGCACCGCAGGGACTCGGTGCTCCCGCCCTGAGCTACAGTCGAGGAGGCAATCTGTTGTGCGGGCGGCGATCCCGGGGGCCCGGCTAACTGCTCGCCTAATGGAGAGTGCGGCCGCCGGCTGCCGCTGCCTCACAAATGCCCCGTGAAGCAGCGGAGACGGTGTCCGCTGACCTTTAGCAAAGCCCCCGGGGGCGGCACAGAGTTGCCCCTTTGTTTTTGGTTCCCGTGCTTAGGAGGCTCCATAAAAGACGCCGAGATTAAACCGCTGTGGAATGGAGGCCGGCAATTTGGGCCCGCGTGGGCGCCGGCGCCGCCCTGCAGTTTTAGGGAGGGGTCAGGGCGCGTCGCGCCGACAACTATTTTAATCAAACGGAGGGGCGGCGGCTCTCGTGGCTCCAAATTGGGCAGTTAAGGGGCCGGCTGCTCGTTGATTCCTCAGCCACTGCTGCAGAGCTCTGCGGCACGAGAACTGGGAAGTCCCACATCGGTCTTCAAACCCCCATCACGTCGGAACCGTGCGACGACTGCGATACATGGATCTCAGAACTTAGCCATCAACTCGAAAAATACGGGATGGTAGCGAAATATCCAGAAATTTTAATTTTATGTGCAAATGTTTAAGAGTATCAGTGTCCTGAAAATCACCAGGTGTCTCGTGATTCAATGTAGCGAGTGGCTGCAGACTCAGGAGCGGATGCAAAAGTGAGGGGTGAAAGGGATGGTTTCATTGCGGTCATAACCACCCTAAAACACTTAAGTAAAAGCGTTTACATTTTTACACGTATAAATTTCCAAACTTCTAAGCGATATACAGGAGAATAGCGTAAAAAGTAAGAGTTTCCAAAATAATAGGAAATTCTACTAAATTGCAAGTCACTTTTCAGTTTATTGTCACTGTGGATGGACTTGCTTCCTGACACCTGCAGAGAGGATTCCATCCAGCCACATTCACAGGCTAGCTGTACTTGCTTCGGACAACAAACTCAACACGGTTCGAAAGTCCACAGCTTTGGGGAGAGGGGGGTTAAGCTCAAGAAGTACCTACGCAGACACTGTAAAATTATTTTGTATCGTGATTTCTCTGTATATATGATTTTATATTTGCACCAAGCTGTTGGTAATATGATTCAATAGCCAACTGAAAAAAAAAATGCTGAAAGTTGTTTAAACTGAGACAAAAAGGGAACCAACCGTCACCCTACTAAGGAAACAATATTGTGGAAAATCAAACTCTGATGCGTAGGTGGAAATGACTGAAAGAAAACACATTCGCCTCAATTAAGTGCTCGCGTAGTCGTATTCTGAGAATCTGTATTCATAAATGTAATACTGAGTAAGACACTGATAATGGAGAATGCATGCTTTTATTTTTAGTATGTAAATTTTCATGTCATAAATATGAGAATGTCGTACTATTACAGTTCTTGCGTGACACACTGTAAATTGTGAGAGTTTGTTGCAGTTATAGCTCTTAATGCTACTGCACCGGAAACAATATTTTTGCCTGAATTCTTTTCATATGCTGTAGTTCTCTGAAATAGAATTTCTTGAAAGTTCAACTAAATCAACTTAATCAGTCTTTTAAGCAAATTATAATTACATTAAAATATTTCATTGTTAATATTATTATTATTATAGTAAGCATCTGTGTCATGTTAAAAATGGTGACCAGGAGAAGTTTTATTTGGGAAGACGAGGAGAGACTGTAACGAAGTTTGAACTCCGTCCCCAGCCTAGATTTGAACCCTGAATCCCCATTTTTACGACGTTTTGCTAGTTGCCGTTGAACATAATTCCGTTTTCTGTGAGTTCGAGTTTTTGCGATGGCAGACTTGGAAGAGCAGCGTGTAAGTATACAGGATTGTTTGAAACTTGGGAAGTCCTCCACAGAAACTGCCCAAATTTTATGTGGACAACGCTTCAGCTCAGATACAGAATACCGGCTGGTATATACCTTTAAAACACCGATGAACATCCACTAACGATGTCCACTTCTACTATCAGTCATTAAGTGGTATTACAGAAGAAAATATTCTGGAATTGTGATATTTTATTCTCTAAGATCGCAGAGAGGCCACATGAAACTTCTGAGGAGTACATGGTGCCACGAATGAATGGACTGTATCAGAAGAATACTGAACATGAATATGGTCATGGAAACCTTTTCTGCTGGGACTGCTTCAAGACTTAAAGAATGCTCCAAGACGACCTAAACTTTCTTTCAAAACATTTCATTAGCGACGGAAGTAAGGTTCATGACTATGATCCTGAAACAAAACACCAATTATCACAATGCAGATTTCTTCATCACGTCGGGCAATAAAATTTTCTTTGACACAGAAATGAAAAAATATTGATAGTAAAAATTTCACCATCTTTTTATAAAAATGAGTAAATTTCTGTGTCTTTTTTATACTGCACGATATGTGATTCCACAGGGAGAAAACGGAATGAATTAATTAGCTTATTACTTTCATACATTAGTAAATCGCTGTAAATAATACACACTGATAAAGCAAAACATTATGACCAATATCTACTGCGAGACTGAGTGCTGTCTGGTTGTGTTGCGGCCATGCGACGAGGTAGTGAAATTCCATAAGCGGCGAAGAGACGAATACGGAACCACTCTAGCGACGATTCCGCCAGAGAAGGTGGCTTTCACAAAGGAGAGATAGTTGCGACACAGCTGTTGGGAGCAAGCACCTTGGAGATAGTGAAGCTGTCACCCAGCTACTGTCCTGAGCGTCGGTCGAAAGTCGTCGGCAGACGGTGCAAGCACGAGTAGGCCACGAGGTGTTTAACAAATTTATTGCATTTCAGGTCTTTAGCCACAAACTTGTAGGCCTACAGACTACCGGTTTCGATCAGCAATGACCATCTTCAGATCTGTTTTATAATTTGCTGACTGAAACCGGTAGTCTGAGGACCTAAGAGTTTGTGACCATGTTTTTATAAAAAAAAATCTGAAGATGGTCATTGCTGAACGGAACAGGTAGTCTGAGGATGTGTAAGTCTGCGACTGTAGACTTGAAATAAAATAAATTTCTTTTACCTTTTTCGGTCACTGTTCCATTCGCGACCGTGTCGCAGCTTCCGATGAGGCGTTTGAGTCTGCGCATCGTGAGATGTAAACTTCATTTATTTACCAGTTCTATAAAACAGGATACTTGTAGATCTCTGTAAATCTGACGACAGGGTACACTGATAGTACAGGCACAACGTTGTTGTCCGCAGCGGACGGTCCTTACGTATTCCCAAGTTGACCTGACGCCATCGTCAACTACGACTGCAGTGGGCACGGGATCACAGAGACTCGACCGTCGATTAATAGGAAGGTTTCACCTGGTAGCATGAATCACGTCCAGATACGCCTACGTACATGCGAATGGCGCTCAAAATATACACGACGCTGGGGATACAAACCAGTTAGGGTAGAATTACGGTCTGGGGGACACTCTTCTGGGATTCCGAGGGATCTGTGGTAGTAATGAAAGACATCATGGCAGCCATAAATGAACGGCACTGTGGACAGCTCGCATCCTTTCATGCCTGTCGGCGGTGGTTTCTTACAGCAGGATAGCTGTCCATGTCATAAGGTCAATATAGTGCCGCAGTGGTTTTCGAATAGTGGTGGTGAACTTTTGTTGGTATCTCTGACCAAATGCGCAAGATCGGAACTTGGTAAGGCACATATATGATGATGTCACGCGTCAGCCTCGCGCCCGTAAACATGTGCCCCTTACTTTGCCGAAATAGAGTGAGCTATGCGTGGACAAGATGTCACTAACCACCGGAACATACTATGGAACGTTTTACTTAAAACAAAACATTTCTGTGTGACATCTTTGTCCTCCGTGATTAAAATTAAGTTAAAGGGTAAATTTTGACACTGATAAGGAGACAAAAGGTTTAAATTTCTTCCGAGCACTATGGAACATATCATCTGAGGTCATCAGTCCCCTAGAACTTAGAACTACTTAAATCAAACTAACCTGACGACATCACACACGTCCATGCTCCAGGCAGGATTCGAACATCTACATCTACATCTACATCTACATGACTACTCTGCAATTCACATTTAAGTGCTTGGCAGAGGGTTCATCGAACCACAATCATACTATCTCTCTACTATTCCACTCCCGAACAGCGAGCGGGAAAAACTAACACCTAAACCTTTCTGTTCGAGCTCTGATTTCTCTTATTTTATTTTGATGATCATTCCTACCTATGTAGGTTGGGCTCAACAAAATATTTTCGCATTCGGAAGAGAAAGTTGGTGACTGAAATTTCGTAAAAAGGTCTCGCCGCGACGAAAAACGTCTATGCTGTAATGACTTCCATCCCAACTCGTGTATCATATCTGCCACACTCTCTCCCCTATAACGCGATAATACAAAACGAGCTGCCCTTTTTTGCACCCTTTCGATGTCCTCCGTCAATCCCACCTGGTAAGGATCCCACACCGCGCAGCAATATTCTAACAGAGGACGAACGAGTGAAGTGTAAGCTGTCTCTTTAGTGGACTTGTTGCATCTTCCAAGTGTCCTGCCAATGAAACGCAACCTTTGGCTCGCCTTCCCGACAATATTATCGATGTGGTCCTTCCAACTGAAGTTGTTCGTAATTTTAACACCCAGGTACTTAGTTGAATTGACAGCCTTGAGAATTGTACTATTTATCGAGTAATCGAATTCCAACGGATTTCTTTTGGAACTCATGTGGATCATCTCACACTTTTCGTTATTTAGCGTCAACTGCCACCTGACACACCATACAGCAATCTTTTCTAAATCGCTTTGCAGCTGATACTGGTCTTCGGATGACCTTACTAGACGGTAAATTACAGCATCATCTGCGAACAGTCTAAGAGAACTGCTCAGATTGTCACCCAGGTCATTTATATAGATCAGGAACAGTAGAGGTCCCAGGACGCTTCCCTGGGGAACACCTGATATCACTTCAGTTTTACTCGATGATTTGCCGTCTATTACTACGAACTGCGACCTTCCTGACAGGAACCTGGGACCGTAGCGGTCACGCGCTTCCAGACTGAAGAGCCTACAACTGCTGAGCCGCACAGGCCGGCAGAAAAGGGAAGTCAAGCAGAATAGTGGAGTGTCAAAACACTCTATCGTAGAATGGCCTACAGGGTACGATAAGCTTAGCTTTGATGGATGGACATTAATGCGTGGAAGCGGTATAAGTACAGATATTTCTACTGTCAACCAAGGGCAGTGTACTATACAACATGGCGTCAGCAGAGTAATAATAACAGCCATTACGAGCAGTACGTATTTAAAATCATTGGTATTTACAAGCACGCAAGGCATAAGCAAACCACTATTGTTTATTTTTCCCTGGGCAGCAGAACAGATACTGAAGAGTGGAGGCGTGAAGGCGAAACGGAAGGTCTACATTAACAGCCATAGTCCATTTCGCGGTGCAGTTGCGACCCTGCGGGAAACATCAGGTAATAATTTACATTATGTGTTTGTTGTAAGGTCGTTAAACGCAGGGTAAAAACAACTAACACACTGAAGTGTAACGTACCAATTAACACAATATCTGAACCTACAGCCATATCATTGTGCATATATTACAAATCATTGAATTTTTTTATATTTCATTCAGCGGGACCTATGAGATTTCAGATATCTTTTAAGCTAAAACGAAATGTAGAGATTTCCTAAATATAATATAAACTCTTACTGAACGATAGTTGATGTATATCATCAACTACACGGGATAGCCAAAAAATTTCAATTATTTACAAAAAAAATAAACTCAATGAATTCTTTGTTAATTTTCAGGTACACGTCCACAGGCCTCGTATACATTGAAATCCTCGTGTCACATTACCATAACAAGCGAGCAGACGAGCGAATGCAAAATGCCACATTCCGTTCATAACGCGGTGTATCGTACAGTAATTTATTTTCAGCAGCAGCGATTACGCTACAGCTGTGTGAGATCACTCCTAGCAGCTAAGTAAATCTGAATCTTCTCAATAAGAATGGGCTGCAGTATTTTGTTTTCTCTCCTCTATGTTACTGGGTTGAATAACCCACAGAGATCAAGTGTGGACTGTAATTACCGTATGGCAGGAAAATTTCATAGATATTCTAACGTGTTAAAGCGGAACCGATTTACACTGGCAAAAAAATTAGTTCAGTTTTGGCCACCATATGCAAATCTAGCGATATCCAGGATCTCGTTGACATTTCCGTTACTCTTATTGAACAAATTGTGTAAGCGGCGGTTAATAATAAAATCAACATTATGGCTTTGCTCCTTCTTTGACGTTTCCTTCCCACTTTCTATTGCTAATCAATTATATATCGAAAGACTGCTATACGTATTTCTTGCATTCACAGCACCAGTTTTTCACCTCATGACCAAAATTGTAATTAATTTTGCCAGTGTGAATCGATTCCCCGTTAACGCATTAGAATATCTAACAAATTTGTCTTCCATAAGATAATTACAGCCCACAGTGGAGTTATGTGTGCAGCTGCGCCGTAATTATAACGACCTGATGTTAAGCTGCTCCGAAGCAGCAATTTCTATTGTACTATCACCTCAGGTATGAAACTGCAAACAAAACCGACGTTCAGGACCTATCTTTTCTAGTTCATAGTTAAAACATTTGATTATCTCTCTTACTTCAGGTCGCAAGGACACTTTTTGGGACGAAAATGAATTTAAATAGCAAATCATTGTTATTGTAATTTAGAATAACATTTGGTAATAAATGAAGAGGAAGAACAGAGGGAGATGATCAGAAAATCACTGCAATACTTGTCCTAGTTTTTTATGTATTACTTCGAGTGAAAGACGCAGAATATGAACATCGTATGGCCTTGTGTCCTAGTCACGAAGTCAGAGAAGAAGCTGGTGGGCGTGTAGGGAGGCAGAGAACAGGCCGCCGAGAAATGCAGAATGGGAGCAGCGCGACAGCGGCTGCAGGAAGTTCGTCACTCTCTCTCTCCCTGCGTAGGCTGCTGTGAGCGGACTGGCGCGCCACGCAGACTGGCGCACCAGCTCGCGGATCGAAGCGCTGGCTGCACAGAGCCGGCAGACTTGGCGCGTAATGAGCAAAGTTGGCGCGACGGTGCCGCTGATCGCCCGCGGGGAATGCGGGGAGCGCCTGCCGCCGCGGCAACCCACGACACGCCGCTGCAGGTGTGACGGAAGGACTGCTCAAGAGACAGCACAGGCTAACGCCGAGCGAAAGTTGTTACGGAACGGAAGTAGGTGCTTTTCAACGGCCGTGTGGCGACACATTCGCATCCGTCACAAACTCTCCACCACCTGACAACTCATACCTAATTTGCCGCCTTACTGTAAAACATAAAGGCAACTAAATTGTCAACGTGTTGGTTGTCTTGCTGCGGTCCTCTTCAGGGTGGTTTAACCGGCGAAGAACACGCAGCAAGTCAATCGAAACGTCAAAAATGTAGCTGCTTTAGTATTTTACAATGACATGGCATAATTACTAAATTATTTTATTCGAAATCTCACAGCCCGTGGAAGCCTACGCAGGGTTGCTTATAAAATAAATTTTAAGTCTGCAGCAGAGTGTGCGCTGATTTGAAACTTCCTGGCACGTTAAAACTAAATACGAGATGGGGACCCGAACATGGAACCTTTGCCTTTAGAGGAAAAGTATTCTACCGATTCAACTATGAACTCCTGCCGTCTTAGATCTCAGTCTCAATATATAACATTCCAAACTTCACAGACGATCGAGCAAGCTGCAGATAAGCCAGTTTCCCGTTATAATCTTTCTCCCAAAATCGATAGACCCGTTTGGTTTATGAGCAAACGTCCGTGATGTTTGAGACGTGGTAGAGAGGTATTAGGCTGTTACGGGTGACCATGAGTCGTGCTTACATGGTTCAGTCAATAATGCACTGCCCGTAAAATCCAAAAGTCACGTAGGACTCCTGGTTCAACACATCGTTTTAACAAGTTTATCTATCAGGGAATTGCACTGTACAGGGTTCTTCAGGAAATTTCATCCGATTTTACAAGATTATATCTCCTACATTAATGAAGATAAAAACTTGGAGTAAATATTTACTTACTTGTCGAAAATAAAAGTTTACTTGGTGCCATTTGTACGTTGCCGGCTCATGTGGTGGCCGGTGGGTCTCCGCATAGTGAAGTTAGTTTAGTCGATCGTTCATTCATCACAACGGCGTAACATGCCACTAACTTCATTTTCCAACAGAAGAAAAGCGCACCGGAACTTACATGTAAAAGTCTCAACAAAAGAATTGGCACAAGTGACGTAAAAATATTGGATTGGACCAGCTTTACAGCAACTGTAATGATTGCGATAACTGTGGAGGTATGGGACAAACTGGACTATTTCTGGCTGTTATTTACTAAATGTAGTTGAAAAAAGTACTTCATGGTTTTTTGTACATGCATATAAAAGGGCATTTGTATATCTGGATGGTTTGTTTAGAACAGTATAGTGCTATGACAGAGTTGAAATTTACATCACGTTTCTCCCTTTTATCATGAAGAAATGTGTAGTTGGATTAATATTTTTAAACGTAACAGAGAACTATATAAAATAAACAAAATAGTAATTCTAAGTGGGTAGTCTCTCGTGGTGCTTCTCATCTTGGCCTGAACAAAATTCATTCGTCTACGATGCTTCCACAGACTATAAAATGGTATGCCAAAAACCGAAGAATCAATGGTGTGGCCATATTTTATTTGCAACAGAAACTATTCAGTACTAATGTAACAGTCTCTGTTTCAGAGTACTAAATCTCTGAGGGGTGTTGTTGTTGAGTAATTACAGAAATTATTCTGATGTATGTGAATGCGTCTAAAAGATACTCCAAGATACTCCTTCGTAAAAATTCAGTTCTCTTATAAATTAAAATTTTGTATTTCTATATGTAACAATTGAGTCTTCACTTATATAGAAGATCAGTCTAGTGAAAGCATAGAGCTCGTTTTGAAACACCATAGAAAGAAACAACTCATACAGCAGTTACCACGGACAGTCAATTGGATCGTTGCAAATCAACACGGTTTGTTACAAAAAAATTTTTGTCTGTGTTTTATTGAAACACTCTTCATTACGCTTGTGATATGGAATTTGCACTGTGTTCGTAAATAAAGCCTTTTATTGATTCGCTTTGACCACAGTTAAGTTCCCTCTCGGCTCTTCAACTTTCAACCTTGACAGCTGTAGTTGGCTATCGTTTAATGGAATCAGTCAAGGAAAACTTTCAAATTAATTGTGACTGAATAAGTTTAGGGATACCGTACAGTACAGTTCACAATTGTACAGAATTTTTCTCAGTAGCATCTGTTCAAAATGTTTACAAGCTGTTCAAAACATTTACCGCCATTGCATTAACCAACCGCCATACGCAAGGTGTGTAATGCTCCTCTCTTTATAAGTAACTTCATCGACACTGTATCATAGACTATGCACATTTATCACCAATAGAATCAAATGTAACAGTATGTAGCATCGGAAAACTGAAATCCAAAGACGAAGATACGTGGGGGTATCGATTCTGCTTCTTGCCCAGACACAATGTATGTGCTTTATTTATAGCTGAGACACACATTCCAAATTTGTAATACTTGCATGCGTTAAATATATTTTCAGTCTAATACCACCAAAAACGTAATTTCCGTAAGAAACTAAACAAATCATTTTAGATGTGCCAAAAATCTATTGTTCTACATATAACTGCAACAAGTAATTATCAGCGGAGTTTGATTTCTCTGGCTTATGATAATTGTGCAATATTTTCCAGTATTCCGCTAGGTTTAACGTTCCGCTGTTATTCATGATTTGACAAATTTGTTTCATTTTATCTGGAAAATAGCCTTTGAATATAAGATTAGTCACAATAGTTCCAGATAAACAAAATAACATGCTTTCTTTGTAGCATCCTCCTAAATAGCAGTTTAAGAAAGAGGTATCTCAGAAAATTTTAAATGTTCAGAGGTGCGATACTCGTTAGTTGAGTGGAATCGAAATCGGATAGAACAAATACTTAGAGACGAAGAAACTGAGTGGCTAAAAACGTGTTTTCCTTTTAGAAGAGAACTTAAATGATAAAAAGTTTACACGGACTGTCCTAAAATCCGCACAATATTGCACAATTATTCCCTCAGAAGATTCGAAAAACAGTTATTGAGGATGGTATCGTCAAATATTTTACTGCAAAGGCTATTGTTTTCCAGCCTCCAATGGGGCATGAAATTAAAACCACAGTGAAAACGTGGTAAAGCTTTGAGCAAATGTATTATGCAGAGTCTCTAGTATTCGCTTCTGTCGTGTCACGTCGCACTCTTCAGTTTAGAGCGGACATTGAGCATGCAAAGACGCCTAGAAAATAGTGTCTCCCGCTAAGTGTGAAATCGTGATGAACGATTTCGCCTGATTTCATGCAGCGACACGATGAACACTGAGGAAGGGAGGAATTTCAGTCGGAAGTGTATAACAATATTATTTTGTCGGTGATGGATCCAGGGTGATGCCACTGCATACAGTCGTAAGTAGATCACTGTTTTGATGAAAATAATCACCGTCACTTCAGTGATGTACTGGTTTAAATGAAGCCTTGAGATACCCAATCATCTGAATGTAGGATGAAATTTCGAAACTGCTTGTAGAATACTGTTAGATATGCTACCTGCTGAGGTGCTTTTAACAATCTACAAGATTCACTTGGCCGGCTTTCTGCATAGTATACGCAAGCACGACTCCGATTCGGGTATGTAAGCACCGACATAGCGTCTTTCCGACGTGCGGGCGTAAAATGCGCAAATATGAACAACGACTATGTTGCTACCAATGGCTGCCGAAGGACAAATACCGGTAGACATCCATCCCAAAATGAAGAAAGTGTAAGGAGCAGCATGTCTATCGAAAACCACCATTGTGGAATGGGAAATCTGCGACAGAGGATGCTGTTGCTTCATGATAACGCCCGTCCTCTTATCGCAAATTTCGTGACGCACAAGTCACTCCCACTCAAGTATGAGATAATAGCGAACCCGCACTATAGTCCTTATCTCTCTCCATACGATTATCACACCTCCATGTCCTTACCCAATATGTGCAGCAGGCAGTTATGGACTTCTCCACGCAGCATGATACGTTGTTTTACCAAATGGGTATCTTCAATCAGCTGCTTATGGCGAGTTTGCCTGATTGACATGTTGAGTCTGGACGGTACGGCCTTCGAACAGAAACCCTTATATTACAACGCACCTCCCAAATAACGCGTTCTATCCACGGAACAAACAATTATTACCACCAGTCTAATAGAGAGTTTGTGTTTGAACGCTGTGTGGCTGCTATTCTGCGTGGCAGGCTTTCGACAAGTCCTTTGTGGGTTTGCAGAGGTTGTGACACTCGGCGTCTACGTACAGGTCACAAAATTTCCATAAATTACGATAAGTGATTTGTGAATGTACTCCGTCTGGTTCAGATAAAGAGCATTTGGTAGTCAAGACATCAACGTGGGCTCACTACCATGATTCTCAAAGCACTGTAGCGCGATTCTGATCTTGTGGCACGGACAGTTATCCCGCTGGAAGACTCCATCGCCGTGGGGGAAGACGCCTACATCCAAATACACTCCTGGAAATTGAAATAAGAACACCGTGAATTCATTGTCCCAGGAAGGAGAAACTTAATTGACACATTCCTGGGGTCAGATACATCACATGATCACACTGACAGAACCACAGGCACATAGACACAGGCAACAGGGCATGCACAATGTCGGCACTAGTACAGTGTATATCCACCTTTCGCAGCAATGCAGGCTGCTATTCTCCCATGGAGACGATCGTAGAGATGCTGGATGTAGTCCTGTGGAACGGCTTGCCATACCATTTCCACTTGGCGCCTCAGTTGGACCAGCGTTCGTGCTGGACGTGCAGACCGCGTGAGACGACGCTTCATCCAGACCCAAACATGCTCAATGGGGGACAGATCCGGAGATCTTGCTGACCAGGGTAGTTGACTTACACCTTCTAGAGCTCGTTGGGTGGCACGGGATACATGCGGACGTTCATTGTCCTGTTGGAACAGCAAGTTCCCTTGCCGGTCTAGGAATGGTAGAACGATGGGTTCGATGACGGTTTGGATGTACCGTGCACTATTCAGTGTCCCCTCGACGATGACCTGAGGTGTACGGCCAGTGTAGGATATCGCTCCCCACACCGTGATGCCGGGTGTTGGCCCTGTGTGCCTCGGTCGTATGCAGTCCTGATTGTAGCGCTCACCTGCACGGCGCCAAACACGCATACGACCATCATTGGCACCAAGGCAGAAGCGACTCTCATCGCTGAAGACGACACGTCTCCATTCGTCCCTCCATTCACGCCTGTCGCGACACCACTGGAGGCGGGCTGCAAGATGTTGGGGCGTGAGCGGAAGACGGCCTAACGGTGTGCGGGACCATATCCCAGCTTCATGGAGACGGTTGCGAATGGTCCTCGCCGATACCCCAGGAGCAACAGTGTCCCTAATTTGCTGGGAAGTGGCGGTGCGGTCCCCTACGGCACTGCGTAGGATACTACGGTCTTGGCGTGCATCCGTGCGTCGCTGCGGTACGGTCCCAGGTCGACGGGCACGTGCACCTTCCGCCGACCACTGGCGACAACATCGAAGTACTGTGGAGACCTCACGCCCCACGTGTTGAACAATTCGGCGGTACGTCCACCCGGCCTCCCGCATGCCCACTATACGCCCTCGCTCAAAGTCCGTCAGCTGTACATACGGTTCACGTCCACGCTGTCGCGGCATGCTGCCAGTCTTAAATACTGCGATGGAGCTCCGTATGCCACGGCAAACTGGCTGACACTGACGGCGGCGGTGCACAAATGCTGCGCAGCTAGCGCCATTCGACGGCCAACACCGCGGTTCCTGGTGTGTCCGCTGTGCCGTGCGTGTGATCATTGCTTGTACAGCCCTCTCGCAGTGTCCGGAGCAAGTATGGTGGGTCTGACACACCGGTGTCAGTGTGTTCTTTTTTCCATTTCCAGGAGTGTACTTACTCCGCAAGCTACTGTACACTGAATGCGGTGGGTGCGCCGCATCACTATTAGTCATTTCCTTTCCTGTGTTGGTGTTGTGGTCTTCAGTGCTGAGACTGGTTTGATGCGGCTCTCCATGCTACTGTATCCTGTGCAAGATTCATCTCCCAGTACCTATTGCAGCCTACATCCTTCTGAATCTGTTTTGTATATTCATCTCTTGTTCTCCCTTTACGATTTTTACCCTCCACGCTGTCTCCAATACTAAATTGGTGATCCCTTGATACCTCAGAATATACCCTACCAACCGATCTCTTCTTCTAGTCCAGTTGCGCCACAAATTTCTCTTCTGTCCATTTCTATTCAATACCTCCTCATTAGTTATGTGATCTACCCATCTAATCTTCAGGATTGTACTGTAGCACCACATTTCGAAAACTTCTATTCTCTTCTTGTCCACAGTATTCATCGTCCACGTTTCACTTCCATACATTGCTACACTCCATACAAATACTTTCAGGAAAGACTTCCTGACACTTACATCTATACACGATGTTAACAAATTTCTCTTCGTCAGAAATGCTTTCCTTGCCATTGCCAGTCTACATTTTATATCCTCTCTACTTCGACCATCATCAGTTATTTTGTTCCCCAAATAGCAAAACTCATTTACTACTTTAAGTGTCGCATTTCCTAATCTAATTCCCGCAGCATCATCTGATTCAATTCGACTACATTTCATTATCCTCGTTTTGCTTTTGTTGATGTTCATCTTATATCCTCCTTTCAAGACACTGCCCAATCAATTCAGCTGCTCTTCCAGGTCTCTGGCAGAATTACAATGTCATCGGAACCTCAAAGGTTTTATTTCTTCTCCATGGATTTTAATTCCTACTCGGAATTTTTCTTTTGTTTCCTTTACGGCTTGCTCAATACACAGATTGAACAACATCGGGGAGAGGCGACAACCCTGTCCCACTCCCTTCCCACCCATTGCTTCCCTTTCATGTCGTTTCCTGTACGACCTGCAAAAAGAGATAGGGTCAAACAACTGTCTAATAGCCCTCGTAAGGGCCCTAATTTCTCGCATGTTATCTTCGTGTTCGGAAGCCGGTTCCCTAGATTTCCACAAAAGTGCTTTGCGAAAAGAGCGTCGTCTTCCCTTCGGGCATTCCCATTTGTGTTCACGAAGCAGCTCCGTAATACATGCGTGTTGGTCGAAGCTACCTGTTGCGAACCTAGAAGCACTCCTCTGAATTGCTTCGGTGTCTTCCTTTAATTCGACATTTTGGGGATCGCAAACACTAGAACAGAACTCAAGAATTTGTCGCACTGACGTTCTGTACGCCATCTCCTACATGAACGAGCTGCACTTCCCCAAAATTCTGACAATAAAATGAAGTTGACCATTCGCCTTCCCTAACACCACACTGACATGCTAATTGCATTTCATACTGCTTTCCAACGATCCGCCTACGTACGACTGTGGCAATCATCAGCATTAACCTACATTTTTCTACACATAGAACAAGTTCCCCACCAGAAATATTGTATAAGGCACCGTGTGTAGCCCTACACTCACTCAACAACGGCACCTTCCGGTACACCACAGCGTCATCGTCAAACAGCCGTAAATTGCTGCACGTCCTGTCCGATCCTATCACATTTCCCTGGGTCACTTCTGACGATACCATTTTCTGATGATCACTCGTGATTGAGGACAATGTACTGCGTTCTAGTAGATAAAAAGTCTTCGAGCCACTCATATATCTGGGAACATCAAACGTATGCTCGGACCTTGGTCAACAGTCTACAATGGGACAAAGTGTCAAACGCCTTCCGGAAATCTGCCGGTCGCCCTCCGCCAATAGTTTGTAGGATATCATGTGAGTACCCCAGTTGCAAAAGCGGCTAAATGCATTTTTTTTGTCTTTTTTGAGTCGAGCACACTGCTGTATTGATTTTTTTACTGCCTGCACGATGGAATATGTTTCAGGGTGCAAAACCCGCTATAAACCGTTAAAAATGACTGTCGAAAATCGTGATCGGTTGCAAGAGCCTCTAACTGCATGTTATCTTCGGGTTCAAAGTCCGCTAAATGTCCAACGTTTCGAAAACCTGCCAAGTTTAACAGGCCTAACGATCGGTGTGCTGGGTCCGGATGCAAAGTACGCCAGCTGACATCAGACTAACCAATCCAGACAACCAAAGATAAATTTCAGTTTGCTGGTGTTAGTAAGGATGTTTTTCTTATTCAGAGTTAGGTTGGCTGCTCTGAAGCGATCGCAGACGCAACACTGAAGCTTTCGTTGCTTATGCACTGTCGAAATATACGTCGATATGCACAGTGCAGCTGATCAGCAGGTTATGTGCTGAGTTATTTTCTTGAGTTTTTTTTAAGAAAGTCAGTTATTTTTGTGGGCGCTTTAAATGCAGAAGGTTGTACAAACGAAGTGGTAGTAATTGAAATTATAGGAATTCTCCAAGAAATCGAACTCGTAGTAGTATTTGAAAATGAAAAGAACGAGACCAAGGTTAAGACCCGGTTAAGGAAGCGGCGTCCTGTAAATAGAAAAGAAATGTTTCCAAAACAGAAAGGTAAAAACATGAGAAGTATTATTAACGCAATTCTATACAATGAAAACTGTGTTGACACTAATTGTTATGACATAGTTTCTGGTAACTGGCATTTCCAGATTGAAGAAGGCAAAAAAAATCGTTTTCATGATACGCAAACACAAGACGATTTGTGTAGTACCTGGAGAGCCCTTCAACAGTTTTGTAGCGGGAGAGGGAAATAACATCCTGAAGAAGGGAAAAAATTTCAGCAAAGGAATCCTCCCAACACCAATTACAGCAGGCGTAGAACTTTCGGAAGCCAAACTCGGGAACGACTAAAATATTTAGGAGCTCCACTTTGGTGAAGACTGGGTGATCAACGACAAACTCAGATTCTACACCGAGGTGTTAGACGAACAGGAAGGTTGCTGCCGTTGCCAACTCTCAGAACGGAGAAGAAGCCTGTAGCGATTTTGACTTGAAGAGTGTTGAGGTTGATGTCACTTAAAATCACTTTTCACCCAATTTCATTTTCTAGAACTTTTTGCCACTGTTTCAACTAAGATGCAGCTATCGACTAAATTTCTTATTTTCTAAAATTGTAGCGATGTTGTACGAAGATGCAATCTGGAACTTATTTTATTTTATCCAATATCTTATGATGTCGAAAGTAGGATTGGGCATTTAAAAAAACTGATGCTGAACATTATTTCTGTTCTCTTTTTTCGTTAAATAAGTCAGTTTTTCCTGGTAAAACAATGTCACCTTCATATTTTTATATGTAGATTTTGTACAATTTTCCGATTTCTCTTTGAAATGAAACATATTCTGTTTATATTCACAATTATTAAAATTAATCCTTTTGTCATTCCTAATACGTCACCGAAAAGCGGGTTTTGCAACCGAATTTTTGTTTCGTAATTGGATCGATACGTTTGCAAAACATTCTAACTACATAAATTGTGTGCAAAAACCGCTAAGTCAATATTTCCCTTTAGATTTTCACGTATAAAACTTTGTCGCAGATTTCAGCCTTTAATACAGAATAATTAATTATCTTTACTAATTTAAAAAAAAAAATGAGGTCTTTAACTTCAACGGTTTGGATGGGTTGGTTTCTCCCGATTACCTCAGTTTCGCTTATAATGCAGTTGGAGGATTTTGCACCTGGGCTCTTCATGTGGAAAAAGGACAAGCTCAGTTTCACTCAAGCGAAGCTTTCTATGTGTATATATGCTAACTACTACATTTCAACATATCGTGAAACTTATGCATTTCGGGGAAAGGCGACTGGATTCATGCGTCACTTCACCATGACAATGGAAATAACTTCTTTCCGTCTCCTTAGTCAGTTTGTTCCCCTTTTTTCAGAATTCTTTCTTCTTTATCGATACTAATATTTCTTCATTGCGTCTCCTTGTGAACATAGAAGAAAGCCGCAAACAGAAGAAGTAAAGGAAACAATGCCTAGAACAGAATTTTTTGGTGAAATAGTGTTTTAAAGATTGTTAGGAATTATCAAAATGCCTTAAAATTCGGCGTTTTCACCCTGCTCCGCTATACAACATATTTTGACAACTGCAAATGCATTAAATCGTTATTGGGAAATATCAGACTACATTAGAGTACTAAGTGCTGGCTAAAGTTATCATTCAGAGACTATAGATTAGATGGAACAGGATCACATTGAACCAGTCTCCGAGGAAGCTGAGAGAATCTGGTGTTCCCAACTTCTAGATCCAGAATTTTGCTCTACTAGCCGTGGGAGGGATTGTACCAATTTTCCCGGGCCTACAAACAGAAGAATGCCGCTGATGTAACTAGCTTCAAACACGGAGTTAAATTTAAGGTAATTTCAGCACGGTAGTGACATGTCTCGCAGACATCTGGATTTACGTCCGCGCGATACTACCAGCATCCCGCATATTGTATTTCCGCCATAATTACCGGTGCCGCTATCTCTGGTGAACGCAAATTAGCACATATTAGTTTCATGCACGTCGCAACCACTAATACAGTATTTGCACTTCATGAGTATTCATATTGCCTGCCGTGATAAAAGTGGGTTCCTATGAATTATGTACTACCGAAGAATAAAGAAAGCTGTCATTGACATTTATAGATTCTTTAAGTCTAAGTATCTGTGGGAAGATTGATGTAGACTTGTTATCAGGAAACCATTATCTTCGTGGTTCGCTGAAACTATTTCTTTCATCGCCAGAAGAGACATTTTACATCAAATTCTCTCAGTGTCCGTTATGCGAAGTTTATTTTTCAGTGTACCTATTCAGTGTTCCTGTTGGTCTCTATACTCAGCAGTAGACTGTGTCACATGTACCACAGAAATTTATTTCCAGCAGAGAATTATTTCAGAATGAATTTCGATGACGTGTTGCTATGTGACTGGAAACTAATGTGTATGCTGTAGTGTAGGCTTCACGTATTAGTTGTTAAAGTAATTTTATATTATCAGTACCATTTAACAGTGTGCTGGAGATCTTCAGCAAAGCTTTACCGGTTATCTTACCGTGTTGTCATGTTCTTGCGTAAGCCAACATTTTGCACATGCTGTCTGTGACAACTACCGTGCAAGCGTACACAGACACTTCAGGCAATGGACACCAGCAATTCTGTATTTCAATTGGTATGTACTATCACAGTAAGTCAAACTAACAAAGGTTCCTCTAAAGCAACTTCCTAATTATCTTCTGCAATTTAAAAGTCGCTGGATACACTGTCCTCATTTATTACCTTTTACATTATGAAAACAGTTTGTTTGGAATTATTTAAAAAGCTAACCAGACAAAGAAATTCGTTGTTTCTCAATTCCAAGTTTAAGTAGCTGATCTTCCACTTTAGTAGCTACCAACATTAGCAAGAAAGTGGGTAGTTTATTTGTCAGATCAACGCTTAGCTCGTTGTATTATTTGTATTCTCATTTCATTTCGGCAAGTTGCTCTAGCTTCTGTTACCTCGTGCAAGCTTTGATCATCAAACTGCCTACTATTGTCATATTATTATACATCTCATTATGGGCAAAGTGTCCATATTGTGGCAGTGGAATAAGAGTTATACGGTAAGAAGGTGGAGGGGTGGAGTAGAGCTTTCAAAGCCGGTGCCGCAGTTTCCGCCCTTGGTCGCCATAGTACTTTACACTGAACTCCAAATACAACAAAAGCAATGTTACATAAAGAGTGAGTTGACTTTAGTGTTGTAGTCTATGAATAAAATACTTTTTCCCTTCTATTACACACTTGCGGTAGGTTTTGACAAAATATTCATCACATATATTAAAACTTAACTGTAATATTGCATTACATATGAGTAGAAATGTTACTAAAATCACGTAATAGGAAAGTAAGAGACCATCATCATTGTAAAGGATCGATATTCTCGCTGCTCGGTCTCCTCCCCCAAATCAACCATCATTGTAAAATATCAGCTAATATTTTTAGTATCTATGAATGCTTTTATCCAAAATCGGCAGGAATGTGTACAAGACACAGATTTCTTTAAGATCCTTCGCAATTGCTGTTGAATCCTCAGTTTGCAAGCAAAAATGACCATTGGAATTGTCTCTGCAAGCGCGTTGATGTTGAGAGATGTAACATTGAGACTAAAGCAAGGAAATTCTGGGGAAATTATGTGTTCCGAAGTTAGGTCAAAGTGGGACACATGATTATGGAGCGCGTTTGACACAACGTGGTCGACATGGTGGCAGCGTTCTATCACAAGGCGCAAATAAGCATGGATGCACATCATAATGGGCTGTGACGTGAGGATGTAACTATAGGCATAAATCTCGCTCTTGAGTAAACAGATTTAATAACAGTTTGTGTGGAAAATGTTATCATTTGAAAAATTTTGTAGGTCTATGGATGCAAATATACAGAAAATAATTGAATATGTAAAACATTTTACTTTAGGGCTTGTATGCTGTACCTTTACTCCGGAACAAAATTACCTTGATTTTCGCTCTGTGTATATAAGTTTGATATATATTCCCATCTACTAGATGATTCTGGTAACCACATAGTCATAAAACGCCGGAATACCGGTAGGGGATGAATTACTATCCAGGTGCCTCTGTGAGTACATTGGACAGCAGACGTTTGATACCCAGTTATTGTCTTACATCTGCTATGGAGTACGTCTGGAGTATAGCATTGTATGGAAGTGAAACATGGACTGTGGGAAAACCAGAACAGAAGAGAATCGAAGCATTTGAGATGTGGTGCTATAGATGAATGTTGAAAATTAGGTGGACTGATAAGGTAAGGAATGAAGAGGTTCTATGCAGAATCGGAGAGGAAAGGAATATGTGGAAAACACTGATAAGGAGAAGGGACAGGATGATAGGACATCTGCTAAGACATGAGGGGATGACTTCCACGGTACTAGAGGGAGCTGTAGAGGGTAAAAACTGTAGAGGAAGACAGAGATTGGAATACGTCAAGCAAATAATTGAGGACGTAGGTTGCAAGTGCTACTCTGAGATGAAGAGGTTAGCTCAGGAAAGGAATTCGTGGCGGGTCGCATGAAACCAGTCAGTAGACTGATGACAAAAAAAAAAAAAAAACTGCTATGAGCCACAATAATTTCATCAGCCTCTTCAGTAGTACAGAACTACCAGTAGGACATAGCTTTGGCGTTTTCCTTGTGTTGTTCCTTTAACCTTTGTTAAAGAACTACTATTTTTAGATAGTTATTCCTTCATTATTACCAGTATCATTTTCCTATTTACATCGTTGTATCTACCAACTGGACTTGACAACCCTTGATGGTTCGTGTTGTTCATATGCATTCTCTCGTTCTTCCCAAAGTGCGTTTTTCTTTATTCGGTGTATATTCTTGACTTTTCAGTTTTGCATAACTTCAAAATTTACTGCTCGAACAGTCCACGGGTATACTGCTGGTTCATAGTGTCCAACGGGCACCATATTTCGGCGATCAGACATGTCGCCATCGTCAGGTGGGCTGACGAACTGAGCTCCTGAGGGCGTCCTTTGCACAAGCCAGACTTTACAACGTCTTTGGTGTATAGAGGAAAGATAGTTACCAAGCTGACGTCGCACCATCAGTCTGTTACCTGCATAGGGCAGCCAACTCTCACACGATCAGTATCGTGGTTAACGAAATTTTTATCCACATTTTAACTGTTACAGAAGGATTACTTTAAAAAGAATAACTGTTCACTTTAGTGTAGAAAATCAGTGTATTTTAGGAGCAGCTTTCATTACTTTTACAGACGAGTCATAGCCATTGGCCTATAATGACGCTATGCTAGTGGCAGGGGGCAGGACTATTACTATTCAGGCGCGAGCAGGTGAGCCAAAGTCAGCCCTTCAGGCATGATTGGTTGTAGTTTTAGTTGCTAATTCTTAAAATCAGCCCTTCAGGTATCAGTGGTTGCAGTTTGCTATTTGTTGTTGGAATCAGCCGTTCAGGCGTTATTGGTTGTTAGTTGCAATTTTTTTTAAAAAAAATCAGCCCTTTGGCGTTATTCGTTGTGGTAGTGGCAGTTTCTTTCCAACAGCCCTTCAGGCGTTATTGGTTCTTGTTTGCTGTTCCTTAAAATCAGCCCTTCTGCCGTTTTACTTTGACAATTTGTTGTATTTCCGTTTTAGTTGGTTTTTATATTAGCCGTTCACGCTGTGAATGAAAAATTTTATCTGACTAGGTTGTTACCAGTGTTTTTAAAGAAATCCATCAATTGTTAAATATCACTAACTTATACTGTCAGGCCAACTTAATGTTAAATAGTCTGTGTTACCTACCCATCAACTATATACAAATGAACAAAAACCGGCCCAGCCATTCCTTTGGTTATTTGGTCGCGTGGCATCGGGTTGCATACCCGTTCGTGCCTGCCTTACCGGGAAACACGCGAAGATTTCGGTTATATTACGTCATGGTCAGACAGAAGTTCCGAAATCAGATATTAGATTGTAAGACGTACCCAAGAGAAGATATAGACACAGATCACAATGTAGCGGTGATGAAGAGTAGGCTGAAGTTTAAGAGATTAGTCAGGAAAAATCAATATACAAAGAAGTGGGATACCGAAGTACTAAGGAATAAAGAGGCGCACTTGAAGAGCTCTAAGGCTATAGATGCGGCAATGAGGAATAGCTCAGTAGGCAGAACAGTTGAGGAGGAGCGGGCTTGTTTAAAAATGGCTATCACAGAAGTTGGGAAGAAACACGAGGGTACAAAGAAGGCAGCTGTGAAGAAATCCATGGGTAACAGAAGTAATACTACAACTAGTCGATGAAAGAAGGAAGTGCAAAAATGTTCGGATAATTTAGGAATATAGCAATACAAGTCGCTAGGGAATGGAATAAATAGGGAGTACCGGAAAGCGAAGACAAAATCGCTGGCTGAAAAATGTAAAGAAATCAAGAAGAAACGATTGTCGGACGGAATGATTCACCATTTAGGAATGTGAAAACAACCTTCAGTGAAATTAAAAGCAAGAATGGTAACATTAGAGTGCAACGGTAATTCCACTGTTAAATGCAGAGGAGGGAGAGGATAGGTGAAAAGAGTTCATTGAAGGCCTCTATGAGGGGAAGATTTGTCTCATGTTGTAGAAGAAGAAACAGAATTTAGAAGAGGTAGGGTATTCAGTATTAGAATCAGAATTTAAAAGAGCTTCGCAAGAGTTAAGATCAAGTAAGGTAGAAGGGATAGATGAAATTCCGCCATAATTTCTAAAATTATTGCGGGAAGAGGCAACAAAATGACTATTCACGTCAGCGTGTAGAATGTAACAGTCTGACGATGTATCATCTGACTTTCGGAAAATACCATCCTCACATCTGCGAACACTGCAAGAGCTGACAAGTGCGAGAATTATGGCACAGTCGGCTTAGCACCTCATGCATCCAAGCTGCTGATAAGAATATATGAAAGAATGGAAAAGAAAATTGACGACGTTTTAGGTGACTATCATTTTGGATAAGAGAAAGGGCAAGACACCACGAGACAATTCAGACGTTGCGGCTGATACTGAAAGCAAGACTAAGGAAAAATCAAGATTTGTTCATAGCATCTGTCGACCTGGAGAAAACGTTAGACAATGTAGAATGGTACAAATCGAAATTCAGAGGAAAGTAGAGAAAAGCTACAGGAAAAGACGGGTAATATTCAATATGCATAAGAACCAAGAGGGAAAAATGAGAACAGAGGACCAAGAACGAAGTGCAATAATTGAAAGGGGTGTGAGACAGGTATGTAGTCTTTCAGTCCTATCGTTCAATCTATACATCGAAGAAGCAAAAGGAAATAAAAGGAAAGTTAAAGAGTAGAATTAAAAATCAAGGAGAAAGAACATTAGTTATAAGATTCGCGGATGACATTGCTGTCCCCAGTGGAACTACAGCGTCTGTTGAATGAAATGAAATGAACAGTGTAATGAGTACAGAATATGGACTGAAAGTAAATCGAAGAAAGACGAAAGTAACGAGAAGTAGCAGAAATAATAGCAGCGACAAACTTAACATCAGGATTGATGGTCACGGAGCAGATGAAGTTAAGGAATTTTGTACCTAGGCAGCAAAATAACCAGTTCCGAATGGTGCAAGGTGGACATCAAAAGCAGACTTGCACTAGCAAAATGGACATTGCCGGCCAAGAGAAATCTACTGGTATCAAACGTACGCCTTACTTCGACGAAGAAATTTGTGAGAATATGTGTTTGGAAAACACAATTGTATGGTAGTGAACCATGGACTGCGTGAAAACCAGAACAGAAAAGAATCGAAGCATTTGAGATGTAGTGCTTCAGACTAATATTATAAATTAGGTGGACACTTAAGGTAAGGAATGGTGAGGTACTGTGCAGAAACGGCGAGGAAATAAATATGTGGAAAACACTGATGAGGAGAAGGGACTGGAAGATAGGACACCCGTCAAGATATCAGCGACTAACTTTCATGGTGTGTGATGAGATTTCTGGACTGCAGCCGGATCATGTTGACTTCTTGCCTCGATATTTTGGCTGGCAATCGTCCAGCCATCTTCAGGTGAGTGTCCGTCACTGGAGACTGCAAGTTCCCGGAGTCAGCTATATAGCAAAATGTTTCTGATGGAGACAGCCTTACAAAGGGGCTGGAACATTCAGATTCGGTGTTCAGAGGTAATGGTTACTCTCCACATCAGTTTAGAAGAGCGCTAAGAAGGAAAAATGTGACCATTTACAAAATCAAGAAGATATTCAAGTCCAGGGCGTTCCTTCCATCCGTAGGCAACTTTTCTTCTAAAATAGGCGAGATTCTAAGGAAACATCAATTTAAAGTAATCTTCCGGCCACCGGCGAAGATTAGAGCGCTTCTCGGTTCAGTAAAGGACGATCTGGGTCTGCGGAAGGCCTGGATCTATAAAATTCCTTGCCAGTGTGGCAAAGCTTACATCGGTCAGACGACACGCACAGTACACGAAAGGTGCGTTGAACACGAACGCCACACTCCCCTTTCGCAGCCCATTAAGTCTGCCGTAGCTGAGCACTGTATTACCACAGCGCACGCTATGGATTTTTCTGCCACGAAAATCTTGGCCCCAGCGAAAACTTTCTGGGATTCAGTAATTAAAGAATGGAGATACGCCTAGCGCAAGATCTTATAAATCGTGATGGCAGTTTTCAACTGGACATGGCTTGGGACCCGGTGATCTCTCTGATTTTCTCTGAGAGAAGACAGTTTATTCATAATGACACCTCTGGCGACATCTGACGTCTGTTTTAGCGACGCGGGCGCGCATTCCGACAGAGGGCAGACATGTAGTTTTCACCTTTACGCATGCGCGTGCGCGCCACAGATAGAACAGTAGTTCCAGAGTGCGCGGATTTCGATAGAGGACGCTCTTGTGACGGAGGCCACTGCGCATGCGTTCCGGGAACTTGCAGTCTCCAGTGACGGACACTCACTTGAAGATGACTGGACGATTGCCAGCAGAAATATCGTGGCAAGAAGTCAACATGAACCAGCTGCAGTCCAGAAATCTCATCGAACGTTCAATACGCCGGGAAAACTTCAAGAATCACAACATTCGTGGTACTAGAGGGAATTGTACAGGGTAAAATCTATAGAGGAAGAAAGAGGTTGGAATACATCCAGCAAATCATTGAGGACTTAGGTCGGAAGTGCTGCTCTGAGATGAGGTGGTTGGCACAGGAGAGGAATTCGTGGTGGGCCGAAACAAGACAGTAGTAAGACTGATGTCTCTAAAAAAGACGATATTCGTTTTGACGATATGTATTGATAGCTACAGTAATACAATAAGAGTAAGCAGCGACTGCCCAAGCTGACTGCTATTCGGACGCAGCAGCGCTGGTCAGCTTACTTTATACGCGGGGCGTTCGGTAAGTAACGCAACACATTTTTTCTCGGATAATTTCGGTTGGAAAAACGCAGAATTTGTTGTGGAGCATCGTGGGATTATTCCTGCTCGTGCCCTTCTAGTTTCACGAATCTCCGACAGGTTGCGACGCTATACATAGCCTTCAAAGTGGGGCGATAAGCTCTGACGCGTCGTTCAATCACAAAACAGATATTTTCGATCGGGTTCCTATTTGGTGAGTTTGGGTGGGGGGGGGGGGGGGGCAGGACATTGATTGGAATTAGCTCTGTGTTCCTCGAAGCACTTCATAACACTCATGTCCTTGTGACACGGCGCATTACCTTGTTGAAAAATGCCAATGCCGTCGGGATACATAACTGTCATGAATGGTGTACATGGTCTGAAACCAGTATACGATACTCCTTGCTCCTCATGGAGCCTTGCACAAGCCCCACTTGTCCTATGGGCATATTAGTCGTAGTGGCCAATGTTGTGGTGTGAACTTTGGCACATACATGGGTCCTCGGCTGCGGAAGCACATCGTTAGGAGTGTTCGGTTCACTGTGTCTTCGGACACACTTGTACTCTGCCCAGCATTAAAGTCTGATTTTAGTTCGGCCTGCTTTACCAGTCCGTGTAGCCTGCGACATATGACATCTGTAATGAGGGGTGGCCGCCCTACTGCACGACGTCTGGGCGTTGTTTCACCTTCGTTTCGCCCCACATGTTGAAAACCCTCGCCACAGCACTCCTCGAACCCCCGACAAATCGAGCAGTTACCGAAACAATAGTGCCGAGCCTCCGGAGCATAATGGTCTGCCGTCGACAAACTCAGATAGATCGCACGGAAAGGGGATTTTGAAGCTAAAAGACAACAGAGAAGTCAGGTGAGTAATTCACCATCTATCGATATCGTGTTGACGATTGGCTATAGTGATCAAAATGCCCAACGGGTGTGTGCTCCGTATGCTGCTCGGTATCCTGGACGACATCATTCAAGTGTCCGGACCGTTCGCCGAATAGTTACTTTATTTAAGGAGACAGGAAGTGTTCAGCCACATGTGAAACGTCAACCACGACCTGTAACAAATGGTGATGTCCAAGTAGGTGTTTTAGTTGCTGTCACGGCTAATCCGCGTATCAGAAGCAGACAAATTGCGAGAGAATCGGGAATTTCAAAAACGTCGGTGTTGAGAATGCTACATCATCGATTGCACCTGAACCTTATTTCTATGCATGGCGACGACTTTGAACGTCGTGGACAGATATTACGGGAAGGTGACAGATTTTTTGCATGCTTTCTAATTAGCAACGAAGCCTCATTCACCAACATCGGTAACGTAAACCGGCATAATATGCACTATTGGGCAACAGAAACTCCACGATGGCTGTTAATGTATGGTGCAGCATTATGGGAGGAAGGATAATTGGCCCCCATTTTATCGATGGCAATCCAAATGGCGCAATGTATACTTATTTCCTACGTAATGTTCTACCGATGTCACTGCATGATGTTTCACTGCATGACAGAATAGCGATGTACTTCTAACATGATGGATGTCCGGCACATAGCTCGCGTGCGGTTGATGGGGTATTGAATAGCATATTTCATTACAGGTGGATTGGTCGTCGAAGCACCATACCATGGACCGCACATTCACCGGATCTGACGTCCCCGGATTTCTTTCTCGGGGACGTTTGCAAGACAACAACCATCAGCACCTACAGTTCGACGACGTTTGCAGCAGCATGGACTATGAGCTCGGAGACCATGGCTACAGTTACCCTTGACGCTGCATCACAGAGAGGAGCGCCTGCGATGGTGTACTCAACGACGAACCCGGGTGCACGAATGGCAAAACGCTATTTTTTCGGTTGAATCCTGGTTCTTTTTACAGCATCATGATAGACGCATCCGTGTTTGGCGACATCGGGGTAAACGCACATTGGAAGCGTGTATTCGTCATCGCCATACCGGCGTATCACTCGGCGTGATGGTATGGGGTGCCATTGGTCACACGTCTCTTGTTCGCATTGACAGCACTTTGAACAGTGGACTTTACATTTCAGATGTGTTACGACCTGTGGCTATACCCTTCATTCGATCCCTGCGAATCCCTACATTTCAGCACGATAATGCACGACCACATGTTGCAGGTCCTGTACGGGCCTTTCTGAATACACAAAATGTTCGACTGCTGCTCTGGCCAGCACATTCTCCAGATCTCTCACCAATTGAAAACGTCTGGTCAATGGATGCCGAGCAACTGGCTCGTCACAACACGCGAGTCACTACTCTTGATGAACTGTGGTAACATGTTGAAGCTGCATGGGCAGATGTACCTGTACACGCCATCCAAGCTCTGTTTGACTCAATGCCCACGAGTATCAAGGCCGTTTTTACGGCCAGAGGTGTTTGTTCTGGGCACTGATTTCTCAGAATCTATGCACCCAAATTGCGTGAAAATATAACTACATATCAGTTCAAGTATAATATATTTGACCAATGAATACCCGTTTATCATCTGAATTTCTGCTTGGTGTAGTAATTTTAATCGCCATTAGTGTTTATACGAGCGCAGTGACCTAAACGGCTAGCTTTAATGATAATTAACTTGGAAATGGGGTAACGTATTGAAGGTTTTCCGTAGCAGTTATTTTTCAGAAAAACATACCCTGCAACACGCAGCACCCTTAGCACCTTTTAAAACTGTTCCTGATAACCCTGTGCACTCTAACTTTATGTGAAGGATTCTTAGTATAGTGCTAGGGGGAAAAAACACGTAAGGGATGGCGCACACCATTGGCAGGTATATAAATGATTAGTGTGGCAGTTTTCTGTGAGGCAATGAGCGGCCACCAGAATGCAGTGGTTCATGCTGTTACCAGGCTTGATAGGGCATATAAGGAGGGTGAACACTCACAAAAAGCAGTGTCAGAAGAGGAGTGACCGCAGTGAAGGAAACACAATTACCACTTACCCCTCTAACAGTGTTATCAGCACCTGAGGGAGTTTGAAAGGGGTGTCAATGTGCGTCTCCATGTGACCGACTGGCAGAATCTTCCAATTTATAGACTTGTGGGAAATCTGGATGAGACAGTAGCCTGATGTTTGACTGCATGGGAAAAGTGAGGAAAGGTATGCTCCTCATCAAAGTTCCGATCGACCACATCTGGGCGCCACCACCACTCCACTTTTTTGTGCATTAAGCACCCCTTCAGATCAGCGTCTATTGTTGAAGGATAAGTAATGGAGTTTTCCGTCATCCCAGTGCATTGGTTGGCGACAACAGAAGCAAGACGAGGAAAGTAGCGTACTATGCTTAGGCTCTGACTGCTGATGAATGGCGTCACATTGTGTTCGACGATGAATGTCGGTTGTTTTTCATCACGGTTGTCCATCGTCGGCGAGTATGTTGATGATCTGACGACAGGTTCCATTCTTCCAATGTTTCAGAGAGGCACCGCGATGTTGTTCCTGGTTTCACGGTTTGGAGAGTCACCGGGCCTTATTTCATGTCATGGCTGTTAATAATTGACGTAGATCTGAGAGACATCGTACGTGTTCACGTGTTACCTTCCGAGCGACAGTCTCGAGGTGTCATTTTTCAATAGGATAATGCTCTATGAACTGTCGGCTTGATAATGAAGTACTGGTGACCAATAAGGTCCTTAGATCTGTCCTCGAAGAACACGCGAGTGACCTTCTCGGGCGTCAGTTCTGTTCCGGCACCATTGTCCAGGGTACCGAGGACCAGTTACAAAAGTTGTGGGCCACCTTGCCTCAGGAGAGGGTACAACGGTTTTATGCACCCTTCCCATCCATATACCTGTATGCATACAGGCTGGAGGGGCTTCGACCTCACACTGGTAAGTGAGCTCATACAGCCTAGTTCATAGAAATTTAGATCTGGGTTTGTAATCACGGAAATAACATCATACCCTCTCAACCTGTGAAATTTTATTTTCGTTTCCCATCCCCTTCAGGGCGCTTCACTTTTTTTTCAGGTGGTATACTTAGGAAGACCCGGACTCTGAAGTTACAAATGTGTGTATGCAGCTTTACGTCACGTGTTTTTTTTTTCGGCTACCCTGTATTTTCTCTTACCCCTCGGGTATGTTCCACACACGCAGCACAATAAAACCGAAAGTTTAAAGCCCAGGTTACTGGCTATAACAGTGCAGCCCATTTCGAGAGACCGCCATGCGGTGACGTGTACTGGAAAAACCACCTTCAGGGAGTGACACATCGGAAATGTCCGGTTTTCCCGTAGTATTGGGAAATCATTGATGCGGGAGGCGACGGACCGGGTGGCGCCTTCCAGAGGGACACGCACGTAGGCAGTATGCGTGCGAGCGCGTGTTGCGTGACAGCTGCGGTCGCAGCCACCAATAAACGCCGACACGCCGTCTGCGCCGGCCGTTGAATGTGCGTGCGTGCGTGTGGGGTTTGGGGCTCAGGACAGCCGTACGCCGGTCAGAGAGAATATCCGACACAGCCGGACGTTTTTCGTTGTTACTCGTATATATTCTCTGTAATCCCCAAAAGTCTCTAATCCTTGGTATCAACGAAACAAATTAAATTAATAGCTACTGAACATTTTTTTCGGGAATTTCTGAAAATACATGGCGTTTCAAAGAATATTTATTACATTTCACACGTTCTCGATATGTGTAGGGTGAGGAGTAGCAAGGAGTGTAACATAGGGGCGCTGCAGAAAGAGAATTCCCCACCTTGATGGGCGCATTTCTTTGTTATTTATAAATTCTCCCGAGTCTCCAGAACCCTCTAATCCATGGTATCGAAGGTAAATATTAAACTTAGATGAATGGTATAATTTTTCAATACTAGGGCTATTCGGAAAGTAATTTCCGATCGGTCACGAAATGTAAACCACTGTGAAAACCAAAAATTTCATTTACAACAATTACCCACACCTTCCAGCTACTTCTGCACGTCACCGCTTCGACTTAAACATTTGTTGTAGTGTTGTACCAACTCTCCAGTACGCTCATCATAGAAGGTACGCGCCTGTGCTTTCCGCCAATTCTCTACGCTGGTCCGCAGCTCGTTCTCTGTGCCAAAATGTTTTCTTCAAAACTAGCGGTTAATGTGAGCAGAGATGAAATTCAGGGTGAGCAAATTACGGGCTGCATTATGGGTGATCAAACCCTTCCCAATCGAAAACCCTGCAGGAGCATCTTCAGAGTGCAGCCAAGAACTGCCATCAAGAGGGAAAAGCATGACAGTTGTGTTATGTGGGCTCCATCACATTAGGCGAAATCCCTCATCAGGCCCTCATGCTTGTCATCTTTACGTGGCCTTTGTGCTCCCAGAACTGAAAAAAAGTTTCACTGGATGTTCACTGTGGTTTCCATTTTGCACCCTATCGGACCTTACTTTCCGAATAGGCCTCTTAATTTCTGAAAGTACAGTGTACTTCAAAAAGATTGTGTGAATTTCACAAAAGTATATGTTCTACATAAATTGAGATAATATCTTGGGGTGAATTTTAAAGTTACGCATGTGTAATCTTTTTATTTTAAGAACAGCCATCCAATGTTATTAAAATATGGGGATGATTAGATAATATCATACACGTCAGCTTTTTCTAAATTTAACTTTTTTTTGGAAGTTGTATTGGAATATTCTTCACTCTAAACATAACGTTGTACACCGATGAGCCAAAACATTGGGACCATCCGCTTAATGGCTTGTTTTTCCGTCTTTGGAACGACATATATCACTGATTGTGCGTATCAGGTATCCTAAAGTTTGCTGGTAGGTTTGTGGAAGTACGTGGCATTATATATCTGTCATAGGTTATATAATAGGAGTAAATAACGGGTCGCTGATAAGTTTCACCGCTACTGAGATGTTTATGACACACAGAGTATAGATTGTCAGCTCTATATAGACGCAGTTCTCATGACCCATATTTCTAATCTTCTTCGAAGATTTCATTGATCTTACAATATCGTTTCCTATTCGTTACTGAACGGTCTTTAAAGAAAACTTGTTATTTCCCAAAACAGATTTCATGGCCTCCTCTTCGTATTACAATCAAACTTGTAGCCTATCACCTAAAGTCCTTCTTGAAGTTGAATGTTTATCACTTCACTCATTCGCATTTCTAAAAGTCTGATATTCGACGGCTTCCTTCTACTTTCATCCCATTTATGTTGTAATGATTTTCGCCTGTTAAATAAAAACAGAAAAAGAACTATGAGCCTCAGTCCATCAGCAGAGAAAAATTTCTAGGCTTATGCATAACTTCATTCCCAGGTATGTTTAATCATGTTAGTGTAATTGCTGAAATGTGTAATTCCTTATGTAATTTGTCAAAAATGGTCATTTAAGTAATTTTACATTAAGCCAAGGATCGATACATTAAGAAGTTGACATGTTTATCTTTGCCTTATCATCTTGTTAACCTTGCTTTATCATATCTGAAATCAACAACGTACTTGAAAACGGGCTTATAACCAGAAGCCAAGATTGTACAGTAACCATAACAAAATTTGTGACACAAGGCACAAAACAGTGTTGGTTTTATTAAAATACGTTTTCATTGTATGTGCTTCATCCGGCATAGCCCGAAATAGCTTCCTTCAATACAATCGGAACGTACCACTTTGGTAGTATAGCATTCCACTGCTAATTCTTGGGTTAGACGTTGTCACAGCCTACAATGCAGAGAATAATAACAGTTGTATATTTAGTCACTTCCACTGGTGAGAAAAGCTTAAGAACGAAAGTATGTTTCGCGTGATATGTCAGTACACAGTTATACAGCTCGATGAAATGTGGACCAAACATAGAAATAACTTCTACATTGTATTAGAGAAGGTAACAAAGAAATATGTATTGTGACGAACAGAAATGAGACTCCTGTCAAAAAACAAAAAAAGTATTTACAGGAAAGTCACTGAGATATATAGAGCTTCCCTGGACATGGCTCTTAACGGTATGTCCTAACACCACGGACGGCAATGCATTCTCTGCAACGTACTCTCATGCTGGCCAGAATGTTGGTAAGTACTTCCTATGGTGGGGCTTTCTATTCCTATACCTGTGCTGTTGACAACTGTTGGACGGTCCTTGGTGCATACGGTACTGCAGCAATGTGTCTCTCCAGTGCATGCCACAAGTACCCGATGAGATTTAAATCGGGGTCAGTTCGCCAAATTTACTCCCGTTGCAAGAACTGGTCCACCGGAGTCCCGCTCAAGCAGCGGAGGTGAGGCGATCATTGCACGAAAATCGCTCGCTTACTACCTACGCTGTCACCCCAGCATGCCTGGACGATGTGGAAAGGGAGGCCGTGCTGCAGTTGCTGTGCCTGGTGGTCGGCGCATCAGAAGTTGGGGGACGCAAGAAGAAGAAGATGACGGAACGGAAGGAGCAGTGCTTCCGCTGCCAAAAACTTGGCCACGTTGCCAAGTACTGCCGGAACCCAGTGACTTGCCTTCGGTGTGCGCAAGCAGACGATTCGCGCCACTGTACGAAGAAGGACGCCACACGCTGCTGCGCCAACTGTGGCGGTGTTCACGCATCGAATTACCGAGGCCGCAGTTATATCAAGAACTGGAGTCGTGGCGAGAAAACAAGACGGAGGCGCAAGACCATCAAGAAAGCGGACAGAATGGCGGACGTTGCATCCTCGCCACCCCCGGTCCCCGGCGGAACCGGGGTGGTCTATGATGCGGCTGTTCCACCAGACGCAGTCAGCGAGGCGAGCGCCACGGTCCGCACCTCCGGCGACAAAGAAATTGTTGCCCTTCAAAGCCGCAATGGCGGAAGAGAGGGCGGCACTCCAAGCCGAACTAACTGGCGGAGGCTCTGCAGCTGGTGCACAGTCTCCGTGATGCACTGGCCAGCCAACCCCGCCCAGTACCGAAGAAGGACGCCGACACGCAGACTGCCGCCTCCGTGGAGCCCGTAGCAATACAGGAAGCCACGGGGGTGGTAACAGAAGATGCCGCCGTACAGACAGCCGGCGAAGACCAAGGCAACCCAGTTTATCTCGAAGCAGTCTCCCTGCCCCCTCTCCAAGACGCAGCTGCAGAAAATAGTGTCCATCTGTTTGGACACTCTCAGGTCTTACAATGCCCGCCCTCCTCTCACTCCTGCTGAGTGGGAAGTTCTCGTCGCCTCGATCGAACAAGCCGAGAACGCGAGCAAAGAACAAGGGGCGAGGACCGCTGAAGACGCCGAAGCCGCCAGCTGGGAGGACGTGCCAGATCCCGAAGTCACAAGCAGACACATCCAAGAAGAAGAAGAAGGACAAGAAGAAGCACCCAGACGCCAGGAGGACCTAGAAGACTCTCCTTCTTACCGCACCAGACACCCATCATCATCATAATCATCACCAACCAAAGTGGAGTAAATGACTAATAACAACAGACTTCCCCTTACCTTCCTCAAGAACAGGAACTCAATGCGCAAAGAGAGAGAAAGACTCGTTCACCAGCGCAGTTCGATGCAGTCGTGCATTGTCACCCATAGAAATGCACTCAGGGCTGAATGTACCCCTGAAACGAAGCACACGCGGAAGGTGTACAGTATCAAAATAGCGATGACGGTGGAGGACAGAACGCCCATCCAACATATACCTCGTAGACTGTAACGCCTGGACTACCAAACCGATCTTGTTCCACAACGTTTCACGATGCGTTATGTACCCAACAGGGCAAGAGATGGGAGCACGGAACGCACTTAGGAGCATTGTCGAACATGATGTCCAGGTGTTATAGTGTAAGGAGGCATAATGTTCTATGGGTCTACTGACTTCCAAACCAGCGAAAACGGTACTGGTCAACGTTATTGTCCTTATTCTATCCCCACTTGCTTCTTTTCAGGGGTGTATTCGGAGTATGCGGGTAGCTACCTATGACGTAGCAGCCCACAGCTACCTCCTGACACCAGTAGAAGCTTCAAGCCGGCCGCGGTAGCCTAGCGGTTCTAGGCACTTCAGTCCGAAACCACTTGACTGCTACGGTCGCAGGTTCGAAACCTGCCTCGGTCATGGATGTGTGTGATGTCCTTAGGTTAGTTAGGTTGAAGTAGTTCTAAGTTCTAGGGGACTGATGACCTCAGACGTTAAGTCCCATAGTGCTCAGAGCCATTTGAACCATTTGAGAAGCCGCAAGCAGGCTCACAGCTGAAGCAGAAGACGCGACCTGCTGCTACGAGTACGTGAAGTGGAAGATTTTGTGAAAGACGAGGACACACAGTCCAAAGTGGTTTTTATGTGATTTATGTGATGAACGGCCCAAACTGAAAATCAGCGGCCTGATAATAATGTGTGGCTCCATGGCCGAGTGCAAGTCTTTCCACTGGACGCCACTTTGGAGCGTTACGTTTCCCAAGTCAACCCTGCAGTGTGCTCAAAATTAATTGTGACATCTGACAGAGCAGTACGGAGCGAGTGGAGGGAAGCGAAGTTGCCGGCGTGTACTTAGCGCTCCAGTTGGTGACACAAATGCCAGGCCCGCTGGGGGCGGAACCGAGTGAGCTTGCTCGATTGCGTGATCTGCGATCTGCGCAAGCCGGCAGATCTGCGACCTTTCTCAAACAATTTTAAAGAAATATCTTTCTTGTGAAACGCTCATTAAGTAATGATTGCTATCGACAGGAGTGTCAAATAGATGCCATATTACTATATTTCCAGAAGGGTTTCGACACCGTTCTTTACAAGCGTCAGCGTGACCACGGAATATCTCCACAGTAGTGGGACTGGATTCGTGATTTCCTGTCAGATTGGTCACAGTTCGTAGTAATAGACGGAAAGTCATAGAGTAAAACAGAACAACTATCCGGCTTTCCCCAAGGAAGCGTTATAGGCCCTCTATTGTTCCTGATTTATATTAACGACACAGGATACAATCCGAGTAGCCGTCTTAGATTGTTTCCAGATGATTCTGTCATTTACCGTCTTGTGAAGTCATCAGATGACCAAAACGAACTGCAAAACGATTTAGATAAGATATCCGTATGGTGCGAAAAGTGGCAGTTGGTCCTGAATAGAGAAAAGTGTGAAGTTATTCACATGAGCACTAAAAGAAATCCGAAAGATTTCGATTACGCGATAAGTCACTCAAACCTGAAGGCTTTAAGTTCAACTAAATATCACATAGATAGTCTTGTGGGTAGAGCAAACCAAAGACTGCGATTCATGGCCAGAACACTTAAAAGGTGCCACGTGTCTACTAAAGAGACTGCTTACACCACGCTTGTCTGCCCTATTCTGGAGTATTGCTGTGCGGTGTGGTATCCGCACCAGGTGGGACTGACGGATGACATCGAAAAAGGTCAAAGTGTTATCGCGAAACAGGGGAGATATTGCCACAAACATCATACACGTATTGGTGAGGCAATCATTAAAACAAAGGCGTTTTTCATGAAATTCCAATCACCAGTTTTCTCCTCCGATTGTGAGAATATTCTGTTGGCATCCCACTACATCTGGAGAAATGATCATCACTATAAAATAAGACAAATCAGTGCTTGCACTGAAAAACTGAAGTGATCGTTTTTCCCACGCTCCTTTCGAGAGTGGAACAACGGTGATATATCTTGAAGATGGTTCATTGAACCCTCTCCCAGGCGTTTATAGCAGAGTAATCACATAGATGTAGATGTAGATGTAGACATTCCTATCTGTCCCCAATATCGAGAAAATGGAATGCAATATCACGAACGTACGCGTCAGTAAAAAAGTCAGAATAAAATATTCATAAAACCATCGTATCTCATAAACGGTCTGAGACATCGAAACAAGATTTTAGTAAATAATAGTGCACAACAAGGAGAATATTTTTCCATATAATTAAAATGCGAAACTTCCTTACATACCACGAAAATGGAGGAACTACAAGTTTTTAACTGAAATAATGTAATTTTTAAGGACCACCAACAATTGATCAAACGAGTATTTCAGCGGGTTTTACAACATTATAAGGCAAGAAGTTAGACGTTTATTTTATACTGAGAATGGGCTCTTTCATAACTAATGACCTATGTTGCCCTCAGTTTATTTTAATAAAACACCGTTTCAAGATTATGTCAAAATTTCAACTTCACATAATGTTAGCGAGATATGTAGTTGTAAACTCTGTCGCAATTTTATTTTTTTATTTTTTTTTTTTTTTTGTAATAGGAGCAGATTGTAACGTGGCAACCAGAGAAGTTACGTATTACTCAAAATTCGTCACAGTCCTTCATGAATCCATGTCTCCTCAACTACCACCTTGGTATGGCTGACAACGCGAGATCAGTCATGTGGTGTAACATTTGTAGTGGCTTCTCTTATCAAAATTTCAGCCCCACTGGGCGTAAATTTTTTGCTGTTCTTTTGTCACATTACTTTCCGCCAAAGCCCACATATTCTCCGTCGGATTTAAATGAGCATGACACGGAGAGACGCTGACTGGACTATGCCCCTTAGCGTTAGCCACTTCGCCGACCTGCTAGCGTGGAGTTTTCGCCTACTGCAGTACTGCAAGTCCCATTACCTCCGCCTTATACATGCTAGTTTCAGCTTTAACCAATGGAACATTTCTTTATACCCAGAGCAAAATATTGACTTTCTTCTACAGCATTGTTGGAGGTTTAGCCTTCAAACAGAATGGTTCGGCACATTGTCTATTACTAGTGTTGAATTCGAAGGAATATTTCCCAGCGGAACATTATCTCCACTATTATTGCAAATCTCGTGTTCAGGTGTGCTGCAGTGTTATTAATGCAACGCCAAAAACACCTCACGATTGCAGAACACTCCAATGCCAGAAAATACCACTTTGCAACGAGAGTTAATGGGCTTAGATGCATTTTATGCGTGACATCACAAGGTATTGTTTATCCACAGGTGCACAGTTGCTGTGCCTGGTGGTCGGCGCACTTTACCAGCCGGACTACTGGCGGCGTGGTAGGAAAAGCCGGCCCGCTATTAGTGTTTCTTGGGTAACGGCGTCACGTCCCCTCCGGTGAGCCATACGTCAAAAGTCGCAACTAATTTAAGCGTACTCCAGTTAACCAATAGGGGAAAGGGCACCTAAAATTTAGAAAGGAATGTGAAGTATGTGTTGTTCGTGGAGTCTCCGCACATAATTGAGATGTAAGGGTTACATTAAAGATAGATAAAATTTCCGTGTTTCAGCCAGGATTCGATCCACCGACCTCTGTGTTTCTCGGACCACGCTTCATCGCTAGCCAGCAAGGCACGACAACAGCCTGATGACGAATATGAAAGTATTGTCTCTCGATCTCTCGAAATGCGTAGATGAATAGTATTATTAAAGTGGCTGAATGCAAATAATTATTACTTGTATAGTTAATGGGTAGAGTTGAGCTTTATTTAACACTTCGAACAACGCAACTGCCTTCGTGTATGCGCACTAACGGTTGTGTGTTTCATGTCCTAACAGCTGCTATGCAAGAGGATTCACAAATCATTTACGCGTTTTACAATCCACTGGACAATCATGGGCGATATTCACGACGTGCACATAATTTTTCGCTTGCTCATGTACGAAGATGGAGGTAATGTCTTCTTTCGGAGACCAGATAATTTACGTGAGGATCTAAGTTCATCGATTCTCAAACGCCTGTTTTTGTCACGTGGTTTCCCCGTGTCACCTACTGAAAGTAACGGTATATCGAAACTAGCCACTTAGAATTCATCAGCTGAAGTGAGGTATCTAAGAAGACACAACTATTTTTACTGTGCAAATGCCAGCTGTTACAGCCACGTCGTTATGTTTTGTGCAAGAGTTGAACATCTCCAGTATCGAGAATAATGTATCGCTTACATAAGTGTAGCGCTTTATGGCATGTTTTTCTTCATCTGCTTCTTTCAGTGCTTTTCTTGTGTACTTACGCTTATTTTCGTTATTACTGACATGAATCATTACGTATTAGGCTCAGTACATAGCTAAAAATGACTTGTGATGAATGATGAGTCTAACACCGAAGGAGTCAAAGAGGGGTAGCGAAAAGAAAAATATTCTGTGTAACTAGAATATTGTAATTTAGGACGCAACTACGAAATATGTATAATGACTTTTCTGAAAATGAGACAGCGCCATAATTTTCATGTACTAGTCTAGTAACTTCATTGATAGTACTGGAAAAGATTGAGTATATTTACATTTTGCATTACAGGTTTTCATCACAAAAAATGTTCCTTGTTCGGATACCTTCAGAAAGTCATACGGATGTGAAACTTCTGCAGCTTTCCAATGACCCTTGTTACATACTAATCTTATATTTAACAAAAACGTTCTGGTGTTGTTATTTTACTTTTTTAATGACTGTTGGATAAACCAAAGCTGCTTGGTTTATTTACCAATTTCAAATGATAATACACTTCTCAACAGACCTCTATTAACATGAGTAGTAATACTCGTACGCGAAATAAAATAAAATTATATAGAGCAACTGCTGGTTCACTTTGTTCTTATGTCTCTGAAACAGTTGCAAAATTCCAACGGAACAGGGACACAATACTTACCTGTGAAACATGGTTGATAATTCTCCTACATTCGTTGCTTGCTGTAAATTCTTGTATGTGATGGGTTCCAAAGACTCTTACGTATGTCGATCGAGAGTATACTCTGCGTGACGGCATTTGGGACGACACATGGCAGGGTGGCAGCAATGTGTGGCAGAGTTCTTTCGAGTAGCGACCAATCATATTTTGTCTGGCGAAAGTTTGAAACGGTCGGATTGTGCTTAAACAGATTTAGATGGAGTCACACACTGCTTAAATTGGTGAGATTGGACGATGCTCCTGTGTGCTGCGATCGGTTTGCTATCTTAATTTCCTGCATAAATTTCAGTCTACTTCCAGTTTTCCTTTTACATGTGCCAAATTCTTCCATTTTATAGGCAGCTCACATGAACCTGGACTCGGTGTTTTACTAATGGTTTTGAGCATTGTATTACAGTCAGTCACTTACTTCATAACATCAGTTGATGTCAGCAATCTTCTCTTTTCAAGTGCTTACTCATAAAATGTACGTCTGTCGTTTAAATACGTCGTAAACAGTTTTAGGAACACTGCAGCCTTTGTCGTACAGACATGCAAACATAAAAACTCGTATATCGTATGGAAAATGTTTAAGTAACAATCTAGCATTATCAGCGAGTATAAAGAAATGTATTAGATAACTGTTTTTTGTAAAACTGAAGCACATGCGTATAAATAATGGACCCAACTGTTTCTTTGCCCCTTACACAATTTTATGAGTAACGTACTTTGCTACTTCTTAATCACTTATTGTCTTTATTGCTGCTGGACTTGAGCATTCTCTTGGTGCATTTTACATAAGGTTCATCTGCGAGTTTACCTTTATTTTAGACTTATTTGTAAAATTCTAGTGACTCAATACAGTAAAAGTAAAATAAGTCTCGTTCCCATGTGAACACTCTTCTGAAGATTTGTCTCCGTGTTGTTCAATTACGACAGACCCCAGGTTGCAAGAGCTTGTAACAGGCTGGCTTGTGTCTATGATAGCATCTTTAACAAAAAGTTTCTAAAGTAATTGTCTCGCGCTAGAAGCTGAATAGCTAAGTATCTTTAGCACTTGTAATTTTATCCCTCATGATAAGCATGTTCATCAGTATATTCATCAGTTTATCATTTACTCAACTCCGTCTCGTTCTCTTATTTAATTGTTTCCCGTTATGTATTCCTATAGATCTGTGCGTTATATAGCTTGTACACGCTTGTTCATTGCACAGTGGACTCTTATTATTACGTAAAACTTGTATTATATTGATGTAATCAGATGCGAGTTCTAGTTTTCAGAGGACAGATTCATTTGGCTTACCTGACAGGATATTTCAGTTAATAGGCTGATAGCTTTAAAAAAGCAAAACGTTAAATTGGCTGACCCTGCCAACTTATTTCAGCTAGCACTTCAGTAACTTCAAAGCAGTAAAACTTTCACCTTTTCACAGCCTCTTGTGGCCGTAATAAGCTTTCACGAAAGTGAGTGCAACCATAAATCAGAAGAAAATTAATAATTTATGTGGCGGACCTCTCAGCTTTCTCTTTTGTTATAAGCTGCTCTGCGAAGTGCACTTCAGCGAGAGCGGTTTCAACCCGCAGATATTTTTTTTTTCATTTTTTCAAATGTATTCGAATACCACTGAGTAGCATGTGGCATACATAAAACGATATGGATTTCTTTTATCAAACCGAGACAATGATTGATCTTTGTGTAACCTGCATTTCCGAAGTTTCCGCAACTTTTGTCATGACGACTTTGTTTTCTTCGCAGCAATTTATTGGAGTACCAGATCGATCCTGGTTGCCGACCGAGATTCAGAAGCAAGAAAGAAAGACCGAATACTTGCTGAACAGATTTGGGCCGCACGTGGCAGCGAAGAACGATAAATCATGCCGTCTCCCGCTGTTCGTAGCATTTATTAGCCGCTTGTTGTTTGTGAGAGCCGGGGAATCTGCGTCGTAGGGAATCACCAGCAGAACGACGTGCTGGGTCTCAGCCGACGGAAAATCGACTCGCGGTAAAAACTTTTCGCTTTATTGAGCTGTTACGGCCAAATCGCAAGAGACGGAACTTTAGCTTAGCTGCGCAAGGTTACAGTAAAAAGTCTACACATGATGGCCTCAAAAATCCTGCACTAATGCAGTGAAACTACTGTGAGCGTTCCGCTACACTTGCTAGTTACGAAGGAGTGTAAACCCACCATCACCCTTTTTACTTGCAACCCTAAAACAATATAACATTTTTCTTCTTTTATCATATGCAAGTGGTTATTTCTCTTGCTTTTATCTTTGCCGGACCGGCGGAATATTTTTTATGACACTGTGAACACATGGATACATGTAATTACAATTTACAAGTTACTTGAGGGCACCTTTTTTCTTTTTTCCTACCATCGTGTCCCTCCTTATTGTAAGTTCCTTACACTACAGAATTAAAAAGTTGAAATGTGGGGAGTCGGGCAACAACTTTGTTCAATGTTAGAGCTTATATTTAATTAAATTTATATCGACATCTTAAACAGGTTATTTCAGCTATAGATACACTGCTAAGCCAGAACATTACGACCACCTACGAAACAGCCGGTTTGTCCATCTTTGGCATTAGTGACATCGGCGACGCGTCGTGGAATGGGAGCAATGATGCATTGGTAAGTCGCTGGAGGGAGTTCGCAACATGGTCGCTCACACAAGTCACCTAATTCCCGTAAATTCAGGGGAAGTCGACGATGAGCTCTGGTGCCACGTTCAATCACGTCCGAGACGTATTCGATTGGGTTAAGATCTGGCGAGTTGGGGACCAGCAGATCAATCAGAACTCCCCACGGTGTTCCTCGAATCACTCCATCACACTCCTGACCTTGTGAAACGGCGTTTTATTTTTCTGAGAAGTACCAGAACCGTCGGGAAACATTATTGCTATAAAGGGGTTTACGTGGTCTGCAACCAGTGTACGAAACTCCCTGGCCGCTATGGTGCCTTGCACGAGCTCGGTTGCACCCATGGATGCTTACGTGAATGTTTTCCAGAGCATAAAGGAGCCATTGCAAGCTTATCTCTGTCCCACAGTACAGGCGTCAAGGAGCTGTTCCCTTGGAAGACGATGAATTCGCTCATTGTCATCTGCATGATGAAGAACGTGCCAGGATTCATCAGACCGTGCAATGCTCTGCGACTACCCCAACGTCCAGCGCCGATGGCCATGTGTCCATTTCATTCATTGTCCCCGATGTCGTGGTGTTAACATTGGCACATACATCGGTAATCTGCTGCGAAGGCCCGTCGTTAGGGATGTTCGCTATGCAATACGTTCAGACACACTTTTACTCTCGCGTTAAAATCTGATGTTGCTGCTGCCACAGTTCGCAGGCTGGACTGTTCTGCCAATCTGCCCGGCATACGGCGTCCGACATCTTTAATGAGGGGTGTCCACCCAACCCCACCCACGACGTCTGGACGCGGTTTCACCTTGGTTTCGCCACGTGTTGAAGACGTTCACCGCAGTAGTCCTCGAACATGCGACACGTCGTCGATTTAGGAATGCTCGTAACGAGCCTCCGGGACTCATAATCTGCCCTCGGTCAAACTCAGATAGATCGCGCGTCTTTCCCATTGCCCACACAGCAGCACGCTCACTGATTCTACAAGCATCTTCCGTGTGTCTGACTATCTGTCATTCCTCGCCAAGTGACTCTGCTATCGACTGGATGGGTTCATACAGATAGTAGGTCGATATTCATAACGTTCTGACAGATCAATGTTTATTAGCCTACTCTTGGTGTCTACTTAATGTGCTCTTTTTGGTCTGTCTTCCTTTGCTTGTATAGTACCTGTTAATATGTTATGTAGAACAGGTGTCATCTTTCTCTGTTGTCGAGAATATATTCTTCTTCATATTTCTGACAGTTAGGGTTCAAATGCTTCAAATGGCTGTGAGCATTATCGGACTTAACATCTGAGGTCATCAGTCCCCTAGAACTTAGAAGTACTTAAACCCAACTAACCTAAGGATATCACACACATCCATGCCCGAGGCAAGATTCGAACCTGCGACCGTAGCGGACTCGCGGTTCCAGACTGCAGCGTCTATAACCGCTCGGCCACCACGGCCGGCTGACAGTTAGGGGTCTACATTGTGTTTAAATCGAGTGATCAATGTGAGCAGAACAAAAAAATGAATATATACATAGTGTGGGTACAATATATATGTGGTGGCCGAGCGGTTCTAGGCGCTTCAGTCTGGAGCCGCGCGACCGCTACGGTCGCAGGTTCGAATCTTGCCTCGGGCATAGATGTGTGTGATGTCCTTAGGTTAGTTGGGTTTAAGTCTAGGGGACTGATGACCTCTGATGTTAAGTCCGATAGTGCTCAGAGCCATTTGAACCATTTGAACCCTAACTATATGATGTTATTTGGACATGTGTCCGGAAACGCTTTATTTCCACGATAGAGCTCATTTTAATTTCGTCAGTATGTACGCTCAACGGAGCACGTTATCATGATTTCATACGGGATACTCTGCCTGTGTTGCTAGAACATGTGCCTTTACAAGTACGATAAAACATGTGGTTCATGCGCGATGCAGCTCGTGCACATTTCAGTCGAAGTGTTCGTACGCATCTTAACAACAGATTCGGTGACAGATGGATTGGTAGAGGCGGAACAGTTCCATGGCCTCCACGCTCTCCTGACCTCAACCCTCTTGACTTTCATTTATGGGGGCAGTTGAAAGCTCTTGTCTACGCAACCCCTGAACCAAATGTAGAGACTCTTCGTGCGCGTACTGTGGACGGATGTGATACAATACGCCATTTTCCTGGGATGCATCAGCGCATCAGGGATTCCATGCGACGGAGGGTGGATGCATGTATCCTCGTTAACGGAGGACATTTTGAACATTTGAAGTCACGCTGGTACGTTCTGTTGCTGTGTGTTTCCATTCCATGATTAATGTAATTTCAAAAGAAGTAAGAAAATGAGCTCTAACATGGAAAGTAAGTGTTTCCGGACACATGCCCACATTACATATTTTCTTTTTTGGAAAGTTTGAAGTTTGCCCGTACCTTTTTGTAACACCCTATATGGGGTGTAAATTTGAAGTTGACAAAGCAGAGTAACACGAAAAATAAGCTTCACACAAAAAATATGTAGAATCCAAACTTGATTATTTTCGAGGCGGACATCTGCTGGTGCTAAAATTAGCCCGCCACCCTATCCCTCTACGGGTGGGTCAGAAGGCAACTTTAAAATTTCAAATGGGAACCCCCATTATTTTACTGCAGAATCAGATTCTACATTAAAAAAAACTACATAAAAGACTACGTACATTTTGTCTTAAACATTTGTTTCGTTTCTTGGTGTAATTCAAGAACATCCATGTTCTCATTTTTTCGTGGAAAATGGTTACGGTTAGATGAGAAATACTTACTTGTATTAACTTCGTAAATTTTGATTCTCTAAAACTAAAACTCTCCCTCTCTCCCAATATGGTGGGGTTTGAGAAAGAGGAATTCGAGTTTTACAAATGTTGGCAAACAAAACTTATCCAAATCTGCGGAAAAAATATGTCTCTGCATATTTTTGGTGATGACAACGGGAAAACTGCAACATATGCAAGCCAGAAGCGTTGTAGTTGTGAGCATGAATGTTTGCCAACCGAGGGTAGTTGCTGGGGCCACAGATCTGCTGTGACTGGCTGAATACGTGCCTTTCCTGCAGCGTGAAACCCACCCTCATTACTTCCTTCGTATCTATCAACTCTAAACGAATTCTTAACAGAACACAATTGGTTTGTGATGACCCACCTCATTGATTTTATTCTCATTTTCAAGATAGGTGGTCCAGGTGTTGCACACAATTATAGACCTGTATCGCCAACATTAACTTGTTTCAGAATTATAGAACCTGTGATGTGTTCACGAATTATGAGGTCTCTAGAGAGTAAGAAACCCCTCCATAAAAACCATCAAGCATTCCGTAAACAGAGGTCTAGCGAACATCTGCCCGCTGTGTTCGTTCAGGAAATTCATAGCAGCGTAGACAAAGGCGTCCAAGTTGATACCGAGATCCTTGACTTTTAAGAAGAAATCCAATATAGTTCCATTGTCGTAGTGAACAAAATGTGAGCTTGCCTAGTATCAGACCAGATTTGTGATTGGATTCTACCCATTCTAAGAGAAAGTCATTACGTTATCGTCAACGGTATGAAATATATAGTGGACAATGGCGGTAAGCGTATGGAATCGGAATAATTATTAATAGTCTTTTCGTCGTCATACTGAAGAAAGATATTTCGTTATCTTCAGACCAAGAGTCCAATAATAGCAATAAATGATTATCTGCAACTTGTATGAAGACGTTTCTGACATAATTTTGAAACCTGTTTCTTTCATTTTTCCAGATTTTGTTACGTCGATTTCAAGACTTAGGCAACTAAACAGTAGTAGCTTTTTTTTGGGGGGGGGGGGGGGGAGGGGAGGAACAATTTGCCTTGACGTCACTGAAGAAAGATATGAAGCTGCGGAAACAGTAATCCACTGATACTTACCTTTGGCATTTTGGTATGCGAGTGTGTAATCGACTGCAAGGTGATACGGTCTTTTCTCCCTCGAAATGGTGAAGTGCAGTCTTCACACAGATCTTCAATTAAACCTTACTGACTGGCTTTAAAAACAGCATTTAGGGGAAAAAAGAAGCTTCATTTTATGTCAGCTACGAATTGTCTCTGTATGACTACCTATTAATGACATCTCCTCTACATGTTTACTTGAAGTAAACTCCGTAATTTTGCAGCCTTCTTATCCGTATAATTTCCTGGTATGTTTAACTAGATTGAAGAAGCCTGGAAACCAAAAACGATCATCTCGCAATTCAGAGTGATCATTCCTGTAGGTGTCCATCGCTAACGGTGGATTGATTTTCACTAGCAGTTCTAAATCTTTAGAATAGTCTTTCTTGCACAATTTTTCAGTTTTCATTTCGGCGCGTATTTTGAAGTTCGTGTAAATCTTCCTTGCTTTTTTACGGTTTTCTTTCAGATTTTACTAAACACAGTGTAACTACAAACATTTTCTCCCTCGTTCACTTAACCAAAGAATTTACAGACGTTTTTGTCACTAAAAGCTATTACTGCTTTCCTTAGCATAGGGAAGTAGGGTATTGTTGTTCTGGACTTTAATTGGCACAACTATCATCGCTTGAAATACAATGCACGGAATCGCCCTAGTTATATCCTATTTCTTCCAATATTTTCACAATTTCTGACGAAATGTCGACACCATCATAATGAATGTCCAAGAAATTAACTAATACATGACACACATGTAGTTCTTCAGAAGAAATAGATGACTTCGATTACACGTTACATTCTTAATATTTGGCCTACGCTAAGTTGAAAACATTAACTGGATTAGTTGCTGATAAGTCTTCCGGTCTGTGTGGTCGTGGTCGAAGAAGCTTTCGGTTCCTGAAGTTTCACTCAGAGCTGCGCCGGACCTTCGGAGGTAGTCCTGGTGACGCTGAGTGTTGCCAACAGACGAGAGCGGCATAAATATTGTGTAAAGTGAACGTGGTCGAGTTCACACGTGACAAGCAGAGGTAATCTATGCCAGAGATAAAAACTAACCCTCGATTGTCAACTGTCAGCGATCGATTCTGCAGAGCCACTGTCCAATGAGTTTCATGGCTTCTTCATTTCTGTTAAAATTAATACTTTGCTTCTATATAGTAGTGGATAATAGTTTGTCGTAGTAGGTAAAATTTTGGTTTATCCTTTACAGATCGAAGCGCTTGACCTTTTTTTTATGTGTTAGATAAAACACGCTCCTTGGTCAGCAAGTGGAGTATATAAGATACCGTGTACTCGTGGAGTGATCTACATTAGACCTACCAAGATAAGTGTGAATACAAGACTGAAAGACCATAAAAGTCTTTGCAGACTGAGGCAAACAGAAAAATCAGTGGCTGTTGAGGATCTCAGTTGTCACAGCATCACCAGGAGCACCTCGAAAGATGATAAAATCTTCTATGGTTGACAGCCGAGTCAATGTGTTGTCTTCCAGCAACGTTTCAGCAAGTTACTTACTTGTTATCTTCAGGGGAGCTGTCGGGTTCATGTCTCGCCCGTGGCTTCCCCCCCCCCCCCCCCCCCACCTCCACGCACCACAGCGCCGATTCCTCTCGCGCCTTATTGGTACGACTGGCGCCGAAGATGCAGAGAAGCCCGTGTTCCAGCTGCTATAAATATCCGGAAGAGACATGAACCCGACACTTCGCCTGAAGAAGGCAAGTACGAAACTTGCTGAAACTTTGCTGTAAAACAAACCATTGACTCGGCTGTATACCAGAGAAGATTGTATCATCTAGATTCGCCGAGAACGCCTGCATTCTCATATACCTCTAAAGATATTTGCACAGCTCTGGGCGGAACGTCAGAAAGAGAAAAGTTTCATGACATCCGCTTGTGAAAGGCTTTATTGTATTATTAATTGGATTCCACATTACTGTGAAACTCCGGAACCTGCACAAAGACAGATACTAATTATCATGGATATTAAATGAATTGCAAATTAGAGCGGCTAGTGACTGAACCAGTACGTCAGAGAAAATATCAACAGAAACTGATATTCGGATTACAAATACGATCGCTTTGTACCGTATTGTGTGTTTACCGATGTGACATCAACAAAGGATGTGTGCCCTCCAGTTTGTACTATAGCTGGCTGCTGCAGCTACTACAGGGTATACATTTCTCTGTCCCCCTGGCGAGCTACGAATTTGGCAATTTGCAACATTTTCTAAAAAAAAAAAACTTGCAGTGTGTGTCAGCAGTTAAAATTTTGACATTGTTTCTCTTTCGGTGCATTCCTCTCGTGTAAAAGAAAAAATCAATGCAGGTTCAGCGTGTCGGATTGGCCCGTCCCTTGTAAACAGTCTCCGGCGGTCGTCTTGAGAGCACACGTGGTGGCTCTTCGGATCTGGCGCGCGTCGCGTTCTCTCTCTGGCGGCCCGCCGGGGCCTGCACTGGACGGGGGGCGGGTGGGGCCACTGGAGCGTGGCCGGCGGCGGCTCTGTTCGTTCGGAGTGGCAGCCGTCAAAGACTGCTGAGCGACGCGGCGCGGCGGTGAATTTAACATGCGCCTCTGCCCGCCCGCTTGTCTGCCCGCGCTGGCACGATCGATGGCCGGCGGTCACGGCCGCTGCGGGCATCGCCGACCGTTCCCAGGCTCTCCTTCTGTGGCCACTGCTTCCAGGTAAACTGTCAGCGCGGCGCATCGCCATCGAGCTACAAATATTTATTTTATCGATTTCAGGCAAAGCCAATTTCACGAGCCACATAATGATGCAAAAAGGACATTTAACCGACTTCATTACAAAATACTATATTGCAGTGCCTGTGTCGTCATTACAAAAAGTAAAACACAATTCAGCGAGCTAGTTCGTCTATAAAGTACATTAGTCTGACTGCACCATTGCAGTGAAAACCAAAAATTTCTGATAAGAATTCCAGTCGTACATCGTCCTTCCAAAATGTTCAGAGACTGATTTTGTTCGTTGCGTATAAGCAACGTCAGCGCAGTAGCTACCGTGACACCTCGAACTAACTACTGTAAACAGCAGATGTGCATTATACCAGTCGGCTGTGGGCAGACAGGGTTAACCCTAGATTACTAAACCTTCGTAAAATTACGATTGCTGTAGGCTTACAAACACGACATTTTGTACTTGATTTGGCTTGTACCACTGGAGATCTAATAATGGTTCAAATGCCTCTGAGCACTATGGGTCTTAACATCTCAGGTCATCAGTAACCCTATAACTTAGAACTACTTAAACCTAACCAACCTAACGATATTACACACATCCATGCCCGAGGCAGCATTCGAACCTGCGACCATAGCGGTCGCGCGGTTCCAGACTGAAGAGCCTAGAACCGCTCGGCCACTGCGGCCGGCGATCTAGTAATGGCAATTAACTAACGCGTAACATATAAATTGTGACTTCCTTCGAATGAAATGTGGATTAGTTAACATTACGATGTTTTAGGAGGAATCTAACATTCCTCCCCCCTTCTCCCCCCCCCTCACTACACCACACACACACACACACACACGTTTGGCTGTCTAGGTTTAAGTGGCGGACATGTGGCCGTAGTGTAGCTACGAGCAACGTTGTTGAGTAACAAATCGTAATGGAGCAGCGACAAATCTGAAAATCAAGAGAATGTTTTGAAGAAGAAAAATATTTGTGCCGCGCATTTAGGTCTCAGGACTAAAAGAACGATGCATCACTGAAATTCAGAATGCGGGCTGTTCTTTTCTGGAAGAAAACCATCACTGGTGGGTACAGTTAGTGATGGCGCGCAAGTTGAGCAACATCTCATATAAGGACTTTCATGACAGTTTCACGTCGCTGCATAAACATTATGTAAGATGCAGTCAGGTAAGGGAAGACTTCGTAGAACACATGAATGATTAAACACAACCATCTACACTTTTATTTAATTTTAACAATCTAGTCTCTAAACTGTATGGACTGATGGGATGTAAATAACAATGAGACATAAAAAAAACTTCCGCTCTAAAATGTATGGATTGATGGGATGTAAATAACAATGAAACATAAAAAAACTTCTCAAATTTTAAAGTTCCTTTTCACAAAGACGGATAAATTGGCAGATATATTTGGCAACGGATCTATTCATCAAACTAGGAGCTATTCTAAGGAAAAGTGAATCCTCAATTTTGAAAATAATGTACAAAGTAATATTTCTTGGATAGATTTTTTTATCACATTCTGATAGTACGAGGGGCGTTCAATAGGTAATGCATCACACTTTTTTCTGTATGCAAGTTGGTTTTATCCAGGGTTCCAGAACACCAAATTATTCCCCGCACTCTTGGCTACAAAACCTTAATTTTCAACATAATCTCCATTCAATGCGACTGTGTTACGACATCTTACTGGGAGCGGCTGTATGCTAGCATTGTACCACTGTACTTGTCGACGCAGAGCCTACGTCTTGCTACATCAACCACCTCCCCATCATCGTCACGATCAACCTCGTCACACGCTATCAAATCTGCACAAGTGGTCCTTCGTTGCTCTTTTTGGGCTTGTGCTAGGCGGCGAGGAACCCCGTTGTCACACACCTTTGCGTACCCCAACTGGTTGTCAGTGCTACCAACAGAGACGGTCATTTCTGCAGCGATGTGTTTGTTTGTGATCCGTCGAACACCTCGAATGAGCACGGACGCATCGCCCAACGACTCACCGTGCTTTTGTTCACGGCAGGTCCCCATAGACATGTAAATCTACTATATCTGGTTGTCCACCAAAATAGTGCCCTGCAGCAACGCATCTCCGTTGCAGACGCTATTTTGAAGACTACGTATAGCTCCACCTATCGGAATTACAGGGGTCGAAGCAGGAATATTCCACGATGTCCCACAAAAAATTCTGCATTTTTCCTACCTAAACTGGCTGAGAAAAAATGATTAGCATCATTTATGGAACGTCATTCTTTTATGTAAAATATCCTCCTCAGTGAAGCAGGCATCACAGCTTGGAGGGGTTATTAACTTTAGCAGTACTCGTATTTTAGTACCATTCATGCGACCTGATATTTCTCTGTTAATAGTAAAATTTTCACTTGTTGTGAGCGCCGAGTAGAGAAACCAATGTTAAAGTATAATCAGATACTGAATCCCCAGACATGTGTGCCTTTGATTATCCGCTTCCTGTCCACTAAGAATATCCGTTCCGTTTGTTAATGAAGAAAACGACAAAAACCAATATGGCTAAAAAACAATTTATTAAAAGACCGGTTTCGACAGAGCTATGCTGTCATCATTCAAATCATCAGATCCGTTGATGACAGCATAGCTCTGTCATCCAATGAAATGGTTTTTTAGCGGTCTTGGCTGCAGATAGCCCCCAAACTGAGAATGTCAGGAATATATAATGTCCATTCACTTTCAACTTTGCTGGCGAGTGTACCATGAAAATCGCTGTATGGTAATGGATGCTCCGCCATTTTCACCACTAGTCTATAATTTACCCTTGGTCTGCAATTTAGTTACACCCAAAACCAATATGTCCCGATATCCCTTGTACATGAATCGCCTTACGCAGCTCATTTCAGTGTTGGGTCTTCTCAGCATATCCTGAGCCAACGGGTTTACAGTTTTTTCATCGGCTGCCCCTATCAGAGACCGTAGGGCACTCGTCTGGACAGAATATCTTAGGATTTTATAGAGTTGTAAGGAGCACTTTGACTAATAGGTTCAAATGGCTCTGAGCACTATGGGACTCAACTGCTGTGGTCATTAGTCCCCTAGAACTTAGAACTACTTAAACCTAACTAACATAAGGACATCACACACATCCATGCCCGAGGCAGGATTCGAACCTGCCACCGTAGCAGTCGACGGTTCCGGACTGCGCACCTAGAACCGCGAGACCACCGCGGCCGCTTTGACTAATTGCCCATAACTCAGTGGTTAGCATATAGATGCTTCTGTTCGTAGCAAGAAGTACCAACCGAGAGCAATTACGATCTAACTGTGACAGTGTAGTGGCTCCCAATCACTCAGGGGTACACATCCTTTAGTTATGTGAGCGTCACATATAGCACATGAATTTTAGAAGAGATATCGTTTTATTGACATCACATACCCCTGCAAAACTGATATTAACATTATGCTGTCGTATATCTCTGGAAAAAGTTCGGTTTCGTGCAAGTGAGACGCGTTTATTGTAACTAAACCATGGAGTAGACAGATCTTAATGTACTGAATTAATCTTGCACAGCGTACACACAGAACGAGGTGACCACCGCTCCAAACAAAGCAGACTCCTACGAAAATTAAACGTCAGAGGAGCGTGCGCCTCACAGATATTACTCACAAGTCAACCATAAGCTCTAAGGGAGAGTCCTCTAGCAGCGCAGTCAGAGAAAAGGTCAGTACGAATGAAAATTGGAGGCTGCCCACGAAAATACAACAGGAATATACCGATGCTGCACAGAAACAGAAGTACCAAAATCGACTAATCTAATATAATGTCTTTGTCTACCTCGGCGAGGTGAGCTAATATGGAGACCTCGGCTTGCCAGTCGAGTGAGATCGTCTAACTGGCGCGACGTTTCAGTGAGTGTCACAGTCATCATCTCCTGTGAAGTCCACTGAACTTGCACAGACTAGGCACATTGCCTTAGGGAAACTCAGTAACCGTTATATTACATACTTCAGTCTCTGGTAGTATTTATTACCAAGTTTCAGTTTAAAAAGAAAGAAAAATGGAAATGACAAAATGCCGGGAATCTAATTTACAAATCAATCATATATATATATTTTTCGCATCCTACATCCTTTTCAACCAGGCTTTGGTCTTTCTCTAAGCCGGCTGGAGTGGCCGAGGGTTCTAGGCGCTACAGTATGAAACTGCGCGACCGCTACGGTCGCAGGTTCGAATCCTGCCTCGGGCATGTATGTGTGTGATGTCCTTAGGTTAGTTAGGTTTAAGTAGTTCTAAGTTCTAGGGGACTGATGAAGTCAGAAGTTAAGTCCCATAGTGCTCAGAGCCATTTGAACCATTTTTTTTTCTTTCTCTAAAATTTCAATAACTAAATTGATGATGCCTTAATGCCATTAGCAGTTTCCTATCAGCCGATTCCCTCTTTTAGTCATGTTGTGCCACAAATTTCTTTTTTCCCCACAGTTCAATGTAGTGCCCTCTCATTAGCTATTCGATCTACCTAAGTAATGTCAATATCCTTCTGTGGAACCTCATTTTGAAAGATGCTACTCTCTTCTTGCGTGAACTGTTTGAACTTCTTGTTTCCACGTTTCACTTCCCTACAAGGCTACAATCCATACAGATTCCGTCAGGAAGGAAATGTACCCTTAAATTCATATTCTGCGTTAGTAAATTTCTATCTACCAGAACGGATTTTCGTCTATTGCCAGTCATCATTGTATATCCTCTCTGCTTCAGCCATCGTCAGTTATTTAGTTTCGAAAGTGGTAAAACTTATCTACTACTTTTAGTGAAATTGTATTAGCATCACCTGATTTAATTCATCTACAGTGCATCAGCCTTGTTTCACTGTTGTTCATGTAACCACTTTCCAACACACTGTCTATTCTGTTCACCTGTCCTTCCAAGTCCTTTAAATGTCACTGGCCACAGCCGTGCCTCACGCATACACAGCAATACGTACTTGAATCCATAACGTAATGTAAAGCAAACTGGAGAGGCCCTCACACTGACAACATTTTTGCACTCTTATTCTATGGACCCGAAGGATACAGTTAACTATGGATTAGTTAGTTGGTTACTTAAACTGCAAGTCTTTAAACCTGATTGTGAGAAAAAGCTTTCTCATAGTGAAAGCTTGCCAAAATTTAAGTGACTACTGGTAGCTGGCGCTCGCGAATGAACATTAAGAGGCCAAAAAGAAACAATTATTACTTCAATTTACTATTAGACTAGTGGGAGCCGGTAGAAAAATGAACACAAAGACAGCAACAGGCAAAAAACAGAGAGAACAGATAAGATAAGAAAATACACCATCGATAATTTGTGAAGGAAGTCGCTTTATTTATTTAACAAGTACCCTGTTTTTTTTTCTAATAGTAGAAATTTAAGCCCTACTCTTCACTGTCAAGTGCTATACTGGACACCCTGTATAGTTGCTGCCACAGCTCACCCCGCAATCAAACATCGATCAAGATTTCGACCCTTTATCAAACAAGAAGGAGGTCCAACAGGTGACTGCTCTGGGTGCCAGAAGTCCAGCTATACACAGGGGTTTGCCTGAGAGCTGCGGAACGACATAGAATTTTAATGCATAATCTATTAACGGATGAGCAGTTATGAGAAATATCTCCCAAGGCGACACAGACCTGGACAACACGACGTATAACCTTCAAAGCGACCGCCAGCAAATAACGACCAGAGGATGGCAGAAAATTCTTCTTGTACAGCCGAAATCAGTGGTGGTAATGATGCCGGGCCTCTGGGGCCTGAAGCGAAGTCGACAATCTAACTCCTCCCGGGGATCGCAGGAGAGCTTCTGTTAAGTTTGCAAGGTAGAAGACGAGGTACTGGCACAAGTAAAGCTGTGAGGAGGGGGGGTGAGTCGTGCTTGGGAAGCTCAGATGGTGGAGCACTTGCCCGCGAAAGACAAAGGTCCCGGGTTCGAGTCTCGCTCGGGCACACAGTTTTAATCTGCCAGGAAGTTTTAGTGTTATTCACTGTTGCCTAGTAGACAGAGATCTGTAAGTTACTTATTCCGTTGTTGCACAGCGTGGCTATCGTTAATTCTAGTTACTCCATTTTTTGGCATTCTTTCATTTAGTGGCTGTCATGTTTTATGCTGCAGTTGCTAATCCCTGACTGAGTGAATTTTAGTAATTGTATCAAGAGCGTTAAGAGGTTTATAATATTTTAGTAAAATAATTCAAGGCATTAATCCGCTCTTCTTGAGTTAACTGGTCATACTGCGAGTTAGCGCTTTATTCCCTTGAAATAAATTCGCTTACAGGATTAATTTGTTCTTCTTGAGCTATTGTTACTGGAGAGTGAAATGGTGAAGTAGTGTTGATGTCTCACATGCGTCCTTCTTATGGTTGGAATCTTTTAAATAATGAATATGCTTGTAAATAGTGACTAGGAGCATATCCATTCTAGGTAGTATTTGATTCTATTTTTCGAGAGTAAATAAATAGTTTTTTTTTTTTTTAATTTGCGCACACCGATGAACGTAGAACATCCCTTCAAATCCTATTCCTGTTACACGTGTTCTTTTGATCAGATACTGCACTTTTATAACACGCAAGTCTTAATACTGGAAGTAGGTATACGAAAGGCCTTCGACCCTCTCAGTCATTTAACTATGAAAATTATATGAAAACGACGAGTTTTCGCGAAATCCTCAATGGGGCGGTGCGTTGAAACACAATGCATTGATTAAACCACCAAATACAGCCTTCAGTTGCAGACAACAAAATTCAGAATGGTGTCTCCTAAGCTGTGCTTCTATAGTAAATATGATCTTTATTGGCCACGTTCTTCTCAGCTTTCACGTTTCGTGTGTGGACGGAATTAGCAAGGCGGAAGGAACAAATTTATGTGAAAGCCTTACTGGCAAGGAGTAATCTCAGAGACTGCAATATAAATGCCTGTGTGAACTGCAACCTTCCACTTCGTACAGTGAGACTCGCCAGTGAACCTGGACGACAATAGTACTGGGATTCCTGGCGGTGAATCGTATGAAGCTCCACATGGAATTGCTAATTGACGTGTCGGTTAGACCATAATTGACGTTAGCTTCACTGGAAAGTTCGTACTTTCAGTGCAGTTAAGTGTGTCGAATACAAAGACGCACATTGAAAAAAGTAATAATATTACGTCAGACTGCCAAGTTACAACGCTTAAGGAACGAAGTGAGCTACAAGTACTTCTTTAAAAAATGTCAAACCTATACACTATCATGTCCAGTAACTGACAAACAGAACTACTTGGGGATAAATTTCTGACAAAAAGTCGATTTGTTTCGCTATAACACATAGCGACTAATCGGGAAAAGTAGGTGCAGTTAAGTTTTGGCTAAATGTCAACAGTTCAAGAAATAAATGCATAGAGATAGAAAGTGGACTACAGGAGTATAAGAACAACGAGGGTGTGAGAAAAAAAATGTAAACGAATTTACGAATTCAAATATTTGAGGAAATGACTCCTCCCACATTCCCGCATTGAGAGAACTGGCGCCACCACAGGTGCACCAACCTCAACGCCGTACGTCTCAGCTGCCCCCTCCTCCCACACCCGCCATTTCCACCGGTTGAAAGCAGTATGAGCTGTGTGTACCGCCACTCCCAGTCAAGACAGTAATAGGGACCTTTTCCATCGGAGGAGGCACCCAGCTGTGCTGCGCCAGAGGTAACGAAACAACTGAGAGACGCTCTCTCAGACCCATTTCGTTGCTGTTCTTAGCCGACTGCACTTCATGGCTAGTGTTATGCCAGAGCCAAGGTAGCCCCTGAGGGCCGGCAACCTATATTACACCACAAAGGACGGGGTTGTCTATGTCCAAGGCGTACCAAAAGCACTGTGGTAAACACCAGCTATTTACATAAAAGATAATGGAAACAGACATTCCGAGCACTACTTCCTGCAGGGGGAGCTCGAGCCACGGCCTGCAGAAAGTATCACTACGCCAAAACCTGACTGGCTGGAGACAGCTATTTAGGGGCTGGAACAAGCCTCGAAGTTCAGTTCACTCCAGATGCTGACATCGTGGACTTCCACCACTGAAGATTACGTCTTCGTCTCTGACTTGGATTTTTACTAGTGTGTGTGTGTTACCACGAAGCTTTGTGGAATATTAGAAGCGAACTCTTGTTTGCCTTAATTAGGAGACATTTACTGGCATCGTAATTGTTACCTTTTTTTGTTGTTTAGTCAATCTTGTAAATTTACGTAAATAAAAGTTGTGTTCGTGAAAAATTGCGAACTGTCAGTCAAAATAACCAGCAGCAGTGTGGTAGTTGCCATCATTTCGAGTTACCTTTGTTGGCTTTCATCATCTTAAAAGCAGCATGTGTAAATTGAGTCAACTTCAGTCAAAATGTTTAGCGGTGGAATTCTCGAGGTGGTTTCGTCCTTGATTAAGGTGTAAATTTGCAGTTTGCACTACGAGCGTCTCTCATTATGCTCCCACTTATGTTATAGCGGTAAGCTTTGCCGCACTGCCACTGTATACGCGTATTACGTGACTCGTCGTGGCAAACTACTTTCGTTCGTGATTCTCTATTCACAAGATTCATCTTTGTGTTCCCCTCTTTATCATTACTTCTAATTTGATTCTATACCATTTTTATTTATGCTATGGATTGCAAACCCATGAAGTCAAGATTGCATAAGAAATCAATCCAAATAAAGAAGACTTCATGTGCAATCCTCATAAATCGCCAGGTCCCGATGCCCTCCCGTTAGAGTTTTACAGGACCTACCACCAATTACTGACGGCTGCCGGGAGGGACATAACGCATGTCGCGACTCAACTTCTTCTGAAGCACAGCCTCCTGGTGTCTTCCTAAAAGGATTGTTCGTTCCTGTCCATAAACCAAACGGTGGAACCTCCGTCAGTGACTATCGTCACCTATCGCTCCTGAACTGTGATATGAAGATCTTCACGCGGCTTTTGGCAGCACGCCTGCTTTGTGAGTCTACGATTGTTACTAACAGTCAGCTGTGAGTACCGAAGGACCAAGGAGGTCTCAATATCTGCCACGTCAAACACCGAGCAACAGCCTACCATCGTGCAATGGCCGTTTTTGTAAGCACACGAGTCGAAATGTGGCGACGCCCTCCTAAATGTCTCACCAGCCTCCTGATGAAGGCCTTACCCCGATCTCACTCATTGCCCCAGTGCCGCTGACAGACGTCGCAGCGCTCTTTTCCTACTTGAACTGTTTCTTTCCTGAATGTAGCTACATCAGGACCGTGCTTCTGCCTCCACGTCTACTGACGCGAAGGTAATTTATGCCTCACTGCAATGGGGGCTCCTGCGGAATGTGATTGGAGAAAAACGTCCCCTCGTTCAGTGGAATGTCGTGTGGCGGGCACTTCAAGCACCTACTCTTACGTCGGACGTACAATCCACCTGGTATGTCACGGTTATGGCAAGCAGGTCTGTCAGTCTCCAACGGATCCACCTGGTGTCATCTACATTTCGTACAACGTGTGGCGTCCAAGACGACGATGGCCATCGATTTATTTGCGGTGAGTCGAGTAATGTTTGGGTTTTACTTCGCCAGATGCTGGCGTCCATCACACTCACTACTCCTGACAGCATCAGTGATTCTGTTCCCGGCATGGACAATTTTCCGTTTGCAGTGGTCTCCTCGGTGACTTGGGTTATCGCGCATGCAGTCCATTATTACCTCTTACCGACCGACATTCTGCAGTTGTCAAGAACTCAAAGTACCAACAATATTTCTGGAGCTTTCTCAATAGCGCTATTCACAACCCCCTCCCCTTCCTCCCCACAGCTGGATCTTCCATACAAAGAGCAACTGGCATATGACCCTCATTCCATTTTTCAGAGTCGATTCTCTCAACGGTTATTCATACACACGTCCGAGAAGATGTGTATCGAACATCTCCCCATGTGTCCCCACCACGCTGAATTTTCTTTCCCGCTGATATCTAAGGTGCTGGTGCGACGGAGATTGATTCGTTCATGACAAAGAAGACAATAATACAAAATTAATAAATAAATGAAAACAGGAAATTATTATTATTAAACAAAGGCGCCTTCCTTGTATCCTCTTTCATATTTCTTTAGATAGAAGTTAATGAATCTTTCATGATAGGAGCCAACGTATGAAGCGGTGGAGATCTCTTTTTGTGGCTTCTTCTTAAAAATTTAGAGAAAAAGCGGCGGTGGCATTAGCTTCCCTTTTTTGTAGTTTTAGATAATTTCAGGAATGCGAGGATAAATTTAACAATCTGAAAAGGGAAATGCTAAGGCGCAGGTTAGACGTAGTGGGCTCAGTGAAGTTAAATGGAAAGAAAACAAGAATTTCTGGTCAGATGACTGTAGAAGAATAACAGCAGCAGAAAGTGATATAACTATCCTACGATTCCTTGTGAATAGGAAGGTAGGGCATAGAGTAAGTTACTGTGAACAGTTGAGTAGAATAATAATCGACAGCAAATCAATACCGACAACACTAGTTCAGGTATACATGAAGAATTAGAGAAAGTGTATGAGAAACTTTAACGTGTAATTCAGTATGTAAAGGGAGATGAAATTCTAATAGATTGGTGCTAGAAATTAGAGAAGAGAAAGACTAATTACGTTCTACAATAATTTTTAGCTAGTAATAGCGAATACGTTGTTGAAGAATCAAGAGAGGAGGTGGTGTAATTGGAAAAGGCAGAGAGATACGAAAAGATTTCAGTTGGATTACATCATGGTTAGGCAGAGATTCCGTAATTGGATAATGCGTTGTAAACCGTACTCAGGAGCAGATACTGACTCAGACCACAACTTAATGTTGATGAAGACTTGGCTGAAGTTTGACTAGTCAGGAAGAATAAATGCACAAAGAAGTGAGACACGGAAGTACTAAGCAATTAAGAGATGCGCTTAAAGTTATGTGAGGCCACAGATTCTGTGATAAGGAATAGCTCAGTAGACAGTTTAGATGAAGTGGAATGAACATCTATAAAAAGAACAATCACATAATTTAAAAAGAAAAGCATAGATGCAAAGAAGCTAACTGCGAAGAAACCTTGCGTAACAGAAGAAATAGTTCAGTTGATCGATGAAAGAAGGACGCACAACAATGTTCAGGGAAATTCAGTAACATAGAAATACAAGTCACTTAGTAGTTAAGTAAACACGAAGAGCAGGGAAGCTAAGGCGAAATGGCTGATAAAACATGTGAAAAAATCGAAAAAGAAATGATTAACGGAAAGACTGGTTCAGCATATTGAGACGTCAAAATAACATTTTGTGAAATTAAAGGAAACCTGGTAACATTAAGAGTGCAATGGGAATTCCCCTGCTAAATGCAGAGGAGAGTGCGGATAGGTGGAAATAGTATAGTGAAGGCCTCTGTGGGGGAGAGGGGTGGGGAGATTTGTCTGATGTGATAGAAGAAGGAACAGGAGTCGGTCAGAAGAGTAGGGGATCCAGTCAGAATTTAAGAGAGGTTTCGAGAACTTATGATCAAATAAGGCAGAAGGGCTAGTTATCATACCAGCAGAATTTCTAAAATAATTCGGGGAAGTGGCAACAGAACGACTTTTCACGTTGGCGTGTAGGGTGTATGAGTCTGGGAACATCCCATCTAACTTTCGGAAAAATATCATCCACACAATTCCGGAGACTGCAAGAGCCGACAAGAGCCAGAATTAGCTCACAATCAGTATAAAAGCTCACGCTCATAGGTTGCCAACAAGAATAATATACAGAAGGATGGAAAAGAAAATTGAGGATGTGTTAGATGACGATCAGTTTGGCTTTAGGAAAGATAAAGGCGTCAGACAGGCAACTCTGACGCTGATAAAGAAAAATCTAAACACATTCATATGATATGTCGTCCTGGAAAAAGCATTTCACAATGTCAAATCGTGTAAGATGTTGGAAGTTCTGAGGAATGTAGGAATAAGGTATAGGAAATATTCAAAATGTACAAGAACCAAGAGGGAACAGTAAGAGTGGAAGACCATGAAGGAAGCGATCGGATTAAAATGAAAGGTTCAAAAATGGAATCAAAATTAAGGTGAAAGGATTTCAGTGATTAGATTCGCTGATGACGCTGCTACATACAGTGAAGGTGAAGAGGAACTATAGGATCTGATGAATGGAATAAACAGTCTACTGGGTACAGACTATAGACTGAGAGTAAATCGAAGAAAGACGAAAGTAATGAGAAGTAGCAGAAATGAGAACAGTAAGAAACTTAACATCAGGATAAGCGATCAGAAAGCAGATGAAGTTAAGTAATTCTGCTGCCTGCCAGCAAAATAACCCATGCCGGATGGAGCAAGGAGGACATAAAAAGCAGACTATCGCTGTGCCAAGAAATGTCTGCTAGCATCAAACATAGGTGTTAAATTGAGGAAGATATTTCTGAGACAGTACGTTTGGAGCACAGAATTGTATGGTGGTGAGACATTGGCTGTGGGAAAATCGAAAGAGAAGAGAATCGAAGACTTAGGAAAGAACTATATGGAAAATAGCAAAGAGAAGAAGGGACAGGATGATAGGACATGTGTTAAGCCATCAGAGTATAACTTCTGCGGTACTAGAGAGATCTGTAGAGGGTAAAGGCTGTAGGGGAACAAAGACTGGAAAGCAGAGAAGTTGGGTTCGTGGCGTGCCGTATCAAACCAGTCAGTAGACTAAAACAAGTCGATTTATAGGCAAATACAAACAGTTAGCAGTCTCGTTGTAAACTATTTTTCAGTTTTTACGGTGGCATTTGGAGAAAAATAATTGATAAAAAGTTTACGCTGCATATCGTATACTACGATATTTCTCCTAATGCACCATAAAATAGTAATTTTGAAAAAATGCAAGCTTATCGCTGATTGGGTCCAGTATTTCACTTGCGTATATGCGTTATAAACGTTATGTGGACACAAACTTCACACAGAAGCATGAATTGTTACGTTAGATCATGTGCCAACAAATTAGGCATTACGTAGTAAATAAAGGTAACGTGTTTATAATCTGACAACTAGTTCGAGCAGCAACATAATGAAACTGTTGTAGAAGATGCCAGAAGGAAATAACAGTCTGCACCAACAGTGGCCTTGTGTTTATCGTTTTGTCAACGCAACGCCCAGATTATTCTGTAATATCGGGTGCTAGACAAACACACAGGTCTTTGTTTGCGACTCTGTGTTTGCTGAGACGGGCTTTAATCACAGCAGGATGGAAACTAAGGCGTCAGCTTTGCAAACTTCAAAGTGTGGCGTTGATGCTAAGGCCCGTAATGAATCTGCGCGGAACACACTGCAAAGATGGAGTGTTACAGGTGCAGAGAAGAGGTAAAGAAAATTCACACTAAGGTCATAAGCATCGTTAACGAAAATAAATTAGCTGAGAAGCAATTAGCTTTGCTACGTAGACTAACTAGAAGTTCGAAAGTGAGCCACGACACTGCACCCCAGGAACGATTCTGCCTTCACTGGAATTACAAACTCAAATCTCAACTGGTAATATCTTAGTAGTGAAACTTCTGTCTGCTTCAATGTTGAATTCACAAATTCGGTATTTTTCTAGTATTTCTCCCATTAAAGGTTATATCCCCTTGTCTTACACAGACAAGTCAGCTGACTTATCCAGCCACTTCAAAGTGCAACTTTCCATTTCTCACATTAATAAATTATTTACAGATATTAATGACGGGATAAATGACATAAACTATCGTAACACCGAAGAGGAATCGTTCACCTGACATTTGGCTTAGTAATATGACTGAAAATAACTTTTTCCTTTGATTGATGTGAAATAGGCGATAAGTAAGAGAATACACTGTTAGAATCGGTGGAGGATCTGTCATCTATGTATTGTTATCATTTTTTTACTTTTCCATGGTGCACCTTCTCCCCACTACTCGCTTTCCATTACAACACCAGCTGACTGTGGCTCTGGGCAAGTCTACGTACCACTAAAAGGACCATAGAGACACGATTACAAAACTACTCTGTGCAAATATTCACTGGAAACGCGTAACCTGATACTTAAGAGTATAGACTGACACCGACTGGCGTTTAACCAACACATAAAAATGTTGTTGTTGTTGCTGTTGTTGTCTTCAGTCCTGACAGTGGTTTGATGCAGCTCTCCATGCTACTCTATCCTGTGCAAGCTTCTTCATCTCCCAGTACTTACTGCAACCTACATCCTTCTGAATCTGCTTAGTGTATTCATCACTTGGTCTCCCTCTACGACTTTTACCATCCACGCTGCCCTCCGATGCTAAATTTGTGATCCCGTGATGCCTCAGAACATGTCCTACTAACCGGTCCCTTCTTCTTGTCAAGTTGTGCTACAGATTCCTCTTCTCCCCAATTCTATTCACTACCTCCTCATTATTTACGTGATCTACCCATCTAATCTTCAGCATTCTTCTGTAGCACCAGATTTCTAAAGCTTCTATTCACTTCTTGTCCAAACTAATTATCGTCCATCTTTCACTTCCATACATGGCTACACTCCATACAAATACTTTCAGAAACGACTTCCTGACACTTGAATCTACACTCGATGTTAACAAATTTCTCTTCTTCAGAAACGCTTTTCTTGCCATTGCCAGTCTACGTTTTATGTCCTCTCTACTTCGACCATCATCAGTTATTTTGCTCCTCAAATAGCAAAATTCCTTTACTACTTTAAGTGTCTCATTTCCTAATTTAATTCCCTCAGCATCAGCCGACTTAATTCGACTACATTCCATTATCCTCGTTTCGCTTTTGTTGATGTTCATTTTATATCCTCCTTTCAAGACACTGTCCATTCCGTTCAACTGCTCCCACAAGTCCTTTGCTGTCTCTTACAGAATTACAATGTCAGCGGCGAACCTCAACGTTTTTGTTTCTTCTCCGTGGACTTTAATACCTACTCCGAATTTTTCTTTTGTTTCCTTTACTGCATGTTCAATATACAGATTGAATAACATCGGGGATAAGCTACAACCCCGTCTCACTCCCTTCCCAACCGCTGCTTCCCTTTCATGCCCCTCGACTCTTATGAGTGCCATTTGGTGTCTGTACAAATTGTAAATAGCCTTTCGCTCCCTGTATTTTACCCCTGTCACCTTTAGAATTTGATAGAGAGTATTCCAGTCAACATTGTCAAAAGCTTTCTCTAAGTCCACAAATGCTAGAAATGTAGGTTTGCCTTTCGTTAATCTATTTTCTAAGATAAGTCGTAGGGTCAGTATTGCCTCACGTGTTCCAACATTTCTACGGAATCCAAACTGATCTTCGCCGAGGTCGGCTTCTACCAGTTTTTCCATTCGTCTGTAAAGAATTCGTGTTAGTATTTTGCAGCTGTGACTTATTAAACTGATAGTTCGGTAATTTTCACATCTGTCAACACTTGCTTTCTTTTGGATTGGAATAATTATATTCTTCTTGAAGTCTGAGGGTATTTCGCCTGTCTCATACATCTTGCTCACCAGACGGTAAAGTTTTGTCAGGACTGCAATTGATAAAGCAGAAAAACTTGTAAACAAATCCGCACACATCAACGCAAACACTTACAGACTTCGACTACAAGTTTTGTCTTGTTTCAGTCAGTAGTACGAATTCCATATGTAATGTAACACATTTTTTTTCTGAAAGCAGGTTCGTTTTATTTGGGATTCCAACACACCATGTTCAATTCGATGGCCTTACGTCACCTTACTGGGAGGGCTTGTATGCCAGCATGGTACCATCCAACTGGTCTACGGCGGAGTCATCGTCATGTGTATCAATAACCGCTCCGTCATCAACGTACTGCTTCCCACGGAGTGCACCCTTTATTGCGATAAAAGTTGGAAGTCGTTAAGTGCGGGATTCTGGCTGTAGGGTGGACGAGAAAGAACAGTCCAATGAAGTTTTGTGAACTTCTTTCTGGTTCACAGGCCTTGCAGTGTCAAGGAGAAATAGAAGTTATTTTACATTTTTGTGGCGACGTACAGGCTGAAGCTATTTCATTAGTTTCCTGATGGTAGCAGTTGGAAATTGATCGTCGCACCATGACAGAGAACATCAAACAGAATAACCCCATCACAGTCCCAGAAGACCGTCGTCATGACTTTATCATGTGAGGGTGCGGCTTTGAACTTTTTCTGCGTAGGAGATTTGCTGAGGTGCCACTCCAAGAACTGTCACTTTGTTTCAGGTTAGAAGTGATGAACCCATGTTTCGTGACCTGTGACGATGTTCGATAAGAAATTGTCAAATCAGCATCGTAACGCGCAAGCAATTCCGTGAGGTCCTTCGTTGCTCTTTATGGTCTTGGATTGGATTGGATTGGATTGGATTGGATTGTTTGGGGGAAGAGACCAAACAGCAAGGTCATCGGTCTCATCGGATTAGGGAAGGACATGGAAGGAAGTCGGCCGTGCCCTTTCGAAGGAACCATCCTGGCATTTGCTTTGAGCGATTTAGGGAAATCACGGAAAACCTAAATCAGGAGGGCCGGACGCGGGATTGAACCTTCGCCCTCCCGAATGCGGGTCCAGTGCGCTAACCACTGCGCCACCTCGCTCGGTTTTTATGGTCTTGTGTTAGGCGTCGAGGAACGCAGCGGGCACATACATTTGAGTACCCCAGCTGGTGACCGAATGTGTCAGCACTACCAATAGAGACGTCCAGTTGTGCAGCAAGGTGCTTGTGATTCGTCTATCACCTCGAATGAGAGTGTCCGCACGTTCCAACATTGTAAAACACACGGCTGTGTCCTATCGGCCAGCACCGTGGTTTCTCTCACTACTAGATCTACGTAAACATTCTGCAGGGGCTCATGAACATCTGCTGTACTTTGATTTTCCTCCGAAAGAAACTCAATCACAGCTCTCTGACTGGAACGCATCTCCTTTACAGACGCCATTTTGAAGTCTACATAAAGCGCCGCCACCTATCGGAACTTCATGAGATTAAATGGGCTGAACCGGGAACTTTCCACAATGTCCCACAACAGATTCACCATTCTTTCAAGAGAAACTGGCAGAGAAAGATATGCATTGCGGTACATACTGAACACACTTCATATGTTTCGCGCAGAATACATGGACAGAGAGACTCTACTTCACAACGATCAGGACCATTGTTAAAGAGCTGGAAAAAGTGTTCTACTGAGACTATCCGGGGCTTTCAGCACCAAGTCAGTGGAAGCACTGTGCGTGATGCTCGGCATATACCCTATCTACCTAAAAATTCCTCAAAGACCTGGGACGTACTGGCTGAAGGGTGGCAGTCTAGACGAAGTAATGCCAATTATGGAGGAAGATTTAAGGGACAAGTGCCAACTAGAGAAATATGTGTGTATGTATGGCAGCCCGAGTGTCCACCAGTGTTAAAGGCCGTATACTTTACTGCTATTTCCCTAACGAGCGGTTACTGTTGATTATGAGCCATGCACATGCCAGTCGAGGCATCGTGCGGTTTTTGACAGGACATGACCCATACCCAACGCACCCTCATCGAATGCACCTCGTACAGCGAATGGAGAGACGCAGTAGAGAACCAGGAACTTCTACAGTGCACACTACACTTGCGGATCCGACAGTCAAATTTCTCTCATAACGACGTCTACGAATCCATAAGAGACCCAAACAGACAGATGGACCTGGAAAGAGCCGTTAACACTACACCCGGTATATTATACGTCTGATACAGAGAAATGGGGAAATGGGATCTTACAGACAAATCAAACAGGCGGATTCCCTAGATGAGTCTGACCAATAATAAGTATCCGACACAGAACGAAAATGCAGATTATGATTATGACCAAAAAAAAATTGTTCAAATGGCTCTGAGCACTATGGGAATTAACATGTGAGGTCATCAGTCCCCTATGACGTAGAACTAGTTAAACCTAACTAACCTAAGGGCATCACACACATCCATGCCCGAGGCAGGATTCGAACCTGCGACCGTAGCAGTCGCGCGGTTCCAGACTGAAGAGCCTAGAACCGCTCGCCACCGCCGCCGGCTGATTGTGACAGTTTATAATTAATGAGCGATGCAGTGGTAACAAATGAGGCACACAGCACTGACGGATTGGTGGCTAACACATTCCAGATCAGGAAACTTCTATAAAATATAACTAGCTCTGACCGTGCCGTGGTATGCCCTACTTTGACAAGATAAACACCTGTAGTGTAGTAGTAGTAGTAGTACCATTAGATCACAAGAGTGTATATAAATCATATAATCTTAAAATTCCTCTTTTTTCAATATAAATTATATAAAAAGTTTTTATTTAATTGTAAAATGATAGGTACAAGGGCTCCCTGGAAAGCAATGCCTCCGAATTATTTTATGTGAAATCTGTTAAAGCTTCTTAAATAAAACAAATGTTAGTAACGTTCTACAACTTCATTTTTCTTGCCTGTATATTTATTTCTCAGCATGCGAGTAGCCACCCTGGCGAAGAACTCATTTCTCCCAACGAGAGACCGTCACTGTAAAATGTTTGGCAGTGTTGACGGAGCTACAACTTCACCGCTGCTTACGCGCTTCATCACTATCAAAAGGGAGTTCGCGAAGGTATCGTTAAGCTTCTGGAAACAGATGGAAATATGACGAGGCCAAGTCGCGACTGTATAGAGAGTGATCGATCACGTAGAACACAAGGCGTAGAAATGGTGCAGATGTCGCAGCGCTAATGTGAGGACGTACTCTTCGAACTTGAAACTAGATCCAATCGCACCGACATAGTTAAGTTTAATGTTTTATTTAAGAAAAATTTAAAAGTTTTCACATACACAATTCGGAGACATTATTTTTCATCACACACTCGGAAACAAAAAAGGAAGAAGGTCCATTTCCTTAGATAGATAATGGACTATCAATAAAGACAAATGTAAATATAAATAACATCAGCTTAGGATTCCATCATCGGCCTACCAAAAAACTTTGTTATATCTTACCTAAGCTCTAGTTTGACGATAGCCGTATTTCACCACTTACGACTCTTTGTCACTTGTGTCTCTTAACAAAAGCGGAGAAAAAAGAAACTTGATAATGAAAAAGCAGGAAAGCGGACATCGAGTCGAGTGAAATTTTCCTAATGACCATAGAAAGCAGGTGCAATATTGGGGCGGTCGTGAAACGACAGCCAATCTCCGAAGAACAGGCGGATTTTATTCCGCCAAGCGAACCTGTATGGCGCTGTTTCAGCTTCGCTCGGTAAACATTACAGAAAATTCGTGTCTAACGCGAACCAGCTGTGGTAGGAACTGAGTATATTTCTGGCTTAGGTTTTTCAGCTGAAATCATTACCTACAGCTAATCTAATTGGTATCGACACTCTTCAGCGTTACAAGTGTTACGGTAAGATAACGTAAACGCACTCACTTCCAAGTGATCGCCAGTGATCACCTGTAGTTTTATGGCTGTTTTCTGTCCAGTGGTTAACGAATAATTTTTCACGGGTCGAGGCACCTTTCCCTGCTCTGACCTTATTATCACGTTGTTTTTGTTCATCCTGTGCACCATAAAAGCTCCTTAGTATCGAAGAATGGTTTTCGTCATGCAGTAATTGCGGAGTCATTAATATTTTACAGCCTATGTACTTGTTCTTGGAAATAATTACGAAAGTTGAAACCTGAATATTGGCAAACTGTTTATTTACATCTTACATAAAATAGATGTGTGTTTCAAAGTGTTACTGTCCCTCAAAGTAGTCGTCGGCGTTGTGTATAAGCCGATGCCAACGATGGTGAAGTCGTAAGGTACCCTTAGAAACACCAGATATGTTGATAGTTCGAGTGGAGAGGTCAATTGCCACTTGTATAAGAGGCTTCATCTAATAGTTTTCTACATTCTGATAATGCTGATTATGCAAGTACACACCATCCCTAACATCATCGAAGAAACGGTGTACCTGCGACGGATAGTTTGAATGGAGGCGCTCTAAGACACCAGACGGAAGATTATAAATATCAATGACAACTAAAATACTGGAAGAAAATTGTCACTCCTCTTCTTCAATTCTAATAGACCGAATCGCCTCTCAACGGAACAGGAAATTATTACAGTTTCCTTTCTCTGAGACGAGAAACATGCTTTATTGCCAGATGGTCAAAAATGAACGTTGCAGTACCTAGCGGATTTACACAAATATGTTTGGAAACGTCGTTGAACGACTGCATTAGGTTATTTTTGCTTAAAAGAGCCACTGAAGTAGGCGGAGATTGATAACTGTACAAAACATTGATTTGTTCGCATACCGAAACTACGGGAGGTAGTTTTCGATCTTTGTAGAAAAACCACTAGCAACGAGTATTCGCAACACTGCCTTTTTCTGTCAAAGTTTCAACTGTGCTTGATCCACACATCCCAGCAAATTACCTTGTTCCAAAGTTACAGATATTTGGTTTCCTACTTCAAATCACTCTTACTCCATCACCGGTTACAAACCCAGACAACGTTTAGGAACGCTTCACCCATAAATATATCTTATTTTCGTACAGAAATGTTGTATCACAGTATCTCGTTTTTTGTTTAGTAGAACAAGGGGGTTTGATAAATATGCTTTGACAGTGACACTGATCATACATTTTTGACGAGTGGGAAGCTACTTCTTGGCTGCCACTCATCTCTGTTTTCCGTTGGTTTAGGATAGTTGTGGGCAACCCAGTAGCACGCAGTCGTGTCGTGTCACGCACGCTTCTTGACCGAAGAACTGTTATTGTTAAGTTTCTTGAAAGTGAATGCATTTTGTTGAGGCCAGTGCGCTCCGTAAGTCGTGCCAGTAACGATGTTTTTTCATCAAAAATGCAACTACGCTTGCACGAAACTGGCCTTCGATGCAACAGCTAACATCTGTAGTTCAGTTGCTTGTTAAGTAGATTATGTATCAGATAAATGTTCTGACGAGGAACATGTTATTTGAAAGAGGCTTTAAAAAAAGAAGTAATGCTGGTACAAGCTGCTCATTACAATTTTGTAACCAGTGTAATCGACTACTTACTTTAGTTTAGTACTTCATTGTGATGCGAACGAAATTGCCAAAAAGAAAGTGCATTTTCATTTGAAAGTCCTTCTGATATTTGTCAGGCGCAGACACTGTAAGGTTTCTGTTCACACAGTTCGTCCTAAATCGATCTAATATCGATGTGTGCATACAAGCTTAGAGGCCAAGAGAGTCGACAAGTTGTGACGTTAAATAAAAGTGCGTCTCTGACCACAACACTGTGTTGGTTTTCTCTGTGTGTAGCGCTGAGAATAGTAGCAGGCGGACGGAGAAGTCGCCTACTATTGTTTTCCGAGATACTATTTTTTCGTATGAACTGGTCTAAGGTTTCATCACATTAACGCCCAGATAGCCAAGTTAAAGGCAGTAGTATACAGTGTTCCATGAAGTTTGGTTTTGGAGAACAAGGCTGTCAGTAACAATAAAGACCTCTTATCAATCGGAAACGCATAAATTCAATTTCCCAATCCATACTGCATCCTGCTTGAGGACAAGACGAGAGATCTATGAGGCACCACTATCGAGTATAATAGCTGGGACGTTATAATGCTGAGAGTGTCATGATGCTGTGTGTATCACACTTTTCTGTGCAAGGATAAAATCAGTATAGAGAAGGTCTTGTAGGCAATTCTGTTTGATAATATATTTGATTACTGCCAACTTAAAAATAAATGTGCAGTGGGACTGTAATTAATATTTACAAGTGCTTAAAGATGCCACTGAGATGCGTGTATTACGAGTATGATCCCCGTATGCAATTACTTCCTTTTGCACAATGAATGCTTTGTACCCGAACGTGGCTTTACTGTAAAATGAAACTTTCTGGCAGATTTAAACTGTGTGCCTGACCGAGACTCGAACTCGGGACCTTTGCCTTTCGCGGACAAGTGATCTACCATCTGAGTTACTGAAGCACGACTCACGCCCGGTACTCACAGCTTTACTTCTGCCAGTATCTGTTACTATAAAATAACACCTTGAATGTTCTGAATAAAATAAATTACGCAGAACAGCATAACCTTTTAATTCGTTCGTTGCACTGGCCCAAGGGAGTGAATATTTGGCAGAATGAACCTAGCTCTATGTTCTTCAGTGCTGTAAGACATTATTTTCAGGTTTCCTCTGCTCATGTACATTTTGCTTTGTTAGTTTTTGTCAATTACAAAAAGGACAAATTATGTCTCCTGCTCCGATTGACTACAAGGCGGCAATACAGTAAATGATCAACGACCGGTCAGTGTGAAGCACCTTATCTAATTTCACATAATCTGGATAATGTAGAGTTTCAATGCAAATTATTTACACAGCCTTGTGATTCTCTCTAAAATGAGAATCAAACACCGGCAAAATGTATGTTCCATTAAACCATTACTTCTTAAATGGTATTTCTTCACTGGGAGTATACCTTAATTGAAAAAATCACTCTAGAACGTTCCTGATATTGGGTCATGACTTTCACTGTGACATCACAGTGAATTTAAAAGCACTTATTGACTTTTGCCTGTGTGAAACATCATACATGCTATACATTTATGCACGATTGTAATAGAAGTTGCTCTGCCCTACAATGATACGCACATGTTCTTTCTTTGACCTGAGTCTTTTTTTATTTGTCTATTGTTTATTGTATACCCTTTATCTAAGAGTTTATAGTATCACGGTCCTCGTTTTTGCAAGAGGACGAGCTTCATGAGGCCGAGCGAAGCAGGGCATGGGTGAGGTCGTTCACGAACGGCAGAGCCATCGGCTACATCGACTAGCAAAGAACGGGCACCATAGGATATCGCTCCCAACTACACCAGGTCGCCAGGACGTGTGATGGAGACCACAGACCGCTCTTCGTGGCACTCTCCAATGCTCCTCCATACGCTGACCCACCGAACGAGGTGGCGCAGTAGCCAGCACACTGCACTCGCATTCGGGAGAACAAGCCCACGTCCAGCCATTCTGTTTTAGGTTTTCCGCGATTTCCCTAAATTGCTTCAGGCAAATGCCGATGTGGTTTCTTTGAAAGGGCACGGCCGACTTTCTTGAGAATCCTTCCCTAATACGATGGACCGATGACCTCGCTGTTCGGTCTCCTCCAAACCAACCAATACGGACCCAGTCGTCATGGATGCCATCATCATCATCATCATCATCATCATCATCATCATCATCGTCGTCGTCGTCGTCGTCGTCGTCGTCGCCATCGTCTCCAAGATAGAAGCGAGACGTCACTGAAGATGACTCTCTACCTGTCTGAAGCTCACCGTGTCCGTTGCTGTCGACGCTAGGCAAGTCGCCCGCGTCGCTACGGGGATGTGAATGGCAACCGTCGTAACAGGCGGCGTGCGGCGAGCCCTGTATTGTGAAACCGCCTTCCAATGGTAACAGGAAGTGCAGCGAAGCCAAGGCGAAATGGCTACATGATGAATACGAAGAAATCGAAAAAGTAATGATTGTTGGAAGGATATAGAAAAGTCAAAAAAACCTTCAGTGAAATTAAAAACAAGAGTGGAAAATTAATAGTGCTGTGGGAATTCCACTTTTATTTGTAGAGGAGAGATCAGATAGATGCAGTAAACTGGAGGGCTCTATGAGAGGGAAGACATGTTTGATGACGTGACAGAGGAGGAAACAAGAGTCGATATACAATAGATAGAGGATCCAGTACTACAATTAGAATTTAGAAGATCTTTGGATGACTTAGGATCGAATAAGGCAGAAGGGATATATAACATTTCATCAGAATTTCCAAAATTATTGGGAGAAGTGGCAACAAACCGACTACTCATGTTAGAGTGTAGAATGTATGAGTCTGTCCATACCGTCTGACTTTCGGAAAAACACCATCTACATTATTCCGGAAATTTCAAGAGCCGACAAGCTTAACAGCTCATGCATCCGAATTGCTGACAAGAATCATATTCAGAAGAATGGAAAAGAAAACTGAGGACGTGTTAAATGATGATCATTTCGGCTTTAGGAAAGGTAAAGGCATTAGAGAGACAATTCTGGTGTTGCGGTTGATAAAGGAATCAAGAGTGAAGAAAAGTCAAGACACGTTCATGGGAATTGTCGACCTAGAAAGAGAGTTAGGCAATGTAAAATGGTCAAAGATATCCGAAATTCTGAGATAAATAGGGGTAACCTGTAGGGACACACGCGTAATACGCAATAAGTACAAGAACCAAGAGGGAACAATAAGAGCGGAAGACCATCGACGAATTGCTCTGATTAAAAATGATGTAAGACATGTGTATATCTTTTGCCACTACTGTTCAGTATAGACATCGAAGAAGCAATGACGGAAATAAAAGAAAGCTGCGAGAGTGGAATCAAAATTCTAAGTGAAAAGATATCAATGATAAGATTGTCTGAAGACATCATTATACTCACTGAAAGTAAAGGTGAATTGCAAGGTCTGCTGAATGGAATGAACAGACTACTGAGTAAAGGATATGGATGGACTCAAAGTGAATAGAAAAAAGACGTAGGAGAAGTGAGAACAGCAAGAAACTTGATATCAGGCTTGGTGATCACGAAGTAGATGAAGTTAATCAATGCCATTCTCCAGGCAGCAAAATGTTTCCACGTACGGACGGAGCAAGGAGGACATGAAAAGCAGGCTATCACTGGTATAGAAGGCACTCCTGCCAAGAGAAGTCGGCTAGTATCAATCGGAGGTGTTCATTTGAGAAAGAAATTTCTGAGAATGCATTGTATGGTAGTAAAATATGGACTGTGGAAAAACCGGAACAGAAGAGAATCGAAGGATTTACGACGGGGTGCTACAGACGAATGTTGAGAATTAGGTGCACCGACAAGTTAAGGAATGAGCAGGTTCTCCAGAGAATCGGCGAGGAAGGTATGTACGGAAAACACTGATAAGAAGGAGGGACAGGATGATAGGATATCTTTTAATATTTCACGGTACTAGAGGGAGCTGTAGAGGGTAAAAACTGTAGAGGAAAACAGAGGTAGGAATACATCCAGCAAATAACTGAGGATGTAGGCTGCAAGTGGTACTCTGAGGTGAAGAGGCTGGCACATGAGACGAATTCTTGGAGGGGCCGCATCACGAAAAAGAGATACTAGCACTTATGGGATGTTGCGTGGAAGTCAGGATAGCCTGTTGCATGACGCGGTCGTCTCCTTCTGATCTATCAGCGCGTAACTGACAATCCGTTGGTCCTTCCACCTTGAGGGGCACGTCGGACGTACAGCTCCTACACGCTGGGCATTCTTGCCTTCTTGTATCAGTTTCCATAACCAAGGGGTAATGGGGATGGTCAGTGATTGGATAATCCAGACATCTGCAGCTTCACGATACGGTCCCTCTCGCACTCGTCAAGGTGGGCAAAATGCTGTCGATCATGTCGCCATGTGCACATTAAGTTGGTGCTCTGGTGACGCTACCCACTGTCGTATTGGCCGGCACGGCCATTTCGGACTCCCATATATCAACCCATAGGCACGACGCTGCGATCCCATTCACGTTCCCGGAGAGCGTGGGAGATTGTTCTAATGTAATCACTGGAAAAAACGCCGAAACTTTACCACTGGATTGGACAACGAACACCTTAATCCATCACTACAACTTTATCAAACAGTTTATACCATTTTCCGTGTTGAAAAGTCCCCTTAGAAAAATTATACAAGATTGTGCTTAAACTGACGCACAATATTTTTAGCGCAACGCAATCTGACTTTCAAAAATCCCTACAAAAAAATGGCCAGGACGAACATTAACTTATACGTTTCACAAATCGCTTACCTCACAAAAATCTTGGTTACTCGAACTACTGCAATACAGCGAGCGCCACTACTGCCAGCTAAATAAAAGATTCAAACTACAGAAGGCACTAACTACTGACAGGCATAGTTAGCAAATGAAAGATTTTGATAGAGAACAAACAATGCATTTACGTTAATAGTCATAATATATATAGCAGTTCATGACATCCAGTCTTACAAATTACAAAACTCCGCCATCTCTCTTCCCACGTCCACCACTGCTGGCGGCTCACCTCCAACTGCGCAACGCTACGCGCCGCTAACAGCCAACTGCCCAACACTACAATGGCGAGTATTACAACAATGCCAACCAGCCACAGACTGCACACAGCACAGCCAGTGATTTTCATACAGAGCGCTACGTGGCGTTACCAATATAAAAAACCTAAACAGCCTACTTACAGTGTTAACAACACAAGTTCACAGTCTGAAGACGAAGAGGATAATGACGTACAGAAGAACTCTAGACCTCAAGTTTCCGCTGGAGCAAAACGGAATATATTATCTCCTAGCAACTCTCGCCAAGTACGCTGTACGCTTCATTCATTAAACACAACTTCCAGCAGATTGGTTGCTGCTAGGCGACATTTTGATACGGAGACCCTGTACGATCGCTAACACCCGAACACCCGCCTTAAAAACGTGCTAACGACTAAGCCGGCTCGAACGCTTTCGCACAGGGACACACTTTCGTACACTTGCTATACTTCCGATGGAGAGAGGAATTTGTTTGCTCCCTGAAAACCCTAAACAAATTAAACTAAACTCCGAACAAGCAATGAAGGCCCAACGGTACTGACCTGCCGCCGTGTCATCCTCAGCCTACAGGCGTCACTGGATGCGGATATGGGTGAGCATGTGGTCAACATACCGCTCTCCCAACCGTATGTCAGGTGTTTTCGAAAGCACGCAGGTACTGTGCCGAGTATCTGGCTTCTGGGAAAGCGTTATCAAAGAACCCATACAAATAAGGATTCACGACAATCTGGTCAACAGAGACGAGGGATACCAACTCAGCGCAGCACGGAACTTTGCGATAGCGGCAATCCGTCGGGAGCGCGCCCGTCAACGTCCTCCGCCACGGACGCAGACAGAAGGCTTACACCGAGAACCGAATGCGGCCCACCACCGCGCGCAAGCCGCTGGTCCATCGCAGCCAACCGAGGCCTAGTGGAGGGGGGTGACCACGCATATAAATAGCCCGGTCTCCGCGAATATCAACACTTCGCCAGAAGATGGTTAGTATGACACTTCCCGAAACGTCGCTAGATACCAACGCTACCACCTGGCTGGAAACCCGAGAAACCTTCATCAACAGGAGGATGTTGTCTCCGTGGGCTAGGTTTTAAGGGCTAACCTCTTTGCCATAGTCATAAACAGTATCATGTCTACTGGAAGAAGTCCTGTACAGTGCTCCTTATTTGTGTTGCAACAGCCAGCCGTCAATTGCAGCTTACAGGGCAGAGACTAGAGGAATATGCTGCAAAGCTCGGTGTTCAGTTTTCTGCAGATAAGTGTGTGTGTGAGTTTATTTTAATCGTTATCGTCGAATTTTTAATTTAAATGCTTTACATGTGAGGGACGCCGTCCTACATCTTAGAAACTGAGATACGTTTCTGGGCCTCATTTTTTACTCGAAAAATTGTCATGGTTGCCATGCCTGAGAGACCTGAAAGCAGGAACGCTGAAGTCACTGAATGTCTTAAAGTTTCTTAGTCAGGTTTTGGGGAGAGGACAGGGCAGTTCTCCTACAGTTTTATAGGGCTTTCATGCGTTCACGAATGGAATACGGATGCACAGTGTATGCATCAGCTAGGATTTATTATTTGAAGACCAGTGACGCTGTCCACCAAGAGGAGATACAACTGGCCATGGACGTTTATACGACAAGTCCCATACCTAGCATCTGTGCTAAGGCCAGGGAACCGCCACTTACCTCTGGAATGCCTTTTCCCCACCAGTCCATAAGCCATAATGCAGTTAGCGTGCATTGCGTGCTGGAGTCACTCGGTGTGGAGCAAGTACGACCTTAAATCCAGGATTATAACAGCCTGCATCCTGGTTACTGGAAAGGCCCAGAGTGATTTTGGATTTTGTGCAGTACAGGAGAGATTTCACTCCTGCTTTCGTTTTTAATGCGTCATGTTCTGACATTTTATCTGAGCACCCCAATTCGTACCTGTTTTTACGTGTGGGCCGAAATAGGAGGATTCTGTTAGTTGCTCTGTGGTTTTCCTCATACCTTCACTGTCTCTGATGCAGAATTATATGCGATCTTGCGGGCTCTGGGGACGTTCTTCCAACGCTAAATTTCTTGTCTGTTCCGATTCTCTGAGTACCCTTCACCCACTGCAACTTTTGTACCCAGTAAATAAAGTAGGCCAGACTAACTAGGATGCCCTCCTCCAACTACAGCGCCTGGGGAAGAAGGTGTCTTTCTGCTGGTACCAGGCCACATAGGTATTGCGGGCAACAAAAGGGCGGATCTAGCAGCCAAGGAGACGCGTCATGATCCCCGGGTATTTCAGTTTTCTATCCCCCTGCATGTTACAACTTCGCTTTTGAGCTCAAGAGTCTTGCGTCGGTGGGAGGATGAGTGGCTAGAAATGATCGACAATGAGCTACGTACATGCAGTAAAGCCGACATCTTGACAGGGACGTACCTCCTTCCATCCACGTCGACGGCATGAGGTCCTCCTCACTCGTCTTTGTGACGCATGGCTTCCTGCTCCATGGAGAGGACCCTCCGCTGTGTGGCGCTTGTGACGTACAGATCACTGTGCGCCACATTTCATTGGACTGCGTTTTGTTTTCCGACCAGCAGACCGCGGCTGATTTGCCGAGGTATATCAGATTTACTTATTTAATGACCAAACGAATGTGGTTAGAGTTTTTAAGTTTTCTGAATTGTAGAACGTTTTTATCAAGATTTCAGGGCGATGGTTTTAATCTCTTAATAGGGTGACTGGCTTGCCCGTATTTTACGTAAGTGGTCAGCCAGCGACATTTTCCTGTGCCTTCCTTTTAGCCTCTTTGTTGTTCTGCTTGTGATTTAGTCTCCAGCATAGCATCTCATATTCTTTCCCGTTGTCCTGGTGTGTATAATCACATTTTAATGATTATTTCCACGATCTATTCTTTTAAGGTGTGTAGGGGGTCATATAACCTCAACGTTGAGTGCCTATAAGTACCAAACACCCGCACATACGCGCACACACATACACACACATACACACACACACACACACACACACACACACACACACACACACACGCACGCACGAAGTACTGAAACAAACTTTTATTTCTCACTTCTCATTTTTATTAATTAAATGATTTTGAGAATTTGCATGATTCTATATCTTTATTGCAGTACACATGTTCCGCAGTTTACGCGGCCCGTTATATTCCGTCACTCAGTTTCTAGACGGTTTCTAGGGAATCTAGTAAGACACTGATCGCATACGCAAGCAAACCGATCGAAATTAGGTAACGCTCGATACGTTTTCAACACACCTAACGTACAGGTAACGCGGTTATGACCTTAAATAACCAAAGCAACTGGGAAAACTACCGCGGACTTCACTTACTTATGACAGCTTACGGTAGATTTACAGCTATACCTACGTCGCAAAAGTAACCTTTGCAATTACAGAAGGACGTGGGAAATGCACTACTCTCGCTTCGTGTGAGCCTGGGGCAGCAGCGTTGTTTCGCAGCAGACTGGGGATTGTGTGGAGGAAACCGCGACCAGAGCGGCGCGCTGCCGCAGCGCCGGCTGCGACTGCCTCCTGCCCCCGCAGCCCATTGTGCTGCTGCGCGCCCCCTTGCCCCCTACCCCCACCTCCGCCCCACCGCCCCTCTTCCCGGGGTTCGTGTCTGCGTCCTCCACAAAGGCGTCCTTTCAAATGCGAGAGCCCCGCTCCACGGCACGCTTTCTGCCACGTGCTGCCATTAGTTTTGCCTACTGCTTTGTCTCCAGCCATCTCCACCCACAAAATATCTATACACCTGCATCTACCTCTCTCCCTCCTCTGTTTTTATATATATGAATGTGTGTGTGTGTGTGTGTGTAAACAGACGCGTATGTACGTTTGTAGAAAGTGCTTCTAATAAGTTAGGACATCAAGACCACACCGATATTCAAAACAAAAAAGCGCACATGTGTATTGGAGGTGTCAGCGAACACCACATGTCGTTTAACGCACTGACAAACAACTTTCTGAGAAGGTGAAATGCTGCCCAGAGATATCGTGAATAAAAATAAAAAACTACTGAACACTCAATAGCCATTCAAATTATTATAAAATTACAACAATTAAAAAGTCAAGAATGATGAGATATTTCCAAAAGGCGCATAAAAGTATGTAGGTACTTTATTCGAAACTACCGCTTTCACGTCAGAGTAAACGCATCTTCGAGCATACAGGATGTTACAAAAAGGTACGCCCAAACTTTCAGGAAATGTTCCTCACACACAAAGAAAGAAAATACGTTATGTGGAGATGTGTCCGGAAACGGTTATTTTCCATGTTAGAGCTTATTTTATTACTTCTCTTCTAATCACATTTATCATGGGATGGAAACATACAGCAACAAAACGCACCAGCGTGACGTCAAACCCTTTGTTACAGGAAATGTTCAAAATGTCCTCCGTTAGCGAGGATACATGCATCCACCCTCCGTCGCATGGAATCCCTGATGCCCTGATGCAGCCCTGGAGAATGGCGTGTTGTATCACAGCCGTCCACAATACGAGCACGTAGAGTCTCTACATTTGGTACCGGGGTTGCGTAGACAAGAGCTTTCAAATAGCCCCATAAATGAAAGTTAAGAGGGTTGAGGTCAGGAGAGCGTGGAGGCCATGGAATTGGTCCGCCTCTACCAATCCATCGGTCACCGAATCTGTTGTTGTGAAGCGTACGAACACTTCGACTGAAATGTGCAGGAGCTCCATCGTGTAGGAACCACATGTTGTGTCGTACTTGTAAAGGCACATGTTCTAGCAGCACAGGTAGAGTATCCCGTATGAAATCATGATAACGTGCTCCATTGAGCGTAGGTGGAAGAACATGGGGCACTATCAAGACATCACTAACAATGCGTGCCCAAACGTTCACAGAAAATCTGTGTTGATGACGTGATTGCACAATTGCGTGCGGATTCTCGTCATCCCACACATGTTAATTGTGAAAATTTACAATTTGATCACGTTGGAATGAAGCCTCATCCTCAAAGAGAACATTTGCACTGAAATGAGGATTGACACATTGTTGGATGAACCATTCGCAGAAGTGTACTCGTGGAGGGCAATCAGCTGCTGATAGTACCTGCACACGCTGTACATGGTACGGAAACAACTGGTCCTCCCGTAGCACTCTCCATACAGTGACTTGGTCAACGTTACCTTGTACAGCAGTAACTTCTCTGATGCTGACATTATGGTTATCTTCAACTGCACGAAGAATTGCCCCAGATGCGAGTCATAGGCTGAAATGTTCCGTGCTCCCTAAGACGCCGATCAATTGCTTCGAACGTCTTCCTGTCGGGACACCTTCGTTCTGGAAGTTTGGGAAACTATCCACGTTAAGAATGAGACCACACTGGTGGATTGACATAATAAAATAGAGTACATCTAAAATTATGTTGGTCAAAGGTGTGAAAAGCAAAGCTGCTGAATGAGGAGGGCCTGGGAAACAACGGGGAAAAATAAACTTTGACAGATGTTCAAAGGATAAAATGCCTACAAGTTAACTAACATCTAGGGAAAGTACTGTATGTGCACAGAAAGACATCATCCAAAACTTAATGCTATAGCGTGGAACGGAAACGTCGAGAATGGAAGAAATGCAAAAAATTTTCAACGTTCCAGTGCGATACTGAAGTATTAATTTTTGGATATCTTCCCATGTACATATAGTATGTATTTTCCCTAGAAGTTAGTTAATTTTAGGCATTTTGCCCTCGTTCACATTTGGGTCCCAATATGATGAAATCTGGTTATCTGACCGATATTTTGATTCGTCTTTGAAGCCACGCACAGTTGTCCTGTATTCTGAGCATTCGTGCCATTTCAGGTTACACATCTTGAGCGCCGGAATTCAGCCACTCCAGGCGGCCAGGGCTGCAGGAACGATTCCACCTCTCAACCCTGTTAGGTTGGCTATGAGGACGTTTTCGTGTACCGTGGAGTTGCACCGTAGCTCATCGACCGAATCTTTAAATAACCTGGAGAGCAGCTCTCCAGCGCATTCCATTGCAGCTTCTAAAGGTGTCAACATCGAGAGATTCAACGTGCGGTAGTTGCCGCCATATAATGGCTAATGCTTCCCATTACTTTGAAAACAGACTCGGTTTGTCATCCGTCATCCGTCAGCCACTCTTGATGCAATTACCATGGCTGAAACTGTACCGCTACATCTGCGCCGCAACATACTGGCGCTGCAGATCGGCATGCAGCGTGATAAGCTATTTTGGCCGACCCCTAATAGTGTAACCATAATTGCGACCAATGGCTAGTTTCTTCTGTTATGGAAAAAATGGAAATGAGCGTTTGTCGTAAGTGGCCGGGAAGCCCCTTCCGGGGCAGGTCCGATCGCCTTGGTGCAGGTTTTATTACATTCGACGCCACATTGGTCGACCTGAGCGCCGGATGGGGATGAAATGATGATGAAGACACCACAACACCCAGTCCTTGAGCGGAGAAAATCCCCGACCCAGCCGGGAATCGAACCCGTGCACATAGGACGGCACTCCGTCACGCTGACCACTCAGCTGTCGGGGCGGACTCTGCTGTTATAATGATACCCATTATTTCATTTATTTGATCTCTCTGGTTACTGGTCTTTATTCTGAAGACGGCTTTGGTGTGTGCACCTATGTAGTTTCAAATTATCCTGCAGCAAGTCTATTGCTTACCCTTCGGCTACACTGAGTGATAATTTATAGAAACTTGAGCCAGCGTTACCTCTCATTTATATGTTCATTTTTGAATATATGTTTTTCCAGATTATCCCGACTTTCATTTTGTCTGTAGGTGCACTACTGTTCCTTTCGTAAATCAATTTCTTACTCTCCCATGAAACACATTTTGTATGAAACGAAGTCCGACACCTCAGACCTCCTTGCAAGTGAGTCATTTGTTGGGGAACAGTGTTAGTGGGTACTTCCTTGCTAGTGTGCTACTGTTACAACAATCAACACGCAAACGCTAAAACCTAAAAATAAATTGATCATTAATAAAATTGGTTCTGTAAGCGATTACTCTACTGCCCCAGATTTGAAGGAAATTACAGAATTTATGAACTTATTGAAACACAGTCAGTCAGACGATGATGATGGAATGAAACTACTTTAATGTTGCGGTGTGCTCAAGATGATCAAGCCTTTCTTATACTTAAAAATGCAATAAGTAAAATCTGCATGGAGAGGGCGGGGGTAGAAGAAATTTCAGATGAATTGAAAAAAGCCTTCATACATCCTCTGCACAAAATCTAAAAATCACACAAATAATTGTACATTACTGCCCATTAAAACTGCTACACCAAGAAGAAATGCAGATGATAAACGGGTTTTCATTGGACAAATATATTATATTAGAACAGACATGTGATTACATTTTCACGCGATTTGGGTGCATAGATGCTGAGAAATCAGTACCCAGAACAACCACCTCTGGCCGTAATAACGGCCTTGATACGCCTGGGCATTGAGTCAAACAGAGCTTGGATGGCGTGTGCAGGTACAGCTGACCATGCAGCTTCAACACAATACCACAGTTTATCAAGAGTAGTGACTGGCGTATTGTGACGAGCCAATTGCTCGGCCACCATTGACCAGACGTTTTCATTTGCTGAGAGATCTCGAGAATGTGCTGGCCAGGGCAGCAGTCGAACATTTCCTGTATCCAGAAAGGCACGTACAGGACCTGCAACATGCGGTAGTGCATGATCATGCTGAAATGTAGGGTTTTTCACAGGGATCGAATGAATGGTAGAGCCACGGGTCGTAACACATCTGAAATGTAACGCCCACTGTTCAAAGTACCGTCAATGCGAACAAGAGGTGACCGAGACGTGTAACCAATGGCACCCCATACCATCACGCCGGGTGATACGCCAGTATGGCGATGACGAATGCACGCTTCCAATGTGCGTTCACCGCAATGTCGCCAAACACGTATGCGACCATCAAGATGCTGTAAACAGAACCTGGATTCATCCGAAAAAATTACGTTTTGCCATTCGTGCACCCAGGTCCAGCGTTGAGTACACAATCGCAAGCGCTCCTGTCTGTGAAGCAGCGCCAAGGGTAACCGCAGCCATGGTCTCCAAGCTGATAGTCCATGCTGCTGCATACGTCGTCGAACTGTTCGTGCAGATGGTTGTTGTCTTTCAAACGTCCTCGTGTGTTGGCTCAGTCTGCACGATCCGTTACAGCCCTGCTAATAAGATGCCTGTCATCTCGACTGCTAGCGATACGAGGCCGTTGGGATCCAGCACGGAGCTCCGTATTACCCTCCTGAACCCATCGATTCCATATTCTGCTAACAGTCATTGGATCTCTAGCAACGCGAGCAGCAATGTTATCATACGATAAACCGCAATCGCGATAGGCTACAATCCAACCTTTATCAATGTTGGAAACGTGATGGAACTCATTTCTCTCCTTACACAAGGAATCACAATAATGTTCCACCAGGCAACACCGGTCAACTGCTGTTTGTGTGTGAGAAATCTGTTGGAAACTTTCCGCGTACCACAACGTAGTAGGTGTTGCCACCGGGGCCAGCCTTGTGTGAAATCTCTTGAAAACTAATCATTTGTATGTCACAGCGTCTTGTTCCTGTCGGTTAAATTTCGCGTCTGTAGCACGTCATCTTCGTGGTGTAACAATTTTAATGGCCAGTAGTATTTATTAGCAGAAATATTAAACACGGAAACTTTGAAGAACAAGATGGAGTACGAACAGCCAGATTCCTAGAGGATCGAGGTTGAGCACGTAACGATGAGAGAAAGGATTCGGAGCAGCTGCGGCAGTGTGACAGTTTGATGTGGGAGTTTCGGGAGCCGCCGCCAGTTTGCTGGCGCGGCCGGCAGACGGCGCGGCGCCGCGGTGAGGAACAGCCGGGACGCTCGCCAACCGCACCCTCACAGCCCCGCTGGCGCCAGTCCTTGTGGCGGGCCACCGTCTGCACACCGTGCTGCTCACGCGCTCCGCAATAATTTACGCGTTACGCTGTCGCCAGACAGCAGCGCACCGCAAGTCGCACGTTCTTCTTCCCGCCTGGCGCTGTCACAAGCGCTACGTATTTCATTTGTCAAGGTGGGGGAGCAAACGAAAGAAAAAAAAACGTTGACAACCGCGCAGTAGTAGGACGTGAGGACAGACTACATATGCTAGCGCTATGTGCGCCTACGTTTCGACGACACAACGTTTTCCTTCAAGTATTCCTGAGGTAAGACGTTTGTGAAAAACGTTTCCTAATACCTCTGGATATGTAACACTGACAAAAAGCAATGCTAGGTCAGAAAGTCCGACGTTTTCAGTGCTTCAATTTCTTTTCCAGCTCTTTCTCCACGTCAGCCGCATGACCCTGAAACAAACTATCCTTTAACCTGCACCTTGCACAAAACTATTCCGCATTCAAGTTGAGATTAAAGCCTTACCTGCTATCATCTATGCAGCTTCTATCTTGCCATATCCCACGTGTTTCCCTTCTGTCAAGTAGGAAATCAGTGCTTCGCACTGTAGACTTTGCGTGGTTTTCTCACCCGTGTGTATGTTTTCTTCTTTTCATTTCAGCCGCTAATTTACTTTATTATTTGTCGATTTCCTTTAACTTCTTTTGATACCTTCTATACTGCTGCCATATATTTCTGTTAGGTGTCATCATATCCGTCACAGATGTAGTGATGACTCGAATAAAACAATGTTTATAAAATTGACATTTCCTAAATTACATACATTCATTTACTTCATTATTGTTGCTATCAGTACCTCTATTGTCATTATTATATAGGACGTAATGAGTGTATGTGCAGATACTTTTATTGGTGACTGAGGACTATGTACTGAGCACCAATTTCGTCACTATTCACGTAATTTGCAAAGTAATAATTATAGTCATTACGAGCGTAGGTTTTAAGGTTCCTTATTACATCAAGTAATGCGGCAAGACAGTACGACGCAGGGAAAAAACCACGAACACACTGATGTATGTACATATGAACGTTTATTTGTCCTATATAACCGTTACTGTCTGCATTTTGGTTAAGTATTACACACATTGTAATGTTGACTCACTGAAGGAGTCGGGTTAGTTGGAAGAGAGTGCCTGAAGGCCCTGTATCTCGCCAGGTGTAATACATAAATAAAATAAACTGTTGAAGTACTACATAGCATGAATGGCTGAGAAAAACTCGGACAGGAAACCTGAAGTTCGGAGAATCATGTTTCTAGTGGTCAGATCTAATGTACTTGCACATTTTGACATGTCAGTGAATCACAAGTCTCACTTGAATGTAAGAATTGTTCCAGCATGAAATGTGTGTTTTTCTTCCCTCTTATTGTGAAGCGGTGAAGCAAAGAGATGCGATACGATTCACATGAAATCGTAAGATCCGATATCATCACTTGTTTCTGTCGCCAAATTAGGCAATTGTTTTCTTATTTATTATGTGCCAAGGCTGTTTCGTCTGCACTGCAGAAGTTTCGCTGGGAAGCCCGTACTCATCCTTCATATAGTCGCGATCTCTCGCCATGAGATTTCTACATTGTTAGAGCCCTGAAGAAAGACATTCGTAGCCGTCGATTTACTTCGGACGAGGAGATACACGTGAGGACACAATCATGGCCCCGTAGGCAACCACAAACATGTTTTAAATGAGATCGTCTCCCAAAGTGAGCTATATTTACTAACAGTTACTGCGATTCCTTTTTAAATGATAAACATTTTACTACTAACTGTTTCGTTTTCATTTGACTGCCCCTTATACAGTGTTAATTGGTAAACCTCAAAGCTTTTCTTTTTATCCCGAAAACTGATTCCCTTTGCAGATTTCCCTTGGTTTCGTTAACAGCTTGCTTGTCCTTCTGCGCTTGTAAGTGCAGTCTGGTATCTGTACATTCATAGATGGCCTGTCGCTGCATGTATTTCATGTATGCTACTGTCACAATTTCAAATAGCGTATTCCAATCGACATTGTCAAAAAATTTCACGACATCCACAAGTATAAACCCAGATTTGCCTTTATGATGTTACCGGCCGTTAGAATTATTTTCATTTGTAACCAGCATACGACTGAGAGAAAGACGCCAGAAATACTCCTATACTGCATAACTCGGCATGTCTCCATAAATGCCCCACTGCGAAATCTAATAAAACTATCGACTTGAATAATTGATGTTACTGGGCAAAAGTTAATACTACACAATCAACGAACACTTGTTAACAGTGAAGAGCATACAGTCCGATGTAAAACAGGCAACAAGTTAGAAATTGTTTCATGTTAAAAGTTATATATGTAAAAGCAGTGGCAGTAAGAGAACTTATGAATATTTGCTGCTGTCTGCTATTCGAAGCTGTAGTTTAATCAGAGGGTTAAGCCTGCTTTCTTCGATTTTTTCATTTCATTCGCTGTCTTCATTCAGTTTTCATTGCTAACTAAAGCTTAAGTTGTCTCGTATATTTGATAAACATAGTAAAATACTGCAATGTAGGGTTTCACGTCCCATGTTTACTGTCACGTAATCCTAGAGACAAATATTCAACTTCATCTAAAGCTCGACAGACGCCCTTGAGTTTTCTATACAGTTGCCGATTTGTTTGCGAAGATGGAAAGCAAGCTCAAGAAGTTCAAAAAAATGGTTCAAATGGCTCTGAGCACTATGGGACTCAACTGCTGTGGTCAGCAGTCCCCTAGAAGTTAGAACTACTTAAACCTAACTAACCTCAGTATATCACACTCATTCATGCACGACGCAGGATTCGAACCTGCGACCGTAGCAGTCGCACGGTTCCGGACTGCGCGCCTAGAACCGCGAGACCACCGCGGCCAGTCTCAAGAAGTTCCCTCGATTTTTCTTTGGAGATGCCTGTTTACCTCATAAGGTGGGGCCTCACAGTGTCAGCTGTGAAGTTAACTGACCGTGAAATTAGAATGGAAACCATATGACACCACTGTGTGCAGCGATTGTTCCATGTAGACACTGGAAGAAAGAGAAGCAATCGACAGTAAAATCCAGAGTTGTTTTTTACTCCAGCTCTAGTCGTTTTCAGTGCATACAACAAGTGACATTAGCCCAAAGTGTGACGTACTACAGAATATTTGTTGATGTGGAACATACAGTAGCCTGACACGAACTCATGGAAACTTCGTGTTAGACACCTATGCGCTCTACATCAACAGATGTTCTTTAGTACGTGGCAGTTTCAGCTAATTTATATGAAACAGGAAAGGGGGAACGAAAGGGAAGGGATGATTGGGAATTCTCGACTTTCAGCCGCACAGGACACTTGAGTAATAAAATCTCGAAAGTGGAAAATCTCTACCGCACGGGGACTCAAACACGGAATTAGAGCTCCTCATGAGCGGTCGTCTTAACCGCTTCGGCCATCCGGACACGGCCCCTGGCTGCCTGACTGACTCAAATTTCGACCTTACAGTTCGCTGCACCTTCCATCGTCCACTAGACATCTACTCGCAAATTATTGATTCCCGTGAGATTTCGGAGTGTCTGTTCTGTCGACAGAAAGACACCTCTCAAGTATATACGCTTTGAACTAATGGAGCCCATCTTAAATGCACTAAAGATTGAGTAACAGTTGAAGCAAAGATGTTATAGTACATCGACGGATTTCGCGATAGATCGTTGAACTTTTCTGCACTGACAGTAAAATGTTCTCCTTTAAAAAACTCTGAAGAGGTCAAGATTGTAAACTATTTGTAAGATATGGTGCTACACCCGGAGTGCGAAGTCAGTTGCATGATTCCCACGACGCACAAACTTTCGAAACAAACTGATGCAGTGAAACTCTGCATTTACAACTGAATTCTGCAAATCAGCGTAATGTGTGTGACAGAGTCCTGTGTGCTGACAGCACATTGACGTTGGCCTTTGAATACGTGTCATTCCTGCAAAACGAGTCGTGGCACGTACGTGGCACGAGATGCGAGTATCCCAGTAAAATCGCGACGAAAGTTCCCACATCGGCCCGGCTGGCTACAAACCTCCGATGGGCCGTAAAGGGGGGGCTTTACAATGCGCTCACCTCATCTTTACACCGGCCGACAAGTGCGCCGCTCTGACTGCGGAGATTTTACACCGGCGCGTAAACCGGCGGAGTGAGCGTTAAGCGTGCTGTACGGGGACAGCGCTGCAGATTGCGGCCGTCCTGGTAATTGCTCAGAGCGGGAGAAGAGCGGCCAAGTTGTGTGCCGATAAGGGGGAGCGGAAGTAGCGCAGGGTGGTGGCTCAGCTGGGAAAGCGTTTCTGAGGCAGCGTGCTACATGCCGATGAGAAAGGAAACGAAAGGAGCTACTCCATCTCTCACGCAATATGACCTTTCTGGAGCACGGCTAGATCCTCTAGAAAAACCAATATGGATTCTGTAAACAGAGACTTTGAGAAACACACCTGGCTCTCTTCGTCAGTGGAACCCGCAGCATCTTACACGCGTCTATACCGTATTCCTTGAGTTCCGGATGACATTTGACACATTAATGTACTGTCCGTTTTTTCGGACATCTCCGAAAAAATAGACACTATTTACATCTGCAGCTACTATGAGTCAAGACACAAACGAATTATTGAGCATTGGCAACTAATACCTTTAACTCTTTTGTGTCTTGACGCACAGTGGCTGCAACATCAAAATGATGCCTGTTCTTTCGCAAATCTCGGAAGAAACGGACAACACACACACACACACACACGGGTGAGTCCAACGATAACCTTAAATTTGTAACAACAAATCGAAATTTCCTGCCATTATCCTGTAAGTTGGTAACCGTGCTACAGATTGCAGCATTGCCTGTAGGTGGCAGCATAGTGCAGATGAACACATACCGTCGCACCATGAGTGTAAAAATGGCCGCCCCACTTGCGACTTGCACCAGGGAAGAAGAGCGTCCTGTTATTCGGTTTTTGCGTAGTGAAGGTGTGAAACCTATTGAAATTCATCAAATGGTTCAAATGGCTCTGAGCACTATGGGACTCAACTGCTGTGGTCATCAGTCCCCTAGAACTTAGAACTGCTTAAACCTAACTAACCTAAGGACATCACACACATCCATGCCCGAGGCAGGATTCGAAGCTGCGACCGTAGCAGTCGCACGGTTCCGGACTGCGCGCCTAGAACCGCGAGACCAACGCGGCTGGCTGAAATTCATCGACGAATGAATGTTCAGTACGGTGATGCGTGTTTGTCACATCAGCAAGTCTACGAATAGAACAGGAAGTTCGCAAATGGTGTGACTTCAGTGGAAGATGCTCCTCGTCCAGGTCACGCACAACGAGTTGTGAGTCCACAGAACACTGCAGCAGTTGAAGCCATAGTTAAGGAAAACCGCCGAGTGTCACTGAATGAGATTGCAGCATGTTTAAAGATTTTTCATGGGTCAGCACACCACATTGTGCATGATGTGCTTCCGTTTCACAAAGTGTCTGCAAGATGGGTGCCAAGGCAGCTGACTCCTGAAATGAGAGAACGATGTGATGATGCTTTTGAAGAACTTCTTCGACGCTTTGAACGAGAAGGTGATGGCTTCCTTGCAGGAATCGTTACTGGAGGCGAAACCTGGGTTCACTTCCACAAACCGGAAACGAAGAGAGAGAGCAATGAATGGCGCCATTCCTTATCACCAAAACCAAAGAAGTTTCGAACAGAACCATCAACAGGGAAGGTTATGCTGACTCTCTTTTGGGACAAAAAAGGCGTCATTTGGGAGCATTACATGTCAAAAGGGACCACTGGCACAAAAATCATCTGCGGCCTGCAATCAAATCAAAGCGACGTGGATTGCTGTCAGCAGGTGTCCTTTTGCAACATTACAATGCAAGGCCCCACACTGCCGTACAACAATTGCAACAATCACAGGCCTGCATTTTGATTGTCTTCTTCATACACTATACTCACCAGACCTTGCCCAAGCGATTTCCATATGTCTCGGAAACGCAATGTGAGGAAAGAAGTTCCGTTCCGATGAAGAGGTACACCACGCGGTACATGAGTAGTTGCGTGGACTACCAAAAGCATTTTCTTCTAAAGGAATTTATGTACTCTGTAAGCGCTGGAGAACTTGCATTGTGCGTGTGGGAGATTGTGTTGAAATGTGATACAGCTTTGTACCACTTCTGCACGGTAAATAATATTTTTAAGAAAAATGAAGTTTTTCATTTGACTCACCCTGGTATATATAAGGCCAATGGCCCCTTCAGTGCACGTGCACATCAGGCTCGAACTCGTACGGCAATCAGCGAGATGCCGGGTGTAATACCGCTAATGAGCAGCGGCACTACGTCTGTAGTGTGTCGGATGCACGCTAGGGTGGTATGTTCGTCTGTAATGTCACTGCGTCCGGATGGCGTAATGATCTTCGGAATTCCCTAGTAAGCTGAGGATCAGGGTTCGAATCCCTGCGTAGCACAAATGTTCAACTTGCCGCACTGATATAAATGACAGATAATGTCTTTAGTTCCATTGTATGTTGATATATGTTACTAGTTGGCACCTTTATTTACATACGAACCACGCGGCGTTCTGATTTTTGCAATTTCTTTTATGGTTCGTGAAGTTCAGAACTCAAATATTAATCTTCCAAAACTGTTACATGCAACACTCAAAAATTCTCTAAATAATCGACTTGGAACTTGTCTGACCGTTTTCAATATCCTGAAGCAAAGTAGGGTTTTCTCGCCTGAACTTGCCAGGCCATGCGGCTGTGTGGTAGAATCTCGCCCACCAAGTACGGGTTTTAGGTTCGAGTCTCGGCTCACGAAATTTTTAAACACGGGAGCCCGCACTGCTAGCTGTTCTGTGGATTTTAAAAGACACCTTATTCTCTGGAATACCGCGTATTCGTCGAGGTTTACAGTCCCTGACAATACGCAGCTAAAAAGCTGCAGTCGAGCTAGACTATTTGGGACCGGTTTATCGAATGGGAACGTAAGGCTTCCTATTAGTGTAATTAATGCTTCACTTAAAAGCCCCGTCTGTAGACAAACTGATAAAGGCATTGCCCTTCATTGCCTTCGTTAAAAATACAACTCCAAACAGTGTTGAACACTGCATACTTCTGGATGATTGGAAATGCGAAGTGGCATCTAAGTACGTATTTGCGTTAGTGGGTATTCTACACGCTCTATGTTTTAAAGTGTTGTCAGAATGTTTATATGCCAACTCATCTACGACGGGAGTCTGATCTCACTCCCAGCCTCCGAAGTAGAATTGATTTTGGGATGAATACCATTTAATAAATATTGTTGGTTGTTTTGGGGAACGAGACAAGACAGCGAGGTCATTGGTCTCATCGGATTAGCGAAAGACGGGTAAGGAAGTCGGCCGTGTCCTTTGAAAGGAACCATTCCGGCATTTTCCTGGGGCGATTTAGGGAAATCGCGGAAAACCTAAATCAGGATGGCCGGACGCGGGTTCGAACCGTCGTCCTCCCGAATGTGAGTCTAGTGCCTAACCACTGCGCCACCTCGCTCGGTCATTTAAGAAAAAGTGGAACCCATGAAGCTCTTCTTCACTGTATGGGCACATATTAAATGTACCATCCACATAGCAGAACCATCAAGAAGCTTTCAAAGGCGCACTAATTAATAACTGTTGCTCAAAAACTTCCATAAAATTATCAGATGCTACGGGCGAGAAGGGTGACGTCCGTAGAGTTCACCATTGTATTCAAAATATCTCGAAAACGAATAAAGTCACGAATTTCAGGAGCAACTTTTTCCCTTATGATCTGCATTGTATCTGATACTGGGATGTCAAATAAAGCGTTGAATCTTTGACAAAAGTATTTATTTTTCCAACTGTATGTCTCAGTTTTCCAAACAAATGACTTGCTAAAAAATAAGCTGGCAACTTAATCCCATTCACAATAGGTCTCGAAGGATCCGACTCTTTGTGTGTCTTGGATAGTCCACACATTCTGTGTGATACAGGTATACGAGACGTTAGGTTCCTTGTAATAAAACTATCCATGCCGGCCGGTGTGGCCGAGCGGTTCTAGGCGCTCATGCCTCGGGCATGGATCTGTGTGATGTTCTTAAGTTAGTTAGGTTTAAGTAATTCTAGGGGACGGATGACCTCAAATGTTATGTCCCGTAGTGCTCAGAGCCATTTGAATCATTTTTGCAGCTTGGAATTGGAGTTGGATTTTTAAAGAAGACAACGAAGTGCAATTGCTGTGACAGTTTATCCACATACGGTGCATTTAAGGTAAATATTAATTATGCTAATATGAAGGATGAGGAACCGCCATCTCACTACGTTAAGTTGCTGTTTGTTTATGGGCTCACTGACCGCATACGTAGGATTCTTAGGGAAAATGGTATTCAGACCACTTTCTTCAACCAAACCAAAAGTAAAAGACTTCTTTTGACGAAAAACAGAGGCACCTGATCGCCTCAACACTGCAGGCGTCTGTGACATGACGGGTGTCTGTGAAAAAGTGAATAGAGGAGAAATGGGAAGAACTGCTAAAAAACGTACTTTGAAACAGCGAACGCCACTAGCAGCTGAAACTTTCTATGAAAGTGGGGGCAGCGGACCATCAAGAGAACTGTGGCCTTGACATCGGTTTCAGTAAGGTACGTGTGCTAATGAACCCAAAATTTGCAGAAGAAAATTCCGAGAAGCGACTGAAATTTGTAAAACGCATGTAACTTCACTAGAGAGCGTGGCTGTAGGCTTCGGCTATCGTCGATTGCCGCCGTCAAGGAAGTGAATAAGCGGCCGTTGCGTACGTGCAATACAAACAACGTCCTGGAAGCCACCACTGCGAACGATAATATTTTGGATAAACATTCCCCCTGTCATGCTATGCCCGTTTCCTTTCTACACAATGATGTCGGCCCACAAATAGCAGCAGGAGGAATTTTAACCGGTAATTCCTCTCAATCAGTGAGGGAAAAATCCCTTTCCAAACAAAGACGTTGGCCCACCATTGGTAACCACAGAAGTTACAGCCAATAACTGCCTTCTTCGGAATTAGCGCAGGAAAACTTCTCTTACTACCTAATTACAATTCCCCACCAATGTTAGTCCCAGTATTTTATCCAGTAATCTCAATTCTCCAGCATAAGCGCGGGGAAACTCCCCGTTAACAGACGACCGTGGTCTTTCTCAGTGCTCAGTCTACAGTGGACGCCATATAACCCTGAAGAAAATCCCAGCAGAGGTGTCTAAACGTCGATTGTTTACAGAAACATGACGCGGCCTGCTAACGCAGAAGATTTTAACTTGATGACAGTGGCCTCGAGAGCCTACAGACTTAAATAAAAATAATTTTATTTGTAACAGGAAACAAGCCAACGCTTTGCATTGACACGGGAATCACGTAAATGACGTGACGAGCAGTATTTATTTGAGCTGACTGCAGCTACACACTGCGAGGACCAGTTCATAAATATCTACCGAACACCCAGCAACGAGCCTTAGGATAAAGGGTTCAAATGGCTCTGAGCACTATGGGACTTAACTTTTGAGGTCATCAGTCCCCTAGAACTGGGAACTACTTAAGCGTAGCTAACGTAAGTACATGATACACATCCACGCCCGAGGCAGGATTCGAACCTGCGATCGTAGCGGTCACGCGGTTCCAGACTGTAGCGCCTAGAACCGCACGGCCACTCCGGCTGGCGAGCCTTAAGACTCCTACGAACCATACCCTATATATATGAACTAGTGGATATCGTCGGAAGCTATATGAGGCATTTTACAGGTGACGCTGTTATGTGTAGGAAGGTTATCGACGCCAGATGACTGTAAGAAAGACAGGAAGATCTGTAAAGGGTCGACGATTGGGTCAGGGTCCTTCAGTTGACACTTGATGTAAATAAAAGTAACGTCTTGCAGCCCGCCCGGTTAGCCGAGCGGTCTAACGCACGGGTTTCAGAGTGGGAAGGAGCGCGTCGACCACGGCACGAATACGCCCAGGATTTCATCTGGAAAGTCTCAAGGGATTGTAATTCATCCACGAAAGAAGTGGCTTACTAACCACTTGTTCGACCAACTATTTACTATTGTTCGTCAGCCTGCGACCATTACCAACTAGGATTAACAGAAGAGAGAAGGTCCAACGAAGAGCGCATTTCGCCACTGAAACCGTTCAGTCAATGTGAGATCCTTGCGGAGAATACCAATGGCAGTCCCTGAAAGAGAGTCACTGTGAATCACGGAAACTGTTGTTGTCGAAATTCCGGAAGCGCACGTTCGAAGAAGAGTTTGGGAAACATATTAACCCCCCCCCCCCCCCACCCCCCACCCCATTTTCTCGACCCACGACGTATAACTCGCGAAATGAGAAAGTTGAAAAAATCTGAAAAAATTACGTTTTTCTGAGGGTACTTTTGTTCCGTCGTTACAACTACGCATTTCGCTTTACTGAGGTAAAGCATCATCAGAGATTTGTAATTAAAGATACTAAAATATGGCCGAACGTTAGTGCCGAGCGGTTCTAGGCGCTTCAGTCCAGAACAGCGTTACTGCTACGGTCGCAGGTTCGAATCCTGCCTCGGGCATGGATGTGTGTGATGTCCTTAGGTTAGTTAGGTTTAAGCAGTTCTACGTTCTAGAGGACTGATGACCTCAGATGTTAAGTCCCATAGTGCTCAGAGCCGTTTGAACTAAAATATGATTCGTTTTTAAGATCGATAAACAGTTCATTAACAGTTTGCTGGTTTTCTCTTAAAAAGTGTGATTTCTTCTTCGTTTCTCGCCTACATCAGGAAATGCTGTCTGCTAATATGTCTTTAATGTCTTTTTTCATTAGACCCTGATATTTGTAGTCTAATGTTTCGCTGCTCTACAGAACTATGCAGCACACTTTTTTGTTCCCTGCTTTTTACTGTTTACTTTCAAATTTGTAAGTATGTAATGTATAGAACGGTGTCTGGTGAGAAAAACACGCATTTCGTTGTAAGGAATGGGAAAATATACAGACTCCTGTTAAGAAAGCATCTGGTGAAGCCTTACGAAAAGAGAAAGAGATAAAAGGGAAAAAGGAGTAAAACACACGTGAGCCAGAATTAGATAAAATTATAAAGGGAAAACAAGGCGCTATTCTTGTCTATCCACTGAATCAATGGAAGATGATATTCTTGAAAGGAAAATGACAGCTTATAAAGAAATTAACATTCTCAACAAACAGAAAGGAATTTGTTCAAATAAATAACGTCGAACGAGAAAAATAGATATAACTTTACAAGAAATTGGTGTGTGAAGAATCATACTAAAAGAGAATGAAGAGGATGAAACTAAAATAGAACGCATAGACCATTTATTTGTGGATCAATTAAGAGAAGCCCCTAACTCCACAAATAACAGAAAAGCTACTGATATTGATGGTACAAACACTGAACTGCTAAAATTTGGAGGCATCCTAGTACAATAGAGGCTAATATGTTTATTTTATATGATCTGGAGAAATAGAACTCTTCCTGAAGGATAGTCACAATTAAAGGTATTAACACTATTTATAAAAAGACTTCAATAACTGCGAGAACTACATAGGTGTAACGCTGAATACCGCATACAAAGTTTATGCCAGAATAGTGAACAAAAGGTTAAAGATTACAGCTGAGAGTTTATTAAGTGTAGAAGGAATGGGATTTTCAAGGGCAGATCAATAACAGATGCAGTATTTATACTTCAACAAATAACCAAAAAATAGTATAATAGGGAAATCCATTTAGCACTCGTTATTTTATTAAGGCATTCGCTGATACAGGCAGAAAGAAACTGTAGAGAATTATTGGCAAAAGAGGATGTTCACTACATCTAATAAACTTTTCAAAAAATCTGTAAGAATACAAGATTATAATTTTAGAAATAAATTGGAATCTCACATAGCCTATAGCCACAAATAAAAGAGTCTAATTGTTCAAATGGCTCTGAGCACTATGGGATTTAACTTCTGAGGTCATCAGTCCCCTAGAACTTAGAACTGAAACCTAACTAACTTATGGACATCACACACATCCATGGCCGAGGCAGGATTCAAACCTGCGACCGTAGCGGTCTCGCGGTTCCAGAATGTAGCGCCTAGAACCGCTCGGCCACTCCGGCCGGCAAATAAAAGAGTCAAACAATGGTTCAGCATTTCGCCAACACTTTGTAACTTTTATTTTGATGACGCAGTTCCGCAAAGGAAGGAGATTTTTAATGGCGGAATTAATATTTACAGAAATTTCCAATTGAACTGCCATTTATATGCAGACGATATCACAATGCTGACAGAGAATGAAAATGACTAGAAAGGTTGATACACCAAAATCGACTCACCACGAAAGAATTATCCGAATGGGATGGAAATCGTTAGATGCGAAGTACATGTGCATACAAATTTCATAAAAATTTAATGATTTATTCTGCAGAAAGTGCTTCACAAATAGAGCACGTCAATAACTCGCTGGTTCACTTCTGGCCCTTACGCAAGCAGTTATTCGGCTTGACACTGATCGACAGAGTTTTCGAATGTCCTCCTGAGTAGTGTCCGTTTCTATCCAGTTGGCCCAGTAGAACGTCAAAATCCCAAGCTGCTTGGAGGGTCCTGCCCATAATTCTCAGTTGGGGACAGATCCGGCGACCTGGCTGGCCAAGTCAGTGTTTTGCGAGCACAAAGACAAGCAATAGAAACTCTCACCCTGTGCTGGCACGCATTATCTTGCTGGAAAGTAAACCCAGGACGGCCTGCCAAGAAGGGCAACAAAGCGTTGAGTAGAATATCGTCGACGTGCCGCTGGGCTGCGAAAGTGCCGCCAATGGACAGCCAAAGGGATTCTGCTCTGAAGTGAAATAGCGCTCAACACCCCCACTCCTGGTTGTCAAGTCGTGTGGAGGGCGACAATCAAGTTGGCATCCCATCACTGTCCGTGGCGTCTACAGAAACGTCTTTGCTGGACATCGGTGCTCAGTTCGAAGCGGAATTCACCACTGAAGACAATTTTACTCCAATTAATGAGATTTCAGGCCGAAGACGTGTCTGATTCAGTATCGAGCTGAACTGCAGCCATTGTTGCTGCCAGGGACGACAGCTCAGTTCACTAACACATTCTGCATAGCCACTAACTAGCTAAAAATTTAGTTGTGCATTTTTTCTAATATACTCCGTATACCCTATGAATAAAAGTTCCCTGTTCTAATTTTTATGCCAGCAGTTTAGTAGTTCAAATGGTTCAAAAGGCTCTGAGCACTATGGGACTTAACATCTGAGGTCATCAGTCCACTAGAACATAGAACTACTTAAACCTAACTAACCTCAGGACATCACACACATCCATGCCCGAGGCAGGATTCGAACCTGCGACCGCAGCAGTCGCGCAGTTCCGGACTGAGCTCCTAGAACCGCGAGACCACCGCTGCCGGCGTTTAGTAGTTAAGAGAAAAAGAAAACTAAGAAAGACCATTATGTACGTAGATGATAAAGCACTCTTGACTATTCATGGTTTTTAAAGATTGGGATATTAGTGTGAAATCAGGCTAAATGTTCGATGAGAATCAATGAATATAAAGTAAGAAGGAACTATGCCATCTTTTTGTAAAACTTCTACTGCGGAAAACACGAAAAACAGGCAGCAAAATCAAAAAGATAACACGTTTGAAGTTTCCGTAAAAATGTTGTTGGAAGGAATGACCGGGCCGCGGTGGACGAGCGGTCCTAGGCGCTTCAGTCCGGAACCGTGCGACTGCTGCGGTCGCAGGTTCGAATCCTGCCTCGGGCATGGATGTGTGTGATGTCCTGAAGTTAGTTAAGTTTAAGTAGTTCTATGTTCTAGTGGACTGATGACCTCAGATGTCCCATAGTACTCAGAGCCTTTTGAACCATTTGAGCCAATAAATAAAATCTTTTAATTGCTAGTACTTAGGATATTCGTGTTTAGAAAATGAGAAGCATAACATGGAGCTTTTAAAAAGCTGAAAACTTGGTTGACAGTAAAAATAATTCTGACAGAATTAATAAAGAGATTCACTAAGTGTTTTGCTGGACTGTAGCGTGATAGCTAAACATGGATAATTAAAGGGAGTCGAAAAAAGTTTGGATATATTTCATATGTCGTTGTGAAGAAAAAATGCTTAAAATGAAACTGCATAACGAATGAAGAAGCGGCAAAGTGCTAATGGTAACGACGTGAATGCCAGAACAGTGTTGACTGGGACAGATATTGCAGAGAAATTACCTGAAGCGTAGGGTCATCGAAGGAAAAATTGCAGTGGAAGTAGTGAGAGGAAATGACAATATTAAGCAGGCTGACTTTAGAAATGTCCTTAGTTACTGGTAGATTAAGGAACTCAGGAAAATAGAAATCATCCAGTCGATACCTGTAGTACATACCCACAAACAGAAAAATGGCTGTTTAAGACATTCTTGAACACTCTTATTTTTCAAACTATTGTTCTTCTGGTTATTACATTCAATACCTGAGCTTATACAGGCCTTGCTAATAATCCAGACGTTTCCGTTATTTTATAATCCTTGTTTACCAATACATAAGTTCGTTCTAAGATTATATTACTTTTGAAAGATGAAAATAATGATTTACACAGCTCTGTTCGTACTATTAAACATAAATACCAACGACACGGTACCCTATGAGCCGAATGGTACCAAAAAATATGGGTCCCTTATAATCACTTATTTCTCTTCAAGTATGCGTTTCTTTAAAGTGGATATCATAAAATGCATAATACCTTCTGGCCGACGTGAGGGGAGCTCAAGTTGCAACATGGACTTCATGCCAGCACTACCGACACTATTTCAAAAAAATTTTAATTTACCACTTTGCGTTGAATACGTTCGAAACTGTAGAGGCAGAGCTTTTTCATATTTACAAGGAAGTCTCAGCTGAAAGTGCTACATGAGACAGGAAGTAGATGTGCAGTAACACTTTCTTGTGTTTGTATTTCAGAATCCGTGGTGAAAAGAAATGAAAATGTGATAATTTAATCGATAACATTTTCTGCATATGTCAGAAAAGTGACTACTCACATAGATACAGTTTATCCAGTGTTTTCACTATTTACATATGCAGGTAACGAGAGATCTTCTACGTCGGAAATATTTTCAGGCGCAATAAATGGTAAAACTTCGTCCTGGACTGAGATAATAACTAGGATGCAAAAGGTATTTGAGATCCATATGAGGAAATGTTGGCCACGTTTGGTGACATAAGCTTGAAAGTCTATTTAATAAAGACCCACCGAGCCATTTTGCTACTGAAATTTTTGTTGCTGTTAATGTACCCAGATAAGTGAAGCTCCAGCTTTATGAACACCTTATTTACTTGAATAACATCCGTAAAACGAATGTCGAAACACAGACATATATCTTAAATAAATCGCGTCTACAGAATGGTATTCTAAGGCTAGTTCATGAGCCCACGCGAATAGTAAACGTTTGTGAAAACACGCTTGACCTCTTAGCAAAAATAATCCTGAGTTAATAACCAGCTTCAAAACCGATTCAGGGATTAGTGAACACAGAGCTGTCGTAGCGAGATTGAATATTGTAATCCCCAAATCCTCGAAAAATAAGCGAAAAATATACCTATTCAAAAAAGCAGATAAAATTCACCTGGCGCCTTTCTGAGAGACAATCTCCACTCATTCCAAATTAATAATATAAGTGTAGATCAGATGTGGCTTGAATTCAAAGAAATACTATCGGCAACAACTGAGAGATTTTTACCAAATAAAATAACAAACGACGGACTTCATCCTCCTTGGTACACAAAATTGGTTAGAACACTGTTGCAGAACCATAGAAACAAATATGCCAAATTTTAACACATGCAAAATCCCAAACATTGGCGATCCTTTACAGAAGCTCGAAACTTAGCTCGGAGTTCAATGCGAGACGCCTATAACAGTTTCCACAACGAAATTTTGTCACTAAAACTGACATAAAATCCAAAGAGATTCTGGTCGTATGTGAAGTTTGTTAGCGGCAAGAAACAATCAATGCCTTCTCTTTGCGATAACAATGGAAATACTATCGAAGACAGTGCTACCAAAGCAGATTTACTAAACACAGCCTTCCGAAATGCCTACACAAAAGAAGACGAAGTAATTATTACAAATTCGAATCGAGAACAGCTCCCAACATGAGTAACGTAGAAGTATATATCCTCAGAGTAGTGAAGCCACTCAAATCACTTAATAAAAGCAAGTCTTCTGGTCCAGACTGTAAACTAATTCGGTTCGTTTCGGAGTATGCTGATGCATTAGCTCTATACTTAACAATCATGTACAACCTTTCGCTCGACGAAAGATCCATACCCAAAGATTGGAAAGCTGCACAGGTCACACCAATATTCAAGAAAGGTAGTAGAAGTAATCCACTAAATTACAGGCCCATATCGTTAACGTCGAAAAGCAGCAGAATTTTTAAACATATATTGTGTTCGAACATTATGAATTACTTCGAAGAAAACGGTCTAGTGACACACAGTCAACATGGGTTTAGAAAACATCGTTCCTGTGAAACACAACAATCTCTTTATTCAAATGAAGTGCTGAGTGCAATTGACAAGGGATTTCAGATAGATTCCGTATTCCTGGATTTCCGGAAGGCTTTTGACACTGTAGCACAAAAGTGGCTCGTAGTAAAATTGCGTCCTTCTGGAATATCGTCTCAGATGTGTCACTGGATTTGCAATTTCCTATCAGACAGGTCACAGTTCTTAGTAATTGACGGAAAGTCAAAGATTAAAACAAAAGTGCCAAAATGAGATTTTCATTCTGCAGCGGAGTGTGCGCTGATATGAAACTTCCTGGCAGATTAAAACTTTGTGCCCGACCTAGACTCGAACTCGGGACCTTTGCCTTTCGTGGGCAAGTGCTCTACTTGGTAGAGCACTCTACTTGGTAGAGCACTTGCCCGCGAAAGGCAAAGGTCCTGAGTTCGAGTCTCGGTCGGGCACACAGTTTTAATCTGCCAGGAAGTTTTTTTACAACAAAAGTGGTTTTAGGCGTTCCCCAAGGTAGTGTTGTAGGCCCTTTGCTCCTCCTTATCTATATAAACGATTTGGGAGACAATCTGAGCAGCTGTCTTCGATTGTTTGCAGATGACGCTGTCGTTTATCGACGTGAGTCCGATGCCGCATTTACTTGGCCTGGTATCGGCCATTAGCTTCGATGGAAAATTTACTGCAGGGTTATTTGTTGCGTATTGAGAGTTCTGTGGCTCTCTTGTCCTTAGGACGCTCTCCAGCATCGAGAATTTCAAATGGCAACTCAGACATGGTAAAATCAGAAAACTTTTTAATGGACGTCATATTCACAATTGACTGTTGAAATCTCTACCGTCAATGGCGAAAATGATATTCTTTAATAAATTCTACATGACTGTGAACTCCAAACATGGGATGAACAAAATGATTTCAGGTTTTTCCCAGGATATGTTATCGGAGATTCTGCTAAGAAGCGACTTTGTGATTTATTGAAGTTTAGAAAGCTGACATTTTTCCGTCCTCAGGTGGTCCTGATGACTGTCAAAATGTGGAAGACGGTACCCGGCAAGAAACCCGACGTCAGTTCCAGACATGATACTAGCACAGAAGCCGGCGCATGGTAGAAAAAATGACTTGCTGTAAAGTCATTTATTATGTGTATAAAACAGGTAAGCCAAAATGTAAAATAATCATAAAAGTATATCCAGGTTATTACTCAAAACACGTTGCAAAACCTTCAACGACACCCACTGAATGGATGACAGTATTACTCGATGAACCAAACCAACGCAATACCTTGGGGGGCGAGCGGCATTTCCTTGGCGCGTCTCTTGAGCCTCCAGGCGAGGCACGAGATGGCACTGTCTGAATGACTCAGCGTTCAGCGGACTGTACGTGCCGAGTGGTCGATGTTCATCGCTCGCCTCACTTTCTCACTTTACGGCTTTGCGCTGAAGGATGGACGCGCGGAAGGCTCCCGCCAGAAAACGCCCCGGAGGGGCTGTAAACCCGCTCGTGACCTCGCTTTTATTGACACTCCGGCTCCGAATAATTTCCCGGAACACCCGTCTCCCAAAAATAACACTTTAAAAGGTATGGCGGTAGCATTCGTGTTTTCTCGACCGTTAAGTTTGAATTATCACCTTTAAATAAGGCTGCTCGCGCGCGGAAAATTCTCTCTCTCGTTCTTTGGAACACATGCCACAGCATGTGTCTCACACGTTCTTTCAGTAAGCGCGTGACTAGTGGCTTCACAGAATTTTCACCACAACAAAGGCTAGACAGTAGAAACTGTGGATGTGTACCACCTAAAATATGTAAAAACGACAAAGACATTAATCATTTTGTTCATGGTAAGAAACCGCGGAGAATTACGGTCAGTTTGCGACATTCGCCAGCCACGGTACACAACGACAAAATACACTTTTCCGTACACGAGGTTCAAAATGACTTACAAGTTCGTGGCATCCTCCATCGATAATACTGGATTTCAATATGGTGTTGACACAACCTTAGCCTTGATGGCAGCTTCCATTCACGCAGGCATACCATCAATCAATTATTGGAAGGTTTCTTGCGGTATGGCAGCCCATTCTTCACGGAGCTCTCCACTGAGGAGAGGTATAGATGTCGGTCGGTGAGGCCTGGCATGAAGTCGGCGTTCCACGACATCCCAGAGGTATTTTATAAGATTCAGGTCAAGACTCTGTGCAGGCCAGTCCATTACAGGGATATTATTGTCGTGTAACCAATCCGCCACAGGCCGTGCATTTGTAACACGTGCTCGATCGTGTTGAAAGATGAAGTCGTCACCCCCGAATTGCTCTTCAACTGCGGGAAGTAAGACGGTGCTTATAACATCAATGTAGGCCTGTGGTGTGATGGTGACACGCAAAACAACAATGGGTGTAAGCCCCCCGCGTTGGAAAAACACGACCACACCATAACGCCACCGCCTCCGAATTTTACTGTTGGCACCACACACGCTGGCAGATGATGTTCACCGGGCATTAGCCATACCCACATCCTGCCATCGGATCGCCACACTGTGGACCGTTATTCGTCACTCCCTACAATGTTTTTCCACTGTTCAATCGTCCAATGCTCCTTACTCTAGCTAGGCGTCATTTGGCATTTACCGGAGTGATGTGTGGCTTATGAGCAGCCGCTCGACCATGAAACCCAAGTATCCTCACCTCCCGCCTAACAGTTATATTAATTGCAGTGGATCTTGGTGCAGTTTGGAATTCCTGTGTGATGATCTGTGTAGATGTCTGCCTATTACACAATACGACTCTCTTCAACTGTCGGCGGTCTCTGTCAGACAACAGACGAGATCGGCCTCAACGCTCTTGTGTTGTACGAGTCCCTTCATGTTTCCACTTCACTATCCCATTGGAAACAGTGGACCTAGGGATGTTTAAGAGTGTTGAAATTTCGCGTACAGACGTATGACACAAGTGACACCCAATCACCTGACAACGTTCGAAGTCCGTCAGTTCAGCGGAGCGCCCCATTCTGCTCTCTCGCGATGTCTAATGATTACTGAGTTCGCTGATATGGAGTACCTGTCAGTACGTCACAGTACAATTCACCTAACATGAAAATCGTAAATTTCGGGGGTGCTGGATACTTTTGATCACATTTGTAGAGAAGAATTAATATGGTGTAAGCATCGTCAATATACTGCGAGTGTGTAGTTCAAGTGTCACCTGGTATATGTACTTAAGATTTTATTTTTTTGTTTCTTTGTAGGTACATGTCCGCAACCAGTTTTTAAAATGAAGACCGTCTTAGTCATTATGTTTTGATTGCTGTGGCGGCGTGCTACGGCACTGTGACCGCGGCATGTGAAGCTGTAACGCCACTGCAGGCATGACCAATAAAGAAACCCATAAATTAATGACGTTTTGTTTGGAGTTGATCAATAACATTTTTCTACTTTTTGTATAGGCCTGTAGGTTAAAATGACACAGAAATAATGATATAAACAGATACATAAATAAAGATATAAAATTATGAGGTAGTTCTGCAATATGTACAGAAATGTCGCCTGCTGTGATGTAGACAATATCCAGAAGAAACTGTTCTTCCATTTATTGCTGCTGACAAACAGTTTTGTGTTTTACTAACGTCAAAAAATAGAGTCACGTGGCGAAACGCTAGCGCTTTTTTTTTAAAAAAAAAACAGCAAATGTTTACGTGATGCCATATGCCATATACACTCCTGGAAATGGAAAAAAGAACACATTGACACCGGTGTGTCAGACCCACCATACTTGCTCCGGACACTGCGACAGGGCTGTACAAGCAATGATCACACGCACGGCAGAGCGGACACACCAGGAACCGCGGTGTTGGCCGTATAACGGCGCTAGCTGCGCAGCATTTGTGCACCGCCGCTGTCAGTGTCAGCCAGTTTGCCGTGGCATACGGAGCTCCATCGCAGTCTTTAACACTGGTAGCATACCGCGACAGCGTGGACGTGAACCGTATGTGCAGTTGACGGACTTTGAGCGAGGGCGTATAGTGGGCATGTGGGAGGCCGGGTGGACGTACCGCCGAATTGCTCAACACGTGGGGCGTGAGGTCTCCACAGTACATCGATGTTGTCGCCAGTGGTCGGCGGAAGGTGCACGTGCCCGTCGACCTGGGACCGGACCGCAGCGAAGCACGGATGCACGCCAAGACCGTAGGATCCTACGCAGTGCTGTAGGGGACCGCACCGCCACTTCCCAGCAAATTAGGGACACTGTTGCTCCTGGGGTATCGGCGAGGACCATTCGCAACCGTCTCCATGAAGCTGGGCTACGGTCCCGCACACCGTTAGGCCGTCTTCCGCTCACGCCCCAACATCGTGCAGCCCGCCTCCAGTGGTGTCGCGACAGGCGTGAATGGAGGGACGAATGGAGACGTGTCGTCTTCAGCGATGAGAGTCGCTTCTGCCTTGGTGCCAATGATGGTCGTATGCGTGTTTGGCGCCATGCAGGTGAGCGCCACAATCAGGACTGCATACGACCGAGGCACACAGGGCCAACACCCGGCATCATGGTGTGGGGAACGATCTCCTACACTGGCGGTACACCTCTGGTGATCGTCGAGGGGACACTGAATAGTGCACGGTACACCCAAACCGTCATCGAACCCATCGTTCTACCATTCCTAGACCGGCAAGGGAACTAGCTGTTCCAACAGGACAATGCACGTCCGCATGTATCCCGTGCCACACAACGTGCTCTAGATGGTGTAAGTCAACTACCCTGGCCAGCAAGATCTCCGGATCTGTCCCCCATTGAGCATGTTTGGGACTGGATGAAGCGTCGTCTCACGCGGTCTGCACGTCCAGCACGAACGCTGGTCCAACTGAAGCGCCAGGTGGAAATGGTATGGCAAGCCGTTCCATTGGACTACATCCAGCATCTCTACGATCGTCTCCATGGGAGAATAGCAGCCTGCATTGCTGCGAAAGGTGGATATACACTGTACTAGTGCCGACATTGTGCATGCTCTGTTGCCTGTGTCTATGTGCCTGTGGTTCTGTCAGTGTGATCATGTGATGTATCTGACCCCAGGAATGTGTCAATAAAGTTTCCCCTTCCTGGGACAATGAATTCACGGTGTTCTTATTTCAATTTCCAGGAGTGTATGCAATGAGACGAACAGAAATGACTCTTTTGTGAAAGAAAGTAATTAAACTGAAGTAAGCGCGATTTTAATGGTCCTCTGGACATCATAAACTGTTGTACATGTGTGTGATCACCACAGACATGCTACCATGATGGCCATATGGCTGGTTTGCAGTTGTTGTGGCCGGACGTTCCATTCCTTCACCAGTGCGGTTGACAACTGTTCGACAGTCATTCATGCATGTGGACGAGCTGCATTACGTCTTCGGAACGCAGCTAACACGTGTAGGATAGGATTTAGTTCGAGGGGATGGGCAGGCCAGTCCATTCTCCGAATTTTCTCTCGTTCTAAGAGCTCCTTCAACTGCTCTGTTCTGTTCTGTCAAGCATTGTCATCCATGAAAATGACGTCATAGTTCAAGAAGTTATGGTTGAATGTACCCGTGAAAGGTGCACAGGAAGGAGTACATTGTCACAATAATATTGAACGTTGAGTGTACGTGTCCAAATGTATGGAGGTTGCTAAGCCCATGCAGTATTATGCCTCCCCACATTTTAAAACTTGTGCCACAAAACTAATCATGTTCGCTAATGTTGAATGCATTACGAGATCCCACCCCTCGTTATATCAGGGTACATCCAGTATTGTCTGACATCATTGTTTTTGTGGTCCAGATGTTACCATGTTTCATTGGTTTACTTATATTTTCAATTGTCTCCTTACATTTGGTATTCACCTATAAGACGGACTTCCCTGGCTGCCCGCGTGTCAGCCAATTGCGTCTTTGCACATTTGTTATTCTGCACGTGTCTATTTTTTTGATACCCGCCAGTTTATACAAGATTCATTGCACTTGACAGGTATTGGTCCTGTGTACTGGAAAGTTGGAGCGTCTGCTTCAGCATCTTTAATCTCTAGGTTCAGTTTAACAAATTTAATGACATTTCATTCGCATTTCTTATTCTGCTTCTGGCTTATATTTAGAGCTTATATTTAGAGCTTGGTTGCTTACAATGACTCTTATAAAGTACGTACTTTTTCATTTTCCTAAAGTTATACATAACTGCTCCAGAGTATGTCAACGTGTGTGTGTGTGTGTGTGTGTGTGTGTGTGTGTGTGTGTGTGTGTGTGTGGAGGAACATCAGTTTCCATTTAAAACCGTACTTACATGTTTCATTTCTGACAATGCTACATTTCACGAACTTTGTTGAATCTTCCAGAAACCAGAACTAAAGAGATATTCTAATTGGCTGGTCTCATCCAGTGTATTCTGTATTTTTCTCTTACAAATTGTGGCATGAGGAATGTTGTCAATTTCTTGTGTAAAGTCTGAAACAAATTAAATTGACACATTGTGCTGAAGAGTTTGTATCTCCAATCAAGACGCAGATATTTAAATACCCTGGTGGTTTACTAAATGTTAGTGAATCTTAACACAGTTTAACTGCAGCTAGACCTGACATTCAGTTTGTCGTGAGGTCTGACGAAGAGTGTAACATATCTGCTGATATAAGTTCCGATTAGTAGGGGAAACGGAATCTGTGATCGATAGAAACTTCAAGATTTCTAGCCCTCGTCTATGACGCCAGCCTACATTTCTATCCCTTATAGGCTAGTAATATATTTAGAAATTGACTCGAATACGTTTCTTTTTATGGTAATATAGCTGTTGGGTCAAGGGCCCCAAATCTCTAGTATGAGTAGCAAAATATCTTTCGTTTTCATTGCTTAGTCACATCTCATGCAGCAGCGCTATCAAACCGTATTCCACCGGCTACAAGCTTTTCTTAGTTCCAGAATTAAGTACCTGATTACCGCATTTGAAATATAGCCCATTCTATGAAAATATAGTTCTCCACTAACTAAGACTGACACATTAAAGTAACTTTATTGAGAACTAGAACATCAAAACAGCCACTTTTTAACCATTTTCGGTTGTTCCAATCAGGGTTCCTCTCTGAGTTATGTCACATTGTCCTGCGAACGATGAGTGATTCGGTTTTTCTGTTATTTATGTATCGTGGTTGACCTTATGTGATTCGTGGGCAATCTAGAAAAAACTACAGTCTCCAGATGACTCTGGTTTTTTTCATCGTCTCTGTATCTGCCTTTCATCACATCGTTTATGCAGCCGCAGGAATTGTTGGTTCATCGATGTTTACCCTCTAACGTGTGTACAGGATTTCCTGAACACTAGCGCCTGGTAACACGTAATGTGATCAATGGTCGTGAAATGACTGTGATGGAGAACGGAGATCAGGTTCAATGTTAACATAGAGTAAGCTTTTCTTAGTTCCAGAATTAAGTACCTGATTACCGCATTTGAAATATAGCCCATTCAATGAAAATATAGTTCTCCACTAACTAAGGCTGACATATTAAAGTAACTTTACTGAGAACTAGAACATCAAAACAGCCACTTTTTAACCATTTTCGGTTGTTCCAATCAGGGTTCCTCTCTGAATTAGGTCACATTGTCCTGCGAACGATGAGTGATTCGGTTTTTCTGTTATTTATGTATCGTGCTTGACATTATGTGATTCGTGGGCAATCTAGAAAAAACTACAGTCTCCAGATGACTCTGTTTTTTTTCATCGTCTCTGTATCTGCCTTTCATCACATCGTTTATGCAGCCACAGGAATTGTTGGTTCATCGATGTTTACCCTCTAACGTGTGTACAGGATTTCCTGAACACTAGCGCCTGGTAACACGTAATGTGATCAATGGTCGTGAAATGACTCTGATGGAGAACGGAGATCAGGTTCAATGTTAACATAGAGTAAGCTTTTCTTAGTTCCAGAATTAAGTACCTGATTACCGCATTTGAAATATAGCCCATTCAATGAAAATATAGTTCTCCACTAACTAAGGCTGACATATTAAAGTAACTTTATTGAGAACTAGAACATCAAAACAGCCACTTTTTAACCATTTTCGGTTGTTCCAATCAGGGTTCCTCTCTGAATTATGTCACATTGTCCTGCGAACGATGAGTGATTCGGTTTTTCTGTTATTTATGTATCGTGCTTGACCTTATGTGATTCGTGGGCAATCTAGAAAAAACTACAGTCTCCAGATGACTCTGGTTTTTTTCATCGTCTCTGTATCTGCCTTTCATCACATCGTTAATGCAGCCGCAGGAATTGTTGGTTCATCGATGTTTACCGTCTAACGTGTGCACAGGATTTCCTGGACACTAGCGCCTGGTAACACGTAATGTGATCAATGGTCGTGAAATGACTCTGATGGAGAACGGAGATCAGGTTCAATGTTAACATAGAGTAAGCTTTTCTTAGTTCCAGAATTAAGTACCTGATTACCGCATTTGAAATATAGCCCATTCAATGAAAATATAGTTCTCCACTAACTAAGGCTGACATATTAAAGTAACTTTATTGAGAACTAGAACATCAAAACAGCCACTTTTTAACCATTTTCGGTTGTTCCAATCAGGGTTCCTCTCTGAATTATGTCACATTGTCCTGCGAACGATGAGTGATTCGGTTTTTCTGTTATTTATGTATCGTGCTTGACCTTATGTGATTCGTGGGCAATCTAGAAAAAACTACAGTCTCCAGATGACTCTGGTTTTTTTCATCGTCTCTGTATCTGCCTTTCATCACATCGTTAATGCAGCCGCAGGAGTTGTTGGTTCATCGATGTTTACCGTCTAACGTGTGTACAGGATTTCCTGAACACTAGCGCCTGGTAACACGTAATGTGATCAATGGTCGTGAAATGACTCTGACGGAGAACGGAGATCAGGTCCAATGTTAACATAGAGTGGGAAGTGGTTTTGTGATCATCTTTCGGTGTTTTTCGTAGCATCACTTGGATACACTCATTTGAGTTATTATGAGCATGAATCAGGAAATTCATTTGAACTGTCCCAGTGACCAAGTTTTGCCATTCCTTGTAAATATTAATGATGAGTATACTGTGGACACTCATTCTTTCAGGGTGACAGTATCCGCATTGACAGGTCTGACCAACACTCGGTCATTAAATGGTACATCGACTGGTCTTCTAAAACACGAACTTAGACCACAAAACATTCCAGGAGCTATATGAGAAAGTGGGTGCAATGTAGCTACCAACGTCACAGAAATTAGATAGCTCCACACGATCTAATCACCTAAGGGTGGCTCCAACTGGATATGGCATTACTGAAGAAACTTATGGGCTCTCTTACTCGACAGACCAAGGCACTTGTCAAGACCAGAGACCGTTTTGCGTGTCAGTAGCGTCATTTTCCTGTCATTGATTGACTTTTTGCGCGGTCTACTTTGGGTTGCGGGATGCTTGTCCAGTTTCACAGAAAATTTCTGTTATTATCTTTTCACGAAACGGAATTCCTACTTCTCTATACAGCGGAAAACACAAAAGCTGAGCATCCTAATTTTTTCGCTTTTTTGAATGTACAATGTATCACCTCCCTCGCATAATTTATCGCATTTTTTGCATGAATCTTCGGTTTTGTAAAGAGAGATTACCGCGAAACTGTAATACATTTTTAGCACTCTACATGCATCTCACAGTTACAGAATTTCTGTACTGCGTAATTTTGAAGACTTCTCATTAACCTCTTGTTCGTTTCGAGCTCGCTGTTGCTTTCGGAAGCGAGGAGTTTCTTTGTACGTGACGTGTAACGGAATGGGAAAAGCAAATCCTTCCCTCGGCACCCTCGAAGTAAAATGGAGTGCTTTGCGTGCGATAAGCGGTTTGTAGAGAATGCCCGCCGTGCGCCGGCTGAGATAAAAGGATTAATGGAGGCTACGGCGGCCGGCCGGCTGCACTGGCTGGGCAGCCCGCCACTGCCGGGCACTCGGGGAGCAGATAGCGCAGCGGGCTGCCCACCCAACAGGCGCACGTGCTCCGGGCCTGCGCGATGCCAGAGACAGTCGCATTGTTGGAGTTCAGACAGAGAGAACCGCGACAACTGAGGGGTGAAAACTTTGAATTTAATGGAGTCCGGACGACCCTACACCTGCCATATTATGTTTATGGAACGTGTACGCCACACGCCCTACAAAGACAATTTCTTTCGTCTCACTTCGTGAATATGATGATATTTTGTCAAAGAGATTTCAACACACTGGCAGTATATCAGGCAGTTTTTTAATAACTGAAAATTATTATAATAGCTTTATCGCCATCTTCGGCTGATGCTGAGATTTTATTTTTTTGGCGTACAGTCTGAAAAGAGTCCGTTCCACTTTTCTTTTCGAGTGCGCCACTTATTGTTCTCCGTGTGAGACACAGTATTCTATCAAATTCTTTAAGGGTGACGTTAACGGAAAACCAAAAACTATTTGAAAGATGCACCAAATCCACAATTCTGAACAGACGACAATGAAATTTTGTGCCATGATTTACATAAATGATCACAAGTACTGTTAAGTTCCTTGGATTATACATACGTAATTACTTTTATGGAATTTAAAAGTTTTGTTTTCTAAAAATAAGTATATGTACTCTTGTCTCAGAAACTATTCAAGAGAATTCAGAAATATTTTCTGTTTAATATATTTGCATTTAGTAAGCTTCTCTTATGATTTTTTGTAATACGTCAGATAGGAGACCTTTAACAATTTTTCAATTATAATTTCGGAAGCATAAATAAAAATTCATGAAAATTTCAAGAATTTTTCTCCGTGGCGCAATTTATATTCAGAATTTCCGAATTTGCTCTTGAGACAAAATCTATTGGATTTATAGAAAAAAAGTGTACAAAATATCATAATTTTAGCCTCTATATATTCTGAGAAATAGGTACATCAGCTTTATCAAATCTAATTTTCAGTATATGCAATTTAAAGTGGAACCTAACGTTTTCTCTTATGCCAACTCTTCAGAAGGCCCCATATTGGTACTTGGAGTCTATTTTCCTTCAAGACTTCTCTTCTGTTTTCTTGTTTTCTGCCTACTATCCTTTAGCATGTCTTCAACTGACTTTTCAACTGTAGAGAAGCGCTGTAGATCTATTTTTCTCAAGATGTCTTGAGTGAAATTTCCTATCTTAAAGCTCATTCTCTCTAATACTTTCATCCTCCCTATGTTCCTATCATTAAATACAAGAGCTGCATTACAAGTGGTAATACTGACAAGTGGAGCAGATGAAAATGTTATTTTTGGTCACTGGTCCTATATGAGCGAATTTAGAGGCTCGTTTGGATTCTGGGTTTTGATATTAACACTCAGTTTAGAAGTTCAGGATAGGCCAGAAGCCTGTAAGTGGGCTTGACAACTTACAAGATACAATTTGGATGTCTCTTCTTGTGAATGTGGGGATTGTTATCCCTCTGAGCTAGTAGACATTTACACCTGCTAATGTAACACATGTGATGAATAGAATGTCCATCTGCTGACATCATATGGAAGTATGAAGCCCAGGTCTATTACATTGGATGGGTTCTGTCTGATAGCCTCGCCATAATACACTTGAAGAGTGACTATTCTTGTGAATCTGTTTTGTCCACCAACAACATCCTTTCCATCTTTCAACATTTTGCCCTTCGTGGCACTTAACAGTGCCACAGTAGATCTATCAAACCAAAGAGCATAATCATCGCCTTCTACGTTTATGTCTTGCAAATTTGCTTGAAAGTAATCCTCGAAATCTTTATTCGCCGAGATAGTATCAACGTGATGCGTCAAAACGTGTGCGTGGCAGGAAGATCACATCACACAATTAATTACTTTTCATACACTTCGGGAGTGTATTCATCATTAAAACTTTGGGAACGTATTTTCCATGAGCTCTACTAATAAATAAAAATTAAATTGAAAATTTACCTTTTTTGTTCAGTTTCTTGAACGCCCCCTTGAAAAGCAATGTGCAATCATAACGTATGTGTTGAGTGAGATGGTAAGTGAAGGACATATAATTTTAAAAACTGTGACGTTCACCGATTCTAACGGTTCTAACGACATTAATGTACTTAAAATAAAACATCTACTTTCATGGTGACAATGAGAGTGGACATGAGGCAAACATATGAAGGTACAAAGACCTATATGGCATGACGTGCCATCGGTGAGTTTATGGGAAGATACTTAATAAATATCTACTACCGAGTCGTATAGTCCTGCAGCGAATAATGGAAAAATGACAGCTGTAAGATGCCCTACACATATATCACAGCTGCGGTTCAATTTTCAGTGAATACTGTCCTTTAAATACACTGCACAAGAATGGAGCGTTTGCCTTCGTGCTTTATCGATAGTCATACGGTATGCTATTGTTATCGCAAAGTGGAGTCTTCTAAAATTGAAAAGTAAGTTTGCTGGAATGAGTGGAATGCAGGTATGAATACTGATTTGTCTTTTTCCTTTTGTGGTAAAAACTTTCGCTTCTAAGACGTTGTCTGCAATCTTATTTACGATAGAATTTCGAATTTAGGATTTCTATTAGTAAGTTTCCACTTTCGTCTTGGTTTGCCATTGTATCGATGAATTTAAATGATTTTCTTCGTCTGATTTGATATTCTGAATTCGTTGATTAGCTTGTTAACTATTTCATGTTTTTGTTAAAACGCTCTCTCGCAAGAGCTTTATTTACGTAGTTTATAGTCGGATGGGCTTTTTGGACGAGTTGTTTTTCTGTCCTTACTACGTTGCTCAACTCGTCGGTTAAGACGATCCTGGCGGAGTATGAACCAATGCGATTTTTGTCGTTTAGGAATTGTGCTCTAAAACATTCGAAAATTTTGAAGAACATTCAGAAAGATTCGTTGACATCAATGAATATTCATAAAAACTCGCTAGCATTATAGAAATACTCGTTATACTGCTGAGCGGCTAAGACAAGTTGTGGTCTAGAATATTCGAGACTATTCTAAAAGATTAAAAAAAATTCGTTGACACTGGAGAATATTCGTAAAAGTTCGAGAATATTATAGAACACTTCACCTGAAGATGACTGGTAGGGAACTTGTTGAAACCTTGCCGCAGAACGACGCCTTGAGTCGGCTGACAACCCGAGAAGACTTCATCCTATTACAGAAGAATTTTGAATTTTTTCGCTTGAAAAACACATTGATGCCCAAAGGGAAAGAAGATATCATGACCACTAGGACGTCATGCCAACCAAGCCACAGAAGCTGACACAAAATAACTTCTATAGTGCACAACGAGGGAACCAAGGGTAGCATCAGACACTAAAGCCAGTCATCGGAGGTCGGCGATTTTGTGAGTACCTTAACATCACTCACATACTAATTTATTATGAAAATACTTTGAGAAAACCTGTAAAGTGAAGTGCTGAGCTACCGCTCAGAACTTCAGAACTTTACTATTTCACATGAAAATGTTTCTTTCATCGTAAGAAAGCTCATTTGCGGGAAACCAGAAAACTCTAAAATTGTGATTCTTTTAGTAGCTTCCGTCTTTTGTCTAGTTTGCCTTTCTCAATCCTGTTGTCTCTCAACATTCCTCTTTTTCTAACTCACTACGAATGATTACCTCTTTTCCAGAGTCATGGCTTTTAATAATTTCCCTTTGTTGTATATGTCAACTGCAATGTATACTCTAAATTTTAGAATATATTATACACTTAAACTGCCAAGCAGCCGTGTGCAAAGGAACAAGACACTTGTGCAAACACAGATGGTACCAGGGACAGAGCACCATTATATACACAACCGAAGCCTACCAAAATCTAATTCAGTAATGAAAGAAGTAATTTTCAGAGATATGATGAAGAATTTTTGAAGAAACGTCTTTATGGTCGTATAAAGAATAAGACTGTGAAGGTGATTTGGAACAGAATTTTGATCTTTAGAGCAAAATAGCTTCTTTGTACAGGATGCCTCCACACAACCTCAGTGCTGTTATTAACGCTGTCGGCATTATTCTGTTGTAAATCTTCTTGGAGGTTTCTTCATTTTCTATCTCGATTACTAATCACTCCATATTGGTACTCAATTTACAACACATTTATAAAGCAACAAGAAAGAACCCAGACAGAGATATACTGGTGGATGCTGTGCTGTGAGAGCGGCTCGTAAGTCGGGACCAGGAGAGCTCAGTCGTCAGATGAGCACTTGGTCGCAAGGGACAAAGATCTCAGACGCGAGTTCCGGGCTGGCATAGACTGTTACTTTGCCAGGAAATTTCAAATTAGCGCTAGCTGTCCAACAGGGTGAAAATTTATTGTAGTATCACGGCCAAGTAAAATAACCCAATAAAACTTGGACCAAAAGCAGGGAGAAGTACTACAGTATGGTACAGAATGTAACTGAGTGAAATACTAATCATACGAACAGAGATGACACTTTTTTTCAGAGACAATAAATGCACTGAACTCATCTCGATTTATGGACACTACAAAACGCGGAACATGGTTCTTAATAGGGTGTACAATTACCACGGACAGCAGTGCATGCTGTGCAGCGTATTCCGATGATAGCCACAAGGTTGGTAAGGTGTTCTTGTGACATGGCGTCCAATTCCTCCAGCAGCGTGATTGGAAACTGTTGGATGATACTCGGGCACGTGAGCGCGTTGCAATACGTCCCCCCACAGTATTCCACACTTGCTCGATGGCTTTTAAGTCGGGGACCGCGGAAGACCACACCATTCGCCAACTATCCTCTTGTTCCAACAGGTCCTCCACCCGCTCTTCAATGCGGTTGCCCATTGTCATCCATAAAGATGAAGTCAGAGCCGATTGCAAACCTAGAAAGAAGCACGTGGAGAAGAAATACACTGTCACTCAGACGTTGATCGTTGAGTGTATTGTATTTCATGTACGCCCATACAACATTAATCCCCCGTGCACCATGACACCTTGACCGCCAAGATGATCTCGTTCGATAGTTTTCCTGGGTGAATTACGTACCCCAGTAAGGCGAGAGAGGCGAACACAGAACGTGGTCCAACTTGATCGATTTGGTGATCCAGGTTCCGCCTTTTGTAATATGAAAGGGACCATCGTAAATTGCGGTGACTTGTCTTTGAGGAAAACTGTCGTTTCCGTTCGTCTCATTGTGTATTTCTTTCGGTTTGCTTCCCGTACTGCACTGTACTGAACTGTAATATAGGCTACACATTTCTATGTATGGCCTAGGTTCCATCAAAGTTGCTTGACAAAGAGACATAATGGAAAAGCTACTTTCGTCCTCCAGTTTTGCAAAACCACTGTAGTTGTGTAATCTTAGCTATTTTATTGTATCGTTTTTATTTCATTACTCTAGCATCAGACCTTTCTTCTTTCATTAGTTGGGTTTCATACAAATACCCTAATTTCGATAACTAAGCGTGGACACACTACTTTATTTATTAAAGCTTCACAAGGTACTTTATTTCACAGGTTTCTGCTATATGTTGAAAATGTGTACACCGTCAAGGCTACAAGACGTTGTCTCACACATTAGTTTGCTTCTTTCCGCTAACACTACACCGATGAGCCAAAATGTCATGTCCAAGCCGCAGCCCCCCCCCCCCCCCTCCCCGTGGAGGCTGGATGCCGCCTGGTGACGTTGTGGGCACGAGACACGTTAACGGAAGTATGCAAACGGAGCAGACATGAACGGGGGATCACCCTAGCGCAGATATGGGCTGAAAATGGGGAAATCCATTGTGTTACGTGATTTTAGTAAAAGGCAGGTTATTATTACGCAGAGCTTGTGAAAAGGTATCTGGAAAACGGCGAAGTTGGTCCAATGTTCAAGTGCTACTGCCGTGAGCATTTACAGAAAGAGGTTGAAGGACAGTGAAATTACCACTAGATACTAAATGGTTGGACGTACACGACTCTTCACAGAATTTGGGGTTTGGGGCCTTGTCTGCTCTGAAAATTAGGACAGATGGTGATCTGCGGCATCTCTGCCGAAAGAACACTGAGACCTGGTTGGGATGTAGTCACACAGCGCACAGGATAAGTTTAACGTTGTGGATGAGACCGTAAACGTTTACTGAGAACCACCTATTTATGCATTTGCTTAAAAGATCACAATGAAACAATACGGCTGAAGGCCTTGTTATAGAAAACTTGAGATGCTTTCTGGGCTGAAGTCCCAAAAACCACACAGCAGACACAAGAACGGCTGAGGCCTGGCTTAGAAATCAAAGCAATTAAAATAGAAGGTAAAATTAATGAAAAAAACAAGCAATGAAAACAATCAACGATTGAAGGCCTACACTACATGCCTGAAGGACAACTATAATTAAGGCACATTAATAAACAATTTTTTCTAAGCAAGAATATTTCTTTTTAAACTTACAACGGAATGGCCGAATCCTGATTAACTTATTGCATGGCTGAAGGCCACAAACAAATCTGAAACAACTGCTGGAGGCCGAACAAAAAGTCAGATAAATAATTTATAATAAACCACTTGCTTCTTATAAAAATTTTCTGTCGACAATACTCACGGCTGAAGGCCTTATTAAGGGATTCACGCAAATCCTCGGCTGAAGACCACACATAACACATGGGACAACTAACGGCTTAAGACCTGGATTACAAAAAATTTCAGATAGAACAATTTCTAAGAATAATTTTTTTTCTGAAACAATCAATGCTCAAAATTTTAATTTAACACGGCTGAAGGCCTTCATGTACATTGTAAAGAAAACTGAATTAATACACAGCCAAAGTCCTCGCACAATACTTCAACTAAAATGAAAATCACATTTTAAAGCAAACAGAACAAGTGGTAGTCATAAGTGTTCCAAGGGTAGGCATGGGAAGGTAGCTCAAACGTAAGGTGAGGTGAGACAGGCGTCCAAGAGCTGAAGTTAGGTAATCGGATGGCAACCCAGACTAGGGACGGCCCGAGGACCAACCAACAATTTAACCAATTCCCTTCCGTCTGACCAATGGTACAAGGATGGAGAAGATCGGCTGATGACGAGAAATAGAACAGCACTAAACGCCCAGAAATTGGCGTCTAAAACCAGCCGGTGAAACAATAACGACTCTAAGCAAATATGAACCAAACAACTTAAAGGCTGTCGTATTACACGCCATACTGGACACCAACAACACGACGACGGAAAAGCACACAGCCTACAACTGCAGGCAACTGGAGCGTTAACGGCCACAGGGGAGAAAATACTGCTGGTGCACTTCACTGATAAGTAACAGTCAATTTAATAATTAATCACAACATAGGGAGATGGCTGCAAGATTTCGCCGACTCCAACACATCATATGATGCTCCTATCCCGAACAGCCAAGGGGCAACAGCCCGAAAATGAACGAAGAGATGTCACAATAGTTGAGGTTTCATAACAGATTAACTGATCACTCAACTTCAGGGTCCAGGTTCGGTGGGCTCTCGCAGCTAGCGCCTCAGTATCCGACAGCGCATGCACACTGCCAGCAGCCCCGGCCTGGCCAGGCGCCTGTTCGGTCCCTACCGACTCACTATCACACACGCCACCACCCAGAAATACTAGTGGTAACACCAAAGATAGTTCGACAGTACTAGTATCGATGAGCGCTGCTGCTGCCACTCAAGGTGGCAAGCCAGCAACTTGGTTACGCCAGTTAGTACTAAACCCTCTTCATTCATCTTCCCAGAAACTGCGTCCTTTTGTCCCAGTTGAGGTATTAACATTGACTTCAGCTATTCTTCTCTCAGGTATTTTTACTTTATTCCTAAAATGGCTCTGAGCACTATGGGACATAACAGCTGAGGTCATCAGTCCCCTAAAACGTAGAACTACTTAAACCTAACTAACCCAAGGACATCACATTCATCCATGCCCGAGGCAAGATTCGAACCTGCGACCGTAGCGGTCACACGGTTCCAGACCGAAGCGCCTAGAACCGCTCGGCCACACCGGCCGGCCTTCATTCCTACAACTTCGTGGTACTTTCGTCTGTACAGCGTAAATGGAGTGTTCGTGTGGCTTTGTTGACCGGGATACGTCGTCTGGAGTTGTCCAGCTGCTAGGTACACGTCTTTCTATTAGACGCAACTTCGGCAACTTGCAAATTTAGTGAGGATAAGGTGAATGATGAAGGCACACCACACCGAGTTCTGAGTGAAGTAAATGCCTAACCCGACCGCAAATCGAACCGGCGGCCCCGCCGGCTAGAGCTTGCGACGCTAACCACCAGACCACTAACTGCTGACTTTTACAGGACGTGTATTTCTTCCTTATATTCTCACAGAGTGGAACTCCAACTCCCACGCACCCAGAGTCTTAAATATACTTAATACTGTGAGGTTATTGACGCATTATTTTCCTAGCGTTTCGGAATTTAAAAGCGTTGATATTGCTTCTTCGCTACTGCACCGTGGCCTGTGAACAATACTCCCTAATCATTCTGACTGAAGTTAGAATTTAACAACGTGTAATTACCCATACTTTACGTAGCTACATCTCCGGAATTGCTTAGCAGTGGGAGCGAGATATGCAATGTGTGAAATTTTGTAAGTGAATTGTGAAACTTCCAGCGAAAGTCATCAGGATAATAATGACTCTCAAGCGGTTTATGATTACATATATAGGGTTAACCTGACATCAACCGACAAAATTTCGGAGAATATTCAGGAACATTTTTCTCAGTATTTTGACGTAGGGGAGACATGCTTTCTTGTGGCTCGTTACAGATTAATTGCATTTCGTGTGATTCCTTACCCGCATTTATCTTTGCATCTGTATTACACTGAAATTACCTACGCATCAGTGCATATGACGACGTTATGCGCTGTGCGTATTGTTAGGAAACAAACGTGATCCTTTCAGTCAAGGTACTTGCCGTTGACAACAGTTACTTTCCGCCCTGTATGAGCACAGATATCGATCCTTTCCTGAAAAGAGCGAGCGAATCTACTCATACACATCATTGATCCAACGAGTTAGCGTCGCAGACGGGAAAGTCCCAATGTACCAGAAGGCTGCTGCTTGCGGCCGCCGTTTCCTTTGGCGCGTAAGTGAATCAGTCTCGCCCGAGCCTTCTTAAAGATAGGATCACAAGTGTGCATTCGGAAATAAAAGACTTGAATTTGAGGAACTGAAATTATTTGGTTTCGAATAGTTTGGGGATGATCCAAAATTACGGACGCCCTTAAGGGAGTTGACAGCAGTAGCAAACTCGATTCAAAAAACTGTCAAGTGCATGAATGCCGTTGTAGAGCCAGCATGTGCTTGTGATTAAAGTACAATAAAACGAGAGCTGTCAAACCAGTATGAAATTCATTTAGCCTGGTCACATTAATGTTAATGTTTGGTGGGCGTTTTTGACTGAAATTATAAAAAATTAGGGATGGGCCACACGTCAGCAGGCACACGGTTAAGAACGTTCTCGAACTGGCACTTTTACATTGAGGGAAATTTGAGCCTCTATGCCATCTTAACCATCAAGTCCGATTACCTGTTAAAATTCAAAATACGCGAGTTAGCTTAAATAAAAGGAGCAACTTGCAGTCCTCAAGGTTGCATTCAGTACTGCTCTGTTCTGTCTTAAGTTTGTCTTTCCGGCAGTGTTAGTTTTAAGTTAACACTGATAGAGACAGACGAAAGATTTACTGGTGGAGAGTAGGCAGATATGAATTTGTATGTGGGTTCACTGAGTGAGATAGCAGAGGGCCACAACGTCACTTTGCAGAGCAATTCCCGCAGCAACGACAGCCAGTCGCAGTACTGTGGGTTGTTGCTTTACTCTGTTTGTCGTGTTGTACGTTTTGGTGATTGCGTATTACAGGCCTTCGCACTGTTATGAAGGGATATTCACAGAAAAAAACGTAACTCGGCTAACAAACTCAATAACTCACAGTTAATTACAAGGATGAGTCAACGAATAAATCGCAAACGTCAGAATAGCGTCTATCGTTTTATATTTCATACCTATACGCATCTAGAAGGTGGCAGCACAAGTCGCGTGGAAGGTAGCCGACACACAATATTCCGCGTCCAATGGTTAAATGATCTGCTGTCAGACCAAGATGGGAGGTACGCTATGAGTGTGTACCCGATGAGAACAACGCGATTTTTACGAGCCAAGAATCTGCTGCTGAGCAATACGTCCCGTGTAATGTTAGGTTTGTATTTTATGAAAAGTGTTGTTCAGTTGGCTATACGAATTGCGAAAGACAAGAAAAAGTCACCAACAAGAAGATTCCTGGCCGCCCTGTTTATCCAGTGACGGAATGTTGTTTCCTCTTTTACGAGTATTTTGCTGCCGTCAGAACACATCGGTCTTGTGGGCTGCAGCAACTTGAGGGACCAACTAAACTTTTTATGTAAGGTCGTTCGTCAGTTGGGAACGTTGTGAAAAGAATTCCATGTTGCAGGCTTTACATGCCTTGTCGAACGATGGACTGTTTAAGTTGACCAAGGTGGAGTATGTTGAAAAAGAAAATAAATTTCAGAGTGATACATGCGGCTCTGACGTCTCTATCGCAATTTGTCTTATTTATTGACTCAACCTCGTATTATTTTGTACCTAGCCACCAGAGACCAATAGTCAATTACATCTAAATGCTCAAATGTTGCAAACGCGATAAACTAGACTCTCTCTCGAAAACTATGCCAGATATCGACTCAGTGTGTGTCCAGGGCTATCTTGTGACATTTTTTGTTAACAATGTAGAGCTAGTACTATTTTGAAAAAGAGTTAACAACAAAAACCTTTCTTTGATTCTCTCTACTACAGTATGTGAGAAAAAAGTGGTATCTTTTCGGTTAAGTAAATAACTGTTCACTTAATTTCGAACGTCTCGGTGGCTCCAGAAAGATAGAGGTCGTGCAACATTACAAGGAATGATTAAAATTACAGTTATGAGAGCTGTTTATATAAAACCAGCAGCTTGGTCAGCGTCATTACTCAGTTCCTACGCTTGTAGGTGGCAACTCTGATCTATGACAAGAATATCACTTTTCTGTTACAGTTCGAGTCCTTTCAGATTTTTTGCCTCCACCTGCTGACACTTATATTGTGTGCTGGCGTAAGCTGTAGCTAGCACACCAGTCGGCAAAGATGCAGCAGGAATATTTATAGGTTGCGCTGGATCAAGCCTACCTATCAGGAGAGAGCCAAAGACAGACTGGTAAGCAACTGCCGCCAACGCCCTCTCGCCCGCAAGTATTTAGATCACGGCCGCTACTGGAGGGCTCAGTCTCAGTCACTAGCTCACTCACTGACGCGCCAACTCGCACTCTAGTTTGGCGTCTGTCATTCACCGCATAGAGCGACTTGTACGTAACCAGCCGTGAGGCTAACATGGAATATTACGAAAGAGTTTGGATCATAACACATGCACTCTCTTAAAGACAAGTAGCTTCCCGTTAATGTAAATAAAGAACACTGTTAATCCATCTGTGCAGTTGTGTTGTAGAAATGCTATACCGGAAATCAAACAACATCCTCTCCCTTGATTCCTATGGTACATGACACTACAGTACCGACGAGAATGCAACATATTCCCATGTGAAGATGGCCTCTGAAGGCAGAAACCAGCTACGATTGTTTCGTAAAGAAGTTATTGAATCAAAATTAAAAATGCTACCTTACAATAAGTCAATCGCCGTCTCCGCAAACGGAATTTCTTTTTCTTATTCTTTCTTTCAGAAACTTAGATTCCTGTTACAGACTTGATCCTTTCCCACTTATTTCCCGCAGCTGTAGTCACTTGACAATGATTCTGACCATATAAGGGTCACTAGCAGTAGAGTCAAACAAGTCACAACTGCAAGTGCAGCTGCAGTCATTGTTATTACTATCGTTCCACAGTTGCTGATGATTATTATCGCTCTGCAGTATGGGAAAGTTATTGGCTTTCTTTAATATGTCTTTCGTGATATTACTAGTGAACAAATGACAGTATCCGTAACGTAGCACGAAATGCTTATAACGCCGGAAATGACGTATGAATTATATGTTGTATTAATTATAACCTGTATATTAGGAGTAGTTTATACGTTAGTGTGCATATGTGTTTAGTTAAATGAATGCAAAGAAAACGTAATGAGGTGTGAACGTCCATCATGTATAGCAGCGCAACCTATTTTCTGAGATAGCGAAAGACGAATTGAACCGGTAGTGGCACGGTTCAAATACAATTTCGCCCATTCCACATTTACATATACGTGGCAATCTCGGCAAATAACTTACAAATGTCGTAAGACCATAGCACAGCAAGAATGGCGCGTTGTCAGAAGAGAATACACGTTCCGGGCTACCTGCAGACACAATTCTGCTGCGATATCGATAACATATGCATCACTTTGTGCGACTGAAAAGGCCTGCCAAGTACAAAGGTTGTCCAAAGATTACGTACCTGGAACACTACGATTCTTGTGGGCAAAACTTTTCAATTTCACACATATTCAACATGAAATTCTGGCATTACATGCATAAATGCGTTGTCGCGTCCAGTCATACAAAAAGGTGACATCAGTTTGATCAAGGTCGCAGAGACGATGCTTATCGGTAAGTCTAGATCATGCATATGCAATTTTTATCTTTCTGAAAGTGATGAGAAATTTCACGCAGCGGTTCTGGAACGACACCTTCACCAAATAGCCGTTTTCCGCCATCAAGGAACTGAAAGATTGATAGAAGGTTACGATAGTTTGTTACAGAAATCTCCTAGCTACGATGAAAAATCCGTGTTTCTTTGTAGTTCGGCATTCCGTTGGAGTTATTTGGTCTGCGATAATGACGTGTAACTTACTTTTTGGCGTTCCCTCCGTATAATCGGCCAACTAATATACACTGCTTGACCTAGATTACTCTGTACCATTCTTAGTCTTTGATTTCCTTGTTTGATTCGTATATGAAGCGATAGAAGAATTATTACCTATATCCGTCTGTAAGTGCCATTAACTCCCAATTCATTTCCTTATTGTCTTTAACATGAGTCAGTACGTTCGAGGCAATAAAATAGTTCTGCAGTCTATCACGCTGGTCCTCCTAACGCTTCGGGAACAAAACACTACAGTGATTCCAACTTAAGTTCAGGGAGCATTTTGATAACATATTGGAACTGATCGAAACGACCAGTAACAATGCAAGCAGAATTGCTTCGAAGACTCCCTGTAACCCGTCCTGGTCTATATACTAATCATAATGTGTCTCATAATCTTCCTGTAAGCTGTCGGTGCGCTTCATTTTCTTATTTTTTTCGCTCAAATATATCAATACTACCACCCGTATATGCTAGTTGAAAAGTTTTCATGACTTTAACAAATCGTTTCAGTGAACGACTGGTTAAATCATTTTAAACGAATACAACCGATATCCTTTCGTCATCACTGTCCATTTTAGATAATGCTCTGTTTCGAATGACATCATTCTCTCAGGTACTCCTTTTGAAGGGAGGCGTAGAACGACGGCCACTCTGTCATCACGGGAGGTCTCGAAGTGAGTATTTCTGACTAAGATCCCATAAGTAAGCATACAGTAACGGCCGGAAGAACGTTTCGAAGACTACACGTTCCTTTAAAATTAAGATCCTTTATATGGCAATGGTCGTGCGGTGTGCTATAGGATGTTAGCGTCAGTGTATGAAGCACACTATACAGTCAGTAGACATTACATTCAGACGAAATACGTATTGATGAAACGAGAAATACGTGCCGAGGAAAGTATATATCGCCAGACCAAATTATCTATTTTAACATGTAAAAGCAGATAAAACGTCAAGAGTAGGAAAAAGACTGGAGCCGCACTCACAAAGTTGAAGGCAAGTAAGGCAGGTATTATTATTAGTATATGGTACTGAAGAAGCTATCAGATCCCCAAGGTTGGGAATTATAGTTGAAGAAACGAACGGAAGAGTTTGTTGTAACATAGATCTCTCTTCAAAATAATCAGCAATATTTACTACTGCCATAGTTTCTGAATACGAACCGCGGGAAGACCCTCTTAAAATAGCATTAGCTTCCTTGGTGTTTAACCAATTTACTCTAGAAATTTTTATTGGACTGCTTCTTATTTTAGTCATCGTTGCAGTTGTACGTCGGTTTAATTTTAGAACTTCTTGCAGCAGGTATATTGCAGACACATCAAACATCTGAGGAAAGAATTCATGAAATCCTAAGCAGTAACGATCATAAGTAAGTATCAGCATGTAATTCTATATTTTAAAAACCGAGAGAAAAGAAGTAATTACAATATCAATTTGTGATATTAACAGACTAGGCTCAAAATAGTGAATACGAAAAAAGACGAAAATTTTTCCTCTAGAGAACAAAATTTTACTATATTTCATTTACTTCGATGGAATGAGAGATTTTGTGTCTGTGCACAACAAATAACGAACATGAGCCGTAATAGTTTTGATTTCATTTCGACATCTAGGTCGTTAAAGATGCTCCTAGAGATTGGAAAGGAATTAATAGATAAATGGTCATGGCATTTTTAAGGAAACGTCCACGTCATTCACCTAAAGCAAGCCCTACTGGATGTCTAGACGATAAATTGTGAATCGCACCCTTGTGAGTTTCAAGTCATAATCTCGGTAGTAAGCTACTATTAGCTAGGCGGACCAGTAACAAACATACAATAGCTGGATGTGTGAGATGTCCTTACGTTAGTTAGGTTTAAGTAGTTCTAAGTTCTAGGGGACTGATGACCTCCGAAGTTAAGTCCCTTAGTGCTCAGAGCCATTTGTACCAAACCACGAAGGAAGCAATAGGCGACACAAATTGACACTAAAATTTCAGCGTGTCACATTGGACACATCTTCAAGGCCTTTGTACACCAACTGGGGCAAAATGAAGAACGTTTCGAGTATTTTCAGGTGAATGGCACAACCCCACTTGAAGCGTATGCGTTCTTGGAGGCAATGTATTCTATTTTCTCACCTGAAAGAACACTCTCAAAAGAATTGTAGCCCTCACGCTCCGTTAATCTACACAGTTCTCCGATTTTTATATTTGGTGTAGTGTGAAGGTCAAAGCATGCAACAATAATTAACGCATTATTGAACCAACTATAGACAGCATGCAAATGACCAACTTCCAGCAAAGCAGTTTATACACTGGGCTACCATATGCATGGAACATTCCAGTAATCCAACTCTATTTGTGCAGCCGAACAATGTTCTTTTTATTTAGAAGTACATTGTATACTGTGATACACAGATGAGGCAAAACGTTGTTCACATCGTGTTCTTTCATTTTTGTAGCGCGGTACAGTAGCGATTTTACAGGAAGTCTTTGGTAGCTTTCCGACAGTACGAGGCGCTGGATGTGTACGCAAGGGAAACGCGAGTCCCGTAAATTAAGGACAGATGATTTGTTAGCTCGTAGCTGGCGCCAGAAAGAGTATCAGATACGTTCTATCGAGTTTAGTTCAGGAGAATTTGGTGATCGAGACATCTACGTCAATTCACAGTCATCTTAAACCACTGCAATCTTGTGACACGGAGAGTTATGCTGATAGAAGAAGACATCGCCGTCGGGGAAGCCATCAAGATTGAAGGGATACAGATGGTTCACAGTAATGTTCAAGTCGTCCACAGCTGTCACTGTTTCACTTATACATATACTTGAAAGTCTACTCGATTTTCAGAATAGAAGAAAGGAAAGTGACAGTTTTAACAAGCGGGGCCCAAGAAGGATCGCATCTAGGCAGAATTAATTGCTATAGTAATGTGTGAAGTCTTTCAGGGCAAGATAGTGACGACTTTCATATTTCATATATCGTAACACATTGCCAGAGTGGCTGGTTTCAACTACTGTTCATGATTAATGCTTACACCTGATCCTTAATCAATAATTAATAATTCTGATTCTCAGTAACTATTCAGCTAATGTGAGAGGTCTCTGAATCCATTTACTTTATGTCACCAAATTATATTAAAATGATGGGGAGGAACATCTCATCGACAAAGAAGTGGTTATTACGGATCGCTTTCTCAGGCAGACAAGAATGGCGAAAAAATGACAGTTGCATTGCCTTAAAGCACGTCCTCATATTCATCTCACTCGACTTCATTATCAACTGCAAGCCGGTATTTGAATATTCGGGTTGGGGCTTGAATCCTGAACATATCCAATATATCCAATACAATTCCTAGACGTTGACTGCTGCACAAGTCTCAAGGTTACAGCATAAAGACACCACGTCTGCATAAGTTTTCCATTGTTACTAACTGATTTTCGTTTCTTCGTTAATTGCACACTTTATTACTGTTAAGGCAATAATTGTACGTATTAAGTTTTGTTGCTGAGAACGACCATAGGATAAAAAAGGGTTTTCATCTGCCATCAAAGCGATCCAACTACCGATAGGTTCCGTACCTACTTTTATGAATTACAGAACTACTTTTCTTCACGTTATACTTCTTTTAATTAGCGTCGTAATACATACAGGTGAAGCAGTATCCTAGGTTTTAAAGTGGAAACTCCACGCGTGTGCTCTCACCTGTACTCGTAAAACCGTTGGTTCTCATATCAGCTACACTGTAACGGACACATATTGCAGTAACTCTGCAATGAATCGCATAAGTATTGTTTTGGGAATAGCTCGTAAAGTGTTCTGTGTAAAATCCGCTGCTTATCACGCACTTGCACGGAGAATCTCGTTAGTCAACTGTCCAATAGTGGCATACTCATGAAATTAATGAGATTGCTGTTGCCACTTTGGTCTTCGCTTTGATCTCCGCTTTGTATCAGATCGCTGCATATTTTCCTGTTACGTAATATACAGGTAAAATGCGATAATGTTCCACTCACAATGCGGCACAAAGCATTCCTTCGGGTCTCCGATGCACATCGTTAAAATTTGCTCATACACGGAGACAGGCACCAAAACAAACTGCTTCTATCCAAGACCGATCTTCAAGCACTAGTGTCATTAATTTCACATGCCTTACTTAAGTAGATGTCTTTAGGTATAAATAGCACAAACACATGTAGCTTTGAATGTAGCGTATTGTAATATCGAAATTATTGATCAGAGTACTGATCGGAAAAATTCTACGCCTAGAACAGTGATGGATAAAAAATATAGGAACACATATTTATCTGATAAAAACTGATCAGCCTTTTCAGCTGAGGCTGATAAAGCACGCTCCACTCGGAAGCAGAGGATTTCATTGAGGCACTACTTCATTACAGTTTATAATTTGAGGAACGAAAGGACCAGAGATGAATTGAACTCAATTCTCAAGTCATCCAAAAGTGAGTGGATATCCTAGTTTATTTCCAAAGTTCCTGCAGCACTGAGGACATGAAAAAATGTCGATGTCATACGTAGCCTTTAATCATGCTGATCGCGTAGGCAGTGTTCAACAGGATTAGGTTACTTTTGGGTATCCATCTGTTTCACCCTCTCCAGACACATATTTCACAGTCGCTTATACTCAAAAATTACACTACTGACAAGCGAAACTCAAACCACCGAGCAAAGAGAGCCACAGTTTCTCCTTCGACTAGCGTTTCCAATACTTCCACCCACACTCCCGAAACAGCCATACAGATTGATCGTTGCATCATATCAGTGACGAAAATCGAGCTGCACTTCTATCTATTTTCCCGACGCACACCACCGAACCTGTCTAGTAAGGATTCCAACCGTGCAGAAAAACTGCTGAAAAGGACGGACATGTGTAATATAAGGCCAACACTTAAGCAGGTTTGTTACACCTTGTAAGTGTTCTTCCAATAAACGCAGTCTTCGTGTCGCAGTTCCCACAATGTTTTCCCTGTGATGTTTCCAATTAAATTTGGTCGTAATTCTAATGTCTAGGTGTTCAGTTGATTCCAAAACCTGTAAGTGCATGTGATTTATTGTGTTTATTCTGCTTATTACCTAAATTTATTTTTATAAAAACCATTACTCATCCTTCATAGCCGCAACTGTCTGGCAGTAAGTCTCATCGTAAACTCTGCAACCACGGTTGTTGAATAAAATTTCTCTTTCGACATGTCATATGTGTGTTACATTAAATAATGTCCTGTTCTAAATTGAGCAGTCTGTAACGAGAACGTGTATAAAAAAACCTACATTAAAGATGCCATATATCAACAACGATATATTATGAGACGGATATCGAAATATCTGACACAAACTGGAACACAGTAGCAATTTAAAAAATGTGAGACCTCGTACATCTTGAAGAACATGAAGTGTGAATTGTAAAAGCCGTACGACATTTAAAAAATTAGATTTTCAAAATTAACCTTGAAATGTCACTGATCGAAAAACAAACGTCGAAATTTAGAAGAAAGTGTGTAAGAAAAATAAACGTTTGCCAAATAGGAACAGAGTGCTGTAGTATATGGACTCAACAGTTGATGTGTAAATAAAAGTAGCTTGTATTAGACCAGATTAAATTTGAATGAAATGATAAAAGTGTAGATGAGGACAACTAACCTAGTGACTTATTTCTCTACTCATCACTGTGAAGTCCTTGGAAGAGGGTATTAAGCATTGTACATGTTAGGCATTTTCCGGTTCGAATCAGGTAAGGATCGCTGGCAGGACAACTGCTTCAAATAATTTCAGTATTACCATAATTTGTCTACATCGCGAGTTTATAACATAATATAACCTGTTTCGGATACTATTTAGCAATCACCTTCAGATCATAAAACATCACCTTCAGATCATAAAACATCATCTTCAGATCATAAAATACTCTACAACAAGGTTTTACGATCTGAAGATGATTGTTTCCATAATCGAAATCGGTGACATAATTTTATAAACTTGTCACCTAGGCGAATAAATGTGGAACTGCTTAAATGCCTCCGTTGACTCTGCTGTTAATCTACAGTTGTCTATGAAGCACATTCGGGAGTGATAAACAGTTGGCCGGCCGAGTTGTTCTAGACGCTTCAGTCGGAACCGCGCGACCGCTACGGTCATAGGTCCGAATCCTGCCTCGGGCATGGCTGTGTGTGATGTCCTTAGGTTAGTTAGGTTTAAGTAGTTATAAGTTCTAGGGGACTGATGACCTCAGCTGTTAAGTCCCATAGTGCTCAGAGCCATTTGAACCATTTGATAAGCGGGGGACTCAAGTACGTTTATCGATTCGTCAGTCAATACTATAGCTTGAAATTTTACAAGTAGGTTTTAGCGGGATAACGTGTCTATCTTTAGCCGTCTGCCACGTAGGTTTTCTAGCATTTCCGTCGCGCTCTCTCACAAACCTGCCACCACTCGTGCTGCCTTTCTTTGAATATCTTAAATATCCCCTGTTAGTCCTGTTTAATATCTGCCTCACACATCTGTGCAATATCGTGAGACTGCTGCACAAGAGTTTTGTAAGCAGTCTCATTTGCAGAATGTTTGCATTTTATCAGCATCTTCGCAAAGCACCGAGATCAGCCACTTACTTTAAGAACAACCGAGTCCATCTGATCAACCTATTTCATACCCACTGAATTACTTACTCCTAAGAACTGGTATGAATTGACAGGTTCCAGCTGCGATTCATTGATATTTTAGTCATGGCGTACTACTGTACAATTTTTACACGAGAGTCTTTATGAAATAAAGTATCGTTTCAGCAACTACTCAAAGTTTCCATCGCCAGGAAGGCCGTGCATATTCAGCACCAGCAAATCAAGTGAGAATCGCTTAATGTACCTTACAGTTAAACGTATACGGTATCGATTTGTTATGTAATTTTTAGAAGCGTGCTCTGTTGTGATCTTTCTTTTACTGGCCGCACCGTACACTCACAAATCGAAAGAAATTGAGATAACATTACTGAAATACCTAAATGCGGCGGAACTTCTGTGGACGTCCAAAAAGTGTTGCAGCAGCTCGCGGAAGCCATAAAAATGGCAGTTCCGCGATTCAATCGAAGACAGTCTGTCGGGGGTCGTGGGGGATGAGTTACCCCGGGGATGGGGAGAACTGGCGATCGTATTTCATTTTTATGACCGATAGGAACCGCTACGTTACTGCCCTACTGAACTTCCAGGAATAAATACAACAGTGAGGAAATCCTAGGCATCGCGTGTCAGTGGCAGACTCAGGTTTCGTCTGTAGAAATGCTCCATCCTTTATTTTCTGCTCGTGAGAGTAAACTTTTGTTACAGCAAACGAGATATAAGACCATTCTTTCGGATACAAGTTTAAGACATGCCTGCTACTGGAAGAGACTTCTTAAAATAAAGATTCAAGTTATGACGACCTATTAGCACCAATGAAGTTTGCAGATTTCAAAAGCTTCTGACATATTGCGGAACATCTACTTGTCATTGGAGGTTACGCATCACTGTTTAATTGTTTTCAGATACAGTACTCCTAGTTATAACTTTCTATGAACATCTTATAGGAACGACATACTGCAATGTACGCTACGTAATATGTAAAATATCGACTTTCTTTATATTTCAAAAGGAAATATTCCCTCACTGTAAAGTTGATATCGTATGGTGAGAAAAAAAACTAAAAGTAAATGGTTGTAGTCATTACGTCATTGTGATCAGGTCATTTGTTGTTTTTACAATGAATGGCAATCTACGTTTATGCCCTGTGCACCACTTTGAAGTTCATCCGAGAGGTTAATTCTCATTGTACCAGTTATTAGGGCTGATTACCTTTCTACTCGTGAATGCAGCGTGGGAAAAATGATTCTCAACCCTTGTGTGAGTCCTGCGACTTGTATGATCTTCGCGGTCACTACAGGAGTGACAGTTAGCGAGTTGTTGTATATTCCAAAATTCTTCTCTTAAAGTTAGTTCTTGTAACTTTGTAAGCTTACACCTGACTGTTTGCGTGTCTCTTCAGCGGTCTGTTAGTTCCTTTTCGTAGCATCCCCGTGACGCTCTTGGATGTGACCAACAATCCTGTGTTCAATCGTTCTGCACTTCTTTGTATACGTGCATTATTTCCTGTTAGTCCGATATTGTACGTGTCCAACGTACTTACGCACCAATCTAGGGTTATGCGCACTACTGGTTTGTAAGCAAACTTCTTTGTAGACTTATTGCATTTTCCTAGAATCACACTACTGAGTATGTGTGATGGTTAAGTTCCATATCCATTCTAAATATTACATCCAGTTATTTGGCCCATTGACTGTTTCCAATTACTACTGCGATGGCAATATCAACACTCTTTTTTATCAGCTGAAGAATTTACAGCCTATCTGTGTCACTGGGCGACTGCTTTTTTTCTTTAAGAACTCATTTAAATATTTACTTTTCAAGCTATCTTCTGATCTGTAGTAGGGAAAATAAGATTCCTGTGTAATTTCCCGTTTCCCATACCATTCGTGGATGATTACCGAAAAAAAATGTACATCCTTACGTCTCTGTATAATTCTCAACCTGTAGACGTTGGTGGAAGTAGGACGTTCATCGACTCATGTTGGAAAGTTGACGCTCTAAATTGTAAGAAAATCCTTTCTCACCTTCTTACTGAGGCGTCTTTATAGCGGCGTCTGTCTGTAGAGTTATTTCACTCTCTCTCTCTCTCTCTCTCTCTCTCTCTCTCTCTCTCTCTCTCTCTCTTCTGCTGTTGGACTTATTAAACGAACACCTTCACGAATCGTATATCTTCTATGAAACCTTTAAATCAATCTCCTTAATGGTCCCTGTGCTACGAACTACGTTGTATAATCGTCGGACTGGGCTAAAGCATTTTCACGATACTGATGGTGCAACTCCGAAATGATTATGAATTATTTGAAAATAGGAAATTGAACGTCACCCAGTCTGATCACTGAGTACTTGTCTGACATACCATATGCAGCAAGAATACATTGTATTAGTCAGTCTCTCTAACTTACTCTCACGTATTCGCCTAAAAGTATAACTCACTCTCTCTCTCCCAGTACTAAGTAGAGATGTGCGCATAAAATGTTTAAAATGGAATCAACAATTCGTCTGTACACCCGAAAGGGCACCGTTAAAGTTTCTCTACAGGTTAAATTCATTCAATGAGTGGCTCAGTAAGCAAGAAACTGTAATTTTCATTTCACTCATTCATTTGCCCAAAAATTTCGTCCAATGGCAATATAGCATGCACAGTCATTTTGGAATAGCTGATATCATTTCCCCTTGGGCTGACTGGACTAATACTCCTCACATGTTTTAAAATTCCACTACAGCGTCTGGCCTAGTCGTCTGATGGTAAAGCGCCTCCATTGAATACGAAAAGGTCGTGGGATCGAAGCCTGGTTAGAGTACAAAATTGTCAGCCCGCCTTCAACCCATCCTTCACTTCCCAATAATGAGATGACATATAAGGAACTGCACTAGATTCGGATTCAACTTTAAACTGTGGATCCCTTTTTCCTGTTAAGATTATTGTGATTGGTTAGGGACACTAAAGTTGTCGAAGAAGTGTCCAACTCAACGACTGGTACCAGACTGTTGAGACACACGGAGCTACAGTAACTACAAGTCATACCTTTTGCCAGGTCAGTACAGTGTCCAGTGTCGGGTTCAACAGTCTCTTAGCATATTTCACTCCCTACCCAACTTCTGTAGTATTTCCTCTTCCGTAACTGAAACGGTTTCCTGGGATATACAGAAGAACGACACGTCACAAGGAGGAAAGTAAATAATACCCCTTTTATGAACTTACCTCTGCAATAGAAATTCATTGCTGTCAAAGTAAATTAATTTATTTTAACAAATCAGACATTCACGTCATTGTGTGAAATACCACTTTTTCATTTATTTTTTATTTTTTTGTTTATAGCCTTGCAGTTAACTGAGCAGCAAATGCCTGACGCCTCAAAATGTGGATTAGGAATATTAACGACTTGAGTTTCAATAACTGGAAACCAGTGGGACGCGACTTAAATGAACTCATTCGATAAGAAATGGAACAATTACTTTTAGTTCCACTGTTTGTCGCATAAACTAACAATTAATAGTAAAACATGTTGAGGTTAGAGATATTTTCCATACATTTTGACGTATGAAACACAGAGAGTGAGTATTCTAAATTATCGTAGAAATTTCTAGTCTTCAGTTTTAAATATGATAAAAAAAATTCTCACGTAGTTTTAGAATCTCTCATGTTAAGTCTTTTACGTAACTAGCTTTAGACAGCACAGTTTACAGTACTATCTTACTGAATATGTTGCCCAGGAGCTGTTACTCGAGGGAGGGATCAGTAAGCCCACAACCAGCAGCAAGGTGCCTGTCTAAGGGAAGATTGCATGGATGAGAACAACTCGTACCATCGTTCTCCGCGGAGAAGTTGTGCGCCTCTCTTCCCTGCATATGCTTTAAAGTTTCTTAATTAATATTTCTTTAATATTAATTATTTAATATAGTTCTATAGTCTGAAAGATGTGCGAAGATGACAGGTGCACGTTATACATTTAATAGTGAATATTGGTTCTTCCAACTTGCTATGTAACCCTTCGCCATAAGGTTATGCCTGAGAGTCTCCGTAACATTCTACCACTGACCTGTCAGTTCAAAAATAGCATGACGCCTCTTAATTCGATCCTCCTTTTCTGGTTACGCTGTGATCTTATGTCGTTAGCACTCAAGACGCATAAATTATTCTTGAACGGATAATTGACAAACGTAACTCATTCGTATTTCTTCTAATCCAGGATCTCCACAACCATTCAACAGCTCAGTAACAACGAAATGCCTTCTTCGCATTAGCTGACCTGCACTAACGTAACGACGTCGTCCCGTGCCTCTATGGATCCACATGTAGACTGTGTCTTCACTTCGCATCCTGACCTAAGCTAACTGAAAAGCTGTTGCGAGACGAAATCCCTTTTGTTTAGAGTTTGGACTGTCTCAGAACATTACTACTTTAACCCAAGCTAACCTGATACATTTTCTAAGACGTTTGCTATTCTGGAAGATAACTATGGAGACACTTTTCGAAAACGTTAGATTTTACTCAGAACTGATAAGTAACCATGAAAATTTAATATCAATGTACCCTATAAACATATTGATGTCATATACTGGAAAATGTTAAAAGAAAGTGTTTCTCGTCATGCTGTAGGGTTCATATTTGGGACCAACCCACATTTTTATCCAAAACAAATTCATTGTCTCGGTTTGTCTTTACTTACTTTAAAAAACCAATTCGAGAGCAGCCACATTCGAATAGTACAGAATCATTGCAAGAGAGTCGCGTCCTCCATACCAGAGTTCAGAGTAGTTGTGACTCTAGACTTTGAACAGTACGAGGCAGCATTAAAGCGCCAAACAAATTGCTGTCTCCTGCAAATGTTTCCACCTCTGACTACCAATACTACATATTTCTATCTTTCAGTTAATTTATCTCTCTAAGGATTCCAATAAAATGCTATTACTCAGCAGCACGTTGTCTACTGCGACACCATCTGAGCCATATTCTTCGGTCAGAAACGCCTGAGCGTGTTGCATTACATTTTGAACCGTACAGTTTTTACAGGGACATGGGAATTAAGTTGGTGTCCTCCACCTCTAACATACTCATCCCTCTAATGTGAGGAGGAATATTTTTAACGTCGCGAACATATGGCGAGATGTAGTAGCAAGTAATACTGGAAATATATTCCATTAAAGTGAAATGAGATGCAGCGGTAGTAGATGCATTTATATAAATGAATTACACCTTTGTTACATTCATATGTGCCACGTTTTTTTAATTTCCTGATGAGTTGCGGCGAATGAACATAAAATAGATTGATAGGAAGCGTGTTGTTAATTTTATCGCTAAAAGTAGTAACTTCAAACTAGATTAATATGTTTCTAAATAATTTACACGTGTTGTTGGGTGATCTAACGTTGTAATTTATAGTGACCAGATCACTTGATGCGAAGCAGCTTACTTCATGACCAGTTCCTACAGTAATTATGTAATCCTCAGATTCTCAGGTCTCCCAGAAGTATGTCTCGTCGAGCGTGTTCTCAGTGTATCGACAAGACCGCTGTGTAGTTATATTCCTGGGAGATCTGAGAATCTGAAGATGCCTGCTAGTTACTGTCGTCATGAAATAAACTATTTATAATCAAGCGATATTGGCTTCTAATATTATAAACTATAATATGTTTCCATTCGAACGTCAAGTCCGGAATGCTGCAGCACTCTGCGAGATGTACTCCGACTTATTTGCAATTCCTTTGAATGAAATTTTTTGAGCAGTCTCTGGTGTTATCGTGCAGGCCAAACTAGCCCGTAACGAATCACACAATTCTGCACACTTTCAGGTTTTCGACACAGATATAAACGTATCATCAAATTTCGGGCCTTTAGACGTGTAAAATCGAACTATTCTACTAAGAACTTGACCGACTATCTTGACTATCTTCCATTTACTTGCAAGATAGACAGAAAATACGAGTACGTGGCCGAAATAATGGTAGAAATGGAATTTGCGTGGCTACATGCTCGAAATTTAGCCGGCTAGAAAATGAAGACAACTTTTTTTTAAAGAGTTTAATGCTGGAAGCTTAGAGGAACCAACAATGGGTGACTGCCGACATTGCTTTCCGGCAGGCACGCTGCATGCAGGGTGCAGGGGATGGCGACAGTGCGTTCTGACAGCGTACTCACAGTAGGTGTCCTTGGTGAGCCTGTCGATGGTGTCCTGTTTGAGCTTGGAGTTCTTCTTGCCCATGGCTAGCGCATGCTGTGCCCGCGGGCGGCGGATCGGCGTCGACTGAGCGTCGCGACGCCGCCAACGCAGGGTGCGCGCGCATGCGCCCTGCCGCACTGCGGCCCGGCGGGGGGAGGAGGGGCGGCGGGGCGACAGAAAGGGGCGGCCAAGACGCTGTGGGGGCGGCGGCGGCGCTAATTAGACCCGCAGCCTGGCCGCGGGGACCAAAAATTCAGACCCCGCGCTGTCTGACCAACGAGTGTGCGACACGGCTCTTAAACGTGGCCCCATTAAGGGAACGAATGGGAGCTCCGAATTAACAGCTGTGAGAAGCCCATATAACTACTGCAATATTTTCTGTTTATCTTTGATATTGTTTTCTATACACTGAGGAAACAAAAGTCATGAAATACTTCCTAACTGTCCGCAGCTCGTGGTCGTGCGGTAGCGTTCTCGTATCCCGCGCCCGTGTTGCCGGGTTCGATTCCCGGCAGTGTACGGAATTTTCTCTGCCTCGTGATGCCTGGGTGTTGCGTGCTGTCCTTAGGTTAGTTAAGTTTAAGTAGTTCTAAGTTCTAGGGGACTGATGACCATAGATCCATAGATCTTAAGTCCCATAGTGCTCAGAGCCATTTGAACCATTTTTCCTTCCTAATATCGTGTCAGATCTCCTTATGCCCGGCGTCGTAAAGCAACTGGACGTAGCATGGGAAGCATCCTGCAGAAATATTGATCAATCTTGTCTTTACAGCCGTCCACAACTACGAAAGTGTAGCTGACCCTGCAGAAATATTGATCAACATTGTCTCTACAGCCGTCCACAACTACGGAAGTGTGGCTGGTGCAGGATTTTGTACACAAACAGGCCGCTCGCTTATGTCCCATAAACGTTCGATGCGTGGCCAGATCATTCGCCCGAACCAGCTAGAATATTCTTCAGTAGGGAACAGTTGTGGCCTAGTGACATGACGATCTTCGGTTGTCCATGAACGGCTACGGAATTTTCAAATGGTTCAAATGGCTCTGAGCACTATGGGAGTTAACATCGGAGGTCATCAGTCCCCTAGAACTTAGAACTACTTAAACTTAACTAACCTAAGGACATCACACACATCCATGCCTCAGGCAGGATTCGAACCTGCGACCGCAGCGGTCACGCGGTTCCAGACCGAGGCGCCTAGAAACGCACGGCCACACCGGCCGGCGCTACAGAATGTCTCCATGTAGCCGATCGTAACCGTTTGTAGTCAATGATCGGTTCAATTGAACCAGAGAATCCAGTCCCATCTATGTAAACACAGCCCACACCATTATGGAACTGCCACCAATTTGTATATTGCTTTGTTGACAACTTGGGTCCACGGCATCTTGGGGTCTGCGTCACATTCGAATCCAATCATCAGCTATTAATCAAATTGCATGCATATGGAGTATCGTCTCAGTTGTGTGAATGGGTTCGTGATTTCCTCTCAGAGAGGTCACACTTCGTAGTGATAGACGGTAAATCATCGAGTAGAACAGAAGTGATATCTGGCGTTCCGCAAGGTAGTGTCATAGGCCCTCTGCTCTTCCTGATATATAAAAATGATCAGGGTGATAATCTGAGCAGCCCCCTTAGATAGTTTGTAGATGACGCTGTAATTTACCGTCTAGTAGAATCATCAGGCGATCAATGCCAATTACAAAATGATCTAGAGAGAATTTCTGTATGGTGCGAAAAGTGGCAATTAGCACTAAACAAAGAAAAATTCGAGGTCATCCACATGGGTGCTAAAAGAAATCCGATAAATTTTGGGTATGTGATAAATCGCACAAATCTAAGGGCTGTCAATTCGACTAAATACCTAGGAATTACAATTAGAGCAACTTAAATTGGAAAGACCACATAGATAATATTGTGAGGAAGACGAAACAAAGACTCCGCTTTGTTGGCAGAACATTTAGAAGATGCGACAAACCCACTAAAGAGACAGCCTACATTACACTTGTCCGTCCTCTGCTGAAATATTGCTGCGCGGTATGTGATACTTGCCAGGTAGTATTGACGGAGGAGATCGGAAAAGTGCAAAGAAGGGCAGCTCGTTCCGTGTTAACACGCAATATATAACATTGATATATAACGCGAGTTGGGCTGTTTTCTTTGCTGCGAGATCTATTTACGAAATTTCAATCACCAACTTTCTCTTCCGAATGCGTAAATGTTTTGTTGACACCCACTTACGTAGGGAGAAATGATCATCATAATAAAATAAGAGAAATCAGAGCTCGAACGGAAAGATTTAGGTGCTCCTTTTTCCCACTCGCCATTCGAGAGAGAAATGGTAGAGAAGTGGTATGAAAATGGTTCGATCAACCCTCTTTCAGGCACTTGAGTGTGAATTGCAGAGTAACCATGTAGATGTAGATGTGTTACCAACTGAAGTCGGGACTCATGTGACCAGGCTTCGTGTTTCTTGTCGTCTAGAGCCCAACTGGTATGGCCAAGAGACCAGGAGAGGCACTGATGTGAATCTCGTGCTTTTAACAAAGCCACTCGCGTCGATCGTCTGTTGCCGCATCCCAGTAACGCCCAGTTTTGCCGTACTGTCTTAATGGAAAAGATCGTTGTATGTACCACATTGATTTCTGCGTTTATTTCATGCAGTGTTGCTTGTCTGTTGGCACTGACAACTTACGCAAACACGGCTGTGGAGGCCGTCGGCCACTGCGTTTGTCGTTATAAAAGGTAATTTCCGAAATTTGGTATTCTCGGAACGCAGCTGACACTGTCAATTGCGGAATATTGAATGCCCATGCGTCTATCTCCAACTACCACATCGCGTTCAAAGTCTGTTAATTCCCTTCCTGCGGCTATAAATATGTCGGAATCCCTTTCACATGAATCACCTGGGTAAAAATAACAACTCCGCCAGAGAACTGTCCTTTTATACCTTGTATACGCGATACTACCGACAGCTGTGCATGTGCATATCGCTATCTCCTGCCTTTTCTCACTTCAGTGTGTTTAGGGAATAATTTTAAAAAACAGTTACTTATTCCTATAGGAGGTGGTATTGGTCAAAACTAGAAGCTAGGTCCTTGTAACGATATGGCCAGAAACCGATACATGTCGCGCTAGTGGCGCCCCAGTGAGGATGTAAATGATGTTTGTTTAAATACACGTTGTAACGGTCGTCAGCGCTACTTACCTTTTACATTGAAAGTAGTGAGTTGATGTTTGTCGAAAATTCCTTTGAAATGACAACGACATCATATTCAACAATCTGGTACACAAGAGACCAAAGGTAAAAACAAAGTTTTATATTTCTCATTTAAGAAATATTGAGCAGGAGGATCGCAGAGACTCCCGTACGGAGGACATATTAATTGTCATCCGTGGTGTAGAGAAATAAGTGAAAGAATTGATAGTAAATAATTCGCCAAGTCCTGGTGGAATCCAGTTCGACTTTACACAGGGTACTCTACAGCGTTGGCCACTTACTTGGCTCTGAGCTCTATGGGACTTAACTTCTGAGGTCATCAGTCGCCTACAACTTAGAACTAATCAACCCTAACCAACCTAATGACATCACACACATACATTCCCGAGGCAGGATTCGAACCTGCGACCGTAGCGGTCGCTCGGTTCCAGACTGTAGCGCCCAGAACCGCACGGCCACTCCGGCAGGCCCACTTACTTAGCTTGCATTTATCACGAATCTCCGCCCAGTGCCAAGGGAATAGAAAAAAACGCACGTGACTATTGTATATGATAAATGTAAAATAAAGGACCCGTAAAATTACAGAGACATATTCTTAAAATTGGTTTTATCGCAGTACTCGCGATTGGGACTTTGTAAAATTCTATATATGCGGTGATTAATCAAAAAATAAATAAATACTGAATACTGCAATATTATTTACTCTATTTAATATTGTGGGTTAGCATGAGATTATGAAATAATCCAATACCACGAAAACATTCGTATGGACATCGGCTATTCCGAAGTACGCACGAATTTATATTTTATACACAGCGCGCGATTCACCGCCTTCTGACAGATAGTTCGCGTGACCGCAGCTATTATGCAGAGAAAATATGCGTGCTTTTACGCAGACTGTAATGATTAATTTGGTTCTCAGGGGCTAGTGGTTATTTATGTATCAAATTTCAAAAAGAAACTGAGATATTTTTATGCTAACTAAACGGAATATTTTTCTGTATTTACTATTCGTTATCTACAAGGCAAAAACTGATAAGAATCTCATCTGCTGTTAAGCGGCCAATCTTAAGCATACTGAACTCATTCAGTACGAAAACATTAATGAATGGAGTTTCTCTTTACTTTACTAGCTTTTAAACAATTAAAAGATCAAAATAGAGAAGTCTCCCGCATTTACATTTAATATTACAGACAGAATTTCTAACTAAAAATATCGTCAGCATAATGGCCGACCAAATGCTGCTAGGGAAAGAAAGCTCCCCGCAACACTAAGTTCTGAAATACAGTTATTAATTACAATTAACGGTGGCTATTATGGGAGGTGCTCACTACTTCATTAACCAACACTTTCTAATAACAATTGGACATATATTCTGATAACTTACAGACAAACTTAAATATCAGACTGTGCTATAATGGCGGCCTTCCTCTAGGCGAAACAAGCTAGGAAAGATGGAATCTATCCCAAAAAAATATCTATGTTCTTCTTCATCTACGCTTCACTGATACTATATACAAAAAGGCTATTTGTTAAAATCATTGCTGTTTGCGAGCTATACAGTTAATAAACTACACTTTTTAATATTTGATATTAATAGAACACACGGACGTAGTCTTTCATATTTTTTAACACACAAGAAACTTTTTAAATTTTTCTCGAAATGTAAATTTATGTGACGTTCCGTCACAGTTTGCTACAAAATCTTTGAAGACATTCTAAATTCGAATATAATATATTTCCTTGAGAGGAAAAAAATCTTCTGTCGCAAATCAGGACGATTTCGGAAAACATCACTGGTGAGAAACCTAGCTTGCCCTTTTCTCACGTAATATCCTGCATATTACGGCTGAAGGTAAGCAGTCGGTTTCCATATTCCTATAGTTCCGTAAAGCAGTTGGCAAAGTATTACAGTGTAGACCGTTTACGGCGGCACAATCATACCGAAATGGTTCCCAGGTGTGTCAGTGGCTGGAGGACTTCTTAAGTAACAGAACCCAGTATGTCGAACTCGAAGACAAGTGTATATCTGATCAAAGGTACCGTCAGGATTGACCCAGGGAAGTGTGATAGGGTCGCTGTTATTTTCCGTATAAATAAATGAACTGGGTTAGCAGCAGATTCCGGCTGTTTGCTGATGATGCTGTTGTGTATGGAGGGTGTCGAAGATGAGCGACCGTAGGAGGATACAAAATAACTTTGATAAAATTTCTAATTGGTATGATGAGTGGCAGCTAGCTCAAAATGTAAGTTAATGCAGATGAGTAGGAGAAACAAACCCATAATGTTCGAGTACAACAGCAGTAGTAGCCGACCAGATTGGCCGAACGGTTCTAGGCGCTACAGTCTGGAGCCGCGCGACCGTTACGGTCGCAGGTTTGAATCCTGCCTCGGGCATGGATGAGTGTGATGTCCTTAGGTTAGTTAGGTTTAATTAGTTCTTAGTTCTAGGTGACTGATGACCTCAGAAGTTAGGTCGCATAGTGCTCAGAGCCATTTAATGATCGTGTGCTCAGCCGCCACTTTCGTGACGCTTGGCCTCCCAGGTCCCCAGACCTCAGTCCGTGCGATTATTGGCTTTGGGATTACCTGAAGTCGCAAGTGTATCGTGATCGACGGATATCTCTAGGGATGCTGAAAGACAATATCCGACGCCAATGCCTCACCATAACTCCGGACATGCTTTACAGTGCTGTTCACAACATTATTTCGCGACTACAGAAATTGTTGAGGAATGATGGTGGACATATTGAGCATTTCCTGTAAAGAACATCATCTTTGCTTTGTCTTACTTTGTTATGCTGATTATTGCTATTCTCATCAGATGAAGCGCCATCCGTCGGACATTTTTTGAACTTTTGTATTTTTTGGTTCTAATAAAATCCCATGTCCTTGCAAGCATGTGTACCAATTTATACCTCTCTATCTACATTTTACCGTGATTTATTCAGTTTTCAAATTTATACTGATTTTTTAATCACCCTGTACACTCCACCATGCATCAAACAGCTGCTTGCGAAATATGTATGTAGAAGCAGACGTAGATCAACAGCGCATTGTGTTTGAAGGAGGTCGTGCAATAGAACTACGAGACGTTGGCCGTTCCTTCTGCGATATTACAGAAAGAATTGGCAGGAATAGAGTCACTGGACAGTGCACTTTACTTACGGATAAGGCATGAATGACAAGAGATGACATAGTAATTTACCCAATACACACTTGTATGCAGATCCAAATCCTCAAATAATCACGAGGGTGAGGCTTCTGGATCACTTCAGTATCATTATATGGACAGGGATTGCAGGTGTCAGACTCATATGGTCATACATTTTACCAAACCACATAACAGGAAGTGTGTATCCACCTATTCCTGCGCGGTGAATCAGCAGCATAATTGGAGAAAGTTGCCCTTGAAGACAGACAGCAACTATGGTTTATTCACAACGCGACATCACGCTATACTCTACGGATCGTGCGACAGTAGCCAGCCGCTGTGCCCGAGTGGTTCTAGGCGCTTCAGTCTGGAACCGCGCTGCTGAGACGGTCGCAGGTTCGAATCCTGTCTCGGGCATGGATGTGTGCGATGTCCTTGGGTTAGTTAGGTTTAAGTAGTTCTAAATCTAGGGCACTGATGACCTCAGATGTTACGTCCCATAGTGCTTGGAGCCATTTTGCTACAGTACCTCACAGCAACGTTCATGGCCGATGAATTCGTCGAGGTGGTCCGTTAGCACTCACGCGTCCACCGGATTTGAATCCGTCGGATTTCTGGTAACGGAGAAATTTAAAAGAATTGGTGTACACTCAACCTATCGACACTTTGCAGACGTTAGCAGAAAATACAACAAACAAACAACGTGCAAACTGGCCTTGAAGGCTCAACGGTACCTGCCCTGTCATCCCCAGCCCTAAGGCATCCTGGATGCAGATATGGATGGGCATAGGATCAGCCCACAGCTCTCCCGCCCACTGTCAGTTTTTCGTGACCGCTGCCGCTACTTCTCAATCATGTGCCTCCTCAACTTGCCTCAGAAGGGCTGAGTGCACACTCTTTCCAACAGCACCCGGCAGCTCCAGACGGGGACCCATCCAAGTTGTAGCCAAGTCCGAAAGCCCTTAACATCGGTGACATGACGTGAACCGGTGCTACCACTGCGGTAAGGTACACCAGAGCGTGTGGTCGATTCATGTAACGTAATCATAATGGAGCTAGGTGTATCTGAAACTGAGCCTGATTCACTGCAAAGAAGGAATGATGGATGAACCAGGATCCGTGGTTATCGCATGCAGTACTGTCTATAGGGTTTACTTTTTCTTAAGCGATGGAAATGAGTGGACAGGTGGGTTCGTTTCTCAACAGGAATTTTTCTTCCTCTTTGACCAATACTTCCTTTTGTAGAAATACAGAAACGTTTTTTGAATACCCTGTACAACCGAGCTCTGATCGCAGCCTCAAAACTGGTGACATTAGTCCGCTATAGACGGTTAAGAGCTGGTACCAGGCAGCCATGTCAACCTTCACTGCTGCCGTTAAGTCACGAACTATATGACAGTTCTGTGGAGACTGTGGAGTAGGACAGGCCGACGTGGAGACGAGACACAACAGCAGAAAGGAGCTATCATATCTGGAAATGACCACGATCGTATCATGAATGAATTTGTCCGTTTTGTTGCGGACCAACGTGGATTGGCTCACAGTTCATGTCGCAGCTGTGTAACGTTGCAGAAATAGATCGTAACCGACAGGGTCAGGAGATTAGTGTGACCCCTTGCCTGGGACAGTCGGTATCAAAACCAACTGTACTTGTTGCTGTCAGAAAGTAAAGCTCCACCGTAAGAATTTTCTGAGCGAACACTGCGAAGAGAATTGCATGCAGCGGAAATCTGAAGTCAACTTAGCTCACTAAAACCCATTGTTCACAGAGGCTGTTCAATAGACAAAATCACGCCGAAACAGGAGAGTAGCTGACTGGAAACTTATAGCGTGGTCCGACGGGTCGCAACTTTCTTTTCAAGTGAAGCAAGATGTTGAGTGCATCCATTAACCATTAGCCAAAGGTGGTGATTTGATGCTTAAGAAGTGATTTCGTACCATAACTTTGGTGCACCCTTTCGGATTATCGTGAGCGTCAATGGCGATGTTAACTTCAACTTTCTTGCTACCTAGTATTGCCATCTCATCTCGGTATTCGTGATGAGTATGCTTTGGGCATACAAGTTTCCCAAGACGACAAGGGCTGCAAATTCACCTTCTTGGTATGATTAACACTCATATACCCTGTCACACTTTATCACGCTCCAACTGGCACGCTGAATCTCCTGTCTTAATCCAACACAAAATTTTCTGAAATTATTTTAAGCAGCCGGGTAAATGTAACATTTGAGCACTTGGATAACTCTACGGTATCTAGTCATTAGTTCATCAATAGCTGTTTGTAGCTGGACGTGCACGTGGACGTGACACAAATGAAGAACTTTACTGCTCCAATGCAGCCCACCACGCATTTTTGTCTAGAGTTGTGTCACATGCAAGTCCTCAATTATCTGTAGGATTTATTCTAACCTGTGTCTTGACCCACAGTTTTTACTTCCCTCTACTGTCCCACCTAGTATCCCAGAAGGTATTCCCTGATATCCAAATACGTCTCCTGTCATCCTGTCCCTTCTTCTTGGAAGAACCTAATTTTCGAAGTCTTTCTGTAACACCACAGCTCCTACCGTTCGAACTTCATTTTTTCCCGTTTCCCACAGTCCATGAATCACTACGAAACAGTGCTGTGAGCCGTGCTGACCCCAACTTATGTGTTGCTTTAAAACTTGGCCGTTACTCTGCGCTTGGTTTCCTGCAGTTATTGCGGTTATGCCACGGATCTTCCTCTTTATACGTACGGCAGCAGTGGTGTGTGTCGATATTGCACCGTATACCATCTTTAGTCTGGTGCTTATGCTTCCGGCGTGGCGGTGTGCAGCTAGTCAGTCGGTGGAGCGGACCAGCGAGCAACTCTCTGCGTGGAGCAGCCGACCGAGCCCGCTGGAGGCTGGAGGTCTCCACACACTGTCGGAGCTTGTGGGGGGTGTTCGAGTGCTACGAGGTTCGTGGCTCACCGACTTAAGTTGAGTGGTTATTTTATTACCGAAGTCACGTCTGTTCACGTTGTCCCCTTGGTTGGTGGTTCGCTGTTGGCGGTATTCTTGAGAGCAAGATTTAGCCGCCGTGTGGTGGAATTAACTATATTTGTCGGCTTGAATTTCAAGTGCACCAGCGAAATTTTCTGCCTTGTGGCCGTTAGTGTTCCTGGTACCTGCCCTGGTCTTTGACTTAAATTCGGGCAGTGTCCTTTCCTCACCTGCTGTCGCTGTCCAACATGGTGTGTAGTTTTTGACAGCTTAATGTATTTTTGGTTGTGGGCGGCTATGTCTGTAATGTTTTGGCTTTGGAGTTCTCGTATGCTGATCGGAGGTTAGCAAATCATCTTGTCGGTGGGTTCCTGTTTGTGTCTTGGTTGTGTTGCCGTCGGATAGAGAAAAATTGGTCTGACTTCTTGTCTCACGTAAGCGAACGTTAAGACTTCAAAGGCAGACCGAACCCTCTGGAAACTTCTGAGCGCCATTGCCTATACTGCCCTCTTATTAGCGTTTAATTGTCTATTTTTAATGGCTCATAGCAGATGGTTGGAATTAGTATGCTTGTAATTGTGTCTTTAAAACAAAGGCCTTCATCCGTTTTAAAAGTACGTTTTTCTAAATTGGGCAAGTCTTACATTGTCTGAAGATAAAGTTTGGGCCTTCTGCCTGTTGAAAAGTTATTGTATTGTTTTTAAAAGCATCGGCCTTCAGCTGCTTTAACTCTTAAGGATCTTACTTATGAAGCGTTACCTTTGGAAGATAAAGCATTGGTCTTTCTGCCTGTTTAAAATTTATTGTAGTGTATTGTTTTAAAATCATCAGCCTTCAACGCTTAAATTTTAGGGATCCTACTTGTCAAATATTAGACATTTGAGTATAAAGCTGTGTGCTTTCTCCCTGTTAAAAATGTATTGTAGTTGTATTGTTTTTAAAAGGCATGGACCTTCAGCTGCTTTAAGTTTCCACGTTCTTATTTATCACGTCTTACATTCTTTCAAGGTAAAGCTGAGGGCCTTTTGCCTGTTGAAAATTTATTGTAGTTGTGTTGTTCTTAAAATGATGGGCGTTCAGCCTCCTTAAAAGTTTGGATTCTTACTTATCAAGTCTTACATCACTTGGGCTTAAATACTATTTAAGGTTAAAGCCTAGCGCCTTCTGCGTGAAAAAGAATAATTGTAGCAGATGTATTTAATTCATGGGCGTTCAGCCGTTTTAGAATTAAAGATGTTTTCTGTCGATAGTTAAGCTTAGAACTTGCGCTGTAATGTTTGGACAACTAAATAAAGTTTTATGTATGGAGTGTAATTGACAGCCGCTCATTCTGGCCCCCTTCCACAATTCCTACTTCTTGTCCTGTCCTGGGGGTTAGCAGGGCGTCTCATGCTGTACTCCAAAACTGTACATTCTCAGAAATTTCTTCCTGAGATTAAGGCCAATGTTTAACAACAGCAGGCTACTTTTAGCCTGGAACATCCACTTTGCGTTTCATAATCTGCTTGCTATGCCCTCCTTGCTTTGTCTGTCATACGTTATTTTGCTTCCAAAGTAGCAGAATTTCTTGTCCTTCTTTGATGTTATGATGTTAAGATTATCGATAATCTAATATCTGCTAGTCTTCATTACTTTGATTTTTTTCCGGTTTACTCTCAATTTACATTCTGTTCTTAGTAGTCTAGTAATTCCTGTAATTCCCCTTCGTTGTCACTGAAGGTAGCAAAGTCGTCAACGAATCTTATCATTGATTAGCCCGAATTTTAATCCCACTCTTGAACTTTCCTTTTGTTTCCGTCATTGTTTCTTTGATTTGTAGATTGAGTAAGACGTGTGAAAGAGTACACCCCTTTCTTACACCCTTTTTAACCCGAGTATTTCGTTCTTGGTCTTATACCCGTCTTCTACCTTCCTTGCCGTTGTGCATTTTATCCGTCTATTCCTATAATTTACTCAATTTTCTCAGAATTTTGAACATCTTCCATCAGTTTACATTGTCCATTATCGATCAGAAGGTCAGGGCTGTCTTTCTGGTGCCATTAACATTCCGAAAGCCAAGCAGATCGTCGAACAGATCCTCAGTTTCCTCTTTTATTCTTCCGTAGATTATTCTCGTCAGTAACGTCAAAGCATGAGACGTTATGCCGGTTGAGCGACAACCCTACAAGCAGAGGGCAGTATTAGGGAGATGTCTTCCGGAGTGATTCAATATTTGTCTGGTGGTTTAAGTACTTAAGTGTATGAAGTGAAACGTTCGTTCTGTAACGAGAACGTCGCGTGAGAACCAAACACAACGAAGCAGTTTATTCACTTACTGCATCTTAATGTAAAAATTCTAATTTGTCGGTGCTTCAGTATAAAGTGAGTGGGCTGAGATATATATAGGCAGTGTATATGATAATCCTATAATCCTTCTTTAATGGAGCAGCGTCTGTGGTGCATCAGGGTAGTGTGAGAGGGCTGCTACTGTATTAGGAAATCGCTCTCAGCACTATGGGACGTAACATCTGAGGTCATCATCCCCCTAGAACTTAGAACTACTTAAACCTAACTAACCTAAGGACACCACACACATCCATGCCCGAGGCAGGATTCGAACCTGCGACCGGAGTGGTAGCGCGCTTCCAGACTGTAGCGCCTAGAAACGCTCGGCCACTCCGGCCGGCGAGTATAAGGAAAGGTCCAGATTTTGCAAAAGGTTTCCTGAGAGAGAAATTGATAGAAGGGTAGCAATTCCGTAAACGTCAGTCAAGTGCGATACAGTGAGATCTAAATATTTTTCTATGATATGGCACTGACGTGTGTGCTCGGTGACTCTGTGGGGGCTGTATATTGGCTTGGAATCTGAAAGATGTCGTGCAACACACGCCCAGAGCCACTGACGAAAGGCGACGATGGAAAAGCTCGAAAGAAGAACGACAAAGAAAAAGTACTAAAGTGACGGACAACAAATTCTAGTCTTGGGTTCGACTCGGTCAGTTCTAGGATTTTTATCTAACATTTACTTCTTACTCGTCTGGAAAGGTTTATTGATGCGAAAAATGCCAGGTTTCACTGTCTTTCGGAATCCATGTTAAGCTGTGGCTCGTTATGTCAGTTCAGACTTCGGAGAAAGGTAACGACATACCATCTCCAACTCGACAATGCGTACTAAAGCACTGTGGTATTTAAAACCGAATTCGGGTTGATGTCTGCTTTACTTTTTTTACTTTATGCCATTAATATGATTTTCCAGTAAGAATGCAGTATTCCAAATCCACAACTCCTGTGGATAAATATCTAAGGGACAGTCAAATGAAAGCGAGACTGATGGGAAAAAAATAAGTAAACTGTTCATTATTTCAGGAGTAACAATCATCCCACTGTGAGACAAGACGGTAGATGATTTCAGGGCAATTTGTTTGGATCTGCCGACGGAACAATGATTAAACCAAGGGGAGCACTTCGTGTGAAGCAAATCTGTGGCCACAAATGTCCTTCTACATGGCAGCAAAAATGCGGAACTCGCGTTGGGAGGGACAGAGACTGCATGCACGATGAATAAGGGCTCCCCAGCGAAATGTCTGCAGCATACTGACCAGGGTCACTTACTACGAAGGTTGTTTCGAGAACACTGCAGAGGTTTCGGTCGGAAGCCTTTACAATTCCTCCAAACAGACCCGATCACTCCCCATGCTATTTCCATAATTTTCGAGTCCTGAATAAAGACGTATGTCGCTGTCTATTTACTTCGAACGAAGAGGTGCGCACCTGAGTACAAACATTTTTCCAGGAAGGTACTGTCATCTTGTCTCACACTGGGATAAACGTATTAACAGTTATGGTGATTACTTTTGGATAAATAACTTACTAAAATTTTTCCATCTCTCTCGTTTCATTTTTCTGTCTCTTATACACTCCTGGAAATTGAAATAAGAACACCGTGAATTCATTGTCCCAGGAAGGGGAAACTTTATTGACACATTCCTGGGGTCAGATACATCACATGATCACACTGACAGAACCACAGGCACATAGACACAGGCAACAGAGCATGCACAATGTCGGCACTAGTACAGTGTATATCCACCTTTCGCAGCAATGCAGGCTGCTATTCTCCCATGGAGACGATCGTAGAGATGCTGTATGTAGTCCTGTGGAACGGCTTGCCATACCATTTCCACCTGGCGTCTCAGTTGGACCAGCGTTCGTGCTGGACGTGCAGACCGCGTGAGACGACGCTTCATCCAGTCCCAAACATACTCAATGGGGGACAGATCCGGAGATCTTGCTGGCCAGGGTAGTTGACTTACACCTTCTAGAGCACATTGGGTGGCCGGGATACATGCGGACGTGCATTGTCCTGTTGGAACAGCAAGTTCCCTTGCCGGTCTAGGAATGGTAGAACGATGGGTTCGATGACGGTTTGGATGTACCGTGCACTATTCAGTGTCCCCTCGACGATCACCAGAGGTGTACGGCCAGTGTAGGAGATCGCTCCCCACACCATGATGCCGGGTGTTGGCCCTGTGTGCCTCGGTCGTATGCAGTCCTGATTGTGGCGCTCACCTACACGGCGCCAAACACGCATACGACCATCATTGGCACCAAGGCAGAAGCGAATCTCATCACTGAAGACGACACGTCTCCATTCGTCCCTCCATTCACGCCTGTCGCGACACCACTGGAGGCGGGCTGCACGATGTTGGGGCGTGAGCGGAAGACGGCCTAACGGTGTGCGGGACCCTAGCCCAGCTTCATGGAGACGGTTGCGAATGGTCCTCGCCGATACCCCAGGAGCAACAGTGTCCTTAATATGCTGGGAAGTGGCGGTGCGGTCCCCTACGGCACTGCGTAGGATCCTACGGTCTTGGCGTGCATCCGTGCGTCGCTGCGGTCCGGTCCCAGGTCGTCGGGCACATGCACCTTCCGCCGGCCACTGGCGACAACATCGATGTACTGTGGAGACCTCACGACCCACGTGTTGAGCAATTCGGCGGTACGTCCACCCGGCCTCCCGCATGCCCACTATACGCCCTCGCTCAAAGTCCGTCAACTGCACATACGGTTCACGTCCACGCTGTCGCGGCATGCTACCAGTGTTAAAGACTGCGATGGAGCTCCGTATGCCACGGCATACACTGACGGCGGCGGTGCACAAATGCTGCGCAGCTAGCGCCATTCGACGGCTAACACCGCGGTTCCTGGTGTGTCCGCTGTGCCGTGCGTGTGATCATTGCTTGTACAGCCCTCTCGCAGTGTCTGGAGCAAGTATGGAGGGTCTGACACACCGGTGTCAATGTGTCCTTTTTTCCATTTCCAAGAGTGTATATTGTGCCTTTTGGTTCTTTAAATTTTCGGGTCTACGAATCCTTTTTTGTTTGTTTTTCTTGTTTTGTTTGAAATTATGGTTGATGTTGAATGGAAAACACAAACAAAACGCGTAAGGTTTTTCTTTTTTTTTTTTTTTTTTTTGGCTTCCATGAGTAGATAACAGCAATAGAGACATTCAATGAAATGATACAGCTGAATATCGAAAATATGCACGTCTATAGCTGTAAAAACTTCTGCTTACCACACTAGTCGATATCACTCCAAAACAGTTCCACAATTGCTCACCTTTAGCTTTGACTTTTGTTTTTTATTGTGATGGCATGTGAAATAATTTTGACGTTATCAAATAACCATTATGTTATATTTAAGACAAATATTGTGAATCACATTCTCATACAATTTTATATTTCTAAATTCGTATAGCATCCAAATGACGAATGGAATACCTCACAAATTTCATTCTTAGTTCGCATTTATGTTATACTGGTCCATCGGGTTTCAAATTGGAACTGAATAGGAAGCAACATTCAAAAACAAAAATCACCAGAAAAATTCCGAAATAAAAATATCAAATGTTACTGGGAAGCATACCAAATGTCTCCACTTGATCACATAATTACGAAACTGAAACCGGTCTTCGTCCCGGCAACGTATCGTGAGAATTATTGATGTTTTGATTAACTGACAGCAAGTCAAATAGTGACTATTAAGTAAAACTACTTATCAGAATCCGCTATTTTAAGCTCGCCAACGGTCTTGTCGCAGTTATAACACCGGATCCTCTCAGATCACCGAAGTTAAGCGCTGTCGGGCTTGGCTAGCACTTGGATGGGTCACCAACTGGGTCCGTCGAGTGCCTCCGGCAATCGGGGTGCACTCATCCTTTGCGAAGCCAGTTGAGGAGTTTCTTGATAGAGAAGCAGTGACCGGTCGCTAAAACTGACAACGGCCAGGACAGCGGTGTGCTGACTACATGCTCCCCGTATTCGTATAAGGTAACGCCTCAGGTGTGAGGAAGGCACGGCGGCCACGTGCTTCACTTGAATATTTAAAAAAATTAATGGGTGCTCCCATATCATGCTTTGTAGGGTTAGTTCGCAGAACCTGTGTCCCAAACATCCTATTACGTCACAACGAGTAAGCAGTGGTTACGACTTCAGATACATGTTACTAAAGCTGTAGAGAATTTTTTAAAGAGAAAATACACACAAAAACTTGAAATGCACGAGGAGGAACCGATGATACGTAGGGTGAGAGCTTTCAATTGCCCTTACGATTAAACTGACAGGAAACTTGGAGAGTTCATTAGAATTATATCAGAACAGGTCGTCAAAGTTATGTGCAGCAAAAATGCCACCCCTTTGTCAACAAACTTAAGTATTCTCGCTGACGTACATTAACGGTGACTTCTCGCGACCTCTCGATCTTCTTTGCAGCGGAATACTTAGCGTCACTACTTTCGGTGTGGAAGGACTCGGGTTCGATTCCTACTACTGCTGAGGTAGTGTGCCTGAAACGGGCACAACTCTGCCTCGTGATGCTGTACGAGGAGCTGCTGGAATAAAGAGGCAAAGTCCGATACATCCAATGGCAATAACGGATGGAGAGATTGAAGACATACCGATTATGTATTCCACCATCATAGATCGATTCTCGTACGGTCTCATAGATTGCGCTCGCACAGTGAGAACGGGTTTAAGGCCAAATCGTTCAACGACTGTCGCATCCTACCCAATTAAGGCCGTTAGAGGACACGGTGAGCATCTACATGTGTCGCAACAACAGTGAGGAGAATGCTAAGTGCAAGCGTCCACTTTACAAATCCACTTCACAAACTCGCGTTTGCTGCCCGATGGTTGGCACAGGAGCAGCCTGTTGCCTCTATACAAGTCGAAGTCGTTAGATGAAGTTTCTCGACACAGGTTCATAGCCTCAAATTGTTCCTCAAGACGCCGTCTGCAAGTAAACGGAAATTTGTCGGCGTCTCTTTATTACACTCCGTACTAATTAAGTGGCGGGAAAAGTCTACGTTTCTTCAAGGCAGACCCAGTTGTGTTCGGGGACGAAGGCAGAAGCAAAGTGATTTTGGAGAATCCTATGGAAGCTATTTTTTCGACCAGTTGTTGAGTTTAGTTTCCACAGGCCGGCTAATTTCTTACATATTTTAAGAACCAAATTTTCACTTAAAGATGATGTCATGCTCGTCCTTTCGCCACACTCTGTTCCTCTTTTTACCCTTTAATCTTGCAACTGAATTACCTGCTGACTACGCACTATTACGTAATCTATAATTGATTTTAGGTTCTTTGACAGATTGGTCCAGTTATTCTTATATACTTCTTTGTGCTTGAATTAGCCATTCATAGCAGTATACTTCTAAACATTACAGAATTTAATCAACCAGCTTTCGTTATCGACCTGCTTCCGTTACCGTTTCTACATGCTCTCCCCACGGATCTGAAACTTCATAATTTAAACTTTTACCAATTCGTCCGTTTAAGTCCCCCATTATTAACAATTCACGCCCATCTAGGCTATCGTCATCCACTTCTAAACGTCATCGAAGAAATCGCTTTTGTCGTCAAGTGCATAGTCGTTATAGCCATATACCCCAATTAATTCTTCTTTCATGAATTTTTATTGTTGCACTGATTATCCTTTCAATCAATTCATTCCAATTAATTATTCCTTGTTTCCATTTTCCTTTTATAAGAACTGCTCCTTCTGATTTTGTTCTTTCAATTATTTCCGCTCCACCTCAACACAGAATATAGTCTCCAATTACTTCTTGTCCAGATCGTTTCTATTTCGTTTCTCTCATTACGATGATATCAACTTCCAGTTCTTTAACTATTTCATCCATTTTTCGTAGGTTTCTCATGCAAAACAAAAATGTCGAACGAATTAAAAGGCATCGACTCTCGTTAAGAACAATGACTGATTTCTAGAACACAGAACGTGCAGTGACCGGGGATAAGGATAATAATGAAAGGCGAGAATGTTGTACTTAAAATACCGTGGTGATGCCAGTGGACGTTCTAATAGGTCTAATAGCTGTAATGACCAGCCCCATTATCGGCCATCCTTACTGACTGCCGTGCAGTTCTTTAAAAATCATCTACAGCATACAGTGAACAATTCATCAACTAGAAATAGGACTCGGCTTTCAGAGCCGTGGTGAATGTCTTAACCGACAAATCACAAGGAGGAAAGCATGGCGCCGCTTATACACTGATGCAAATGGAAAGTATTACGCCACGAAGTACCAGCCCAATATTTATCAACTCTGTAATCTTTCTTATTTATTTTTATTCACTCGTCAAGTTCCGTGGGACCAAATTGAAGAGCAACTCTCCAAGGTCATGGAACGTGTCAGTACATGAAATTACAATATAAGCGTAATAACAGTTAAAAATAAATGTTCATGAACCTTAAAAAAGTTAGTCCATAAGTTTAAGTAAACGATATCAGCAATACAATAATATTAGCGTAATTTTTCAAAGAACTCCTCGACAGAACAGGAGTGAGGAAACTCTTCAGTTTCGATTTGAAAGCCGCGTGGATTACTGTTAAGATTTTTGAATTCGAGTGGCAGTTTATTGAAAATCGATGCAGCAGTAAACTGCACACCTTTTTGCACAAGAGTTAAGGAAGTCCGATCCAAATACAGGTTTCATTTCTGCCGAGTATTAACCGAGTGAAAGTAGCTTATTGTTGGGAATAAACTGATATTGGTAACAAGAAACGAGATAAAGGAATATACGTATTGAGAGGTCAATGTCAAAATACCCAGACTCGTGAACAGAGGTCGACAAGAGGTTCGTGAACTAATACCACTTATTGCCCCAACCGCCCGTTTCTGAGCCAAAAATGTCCTTTTAGAATGGAAAGAGTTAGCCCAAAATATAATACCATACGACAGTAGTGAATGAAAATAAACAAAGTAGACTGTTCGTCACAATACACGTATTAAATGCTAAAGATTCATTCCATACTGAGCTGATGTCTACGGTGCGCATCAGTATGTGTGACCTCCAAGGACAGGGATATACCTTTGTATAGAACAGTCCAGTCACATTAATGCGACCTTCTTTTATGTTCACCGCCCATTTCCGACGTCAACGTCCAATATGCTCTCACAGGCGGCAGGTGGCAGCACTGTCAGTGTAAGGTATATGAAGCATCTCAGGCGGACACTGAAGACACAGCAGCCGTCATCGTAATGCGGAAACGGTGCAATGTTTCTGATTTCCACGAGAGAACGATCATTGGCTTTCGGGCCAAATTCGGAAGCATTTCCGCATTGCTTTTGGGCCAAGAGTGGAAGCATTTCCCAAACGACTAAATTCGTTAACTATTTGCGTGCCTCCTTGGTTAAAGTATACCAGGAACGGCTAAATGGGGCTATTCAAATTCGGCGCTAGGGCGACTACGGTGCCCGACAGGCCGTAGATGATAAACGACGGGTGCAAAGGATTTTTCGACCTGGAAAAAGCGTTCGACAATATAAAATGGTGCAAGATTCTGAAAAAAGTAGGGTTAAGCTATAGGGAGAGACGGGTCATATACAATATGTACAACAACCAAGAGGGAATAATAAGAGTGGTCGATCAAGAACGAAGTGCTCCTATTAAGAAGGGTGTAAGACAAGGCTGTAGCCTTTCGCCCCTACTCTTCAATCTGTACATCGAGGAAGCTATGATGGAAATAAAAGAAAGGTTCAGGAGTGGAATTAAAATACAAGGTGAAAGGATATCAATGATACGATTCGCTGATGACACTGCTATCCTGAGTGAAAGTGAAGAAGAATTAAATGATCTGCTGAACGGAATGAACAGTCTAATGAGTACACAGTATGGTTTGAGAGTAAATCGGAGAAAGACGAAGGTAATGAGAAGTAGTAGAAATGAGAACAGCGAGAAACTTAACATCAGGATTGATGGTCACGAAGTCAATGAAGTTAAGGAATTCTGCTACCTAGGCAGTAAAATAACCAATGACGGACGGAGCAAGGAGGACATCAAAAGCAGACTCGCTACGCAGAAAAGGCATTTCTGGCCAAGAGAAGTCTACTAATATCAAATACCGGCCATAATTTGAGGAAGAAATTTCTGAGGATGTACGTCTGGAGTACGTGAAACATGGACTGTGGGAAAACCGGAACAGAAGAGAATCGAAGCATTTGAGATGTGGTGCTATAGACGAATGTTGAAAATTAGGTGGACTGATAAGGTAAGCAATGAGGAGGTTCCACGCAGAATCGGAGAGGAGAGGAATATGTGGAAAACACTGATAAGGAGAAGGGACAGGATGATAGGACATCTGCTAAGACATGAGGGAATGACTTCCATGGTAATACAGGGAGCTGTAGAGGGCAAAAACTGTAGAGGAAGACAGAGATTGGAATACGTCAAGCAAATAATTGAGGACGTAGGTTGTAAGTGCTACTCTGTGACGAAGAGGTTAGCACAGGAAAGGAATTCGTGGCGGGCCGCATCAAACCAGTCAGTAGACTGATGACAAAAAAAAAAAAAAAGTGGAGATGTGTAGGGCCAATAGACGTCCAGCTGTTCAGCTGACCTCCCAGACGTTGCTGCATATGAGCCTCTGCAGCAGGTGATTGTTTCATGCACCCACGATGACCGCCGTTCATCGGAGACGAAGGCTGGAATTTGTACGCCAATACCGAAAATGGACGTCCACTGTGTGGTGACAGGTGGTCTTTTCGTATGAATCACGTTCTGTGCTCCATTGGACAGCCTGTGTTTGGCGTGCACCTCTCTGCAACAATTGTCGGAGGAATCTACGCCAGAAGAGAAAGCGTTGTGGTCTGTGGGAATGTCTTCGTGGAATTACCTTGGTTATCTCTTCATTCTGGAAGGTACAATTGATTAACACAATTACGCATCTATTTTTGGGGACTATGTACGTCCATACATGCAGCGTGTTTTTTCCTCGGCACGATGGTATCTACCAGCAGGAAAATGCAACGTGTCACACACACCGCAGTGTATCTGCGTGGTTCGACGAGCACTTGTATGTGTTTACTGTACTCCCCTGCCAACCAAACTCACCGGATTTAAACCCATTCGAGAATCCGTGGGACCACCTCGATTTCGCCGTTCACGCGTTTGATCTTCTAGCGAGAAAACTGGTGCAGCTGGCCACAGCACTGCTGCAACTAATACCCCGTATACCTGTCGGTACCTTCCAGAACCTCACTGACTGTCTTCCTGCACGTCTAGTAGCAGTCCGCGTTTCAAAAGGTGCTTATTCAAGCAATGGCCGATGGTATCATTAATGCGACTGGACCACGCAGACTCTGGACGAAAACAACCCATAATCTCATTTTGACATTCCCGAAACATATACTTTGTCACTTTTTGTTTAAATTCTTCTGGCTGAAGGAATCCAGTCGAGGATCCGAATATCCCCAAGACGTTTGTGGCGTGAACTGTTGTGTGAGAATCTTGCGCTATGCTTCTTGAATTTGGCGCTTGGTACCCTAGTCTTGATAGGTACTGGTTCAAATGGCTCTGAGCACTTTGGGACTTAACATCCGACGTCATCAGTCCCCTAGAACTTACAACTTCTTAAAGCTAACTAACCTAAAGACATCACACACATCCATTCCCGAGACAGGATTCGAACATGCGATCGCAGCAGCAGCGGGTTCCGGATGGAAACACCTAGAACCGCTCGGCTACAGCGGCCGGCCTTTCATAGGTATGACTTCAAGTTTTAAGATTTTTGTCACATAGTAAGGTGCATTCAGTCTCCCCTCAACATTTAGCAAATCAGTCGTGTTGTCATATCTCAAAGTCACTTCTTCTTCTACAGTTCTAAATTATCGCTCCATGGCCAATGGACACGGTACGATTCCCTCAGACAGAAGTGTGACTCATCGCTTAACATCAAAGAATACCACACAATGTCTCAGTCGAATTCAGATCAACACCGTATCCGTTCTCTATGGTACAAATGACGCATTGCAACTCGAGAATTCAATCCACCTTTTAATGTTTGACACTGTGCATGTATCCTCAGTCCAAATATCGGCTTTCGTCATCTGCCTATTCGTCAGGGTTAGTCGAAGAATCATACGATGTTTTAGTAGTTCAGTCCTTCTGGACGGATCCATACCTTGTTGTCCTGAGTCCTTCTCCTTAACATATTTTCTGTGAACATTGTAGTACAACCAACTGCCTGTATAATCTGTCAGTATGATGTCTCAAGTCCGACGTGCCATTGATTCTTCCTTTCTCAAAGTGCGATTGACAGGCATAAGCTGCACGAACGCGTCTTCAAGCTATGCTGCGTGGCATCTCCAACTGAAAAGTTCCAGTTAACGTTGGACACTTAATAGTCATCATGTACCAATGCCATACTATGTGCCGGAAAAGTATCTCTTAAAGAAAAGATGCAAACATAAGGATGAAGTATTAATAAACGTATCCCATAGGTACGGAAACAGATGAGCATCAGTCTGGTGTTTTTCTATAAAGTTTTTCTTGTGTCACTGTACTCTGTTAGGGGGATGTTCATGAAAAATGCCCATTATTTAAAAGATACACCATTTCCACAATTTTGAAGATATAGCATTGAAATTTTGTACCATGCTTTACATGAAGTTTACGCATTTACTGTTAAATTCGTTGGATTACATATTTTTAACTTTTTCATAGAATTTGAAAACATTTTTTTCAAAAATTAATATATGTACATTTTCTCAGAAACTATTCAAGAGATTTGAACAAAATTTTCTCTTTTTCTTCTCTTTCCATATAGTAAGGTTCTCTCACAACGTATTTGCATATATCGAATAGGAGAATTTCAATATTTTTTAATTATAGTTTGTAAGTATACTATAAATTTCATACAAAATTCCAAGCGCTTTGCCCCAAATCTAAGATTACACTCTAAATAAAAGATTTATTCTTGACACAACTTGTATTATGTTCATAGAAATAACTGCGCAAAATTTCATAATTCTAGTCTTCATAGACTCTAAGAGAAAGGTACAGAAACTGTAGAAAAGTAACTTTCAGGAAATGCAATTTAAAAGGCACCAAATTAGTAGCTTTCTCTTCTGGCTTCTTGTTTTCTGCCTTCTTTCCTTTACCAGGCCACCATCTGAGTTTTCAGCTGCAGAAAGGAGCTGCAAATCAGTTTTTCTCAATATGTCTTGAGTAAAATAACTTATCTCAGAATCCATTCTCCCTACCACCTCTACCCTCCCTACGTTCCCAACATTAAGCACAAGAACTTCATCATAAGTTGCAATTATGTCAGTTATAGCCGATTAAAATGTGTTTTGGGACATTGTTCCATATGAGTGAATTTAGAGACTCATTTGGATTTTGGGTTTTGTCATAAACACAATTTTTTAGAAGCTCATGATCGGCCAGAAGCCTGTAACTGGGCTTAACAATATCCAGGATACAATTTGGAAGTTTCATCTTGTGAATGTAGACGATGTTATCAAAATTGTTCAAATGGCACTGAGCACTTTGGGACTTAAAATCTGGGGTCATCAGTCCCCTGGTACTTAGAACTACTTAAACCTAACTAACCTAAGGACATCACACACATCCATGCCCGAGGCAAGATTTGAACCTGAGACCGTAGCGGTCGCGGCATGTTATCCCTCCGCGCTTCAAAAAGTGAGTCTGTTAGGAAAGTAATGTCACATATTGAATTACTTTTCTCACACTTGGGATACGATTTCGTCACTGAAACTTTGGAAATTACTGTCCATAAGTTCTATTAATAAATACGACATAAATTGAAAATTGACATTTTCTGTCATTCTCGTGAACGTCCCCCTTAAGCAAAGCCGCCCCTTCCCTGTGTGATAGTGGAAAATGACGTGGGATGACGAACCAGGGAATAAGATACGCGAGTCACCTAAGCATCTTTGGACCTCCCAGATATTTGTAGAACCATTGAATTCTGTGTGTTCTGTCAACAATGAAATTCGATGTTGAAGCGCAGTGCTTTGAAGATCTGGTGCTGTTCGTTATCTTTGGTCAACAACGAAACGTGTGTAGATGTCAATGAGCTCGTTAGTACAATGCCATGATTCCTACACTGTGACAATACTGTCAGGACCTTGTCTGTATAACAATGGTAGTGCTTCTCTCAGCAAATTAAAGACCATTGAATTCTTAGTCCCAGAAAATCAGATTAATTTACAAAATCTCCTTTTCAGACTAGCCAAAACTCCTGTCATTGACTGTTCACCACGCTTTCTGAATAATGGAAGTTAGTTACTCTTTGAACATACTAGTTCTTAAAAGCCGTGCAAGTAACAAAACAAGTCCTCCATGCTACGTCTCACACCAGTAACATACATATAGTGCATATGAACCTATTTTGACTACGTCTCTAAAGGAGCCACTGGATTTTCACATTTTGGACTACCTATATTGGTGCTATCAACTACCGCTGCACAAAAGTTGTAACTAATGACATTCGTTCTGGAGGTATTTTAAAATTTGGAATCTTTAATTCCATTCATGACGTAGTTTGCCATCTTTTCCGTTACTATCTTGGGGCTACGGTGCCGGAAGGAACTACCGTTATAACAGCACTTGCGGAGCGAACTGGCTGGCTTCCAGCATTGTAAGTTTATGGACTTCAGACACGAGAAATCCCACGCCTTTATTTCCGCGTAAAGTGATTTTACGTTTATTCTCATTCTAAGTTATTTGCAAAGATGTGAAATACTGTATACAGCGATACTATTCGTTCCACGTTCCGCAAGTATTTCTGGGAGTGCTTTGCTGTTTATGTAGTTATTTTCCCGTGAACTATCAAATGACAAAGAATATTTTACAATACTATTTGCACAACTGTTTCTCTAAAGTTCAAAACGAATGAACGTTATAAGAAAAGTATACTGACGAGCAACCTAGCAGAGGAAGCTGTGGCGCATAGGAAATGGCATGTGTCACATGATTTACATTCCTGTAGTAGTTGCGTAATACAGCTGCCTGGATGGTAGTGTTCCTCTCGCGGGCAACGAAAGAACTTGTTCGCGCTGCGTAAAGGGACTCTCCGTTCTTGGGCCGCCTTACTCTACAAATGTTTTAAACTTTTCGTGTATTTTTGACATGAAAAGGTTTTGTGCTTGGATGAAGCGCATCACTGCGAATAACTTTGAATCTCTGTTACGGTGTCAGAGATGAAAGTCAACTACAACGATGCGTGAGGACAAGGTGTATAAATTTACCGCCGAAAGACACCAAAGGGAACCAGACTCATAATTTCCACTACAGTTCAGAGACTGAAAACGCGTACGGGGCTTAGAAGACGCATCGCATATGCATCGAAGCTAACGACAGCACACCAGTGTAGAAGAATTTGACCAACAGTACGAAAAATCGCATTCTAATGATTTACAGTTTCTTCCGAACAGCCACATTTCCTATTTCGTAAGGCGGACAGACATCATCTTGTGCGCCAAATACGCCGGAGCACAAATATTCTACAATTATAGGTTGATAAGCACGAGACAGTAGAGACCATTCCATCTAGTTGTCAACTCGGAGGAGCACAGGGCCCGCCACAGGGATCACAAACTAGCCATCACTAGTTACTTAAATGAAATTCCCTAGATCATCACCGAAATGAACACCTACAACACCCCATCAGCCACCCTGTTTCAGCCAACTGCCAATCACTCTAGAACAAGTCGAAACGTGCAGAATTTCTTTCTTACTTTTTTTCAGTCTTATGACTGGTTTGAGGCGGCCTGTGATGAATTCCTCTCCCGCGCCAACCTCTTCATCTCAGAGTAGCACTTGCGCCCTTATTAGTTGGAATATCCCAAATGTGCCTTTTCCTACAGTTTTTACTTCCTACAGGTCTCTCTGCTACATGGATGTTGTTTCCTGACCTCTCAACAAATCACACTGTCATTGCCGGTGTCCTGCATAAATTTCTTTCCTCGCCGATTCTGCGCAGGGACTCCTCATTTCCTATCTTATCAATCCACTGATTTTCAGCATTCGTTTTGATTACCACATCTCAAATACCTTGATTCTATCTGTTCCAGTTTTTCTGCTGCCCACGATTCTCACCTATACAAACGTACATTCGTAGAAATTTCTTTCTCCCTTTAAAGCCTATGTTTGATGCTAGTAGAGCCGGCCAGTGTGGCCGAGCGGTTCTAGGCGCTTCAGTCTGGAACCGAGCGACCGCTACGATCGCAGGTTCGAATTCTGCCTCGGGCATGGATGTGTGTGATGTCCTTAGGTTAGTTAGGTTTAAGTAGTTCTAAGTTCTAGGGGGACTGATGATCTCAGATGTTAAGTCCCATAGTGTTCAGAGCGATTTTTTATGCCAGCAGACTTCTCTTGGTCAGGAATGTCCTCTTTTCCGATGTTAGTCTGCCATTTTTATGTCGTCATTGGTTCGTCCCTCATGGGTTATTTAGCTTCCAGGGTTGCACAGTTCCTTAACTCAGTGATCACAAATTTTGCTGTCAAGCTTCTCACTATTCTCATTTCTACTACTCCTTATTAGTTTTGTCTTTTTCCAGTTTATTCGCTATCCATATTCTGTACTCATATAGACTTCATTCAATTCAACCGACCTTGTAATTCTTCTTGACAGACCAATAACTGAATCATTTTGAACTCATTTAGTTATTCAAAACCACACAGCTGGCTGTTATAACAAAGTTCATAAAATCTTCTGTAAACTGTGAACCCACAGTTTGATAAATGACATGCGGTCCTATATGATGACGATGTACAATACGGCAGGCTTTGTTCTTTCCACACACTTAGCTGTATCTAAAACATATTTTAAAATAATGGACATGAGCTAATATCATTTTAAGCTGTAAGATTGATGAAAAAATAGTTGAAACCATTTGTATCTACTAAGCGAAGTTTTACAGCAGAATTTTGGTGGTACGTTTCCCCCATGAACCATGGACCTTGCCGTTCGTGGGGAGGCTTACGTGCCTCAGCGATACAGAAAGCCGTACCGTAGGTGCAACCACAACACAGGGGTATGTGTTGAGAGGCCAGACAACCGTGTGGTTCCTGAAGAGGGGCAGCAGCCTTTTCAGTAGTTTCAGTTTAATAAGCCAAAGCTGCAAAATACTAACACGAATTCTTTACAGACGAATGGAAAAACTAGTAGAGGCCGACCTCGGGGAAGATCAGTTTGGATTCTGTAAAAATACTGGAACACGTGAGGCAATACTGACCTTACGACATATTTTAGAAGAAAGATTAAGGAAAGGCAAACCTATGTTCCTAGCATTTGTAGACTTAGAGAAAGCTTTTGACAATGTTGACTGGAATACTCTCTTTCACATTTTAAAGGTGGCAAGAGTCAAATACAGGGAGCGAAAGGCTATTTTCAATTTGTACAGAAATCAGATGGCATTTGTAAGAGTCGAGGGGCGCGAAAGGGAAGCAGTGGTTGGGAAGGGAGTAAGACAGGGTTGTAGCCTCTCCCCAATGTTATTCAATCTGTATATTGAGCAAGCAGTAAAGGAAACAAAAGAAAAATTCGGAGTAGGTATTAAAACCCATGGAGAAGAAATAAAAAGTTTGAGGTTCGCCGATGACATTGTAATTCTGTCAGAGACAGCAAAGGACTTGGAAGAGCAGTTGAATGGAATGGACAGTGTCTTGAAAGGAGGATATAAGATGAACATCAACGAAAGCAAAACGAGGATAATGGAATGTAGTCGGATTAAGTAAGGTGATGCTGAGGGAATTTGATTAGGAAATGAGACACTTAAAGTAGTAAAGGAATTTTGCTATTTGGGGAGCAAAATAACTGATGATGGTGAAGTAGAGAGGATATAAAATGTAGACTGGCAATGGCAAGGAAAGCGTTTCTGAAGAAGAGAAATTTGTTAACATCGAGTATAGACTTAAGTGTCAGGAAGTCGTTTCTGAAAGTATTTGTATTGAGTGTAGCCATGTATTGAAGTGATACGTGGACGATAAATAGTTTCGACAAGAAGAGAATAGAAGTTTTCGAAATGTGGTGCTACAGAAGAATGTTGAAGATTAGATGGGTAGATCACATAACTAATGAGGAAGTATTGAATAGGATTGGGGAGAAGAGACGTTTGTGGCACAACTTGACCAGAAGAAGGGATCGGTTGGTAGGACATGTTCTGAGGCATCAAGTCATCACCTATTTAGTATTGGAGGGCAGTGTGGAGGGTAAAAATCGTAGAGGGAGACCAAGAGATGACTACACTACTCAGATTCAGAAGGATGTAGGTTGCAGTGGGTACTGGGAGATGAAGAGGCTTGCACAGGATAGAGTAGCATGGAGAGCTGCATCAAACCAGTATCAGGACTGAAGACCACAACAACAACACGTTTAAAGGTGCCACCTAACAATGACACTCAAAGTCTAAATCTACCTCATCCTTACCGTGACAATTTAATACTCAAAATATCGTTTGGAAGCTGTGCTACACAGTTTTGATTCAAATAGTCAATGACCTCTGAAAGAAGCAGCTACTTCAGATGACTATTTTATTTCTGTGACTAAGTTCTGTTGATGATCCTCAACCGGTAGGCATAACTCTAAAATAAGTCTTACACCAGTGGTATAGCGTGGAAGTAGGCTAAACAACCATTCTCCAGAGGTAAGATGTGCTCCCATATATGCAATGGATTGTATAAAACCCAAATTTAAGAGCACTGTGAAGAAACAATCTTTTTCTGATGACCACATTCCTCCATTATGGACTCAATGGTCTATCTATAATTATGAAGGTACACCTACTGATAAACAAAAAATGGTTCAAATGGCTCTGAGCACTATGGGACTCAACTGCTGTGGTCATTAGTCCCCTAGAACTTAGAACTACTTAAACCTAACTAACCTAAGGACATCACACACATCCATGCCCGAGGCAGGATTCGAACCTGCGACCGTAGCAGTCGCACGGTTCCGGACTGCGCGCCTAGAACCGCGAGACCACCGCGGCCGGCACTGATAAACAAGATTGTATTCAACTGCTCAAACTGTATTTTGGCAGATGTTATTCAAGTAGTTATCCAGACACTGAAGACATTACATCACACCACCGAGTTAGAGTTTTGAATGACAAAGAAGTGTCCTACGATAATGACATATGAATTACGATGCCTCTTTCATTAAAGAACTCATTTATTGTCAAATGGAAATATTGGGCATTTTAATTTATGGACAATAATTTATTATTCCAGGATATATATTAATTACTACGAACACTAACATTATCGGTTTCGAAATATTACTTGCGATCTTCGGCTGTGACAGTAATCCACAATTAGTTTCACCATAATCAGTAAACTCTAGTTAGATGAACGTTGAACATCTTGAACAACGATACAAAATGTGTCACGATGTGACCGCAAAATGTGAGCATAGTTTATCGGTGACGTGAACGTTTATTGCAATTAAAACCGGCCCGACATATAAGGGTCGTTCAAACAGAAACTCGCCGGAGGCATAGTTACAGAAACCAGTATCTGAATGTATTGACATTGGCTGTTGAGACACTTGTCCCACTGTGACACAAGGCGGTGAGTGGCTGTCTCATAAAATTCCGAGAGCTGCAATGTACCGGACCGGACCGGACAGTTTTAATCTGCCAGGAAGTTTCATATCAGCGCACACTCCTCTGCAAAGCGAAAATCTCATTCTGGAAACATCCCCCAGGCTGTGGCTAAGCCATGTCTCCGCAGTATCCTTTCTTCCAGGAGTGCTAGATCTGCAAGCTTCGCAGGAGAGCTTCTGTGAAGTTTGGAAAGTAGGAGACGAGGTACTGGTGGAAGTAAAGCTGTGAGGACGCGGCGTGAGTCGTGTTTGGGTAGCTCAGTCCATTCTGCCTTCGGCGGTGCTACGGCACGGACGTCTGTTTACGTCCCTGCCGGAGAAGTTCGCGCTCGCGCAGTTGTTTACCTCTTCGGCGTACTCGCGCGTTTAGACGACTCGATACAGAATGGCACATGCATACCGAAAGTCGACTCTCAAGATTAGTTTTTCGAATGTATATGCGAGACCGAAAGCCTACGAAATAGAAAGGTTCCTATGAGACGAAGTTAATCTTGACTACAACGAACTTATCGGAATCCACCTCTCCACAGTGAGCAGTGTCGTTTACGTCAAGCTCATTAACGATGCAGTATGTGACAGAATCGTCCGAGATACTAAACATGGACTCGAATTTCGTCACTCTGATTGACATGTTGGAGAAGTAACTATTGATCATGCAGGACTGGGCTTACGAAACATACGCATTTTCGAACTTCCCTTCGAGGTTCCTTCTGACTTGGTCATTGACGCCTTACGCCCGTATGGAAGAGTGCTCAGCCACGTTCAGGAAAAATGGTCCAACTTCACGACTTACCCCGTTCTCAATGCGGTGCGTCAAATCAGAATAGAACTGACACAACATGTACTCAAGTACTTGTTCATCGGCGGATGCAGAGCTATAGTCATCTACGATGGACAACCCAAAACATGCTCAGGATGCGGGAAAGAGGGCCACGTGCGTTCCGAATGTATGCAGCGGAGGATAGTGCAAGTTCCAAATGGCGAACCCGTACCTACGTCCATGTTGACGCCGCTGCCACTAACTTGGATTCGAGGTTTGACTGTGCGTTATCTTTTCCGAGACGGCAGTAAGAATGTGCTTGACTTCTGGGCCTTATTACAGGAACATCACTCACAGCTTATGAGACATCCGAGATATCGAACATATTACGCAAATTTTTAAGGGAGTGCCTTGCTTGATCCGCCACCCAGTTTGGGTGTCCCGGATAGGAGAATGTAATTATTGTCTATAAGTAGCAGAACAAGAAAGGACCAGGACAGTGGAGAGGATCCACAAACACACGTGAAGACGTACCCGACACCAACGCGAGGTATGACGGGATTAGCGAGGTATGCGCCTGAAAGAGGAACGTAGACCGTTGTTGTTTTGTCCTGACAGAAGCAGGATTTTTTTTTTTCACTCTTATGTAAAAAAACAAGTGGAAAGTCCACTTATTTACGTTTCCCGGAAAAAATTTTATTTTATGAAGTCATCGTCTTATATATTAAAAAAACGCTAGAAGCAGTTTGTTTGTTATTGCAAAAAAAAAAAAAACGATGGTAGAGCACTTGCCCGCGAAAGGCAAAGGTCAAAGAAAAAGAAAGTTGGTAGAGCACTTACCCGCGAAAGGCAAAGGTCCCGAGTTCGAATCTCGGTGCGGTACACAGTTTTAATCTGCCAGGAAGTTCCATATCAGCGCACACTCCACTGCAGAGTGAAAATCTCATTCTGAATGCTCAATAATGTTCGTGTCCGGGGAGTTCGGTGGCCAGTGGATGTGTTTAAACTCAGGAGAGTGTTCTCGGAGCCACTCTGTACCAATTATGGACGTGTGGGCTGTTGCATTGCCCTGCTGGAATTGCTCAACTCCATCGGAATTCACAGTGGGAACGGATGCAAGTGATCAGACAGCATGGTTACGTACGTGTCAACTATCAGAGTCGTATCTAGACGTATCAGGGATCCCATATCGCTCCTACTGCACACACCCCACACCCATACAGAGCCCCCACCAGCTTGAACAGTCCCCTGCTGATATGTAAGGTCTATGGATTCATGAGGTTGTCTGCATACCCGTAGACGTCCATCCGCTCGATATAATTTGAATTGAGACTCATCCGACAAGCGACAAGGCAACATGTTTTCACTCATCAACAGTCCAATGTTAGTGCTGACTTGCACAGGCAAGGCGTAAAGCTTTGTGTGGTGCATCAAGGGTACACAACTGAGCTTCGGCTCGGAAAGCCCATATCAATGATGTTTCGTTGAATGGTTCGTACGCTCAGCTGTAGCAATTTGCGGAAGAGTTGCACTTCTGTCACGTTGAACGATTCTCTTCAGTTGTCGCTGGTCCCGTTCTAGCAGAATTTTTTTCCGGCCGCAGCGATGTCGGAAATTTCATGTTTTACCGGACTGTTGAATTCACGGTACACTTGTTAAATGGTCGTATGGGAAAATCCCCACTGCATCTCTACCTCGGAGACGCTGTGTCCCACCGCTCCTGCGCCGCCTGTCCCGGGTTCGATCCCCGCCACTGCCTTAATTTTGATAAATAATCAGCATTGGCGGCTGAAGACTTCCGGCATAAATAGTCAGCCTAATTCTGCCAACGGCCTTGTCAAAGAGGGCGGAGGAGCGGATAGAGGTTCAGGGCACTCTCTTGTCCTACGGGTGGGAAATTGCCCCTAAAGGCGGAAGAATCAGCAGTGATCAACGACATGAGGATGCAGAAGGCAATGGAAACCACTGCATTAAAGACACGTAACGTGTATCCACAGGACATGTGGCCTGTAGTTGAAGAAGTGTCATGATGATCTCTCCATTAGCAAAAGATTCCGGAGTAGTCCCCCATTCGGATCTCCAGGAGGGGACTGCCAAGGGGGAGGTTCCCATGAGAATTAGATTGAATAATCAACGAAAGGATAATGTTCTACGAGTCGGGGCGTGGAATGTCAGAAGCTTGAACGTGGTAGGGAAACTAGAAAATCTGAAAAGGGAAATGCAAAGACTCAGTCTAGATATAGTAGGGGTCAGTGAAGTGAAGTGGAAGGAAGACAAGGATTTCTGGTCAGATGAGTATCGGGTAATATCAACAGCAGCAGAAAGTGGTATAACAGGTGTAGGATTCGTTATGAATAGGAAGGTAGGGCAGAGGGTGTGTTACTATGAACAATTCAGTGACCGGGTTGTTCTAATCAGAAACGACAGCAGACCAACACCGACAATGGTAGTTCAGGTATACATGCCGACGTCGCAAGCTGAAGATGAACAGATAGAGAAAGTGAATCAGGATATTGACAGGGTAATGCAGTATGTAAAGGGGGACGAAAATATAATAGTCATGGGTGACTGGAAAGCATTTGTAGGGGAAGGAGTAGAAGAAAAGGTTACAGGAGAATATGGGCTTGGGACAAGGAATGAAAGAGGAGAAAGACTAATTGAGTTCTGTAACAAGTTTCAGCTAGTAATAGCGAATATCCTGTTCAAGAATCACAAGAGGAAGTGGTATACTTGGAAAAGGCCGGGAGATACGGGAAGATTTCAATTAGATTACATCATGGTCAGACAGAGATTCCGAAATCAGATACTGGATTGTAAGGCGTACCCAGGAGAAGGTGTAGACTCAGATCACAATATAGTAGTGATGAAGAGTAGGCTGAAGTTCAAGACATTAGTCAGGAAGATTCAATGCGCTAAGAAGTGGGATACGGAAGTTCTAAGGAATGACGAGATACGTTTGAAGTTCTCTAACGCTATAGATACAGCAATAAGGAATAGCGCAGTAGGCAACACAGTTGAAGAGGAATGGACGTCTCTAAAAAGGGCCATCACAGAAGTTGGGAAGGAAAACATAGGTACAAAGAAGGTAGCTGCGAAGAAACCATGGGTAACAGAAGAAATACTTCAGTTGATTGATGAAAGGAGGAAGTACAAACATGTTCCGGAAAAATCAGGAATACAGAAATACAAGTCGCTGAGGAATGAAATAAATAGGAAGTGCAGGGAAGCTAAGACGATATGGCTCCAGGAAAAATGTGAAGACATAGAAAAAGATATGATTGTCGGAAGGACAGACTCAGCATACAGGAAAATCAAAACAACCTTTGGTGACATTAAAAGGAACGGTGGTAACATTAAGAGTGCAACTGGAATTCCACTGTCAAATGCAGAGGAGAGAGCAGACAGGTGGAAACAATACATTGAAAGGCTTTATGAGGGTGAAGATTTGTCTGATGTGATAGAAGAAGAAACAGGAGTCGATTTAGAAGAGATAGGGGTCCTGTATTAGAATCGGAATTTAAAAGAGCTTTGGAGGACTTACGGTCAAATAAGGCAGAAGGGGTAGATAACATTCCATCAGAATTTCTAAATTCATTAGGGGAAGTGGCAACAAAACGACTATTCACGTTGGTGTGTAGAATATATGAGTCTGGCGACCTATCATCTGACATTCGGAAAAGCATCATCCACACAATTCCGAAGACGGCAAGAGCTGTCAAGTGCGAGAATTATCGCACAGTCAGCTTAACAGCTCATGCATCGAAGCTGCTTACAAGAATAATATACAGAAGAATGGAAAAGAAAATTGAGAATGGGCTAGGTGACGATCAGTTTGGCTTTAGGAAAAGTAAAGGCACGAGAGAGGCAATTCTGACGTTACGGCTAATAATGGAAGCAAGGCTAAAGAAAAATCAAGACACGTTCATAGAATTTGTCGACCTGGAAAATGCGTTTGACAATATAAAATGGTGCAAGCTGTTCAAGATTCTGAAAAAAGTAGGGGTAAGCTATAATGAGAGACGGGTCATATACAATATGTACAACAACCAAGAGGGAATAATAAGAGTGGACGATCAAGAACGAAGTGCTCGTATTAAGAAGGGTGTAAGACAAGGCTGTAGCCTTTCGCCCCTACTCTTCAATCTGTACATCGAGGAAGCAATGATGAAAATAAAAGAAAGGTTCAGGAGTGGAATTAAAATACAAGGTGAAAGGATATCAATGATGCGATTCGCTGATGACACTGCTATCCTGAGTGAAAGTGAAGAAGAATTGAATGATCTCCTGAATGGAATGAACAGTCTAATGAGTACACAGTATGGTTTGAGAGTAAATGGGAGAAAGACGAAGGTAATGAGAAGTAGTAGAAATGAGAACAGCGAGAAACTTAACATCAGGATTGATGGTCACGAAGTCAATGAAGTTAAGGAATTCTGCTACCTAGGCAGTAAAATAACCAATGACGGACGGAGCAAGGAGGACATCAGAGCAGACTCGCTATGGCAAAGAAAGCCATTTCTGGCCAAGAGAAGTCTACTAATATCAAATACCGGCCTTAATTTGAGGAAGAAATTTCTGTGGATGTACGTCTGGAGTACAGCATTGTATGGTAGTGAAACATAGAATGTGGGAAAACCGGAACAGAAGAGAATCGAATCATTTGAGATGTGGTGCTATAGACGATTGTTGAAAATTAGGTGGGCTGATAAGGTAAGGAATGAGGAGGTTCTACGCAGAATCGGAGAGGAAAGGAATATGTGAAAAACACTGATAAGGAGAAGGGACAGGATGATAGGACATCTGCTAAGACATGAGGGAATGACTTCCATGGTACTAGAGGGAGCTGTAGAGGGCAAAAACTGTAGAGGAAGACAGAGATCGGAATACGTCAAGCAAATAATTGAGGACGTAGGTTGCAAGTGCTACTCTGAGACGAAGAGGTTAGCACAGGAAAGGAATTCGTGGAGGGCCGCATCAAACCAGTCAGTAGACTGATGACTGACATTGCAGCAGCACTTACCGATCTAACAAGTGTGCAAGACACTTTTTGTTTTATATAGCCGTTGCGTATCGCAGCGCCGTATTCTGCCTGTTTACACATCCCTGTATTTCAATACGCGCATGCCTATACCAGTTTCCTTGGCGCTTCAGTGTATAGTAAAGCATTTCTCGAGCTATGTCCATGTAACACATTTTATTCCTTTATGTGATAGGAATGTTTCCTGAAGCCCTGGACATATATTTCTGTCACAGGTTGTGTAGTTAGCGATATGACAGCAAAAACCTTGTGATATGAGCATTACACGACTACTGTGAGACAAGACTCTCCTTATTAGAGATCACTGCAAAAATGAAACGATCTCACCGAATCTCAAATCTGCTGCCGCCAGCTCTGAACTATCACTCCTCGTCCGACCTCCCGGAACCAAGTGCTTTTCAAGGCCTCGAAAGCTGAGCCAAGCCAATCGCCAAGCTTTCTCAGCATTTAGAAATGTGCGGAACTAACCTAAGGCAAATACGCTATTCGGCAGTGCTCAGAAGGACAACTCATATCAATACTGGTTACTGCGAGAGTTCGAAACGATTAGTTATTGAAATAAAGAAACATAGCTGTAGCAAGAATTATAAGTGATCTTTAACACGCAATTTGCAAGGTGTAGTTAAATTATATACCAATGCGTCGATACTGTCTTGGTTTGGTATGTTTCCCCAGTGTACGACTGTACCATCGACATCGACAAAAGTGTTTCTTTAAGTCTATTGTGTTGTTACAAGGATTGCTTCTCGTATTTTGAGACTGAGCGCACCCAATTTCTTACAGAAACATTTGTCAGCTGACATACATCGCCATGTCATACAAAAACAAAATTGCGTTCACAGAATACCTATTTTCTAAGGAGGAAATGAATAATTTACTGTTTTATCTTTACAGCGTATGTATCAAAGGAGGTTATCAATTTGTTGCCTCGTGAAACACTAAATTCCACAACACTATGCTGTCCAGTACTAACTACTGTAGTATAATGCACCTGGAAATTGCTTTGAATTTTTAATGTGAAACCATTCCTCTGTTTGCACATTCATGCCACACTACATCTATATAGACTGAGAGACGTTATACAACTCTAGACCCAGCAGCGTAATTTACATCGTCGTGCACTGATTCATAGAACATTAGTTTGCCGGCTTTTGATGTACACTCAAACTAAAAGATAATATCTTCGTAGGTTATATACCAACAAGTGCTGTTGAGCCTAGTCAGAGTAGCATCAAAAACATTCATTTAGTAAGCGAAACGCGTATACATTTCTGTACCCTTATTCGATATTATACTCGTAGGTCTTTATGAACAATATGTTGAGTCTCTTCTCGAGTTGTTTTATCTCCTACTGTCATTAATTTTAAACACGTTTTACAACCATCACTGTCATATATGGCAGTCATATATGACAGTGATGGTTGTAAAACGTGATTGAAATTAATGACAGTAGAAGATAAAGCAACTAATGAAATGAGTCGAGAAGAGACTCAACATATTGCTCATAAAGACCTACGAGTATAATATATAAGTTAGGATGTATTTTATGGAACGCTTTTACGTATATTGGACGGCCATAACGCAATATAGTGGCTGAAGAGAAGTAGCACAGTAAGAATTAAGGTGTGACTAGTAAATTCACGAGTTTTCAATTTCCGTTTATTACAGTACCATGTAAACCAAACTTTCGTTGAAGCTCTCCATTAAGGCGTAAATTATAAAAGAAAAAGACAACAGAAGTATAGTGAATGCTTCCAAAGAGCACAGATCCTGGCAGCTGAACAGTTATCATTCACTTTGTCGTTCATGTAAGGAAAGAATTTGCGGAGATCGTGAAAGAAAGAACAAAATAGATTGATTACTTGAAAGAAAAACAGAGGAAAGTAACGCTCACAAAAAATGGCACTGAGCACTATGGGACTTAACATATGAGGCCATCAGTCCCCTGTAACTTAGAACTACTTAAACCTAACCAACCTAAGGACATCACACACAGCCATGACCGAGGAAGGATTCTAACCTACGACCGTAGCAGTCGCGCGCTCCAAACTTCTCGCCTAGAACCTTTTGGCCACCTCGGCCTGCTAACGCTCACTAATATAGCACGAAATGCTAACTGCTAATTAAGTATTTGAGGTTTTAGTGAACCCAATATCAAGGTAAATAAGAAAGAATGAATCGAAAAGTCCACAATCTTTTATAATCCGCACAGTTAAAATAAAAAACACGATGTGTTATCTTCTGAGAATATACTTTACTAGTGTTTTATTCATATTTCGGGCAAACCATTTTCTAGTAATGTGCGGTTTGTGTCATACTGATTGCCTTAAGAAATATTACAATTTGCTGAAGTGGAGTTATCTAGTGTAGATTATGCAGGAATCTCCTCACATAGCAGCAGTGATCTAAAAGCAAAAATAAAATGCAGTGCTACCACATACCGGTTTGTCAGATTTTTCGTACAGTGTCAAAAATTAAAAAAGGAAAAAAGGGTGACTTAAAAAATCAGAATACTCGACTCACCCATGTCGCTGTCCAGACGCTGCCACAGCATCAAATTTTTGTCCTACTACAAGATACATTTACCTCGACGTCACGCTTGATCACAGTGGTGGTTGTAAAGCGTGCTTAAAATTAATCAGAGTAGGAGATAAAACAACTACTGAAGTGAAAGTCGAGAAGAGACACAACATATTGTTCGTAGAGACCTACGAGTATCATGTCCAAGAAGGGTACATTTATACGAATCATACAATATAAATGGATATACACTCCTGGAAATGGAAAAAAGAACACATTGATACCGGTGTGTCAGACCCACCATACTTGCTCCGGACACTGCGAGAGGGCTGTACAAGCAATGATCACACGCACGGCACAGCGGACACACCCGGAACCGCGGTGTTGGCCGTCGAATGGCGCTAGCTGCGCAGCATTTGTGCACCGCCGCCGTCAGTGTCAGCCAGTTTGCCGTGGCATACGGAGCTCCATCGCAGTCTTTAACACTGGTAGCATGCCGCGAGAGCGTGGACGTGAACCGTATGTGCAGCTGACGGACTTTGAGCGAGGGCGTATAGTGGGCATGCGCGAGGCCGGGTGGACGTACCGCCGAATTGCTCAAGGATCCTACGCAGTGCCGTAGGGGACCGCACCGCCACTTCCCAGCAAATTAGGGACACTGCTGCTCCTGGGGTATCGGCGAGGACCATTCGCAACCGTCTCCATGAAGCTGAGCTACGGTCCCGCACACCGTTAGGTGGTCTTCCGCTCACGCCCCAACATCGTGCAGCCCGCCTCCAGTGGTGTCGCGACAGGCGTTAATGGAGGGACGAATGGAGACGTGTCGTCTTCAGCGATGAGAGTCGCTTCTGCCTTGGTGCCAATGATGGTCGTATGCGTGTTTGGCGCCGTGCAGGTGAGCACCACAATCAGGACTGCATATGACCGAGGCACACAGGGCCAACACCCGGCATCATGGTGTGGGGAGCGATCTCCTACACTGGCCGTACACCTCTGGTGATCGTCGAGGGGACACTGAATAGTGCACGGTACATCCAAACCCTCATCGAACCCATCGCTCTACCATTCCTAGACCGGCAAGGGAACTTGCTGTTTCAACAGGACAATGCACGTCCGCATGTATCCCGTGCCACCCAACGTGCTCTAGAAGGTGTAAGTCAACTACCATGGCCAGCAAGATCTCCGGATCTGTCCCCCATTGAGCATGTTTGGGACTGTATGAAGCGTCGTCTCACGCGGTCTGCATGTCCAGCACGAACGCTGGTCCAACTGAGGCGCCACGTGGAAATGGCATGGCAAGCCGTTCCACAGGACTACATCCAGCATCTCTACGATCGTCTCCATGGGAGAATAGCAGCCTGCATTGCTGCGAGAGGTGGATATACACTGTACTAGTGCCGACATTGTGCGTGCTCTGTTGCCTGTGTTTATGTGCCTGTGGTTCTGTCAGTGTGATCATGTGATGTATCTGAGCCCAGGAATGTGTCAATAAAGTTTCCCCTTCCTGGGACAATGAATTCACGGTGTTCTTATTTCAATTTCCAGGAGTGTACGTATACATCTATATATGTACAAATGTAAGTATGTATGTTCCATATGTCATCCTAAACCACTGTGCCGGTTTCAACCATACTTGGTACATTTATCACTTACTCTCTGTAAAGAATCACTGTGGGAATAAGAACCAGCCACCTATCAATGGGGTAAGGATTAGGGGTGAAAATGCAGCGTAGCACACGACGTGCGAAATCCCGTACTACAGTAATCCAGTATTAGAGAATGGGAGAACTTGCAACAAACTTTACACGTAATTTCGAACCGGTAAGAAACTTTTTCTCACTGACGACCCCCAAAAAATTATTAAAAGAAGAAAGTACATCGCTTACTACATTTTCGCTGTTCGTGCACTAAGACTGTCACATGAAAAATTATGTTTTAATTTATTACTTCTTTACGACTAACTGTAATTGTGGCACCCGTTGCAGACAGTATTCACACATACCACTCAATATGCCAGAAACATTGCATTGTTGTACGGCACTTAGTTCGAGAAATGTGACGCAAAATACTTAGATGCTTGAAAAACTGATGAATCATGCAAGAAGTGTAAATTTATTACTTCGTTGCTAGTATCTCTATTCGCAACATTTTTCGTATACAGTGTCAATTTATTGTGCTGAATGTATCTGGAAAAATATATCGGTGTGCGACGCATAGTTCAGTAGGTACGACTCACAGTTCAGTAGACATGATGTCAAATACAAAAATGCGTGAAATACTCCCTCATCGTTCACGACATTTACTTCATTACTTCTTTACTACTATATTAGCAACATATTTCGCAGACAGTAAACCGCATGGTTCAGAAGATATTACGTCCTACACATTGAGAGGCATGAAAATGAAACTGCAGGGCAAAATTCGGTAGACATAGAGATGAAATATATGTACAAATATACACATCAAAAAAAGTTTTGCATCACCACGGTTCCGAGAGTTCCGGATCCTGTATAGAAAATTGGAATAGAGATCAACATAAACATCATTTAAACACTTTTTATTGCCGATGAAAACCACATTGCATGTTGTACCACCATACAGTAACACCTTCAGATGTGATGGTCCAGATGGCTGTGCACACTGGTACCTCTAATACGACGTTCTCTTGCATTGATGCAAGCCTGTATTCCTCGTGGCATATTATCCACAAGTTCATCAGGGCACTGTTGCTCAAGATTGTTTCACTACTCAACGGCGAGTCGGCGTAGATCCCTCAGAGTGGTTGGTGGGTCACGTCGTCCATAAACAGCCCTTTTCATCTTCGATAGTGTTCATGTCTGGAGAACACGCTCACTACTTTAGTCGAGCGATGTCGCTATCCTAAAGGAAGTCATTCACAAGATCTGCAACATGGGGGCGCGAATTGTCGTCTCGTCCATGAAGTCAAATATGCTGCCGATATGGCTGCACTATCGGTCGGAGGTTGGCAATCATGTATCGTACAGCCGTTACGGCGCCTTCCATGATAACCAGCGGCTTACGCCAGCCCCACATAATGCCACCCCAAAACAGCAGGGACCGTCCACCTTGTTGCACTCGCTGTACAGTATGTGTAAGGCACTCAACCAGACCGAGTTGCCTCCAAACACGTCTCCGACGATTGTCTTTTTGAAGGCAAATCCGATACTCATTGTTGAAGAGAACGTGATGCCAGTCTGAGCTGTCCCTTCTACATGTTGTTGGGTTCATCTATACCGCGCTGCATGGTGTCGTGGTTGCAAAGATGGACCTCGCCATGGACGTCGGGAGTGAAGTTGTGCATCTTGCAGCCTATTGCGCACTGTTTCAGTCGTAACATGACGTCCTATGGCTGCACGAAAAGCATTAATCAACATGATGGCGTTGCTGTCAGGGTTCCTCCGAGCCATAATCCTTAGGTAGCTGTCATCCCTTGGAGGGCCTGAGCGAGGCATGTCATCGACAGTTCCTGTCTCTCTGTATCTCCTCCATGTCCGAACAACACCACTTTGGTTCACTCCGAAACGCCTGAACACTTCCCTTGTTGAGAGCCCTTCCTGGCCCAAAGTAACAATGTTGACACGATAGAATCGTGGTATTGAACGTCTAGGCATGGTTGAACTACAGACAACACGAACCGCGTTCCTCCTTTCTGGTGGAGTGAAGGGAACTGATCGGCTGTCCGATCCCCTCCGTCTAATAGGCGCTGATCGTACACGGTTGTTTACATCTTTGGGTAGGTTTTGTGATATCTCTGAACAGTCAAAGGGACTGTGTCTCTGATACAATATCCACAATCAACGTCTATCTTCAGGAGTTCTGGGAACCGGGGTGATGCAAAACTTTTTTTAATGAGTGTGCGTATGAAATGTGTTAAATATATGTGAAATACATTTGACATGTGCCACAGATAAAAAGCGCATCCTTACCCCTGTAACGATTTCAGTCAAATGTGGTACACATATTATTTAGAATCATCAGTGTGGGATGTGGTATGTGAGCGTTCTAACGTGGAGAGTGAAGTAAGAAGGAGAGGGACAGGCAGTGGAAACTAGAGACACTATTAAGAGGAGGAAGATATGGGCAAAGATAGAGAAGGGGATATAGACGGAGAGAGGTGGGAGTAGGGAATGGACACAGAAAGGAAGGAAGGAAATTGAACAGGAGAAGTGGGGAGGGAAAGCTGGACCAAGAGTGGAGGTGGAGGAGGATATAAACAGAGGTGGGAGGAGGGGTGGACTTATATTGGGGAGGAGAAGGAAGATGGATCAAGGAGCAATTTCATGGAGGCTGGAGGAACGGTTTACCAGATACAAGTGACAGGTGAAGAAGGACAGTGAGTGAGACAAGAGTAAAGGGATAGAGAGTGAGGGATGGAGGAGGTGGATAGAAAGAGAGACTGGAATAGATGGGAAGAGAGGAGGTGAAGGAGGAGATGAACAGAGAGAGAGGAAAGTAGGAGATGGACTGATAGGAGAATGGAATAAGTACACAACCAGGCAATGCTATCTATTCATCTAGTATTCTGTTACCTAGAAATGACTGGAAGAAGTGCTTTTATGTAGATTACTTAACTAATAACTCGCTTCGTGTTTCGTGGTTCGTTGTGCGGAAAACCAGCTGCAGGTTCCCTACCTAATAGGGGCAATAAAAATTTGATTTCCAGTATTTTACATAATTACTGAGTGAGTTTAATAATTTAAAATGTTTGTGTAAAAATTAACACAGTAAGACATCGTAGCTCACAATGCGCAAAATTACCTCAATTATATTAATCCAGTATTTGGCCAAGAGAGCACTTAACGACTTCCAACAAACTTTACACATTACATTTACGTAACGTTTTTCGCTGACACCCCGCAAACAATGATGAAAAACTACATTGCTTCCTACATTTTTGCTGTCCGCAGTAAAACTGTAGCATCAGGCATGATGTTTTAATTTATTACTTGTTTACTACTAACTCGGTACGTGACACATTTGTAAGTGATACATACATTTCCACTAATTGTACTTGCAAAATCATATAGTTATGTAACACACGCTTCAGGAGAAATAACGTTATAAACACTGAGATGGGTGAAAAACTAACATTCGCTTGAAACGTAGCTCAAAGTATCCGGGATACACTCATGCAGTGTTTGATAATGAGAGCACTTATTGACATCCAACAAACTTTCAAGATAATATTAAGGATTTTCTAAACTGATTCTCGCTTACATTCTTAACTTCGAATATTTAAGACGTTAACACGTATGTGAAGTACCGTATTTAAACATCTGAATCTGTGTTAAACAATGGAGATCGATTCTTTAAGGAAAATTCGGTTTATGGATAGTAAAAAATCAACAGTTAAGTGATTGACAGACTAGACTCTATTCATAAAAAAACGACCGCACACAAGTGATCATGTTGTTGTTGTTGTTGTTGTTGTTGTTGTTGTGGTGGTCTTCAGTCCTGAGACTGTTTGATGCAGCTCCATGCTAATATATCCTGTGCAAGCTCCTTCATCTCCCAGTACCTACTGCAGCCTACATCCTTCTGAATCTGTTTAGTGTATTCATCTCTTGGTCTCCCTCTACGATTTTTACCCTCCACGCTGCCCTCCAATGCTAAATTTGTGATCCCTTGATGCCTCAGGACATGTCCTACCAACCGATCCCTTCTTCTAATCAAGTTGTGCCACAAACTTCTCTTCTCCCCAGTTCTATTCAATACCTCCTCATTAGTTACGTGATCTACCCACCTAATCTTCAACATTCTTCTGTAGCACCACATTTCAAAAGCTTCTATTCTCTTCTTGCCTAAACTATTTATCGTTCATGTTTCACTTCCATACATGGCTACACTCCATACACATACTTTCAGAAATAACTTCCTGACACTTAAATCTATACTCGATGTTAATAACTTTCTCTTCCTCAGAAAAGCTTCCCTTGCATTTGCCAGTCTACAGTTTATATCCTTTCTACTTTGACCATCATCAGTTATTTTGCTCCCCAAATAGCAAAATTCCTACTCCAAATTTTTCTTTTGTTTCCTTTACTGCTTGCTCAATATACAGATTGAATAACATCGGAGATAAGCTACAACCCTGTTTCACTCCCTTCCCAACCACTTTCATGCCCCTCTTATAACTGCCATCTGGTTTCTGTACAAATTGTAAATAGCCTTTCGCTCCCTGTATTTTACCCCTGCCATCTTTAGAATTTGAAAGAGAGTATTCCAGTCAACATTGTCAAAAGCTTTCTCTAAGTCTACAAATGCTAGAAACGTAGGTTTGTCTTTCTTTAATCTTTCTTCTAAGATAAGTCGTAAGGTCAGTATTGCCTCACGTGTTCCAACATTTCTAAGGTATCCAAACTGATCTTCCCCGAGGTCGGCTTCTACCAGTTTTTCCATTCGTCTGTAAATAATTCGTGTAAGTATTTTGCAGCTGTGACGTATTAAACTGATAGTTCGGTAATTTTCACATCTGTCAACACCTGCTTTCTTTGGGATTGGAATTATTATGCTCTTCTTGAAGTCTGACGGTATTTCGCCTGTCTCGTACATCTTGCTCACCAGATGGTAGAGTTTTGTCAGGACTGGCTCTCCCAAGGCCGTCAGTAGTTCTAGTGGAATGTTGCCTACTTCCGGGGCCTTGTTTCGACTTAGGTCTTTCAGTGCTCTGTCAAACTCTTCACGCAGTATCGTATCTCCCATTTCATTTTCATCTACATCCTCTTCTATTTCCATAATATTGTCCTCAAGTACATCGCCCTTGTATAGACACTCTATATACTCCTTCCACCTTTCTGCTTTCCCCTCTTTGCTTAGAATTGGGTTTCCATGTGAGCTCTTTACATTCATACAAGTGGCTCTCTTTTCTCTAAATGTCTGTTTAATTTTCCTATAGGCTGTATCTATCTTACCCCTAGTGAGATAAGCCTCTACATCCTTATATTTGTCCTCTAGCCACACCTGCTTAGCCATTTTGCACTTCCTGTCGATCTCATTTTTGAGACGGTTGTATTCCCTTTTGCCTGCTTCATTTTCTGCATTTTTATATTTTCTCCTTTCATCAATTAAATTCAATATTTCTTCTGTTACACAAGGATTTCTACTAGCCCTCGTCTTTTTACCTACTTGATCCTCTGCTGCCTTCCCTACTTCACCCCTCAGAGCTACCCGTTCGTCTTCTGTTGTATTTTTTCCCCAATTCCTGTCAATTGTTCCCTTACGCTCTCCCTGAAACTCTGTACAACCTCTGTTTTAGTCAGTTTATCCAGGTCCCATCTCCTTACATTCCCACCTTTTTGCAATTTCTTCAGTTTTATTCTACAGTTCATAACCAATAGATTGTGGTCAGAGTCCACATCTGTCCCTGGAAATGTACTACAATTTAAAACCTGGTTCCTAAATCTCTGTCTTACCATTATATAATCTATCTGATACCTTTTAGTATCTCCAGGATCTTCCAAGTATACAACCTTCCTTTATGATTCTTGAACCAAGTGTTAGCTATGATTAAGTTACGCTCTGTGCAAAATTCTACCAGGCGGCTTCGTCTTTCATTTCATAGCCCCAATCCATATTCACCTACTACGTTTCCTTCTCTCCCTTTTCCTACTGTCGAATTCCAGTCACCCATGACTCATCATACATTTCTTCAATTTATTCGTCATCTGCAGAGCTAGTTGGCATATAAACTTGTACTACTGTAGTAGGTGTGGGCTTCGTGTCTATCTTGGCCACTATAATACGTTCACTATGCTGTTTGTAGTAGCTTACCCGCACTCCTATTTTTTTTATTCATTATTAAACCTACTCCTGCATTACCCCTATTTGATTTTGTGTTTATAACCCTGTAGTCACCTGACCAAAAGTCTTGTTCCTCCTGCCACCGAACTTCACTAATTCCCACTATATCTATCTTTAACCTATCCATTTGCCTTTTTAATTTTCTAACCTACCTGCCCGATTAAGGGATTTGACATTCCACGCTCCGATCCGTAGAATGCCAGTTTTCTTTCTCCTGATAACGACGTCCTCTTGAGTAGTCCCTGCCCGGAGATCCGAATAGGGGACTATTTTACCCTCCGGAATATTTTACCCAAGAGGACTACATCATCATTTAACCATACAGTAAAGCTGCATGCGCTCGGGAAAAATTACGGCTGTAGTTTCCCCTTGCTTTCAGCCGTTCGCAGTACCACAACAGCAAGGCCGTTTTGGTTAATGTTACAAGGCCAGATCAGTCAATCATCCAGACTGCTGCCCCTGAAACTACTGAAAAGGCTGCTGCCCCTCTTCAGGAATCACACGTTTGTCTGGCCTCTCAGCAGATACCCCCCCTTTGTGGTTGCACCTACAGTACGGCTATCTGTATCGTTGATGCACGCAAGCCTCCCCACCAACGGCAAGGTCCATGGTTCATGTAACAATGCGAATATGGGAAATAAACATCAAAAATTGTGGGCGAACGAGGAAAAGTTGGTCTAGTGACGGTACACATCAGCAGAGAGTAGGATATTACACTGCTGTAATTGCGAGATTCCATCGTAATACCAGTGTATCAGTTTTCGTGACTTATGAGCAACAAGACTGTAGTCCGCTTTGATTTACAAAAGCAGAACTTCCTACGCTCTAGGTTCACAGGTAAACAACTGAAGCATGGTGTCTAAGCTGTATGTCCTTGTTGTCTGGAGACTGACTATACAGACTTTGGAAGGCCATGCATGTCGTTTGCAGAAGATTATCCACCAAACAGAACCAGCTCTAGTGTTGACTGCCACTTAAAGTCTCCGAAACCAAAGAATCCAATCGACTGTCCAGAGTGCGATTGGTTTTTATAATCATTTTCACGGATTTCGGGAAGACGGTGTAGACACATATGGTTGCACTCACGTCGGTTACAGAAGAAGCTACTCTAGCGTACTCAGGTTCCCACAGAGAGATTACTTTCACCTTATTACACTCGCATCACACATAAAATAAATAGTAAAAATTAGACACTCATTAATAGATTCAACGTTCTACGCCATTTTTGCCGTCAAAAACCTCCACGTGCTTCAATTATCGTAATTATGTATTATTTAACAAATTTCGCCATCCCTAGAGAATGTTTCATTACAAAACGAAATTGAAATAAGAGTGGATGAAAATGTTTAATAAGCTTCTAAAAATCTGTCGCAGCTAATAGACAATCACATAAGATTTTTTTACTGAGATCAGTATTATTTTAAATAAAAGAATATTGTAACATTCTATTAATAATTAATACAAAACAATGAAAAAATTTCAAAAGCTCACTTACTTGGATAGTAAGTGGGCTTTCGGCATGTAAATACTTCTCTGTGCCATTTTCATGTTGATCAGTTGGAGTGGGAGCACATTCTAGAATGAATTTTTCACTCTGCAGTGAAGAGTGCGGTGATATGAAACTTCCTCGCAGATTGAAAGCTTGTACGTGGACTGAGACATGAACTGAAAGGCCCCGGGTCCGAGCCCCCCTCCGTGCACTCATTTTCAGTCTGCCAGGAAGTTCAGATAATACATTCTTTATTTTCCTTTTAAGTTATCATGAATCCTACCTTGTCATTTTTCTATAAACTTCTTTCATATGTTTTGGGCTGAGACAATTTCTTTCAATGAAACACTGAACATTTCTAGTGTAAGAGTGTATGTACGCCACCATAACACATACAGAAACTCTTCAGTCTTCTTCTTTCTTCCAGATTATTTTCGCGCGATTTCGTTGACTGTCTCTGCTCAACTCTTGAACAAATTTTGTTACTATAGCTGTGTATACCTCCATAGGCTTTTGCAAGGGAATTTAAATCAAAACCATCTAAACTAAATCTAGGCCTGTTTTACTAATGTCTCTTGTTGGATAATTTCTCTCATCAGCCATTATGTAATCCACTACAACACAGAATATCCTTGATAATATACCTGCCGCTATTTATATATTTTCATTAAAAATCCATAAAAATAAGGCAAATATCGATGACCACAGATTACTCTAATCTCTGATAATGTATGTAAGAATAAAATTCCTCTAAAAGAGAGCATGCTTCGAAAGATTATCAGTAACATTGATAAATATACGCCTAAAACACAGAAAAAATATACTCGCTTAGTGTAAGACACGCGTAACATTTACATTGAAATTTCTATGACTATGAAAGGTGGCTAAACAAAACATTAACTGACGTAAACAGACTTAAAAAAAGAGAATATAGCTATTTTTACGAAACGGAGAGGTAAAAATAAGTAAAAGTGAAGTAAATTTGTTCGCAGTACTGCAACCTGAGGTGTCATCCCTGTTGATATAGAAACAAGAGTGAATTAAAGGAGCTGAAGATTCAGAAGAAGCCAAGATGGCCAACAATTAATTCCCTCGCAAGGAGTTCCCCCCATCAGCGAAGAGAATCCTGTGATAAACTGATCAATACACTTTCCCCAGTATGTGTTACCGGTGTTACGCTTAAATGCGCTTTACATCAGTAGCTTTAAGAGTTATGTGTATGTTTACTGGGGACTATTCCGCTTTACATGGTACATTTCTATAACGTGGGAGACTGGAAGTTACTACTACAGCTTTGTAACTAATTCAAACAGGGCGATGGTACACATTTACATAGTTCGGTTTAGGCACTTTTTGTCATCCACTATAAGACAGAATATTTTTGCTAACAGACGTCCCGCTATTTTGCATTGGTATCCTACATTATACTAAAGTCGAGGACGCTTTAAGATAACAGCAGCTAAAAACGCAATCCAAAAGAAAATGAAGATACAGGAGAATAAAAGGTAGAAATTGGAAAAAGCCTATTGGAACCTTATGAATCCCAAGCAGAAAGTATTAGTTCTATCCATGCTCTTCTGACTTTGCCATCCTCTTTCGGCCCCCGCCATGTCCGCTTCCCTCTATAACGTCTATCATTTTGTTTCTCCTCCTTCATGTCAGTCCCACCTCAAAAACTACTCCTTCCAAAGTGTCTACTAGCAAGCACTCCGGTTTCAACGAACGTCCCATACAAATCTCCTTCCTTTCTCTTATAACTTGCAGCAGTCTAATGAAGAGGATGAGAAATTTCCCTTTGTTTTTTACTGCTTGATGAAAAAGAAATCCACAATGGGTCCAAACCCTTAAATGCAAAAGGTGGGCGATACATAATTTTTGTTAGCATAATTTTCATCTCTGATAATGATCATTAATAGGCCTTTAATTAACGTTCAGTCCCCTATTTACGCCTTATTGTAAAAATAGGTGATAGCTTTCAGAAATATTTGTTTACCGCAAAGGAAATGGTTATATTTTACCAACTTAATTAGTGTAAGTAAAACTGTAATTTTGTTTGTTTCCAACAAAACATATTTTGTAATGTTTAGTAGTGTGTTTTTTTACTGGTTATTGCATTCTGTGACATGCGTAGACATGCCCACATGGCGTAAACCTGCCCCATAGAAGGGGTGAATTTACACACATCACTTTAGCCTACATAGAATTATTTGGCACTCTTAAACGTAATTTCGTGTTATAGCTACATGTTATAACATTAAAAAATCTTAGACATGATAAATGTAGCCCAAAAATTTTTTCATATTCCGAAAACAAATCCGCGTAAATGTGTGCTGGTCTCTCCTTAATAATATTTCCAATCTATATTCAGCTCAAAACAACATCTGCAACAAAAGTAGTTTGCTACCTCTATGTCCAAACTATCGATTTGCGTCTGGAGGACGATATCAAAAACTAAACTCCTGCCATTAAAAATTACAACTGCAGGCACGATGGTAAATTACTAAATTTTACGTAATGTGTTTGTGCAAGAGGAAGAACACACGATTGAGGATTTGAATTTTAATTCGCAGTGCTGCCGGCTGTGCCCCGTCAAGGGAAGCCTCAACCATGGCCTCCGTGCTGACAGCAAACAAGCAGCCCATTCATTGCCTGACTCAAGGGCCCTGCATAGAGCTGAGTGCGGCCCTCCACACACATCAGCCGTGAGATGGCGACGTGAGCAGCGCTATCGGGGAACGATAAAATGACTCTTGATAGTCCGCGGTATCTCCTATGTCGAATTTCGTCACGTGCGGATAGACGTTTCTGACCTTGCAACAGGCTTGTTGTGATCCTATCACAAGCAAACTATGCTCGCTTGCGATTTCTGAATGAGAAATCCCGCTTTGTAACACATCATTACGTACGGAATGCAGGTGCCTTAACGCTTCTGCACTTCGTGTGGTTGCTCTGAAACGCTCATCATTTGCATATGAAGTGTATTAGGACTACAACTGCAGATATTTTTACTGTTTACTGAGGGCGGTGTACTGAACAGTACTCCATCAGTATTTAAGTCATTTGCAGACTAATAATTGTAGTTATCCGCAGTAGTATGTTTTTAATGTTGCCAGTACCATCAATTACACGTTGCAAGACTGAGCTATGAACGCTCATTTTCCGCTGGCCACTAAATGAACGTGTGCACTCAAAATGGTCAATCTATACTGAAAGTCATAGTCCACTTAGTGCCCCAGTTACAACTGTGCAGGAAACTTTATATTATAAATTATGTGACGTTTGTGCGGTGAGATTGTCAGACGCAGAGAGAAAACAACCATCACACTGTAGCTAGTACATATTAAGGTACCAGTGATCACAATATCGGCTCTTATACCCATGACGCCCAGCATGAGCGAAACTGACGTTTTCTTTACAGTGTCGCGAGCTACAGTTCTATAGCACTCATTCCGTTTAATGTGGCTAGATCATACCTTCCCGAGACAGGGGAATCTGTGACATTGTGCGACCATTGGACTATTTGCTTGTAATTCAGTGAAGCATATATCACGAGTACCTCTAATTGTGGAAACCACAGGCGCCAATCACATGCTGTGGATAATAACGTACTTATTTCATTGGTTGCCTACGAGATTTACAAATTTGACCACTTTAAGGTAGAGGTAACACATAGCCAGTTCTGGCCATGTGGTGGATAACTGAAGAAAAACTTTTGAATAGTCATAACACATTCTCAGAATCTGTAGAACAAGAAAAATCGTTCGACAATGGGAAATGTGTAAGATGTTCGAAAGTCTGTGTACTTATATTATAGTAAGCATTAGGGAAAGACAGGTAACCCGTTCAAATTTTAACAATGTGTGATGAATGTATGAACGAGTATATACATCTCCCCCTAAACCACTAGACAGAATTGAACCAAACTTGGTATACATATAACTTACTATCTGGACAGTACCACTGTGTGCGTAAGAACCACCCATCTATCAATCAATGGGGTGGTGGTGGTGCTGAAAATGTAGTGTACCACACGACCCTGAAATCCTACACTTCGTCATCCATTATTTCAGGATGGGAGCACTTAGAGACTTGTAACGAACTTTACACGTAATTTCAAACTTTTAAAAAACTTCTACTAGCTGACGACCCCCAAAAAACGACGAAAAAAATGTATATCGCTTACTACATTTTCGCTGTTTGTACAGTAAGACTGTCACATGAAAAATGATGTTTTAATTTATTACTTTTTACTTTTAACTGCATTCGTGACGAATTTTGTATGCAGTATTCACATATACCACTCAATGTCCCAGAAACATTACATCATTGTACTACTCTCAGTTCGACAGATATGACGTCAGATACTGAGCTGCATGAGAAATTGCTGCAACGTGCAACAGCTTTGAACTTATTACTTAGTTTCTACTATCTCTATTAACAGCAAATTTCGCGCACAGTATCCACATATGTTGCTGAATGTACTTCCAAAAACATATCGTTGCACAACTCATAGATATGATGCCATAAACGGAAATGCGTAGAATATTGCCGCACCAAGCACGTCACTTAAGCTCTTATTACTTTACTACTAACTCTATTCGCAACACATTTCGCAGACAGTATGTACATACGCGACTAAAAGTACCTAAAAATATATCATTCTACAGTGCATAGTTCAGGAGAAACAACGCCATAAATATTAAACATCGTGAAAACGAAACTGGAGGACGAAATTCGCTCATCGTACAGGTGAAATACGTGAACAAATACTCGTGAAAAAGCAACGGGTAAAAAGTTCATCCTAAACCCCTGAAACAATTTCAATCAAAGTTGGTACAAATATTGGTTACAGTATTGAAAGAAATACTGTGAGGGTAATAACCACCAACCTCCTATTGGGGTGAATATGATAATGTGGAGAGAGAGAGAGAAAAGAGGACGAGGAGTCGGACAGGCAACAGAGGGGAAGGAGGGACGGATAGGAGGAGGAGGAGTTGGACAGAGATAGGGGAGGGGGAAACTGACAGAGGGAGATGAGAGGAGAGGAGGAGATTAACAGAGAAAGAAAATAGGATGAAATGGACAGAGAGAGGGAAAGGAGGAGATGCAAAGAGAGAGGGAATGGAGGAGAAGGACAGAAAGTGAAGGTTGGAGGAAGTCAACAAAGAGAGGGAGAAAGATAGGGCGGTGGAGAAAGATAGAATGAGGGAGGGGTGGATGTGATGGAAAGAGACAGGGCTGCTCGATAGATAGAGGTGGAAGCGGATAGAGAGCGGTCGTGTGACGAGGGCCTTCCGTCGGGTAGACCGGTCGCCTGGTGCAATTGTTTAGATTTGACACCACTTCGGCGACTTGCGCGTCGATGGGGATGAAATGATGATGAATTGGACAACACAACACCCACTTCCTGAGCGGAGAAAATCTCCGACCCAGCCGGGAATAGAACCTGGGCCCTTTGGATTAACAGTCTGTCGCCCTGACCACTCAGCTACCGGGGGCGGACAGAGAGAGCGGTGGATGGAGATGAACAGAGAGAGTGGACAAGAGGAGATGGACAGAAAGAGGGGAAGGGCGAGATGGACAGAGAGAGGGGTAAGTACAGGATGGACAGATAGATGAGAGAGGAGGAGATGGACTAATTAATACCCGGGAATGCCGGGATTCTCACCTAGTTTATACATAATCGCAGAGGATATTTCTTGAAGTCAAATTGTCCTTAAATTCATCACTAAAACGTCACTAACCATCTCTTTTGCAGGAAGAAGAGATAATCTTTTCCAAGGAGAACAGTAGTGCAGTCTCTAACTGTATACTTAACAAACGCCCAGCAGTGAAAATGTTAGTTACTTCCTTAAAAGATCACACTGGGGGCTTTATTGCGATGTAGACCGTGCAGCAGTGGTACCAGGTGGCCGTGCGCCTCTGCACCGATGGCGTAAGTCACGGCAGTGAAGTAATACGTATGTTCATACAGACAATACAGAACGTGCGCACTAGTGTGGGTGTAAACTATCGTAGCTACGTTTCTTTCTTTTTTTTTTAGAAATAGCCAAACCATTTTCAGATCTGTCAGTTAAGCAAAATTAGTAAAAACAACCTAGATCGCAAGGTCATTTATTTCTTCACCGGTTTCTGCCTCTTGTAGTAAGCCTTCTTTGGATAAAGCACCATCCTTCTGACGATGATGAATGACTGGAGCAGCTGTTCCAAGCGCCATCATTGTCAGCCAGATGGTGCATTGTCTGACGATGGCCTACTATTAGAGGCAGAAACCAGACATATGTTTAATAATTAACAATGCAATTGAAAATGTTTCCTACTAGTTTTATATTTAGAAAAGACGAGTTAGTATGGAGAGAGGTTATACCTCACAATCGGAATAAAGTTATAATTGGTTCCTTTCGCCGACATCCTCCCCATTCGGATGATGCAGTTGCTGAACAGTTCAAAGGAAACACGGGTCTCATTTCAAATAGTTACCCCACTCATACAGTTATAGTTGGTGAGGAATTCAATCTACTCTCAGCATGTTGGCAAAAATACATGTCAGTGGTAGGCATAAAGCGTCATCCGAAATCGTACTGAATGCGTTCTCAGAAAATTATGTTGAACAGTTACTTCAGACGGCCACCCGGAGGGTAAATGGTTTTGAAAATATACTGGACCTGTTAGCAACGAATGTCCCTAAGCAAATAGGGAACATCATGACGGATACAGACATTAGGGACTACAAGCTCTTTGTAGCGAGACTGAATACCGTAACATCCAGAAGACAGTCTCCACTCATTCCAATCGGATTATGTAGGCGAAGACCAGATGTGGTTTAAATTCAAAGAAGTAGTATCGACGGCAATTCAGAGATACATACCGAATAAATTTATAACAGGTGGTACCGATCCCCCATGCCACATAAAATAGAATACTGTTGCAGAACTGACGAAAGAAGGAAACTAAATTCAAATGAAGGCAAAATCCCAAGATTTGTGAAGTTTTACATACACTCGAAATATGTCGCGAACTTCAGTGCGAGATGCTATTAATAGTTTCCAGAACGAAAATCTGTCTCGAAATCTGGCAGGAAACCTGAAGAGATCCTGGAGTACGCATACGTCAACCGCAAGACGCAATCAATACCTTCATTCCACGATAACAATAGTGATGTTGTTGATGTTGGTGCCACTAAAGCAGTGTTACAAAACACGGTAATCCGAAATTCTAGCACCAGAGAAGACGAAGTAAATATTCCTGAATTCCAGCTCTAACAGAAAGCAGTGATGCACAACCCATTATACGTATGGAACATCTGCCAAGATGAGAAACATGGAGGTAGGTATT